>NC_134326.1:9069021-10269021 GCF_964195595.1 Calonectris borealis | reverse complement strand
TTCTAGCTCTAGGTATTGTGTTTGATTTTTTTGTGCTAGCCAAATTATTTCCATAAGCCGTATGGAAGGTGAAGCCTTTGGAGGCCTTTAGATGTTGGTTCTTCAGTGGCTCAGGCTGGGCTTCCTTTGAGCACTTCTGCTCAAAATATGTAGCCAATGGGTAAAAGCATTTTGTAAGTTCCTCTGTATCGCATAGCCAATTTAAGTGAATTGCTACAGGCTCCAGTAGAAGTGATTCCCCTTTCTATTAGTCAGGGGACAAAATTGAGATTACTATGCATAGGGAGAACATGTAAAGATTGGAAGAGGGGAGAGCTTGGAGTTGATAATATATATATTCGCTTCAAAAACTGTTCCGAGTCAGTATTTTTCCTGCAGATCTGAATTCTTTGCTTAAGGGTATATATCAGGTATGTCCTTTATATGTTTGATATCACTGTCTGAAGTGACCCAAACCCATCCCAAACACTAACTTTGGAAAAGTTTAAACCAGGAACAAGATCAGACTTTGTTTGATCTCATTATGACTAGTAATGATGATTTACATAGCACTGAAAAAGATCTAAGATCCAGTCTGCAAGGATATCACTAACTGAGACGCTAAACTTGTCTTAAGAATTGCTGAGGACCTTTAAGATCAAGTAAGATGGAGGTACTGTTTTGGTGATGGAGATTCTTTTTCTCGTATCATTTTTCAGTTATTTGAAGCGGAATTAGAGATGCTTCCTTTGAGATGGTATAATGATTGGTGTAGCTATACACAAATTGATTTGAAAGAAGGGCAGGAAAGCTTTTTTGCATGGGACACTGAAGATTCAAAGGATAGCCAGAATGATGCAGGGTGATAGACAAGATGTGTGTGGAGACATATCCTTCTGGGTGACAACATTTCCCTCATTGTATCTTAAATTCAACTTCTAACTCCAGTGTGGCCTTACCCACAGCCACAGTCCCTTCAGAAGTAAACCTGCTCCAACATGGCCTTACCCATGGCTGCAGTCCCTCCAGGGGTGTACCTGCTCTGTCGTGGGCTTTTACATGGCCATATGCTTTGAGGTGCTCCAGCATGACCTCCTGCACAGCCACTGATACTTCAAGGTGTGCCTGCTGCAGCATGGATTTATCCACAGCCACAGATGCTTCGAGGTGTACCTTCTTCAGCATGGACTTATCCGTGGGCCACAATCCCCACGGCACAGGCATAACCACGGCCACAGACGCTTTGAGATGTAGCTGCTCTGGTGTGGATTTATTCACGGCCACAAGTATTTCGGGGTCTCCTGCTCCTGTGTGGACTCATCCACAGGTCACAGTCCCTTCGACTCGAGTTCACACTGGAGTTCCAGCCTGTCCAGTGCAGCAGCACAGAAACACCAGCGATGCCCTGGCCATCTGCCAGCCCAGATGCATGGCCATTGCTGTTATCAGACTGTTCCCAGGCACAGCACAGTGAGATGATAAGCAGTCCAGCAAGCAGCGAAAAGAAAGCAAAAAGCAGCCACTAACAAGCACTAGACTCTAACATACAGTAAGGCAAGCAAGCCCCATGGCAAGCGCAGAAGTCTGCTGGTTAATAGCTAAACAGCAATAACAGCTATCTGTTGTTATTTCCAACCCTTCGAGCCCCACATTGGGTGCCAGAAAAGACTGTTGTGGTTTAACCTCAGCCTGCGATGAAGCCCCACACAGCTGCTCACTCACTCCCCCCCAGCGGTGCGGTGGGGTGAGGAGCAGAAAAGGCCTTGGCTCTGTGTAAGCACTGCTCAGCAGTAACGAAAACATCCCTGTGTTATCAACACTGTTTTCAGCACAAATCCCAAACATAGCCCCATACTAGGTACTGTGAAGAAAATTAACTCTATCCCAGCCAAAACCAGCACAGTAAGCTTCATAGATCTTAAAACAGCCAACAAAATGTCCCAGAAAACACTGATTTCTGACCTGAGAAAAACCTTTATTACCTTGCCATACCATTGAGGCATGTTCTGGCAGCAGTGCCCAGTTTATATGGCACTCACGCTTCAGCTCACAACTGTGGTATTTTGGGGTTGAATATTTTCCTCAGGAAGACAACTCCTGGAGAAAATCCCTGACAAACAGCTGTTTTTTGAGCTATTTAAACATTTAGGAAAGAACCTTTTATATTCAGGCATTCGGTTTGGCTTCAGGTATATGCATTTGGTTTCATTTTCACAATTAACCCTGAGCCTCCTTGATAAAAACATCTTTTGGAGCTGAACTGTCAGACAGCCTCTCTGTGGCAAGAGCATATTTTCAACTTGAGAAAAAGTCCTGCAGAAAAAAATAAGAGCATGGTTGGGGCAGCTCTGAAGGAAAATTTGACCTCATTTCCTCTGCCCAGCAGTCCAGAGGTAAAACACCAGCATAATTAAAAATGACCCTTGGGGTGCATGCTGTAAATCCAAGCCTTTTGCAGCCTCAGCTGAGCCCTACCTTCACGTGGGTGCTCAAGAACCCCGTGGGATCTGCTCCAGTGTTTCCTAGAGACCAGAACCTGCATCCTCTGCTCTTTCCTAATTCAGACAAAATTTCCATAAGCAAAACCTTCACAGAGCATTGAGTAAAAACAGTCAGGAATTTCAAAAGTGCTGCAGACAGGAGGGACACATCCAAGCTCCCTTTTGCCTCGCTCTAGGCCTGTTGAGCCTCATGGCTTAGACACCATAGTCCTCTGGCTCTTCTCCCTCGCTCCGGAGCCTGCGCTGTCCGGCCCTTTTGCCCCTCGGTGACAGCCAGTGCTGGAGGAGGGCAGTGCCGGCACAGGGCCCCTGCCAGCGCTGCGGGGGAGAGGCCGCGGGCCGGGCAGCACCTGCCTCCGCAGCTCCCGGCTGAGGCTTCCTGACGGCGCGTGGAGCTGGGAGAAGCCGGGGGGGCTGCGGTGGGGGGTCTGGGGGGCTGCACCAGCGGCAGCACGGCTCCGGGGTGTTTCTTCTGGGACTGCGGCCTCGGCATTGTCAGTATCTGTGAGGTGCGTTGCACTCGTGTGGGATTTTGAATTCTCCTGAATTGTCCTCTAGCACTGCTTTGGGAATGCTACCTCTAGTCCTGGCCTTTCCTTCACAAGGTAGTGAAACTGCCATGTCTCGAAACCCAAACTGCGCACAAAGTCTCTGCAGAGTGAGTCTCTGCAGAGCTAAGCGGTAATGGTGGGAGCCGCCATTTTCCTGGTGCCTTTTTCCCCTGTTGCCTGCTGTGGGTTGAAAACTAGTCGAAATTCTCAGGTTTGGTACTGCATGTGTGGTGGGAAAGCCCGTGTGGAGCAGAATTGGATGTCACCACACTAACAGCGAGGAGCCATGCCAGGGCTGGCACAGGCAGCCCCTCGCCATTCCTGGGAAGTGGCCGAACTGGGGAGGTGGGACTGGGAGAACTGGGCTGTCCTCACCACAGCCATGAGGTGGAAGCTCCTGATGCTGGCAGGAGAGACAGACCTCATCCCTTCTGCATGGGCGGCCCTTTCCTGTGGTGGCACGAAGGACAAGGCTGCCTTTCTGGAGGAAAGACCCCTCCTGCCAGACTGCTGCCTGTGGGGAAAGCCGGGCCCTTTTTATTGCAGGGATGATCAAGAGCTCAGTGTTGTGTAAGTTCAGTCTTCATCTGTGAATACAGAAGCTAATATGAATTTAAATATGGACATGTTTGTATGTACTTATTGCAAAGACAATTGTTCATAATTCCTATAATGTCATGAATACGTGCATCGTCACAGGAGTCACAAGGCAGGGTGTTTGCTCTCTGGTGAGGTGTTGAACTTGCTGCATTGCTGTTCAAACAAGTCTCCAGCGGACGGCAGAGCCAGACCCTGAGTAAAAATGGAAAACTCAGGGTGGGAGCTGTGAAGGATGAGGACAAAAGGCTGATGACACGATTTGGGTTACTTGAGGATAACATATTTCACCGGTGAGAGAGGGTTTTATCACCGTGAATGATCACGCAGGACGACTGTGGAAGGATCCAAAGTCGGTAATGGCATCTGAGGGGCTTCAGTGTGGGTGCTGTGAAAAGACAAGAGGGGACAGGTAAGGACATGGCTGACAGCTCTTGGTGTGAGGAGGGGTGAAGGGGGCTAAAGGAGCCGGGGGTAGGAAGCGACAACCCTGTACCGAGCCCAGCAGGTGAGAGGTGGCAGCAGGGGACGAGGCTGAGGCTTTTGGCAGCCAGGGTTTTCCCGGCTGTCAGCTGAGCCTGGCGGCAAGCGGAGCCGCTGGAGGGAGCCCTGCTGCCGGCGAGCGGGAAAAGGCGGGCAGAAATAAGCTTCTCCTAAATTCCTCGTGTTGCCGGGTGTACCTCCGAGGCCCCAGCCCCGGCCTCAGTGCAGGATGCGGCTGCAGCGCAGGGACCAGCGCTGGGAGAGGCAGGGCCGGGGCAGAGCCTCTGCCTTACGGCTTCTCCGTACATTGCCGCTCCATGAGCTTTGCCAGCCGTGCAGCCGCAGCTCTCAGCAGGGCTTCCCTGTGTTTCCCATTGCCATTTCTTTCTATGGCCACAGCAGTCTGTGCGTGTGATGTGGATCCCAATAAGAAGGAGAATTCTGCTTGATCCTGAATTATAGAGCCTTGTCTTCCCAGAGGGCAGAGGTTGACCCTTTTTTCAAAAATCAAACGTATTTTCTTGTGAACTGTGACAGTGTGATTGCTGTGCAACAACAGAGAGTGCCTTTTAATATTTCTTTGTCACTTTTCTCTCCACTGCTGCTGCTCAAATTTCTTCTGACATCCAAGCAAGATGCTGCTGTTAATCTTCCATAAATAGCCAGCTGGGATACTGGATATTAGTGGGTTTAAGCAAAAATCCCCAAAACTTTCACGTTCCCCACAGTTTTTTTCCAGCTGCAGTGCGAGCATGCATCTCAGAAGATGGAGAGAAGACGAACTGTGCCTCAGCGGGAGCGCGGGGGAGAGCGAGCAGAGTTCCTGGGGACATGAAGTGCAAGTCATCCTGTTCCTGGTTCTCTGGTAAACTCCCAGCTGTCCACAGAGACACAAAACCAACGTGTGCCTGTCCCTGCAGCAAGGGATATCCCTGGGACTGTTGCAGGGAAATCCCAACCGCAGGGCCCTGCAGGCCCTTACTGCTCTCCGGAATAATAACGCAGTCCTCCAGCCTGTGGGGTGAATACCGTGGCCAGCCTTGCTTCTGAAGCAGCTTGGGCAGGTGTGAGAAGTCCGTGTGGTCAACAGGTCCCTGCTGGGATCTGAAGAGCAGCACCAAATATGTCTGCAGGGCAGCGATAAAACGGCTGCTCCATGCGCTGGTGAATCATCTGGCTCGAGAGGGACGGACTGCGGCACGTGGCAGATCTCAGCAGGCACAAACACTCTCTGTGCTGGGATGTCCCCATCGGGGGATATCAGCTTTCAGTGGAACTGTGTCCTCAACAGGAATATGTTCTTTGGCTGTTGATCCAGTGCAGGTTCTGCAAAGTCTCTATGACTCAGTTTTGGAACGAGGAAAAAAAACAACAAAACCAAGCTTGAATCAGTTATTGTTTGGTTTCAGTTTTCTGAAAGCCAGGTGAGCAAAACCATTCCAGCTTCAGGAATCAATAAACTAACATCATGTTTAGCTAACCTATCATCTTGTTCCTCAATCAAATACAAGGTGCTGTGGGAATTTGTTAGTTCAGAGGGTTTTGCATTTCATTCAGCATGGTAGCAACCTCCTTTTAAAAATCTGATTAGCCAGAATTGGGTACCTGCTGCTTGTGGAAAATCCAGGCAGATTCTCTCTGATGGATTCTGTTTATTTTCAGGGAATGTACCAAGTTCTGTTCATCTAAACATATCCAGCAGCAAACAGTGAGTGATGGTTTCTTTGCTCTGAACTTCTTTTCAGCTTGAAAGCTTTGCCTGTACCGTTTTCTTTCTAAGGCTGTTTAGGTATTGCCTAGTCCTTCCCCATCACCTTCCTTCTTAAAAAATACACAACCCTTGAGAGCTGTTTTTAGCAGCTGCATGATCCTTTGCTTGGAGTAGAGCCTATTATGTTTCATCTCCTGGATTTTGTGAAGGAGCTTATAAATTCTTTTTAGATATCTTAAATTGTCAGTTAAAGTGTCCCATTCTTATGAAACCAAGACTTCTAATTCCAAAGCTGACTTACAAAATCTTACTCTGTAAAACTTAGGAATGAAACTTCATTTTGTAAATGCAATATTCCCTGGTTCCAGAAGCGTGCTGACCTATCAAAGCATGTGTGAGAGAAAAAAATCAAAATCAAAATGAAAATGGAAACATTCTTGTGGGAAATGGATTCCAACAGCACAGCACTTTTCTAAGAATAATTATTCCACTGGAAGATGTTCAAAACTTTCAAGTTGCAACTAGGTACTGGATTTTGCTTTTTACTTTCTACCCAGTCTTGCCCCAGCCTTTTGTTCAGATAAGAAGTTCTCAACAGCTTCTTTCAGTGTTAGTAAACCTTCCTCTGAAGTGTTTTGTTCTTCTGCGCCCATCTTCCCACACCTTATTCTGAATTTCTTTTGAAACTAGGAAGGATCTGGAAATGCTTTGCATTGCAATCTAATTGCCTCGAGGAAGCTCATATTCTACTTCAGTTGTGTCCTGGTTCCCCAACCTGGTGTATGTGACCATGCTATGCCTCTTAAGTCTTTTGCTACAGTGGTTTGCTGCTTTATAGAAGATTATTCTCGGAAGAAGCAGAGGGCAAGGGCCTTTTCTAGCACTGGAACTCAGCCAGTTCTGTCTGTCCTCCAGATTTTTTTTTTTTTTTCATTTGGAACTAGCATCCTATTTTTCTGATTAATACAGAGAGCAAAAAATGATTTGTCCTCCTAACAGCTTCAACAGTATGCTTGAAACAGAGGCCAACATATTAGGAACCTGATGCACTACCTGTGGAACAGCTAATTGTTTAACTGTTTTGCCCTATTTAGGAACCTGCAAATGTTGGTGGGTATTTGTTACCAATCTGAGGTCTCGGAGCTTGTGTGTCTGTCCAGGCTTAAGGGCTGAATGTTATTTCCTGGTACTGCAACCGGGAATGCAACATTTTTGTGTGATGGGCAATACTGTCAAATATCTAAAGCGTAATTTTCAAAACTGTCTGTGTGACTTCAGAACCCAGGTTCTATTTTTAGATGTAATTTGTGTGCCTGGAGGTACACCTACAAAAGGACCTGGGCCTCTTTTGTACCTATCCCCAAAATGCAGATCCTCAGAACTCCTGCCATAATGCTGCTGAGCTGCGGTAGTGCTGATGGCTTATGGCTCTTCTGTTTACTCCAGATGAATTCTCTGATAAGCATCTGTTTCTAGGCAAGCAGCCAGAGTCTCGTTTATGCCTAAGCCCTGCTAAGATGTTCCTTGGCCTCCTTGTTCTGTGGAGGCTGATGTGACAGTGTTTTCAGAGCAATTTCTTCTCTGAAGAAGCAGAGCAGAGTAGGATGGCAACGGAGGAGGAGGTGTTGGTGTTTCTATTTCCAATAGCACGGTACTCATCTGAGTGTGTGAGAGGTCAGCGTTCAAATTTCACGATGCTCAAGGGGACTTGAAATCCCGATCCCAGCTGAGTTATTCTGGAGGACTCTTCTCAGCCTCACTCCTCCTGAGCAGAACTGCGCAAGGAGGTTTTCATGTGCCTGGCCAGGGAGGGGATGAGCTGGTGGTTTGGTGGTTAGGCTGTTTCTACAGGGAGAAGGAAAACTGGTTAGAAGACAGTCCTCTGCATGAAGAAAACCTTCTCTCCTTTGGGCTGTGGTTGGCGAAGAAGGATCTCTTTTCCTCTCTGTTCCTGCCCTGCTAGCTCTCTCTGCTCTCAGGCTCATTCACTCTGGTTCTGGACATCCATGTCCATGTCCCGTGACTGGGTCTGCAGTGGAAGGGGTTGCTGTTTGCTGTCCCTCCTGCTCAGGGCTGACTCACTTCCTGCCTTCGTAACTCGTTTGAAACCTTCCTGTTTTCTTTAACTTCTGACTGCAAAGCATCTAGTGAAGCCATCTATGAAGCTTGTTACAGAAATTGTACTGTGCTGCCTGATACTACTTTGCATCATTTCTTTTCACTCAAGCTGGCAGATAGGGCAGCAGTAGATTTTTTTTTTACCCATTGAAATGCTGCATTCATCTTAGCGAGAGCTATTTGTCACAAGTGCAGGGTGCACAGAAGCCCAGGGCTTATCACAGGCAGCAGCTTTCAGGCAGGAGCGAGGCAGCAGAGGTGCTGCAGGCCAGGACTGAGGTCCGGTGGCAGATCTGTGGGTGCACTGTAGTTTGTCTGGGGTCTGACTGCTTGTGCCAGCTCTCACAGTCTTGCTTTCACAGATCTTAAAGCCAGCCACAGCAAAATAATGAAGAGAATGATAAACCTGAGTGCAGAGAATAACTCTAGCAGGGTTTAAGACACTAGGATGGATAATCTGGCTGTTGTGGGGGACCCTGAGCAAAGCTGCAGGGGTTGTGGGCCATTCTGGTAACATCCAAGCCCTCTGTGCAACTGCGGAGCAAAATTCTTCCTTTAGGATAAGAAATATGTGCATGCACAGGACTCACGTACACAAACAGACTCTGGGGGGAAGGTTAATGCCTCTGTATGAATCTCTGCAGGCATTTCCTACTGGGAACACTTCCCAGCTTAGAAAAACATGTCATGGGGGGTAGCTGCAGCTCTCCTGTCTTGGCATGTTCCTCCCTCTTCTGTGAGCCCTGTCCACAAGCAGAGCTCTGTGGCTTCTGGAGGCTGCACAGACCATCAGGAGAACGCAGAAGGGCTGTTTACCATCCCTTCTCAGCTCTGCTACCCAAGCATGCCTGACATAGCTCTTCACTGCTTGCATAAGAGGTGGGAGCACTGTGTCCTAATTTATACGCCCATCACAGTGCAAAATAAGAATTGGCTAATCAAATCCTACCTGGCTTGTGATGTGACTGTAGCTTTTGTAAATGTGCAAAGTGGTCTATGAAAGGTGCATGATTTATAAAGTATTTCCTAGGTTTCCCTGTCAGCCTAATCTGTTTTGAATCAGTTGTATTGGATATTAAAGCAACGAGACAGAAATCAGTAGGAGAGCTCATAAAATTTGTAAGTCAATTCAGCTTAAAGAAACTTGACAACTAGATGCACAAAAGTAGAAAATTATATATACATTTGTATAAGGAGCTCTATCGTAGAAAAAGACCCACAGACCTCATCTCTCAAGGGAAACCAAGTGAAAGTTTGCTTTTAATGGTATTGAGGGAGAAATTCCAGTGTCTTCAAAAGTAATGTGGATTTTGCCATAGTTTTCAATGGGACCAAGCTCCAGCTCCTCTTGGAATTCATAACTCACGGTATTATCTCACTGTCTGTCACAAAGAAATACTATAAGCAGGGAGGGAAGATTTATGATATCATACACGAACTAACTGTATGTCTGCTGTGCTTTCTGAAGGCTATATTTTTGTGAAAGATATTTTATATACAGGACCTGATTTATCTCTGATGCCTGCATGTTTTATACTGCTGTAAAGATTTTAACTAGCTTGGGAGAGATCCTCCCTTCTGGGAGGACCTTCCTCCCCAGTGAAAGAAGAAAGTCAGCCTTTATATTTATGCAGAATAACAGTGAACAGCAGTAAATAAAGCAGAGAAGTTGGAACTACCTGGTGGTGATGATACCGGCACCTGGGCTGTGATTTAATGCCTTTAGAAAGCACTGCATGACCACACATTATGTTTCTGATAGTGCTGCACTCAGGGCTGTAGCGTTATCTTGTTTGGCCTAACATAATATTGCCTCAAGAAATTCCAGCCACTGAATTAGGGTAAGATCTAGACTTCCTGTCAAAAAACAAATTCAGTTAGTCAAAACTTTCCAGATGAGATGCTAAGATGATAATAACCGTCCTGACCGATGTCAGCTGTCAAGAGCATTGCAAAGTATATTGTCTGTCTCTTCCCTTATCAGTCACTGTGTACAAGCTTGCTTTTTTCCCCCCCCTTTAGTCTTTGCTTTTGTTTCACAAGGCAAAGTGGAGAACCTGTCCTGTCATCTTTCCTTTCTAAAGGCCTGTGTAAATGTTTAGGCTTTACTGGTCACTTTTCTGCTTTTGCTTGGAAGATGTGCCGAGGACTGAAGCATGTGACTCTCTCACCATGGGACTCAGGTTGTGTTTAGCTACTTTCTGCTTTAGGTTATCCAGCTGTGACACACGCACGTAATGAAACCTACCTTTTGGGACCTAAGAAATTTGAATAATCTTTACTTAAAGAACTAGGAAGGATGTATTGGTCAGCAGGGAACAGATTAATTTAGTTCAGTGTCTTTTACAAAGGCATTTTTAAACCTGGGGCTGGAACGAGGATGCATTTTGAGAGTCGTACCAGTAAGCACTGCAAATACAGCTGAATCCCAGCCTGAAATATGACTGTTCCTCTCTTCCTGTGCAATGACTTATGCAAATTCATTTAACCATCCTTATCCTAAGTCTTACTAGGACCTTTGTTTCTCCGTGCCCAAACTTGACCCAGGGCAGCATCTGAGAGCTCAGACATGGTATTTTATTAGCCAACACCAAGTCTCTCATGCTGCTGAAAAGCAAAATACCAGTTCCAGATGTTTTCGAAACTTTGGGATTATTTCCCATCTGGATGTGGACTCAATGTCAATGGATCTGCTTTCCAGTGTTAATTACTGTTGTTATGTGTTTTAACATGGGTATGAAAATGATGTATTCAGTTTTGTGTCTGAAACCTCTGCTCTAATACACAAATGTATCTTGTGTATTAGCCTAGTTGGAGATCTGTAAACCAGATCTTGGGATGAAACAAAAGATGGTACATACTTTTGCCCTGAGTATGGACAACCTGAGCCTTTGTACTGACTTGGAGGAATGTTGTTATTAACAATAAATATCTTCTCAATTTTTGTCTTCTCCAAAGTAGCTGGTCCATACCTGAGCTTGTTGTTGTGGTAACCCTTAGGGTGAGTGCAGCAGAAAACATCAGAGCTCTCATGAAAAGCATTTGATGTGTTTTATGCTTTGGGAGTGGAAAGTAGATTAAGCCCTGACTGCTTGCAGACCTGCAATACCTGGGAAAACGTTCCCAGTTGCTTCCAGACTCGTAGATGGAGTGAGTTTCTCCAAGATCTTCAGAAGTTGTGTGTGAAGGAGAACCTCCTGGAATGTACCTCCTGGCCTGACTGAGATGAAGGAGACCAGTGGAGTGGGAGTGATTTCCTGTGGGTGAATCTCGATTCAGTACCCATCTGAACTGGAAAATGTTGGGGGTTCAGGCTGTGGTGGTGGAGATTTACCCTTCCAGGGCTAAATCCACAGATCAAAGTGTAGAGCCTGCTGTTAGCCTGCGATGAGCAGCTGTGAAATGGGTTTGGAAACATCTGTCTAATGCCCAGTAAACAAGAGACTACATTGAACAAAACAAGCATTGCCACACTGCCAGCTTTGCCGGAGAAGCCTGTGGGATGAGTGGGCACCAGAGTTTCAAGCAATCCCTCTTGCTCAGAAACAATCTGCCTCAAGTCAATGGTGAACGTCAGGATGGAGTAAGCAATCCGTGCTGCTGCTTTTGCTGCGTTATTTATTTGTGGATAAATAAAGGCATTTAATTAACCAGACATATAATTCCACTCCTTTTTAATAAGCTTGAATTACACACACTGAGCATCTTGATGCAGGTATGGAAAAGTAGATTTGTTTATGCCAGTTTAATCATCAGTCACATTATTTTGGATACCAGTGATGTTAGACTACAAGTCTAATCTCTTCTCCATTAGGGTCTCGTTTTTTATTTAGATTTTAAAACTGTATTCAAATGAGGTTTTGACCGAAACTGAATCACTATGTACTTGAAAGCTAAAGAGCTTATCAGGCATCTGATAATGTTTTCAGGATTTCCCCAGATTAGACCGCGGAGTGTACAGACAGGAAGCTGAAGTATTGAGCGCCTGACCAGAGCTTCCTCCTGCGCAAGAGTGGGGGTTTCTCTGGCTTGAATCTTTAGCTCTACATGCATGGTCTGAGCCTTGAAATCTAAACGCTAAAAAGCACCCAAATCTCCCAGTTGGGTCCTCTGAGCAAGGCGAATGGAGCACTTTATTTAAGCCCCGCTTGCAAGGTCAGCAAAACAGTTCTCACTTCTCCCCGCTGTTGTGCTACCTTCCTGGCTCTTTATCAACCAGGGAATCAGAAAGGGACTTTCCAGAGCTACAAACATGTGAGCTGAATAGATGGAATGAATCCGTATGCAAATGATTTTTGATTCCCTTCCCTTTATAAAGTTAAAATGTTTTTGAGAGAGAAACAGATCCTCCAGAATGTGGGTGTCCGAGATTGTTACCTTGGACTGGCCGTATCTCTCTCCCTGCTGTCTGTCTGTCTGTTTGCCTTTCTTTCTGCCTGTCTTTCCGTTGTAGAGAACAAAGCGGAGTGATGTAAAATAGAAAATGAGAAATGCAAACCTGTGGTGATTGAAGAGGAGGAAGGAAAATGAAAGAGAAAAAGCTGAAGAGTGGGAAAAAGATAAAATAAAATGAATTTTGGGGATTCCACTGTGAGTAAGAGCTGAAAAAAATGTAAGCTGATTTATTACATGCTTATCTTCTGCCTGAGAGCCAGTACGCTTTGTATACATGAAAGGTAAATAGCACATTAAAGATTGAATCAAAATGCCAAATTCTTCCTCAATTCCTCCAGCTTTAAACCAGAGTAATTCTGTCAGCTTCGTTAGATTACATTTTGTAAACAGCAGCAGAATCAAGATCAAGTGTTTTAAGTCATTTTGAGTTATATGTATGCAAAAACGATGAGAAATTTAGAATGACTTTTAAATACCATTGTGTCAGGGAAGCTGCACATTTTCTAATGCTTCTCTTCGCTGGGCAGGAATTTTTTACTATTGTCCTTCCAGCGCTGTTATGACTTTATTCTGAATCCAGTGGCAATTCAGAAACAAGGGATGCTGGTAGCATTAATATTTTCCTTGCATTATGATTTATGTATATTCATTTTTTCTTTCAAATCCATATCTTAACCCCCTTAAATAACAACTATTTAAACAGGGAGAGGATGTGAGTTAGTTGATGTATGTGGTTTTTGCTCTCTCTCTATCAAATGCCTCTGATTTTGAAAGTACAATGTTTGATTGCAGCTGAGGGGTTTGGCTGGCTATACCTGGTTTTCTTTCACATTGATCCTTTACTTTTTTGAAGATGATTTATTTATTTTTTCCTCTATGTGCTCTTGAGCTTATCTAGGCATCTAGAAGTTTGTTTTACAGTATGGAAAAAAGAGATGGAGGAAATGCCACAGTTTTCTGTAGTGGAATTTCCAACAAATTCCCCGTTGGGTTGGAAAGGTGCAGAGATGGGTTTCTGGAGCCTGCAGTGTAAGGCAGCTCCCATCCCTCCGTTAGCCTGATTAGAGTCAGGCAGTTACTCTTTCTGAATAGTTTGCTTGCTGAAAAATGCAGTTTTGAATGAACTGAAATTATTTACAAAGCTCAACTGAGTGCAGCAAATAGTATTGGGTAAATAACCAAGAAGTAAAAATATTTTAATATTTTCAGACTTAAACCTTAATTTTTTCTTTAAAAATACTGTTTTCATTTTCTTAATTGCCCTCAGGCAATAATAATAATAATAGCAAAAAAGAAACAAATTTTTTTTGTTTTAGGCCAAAAAATACCTTGTAATGTACCTAAAATGAATGTGTTTTGTCTTTAGAAAATAATTTTAAAAAAAATCATTCCAGGTTCAGCCAAATGACATTTTTCTTTTGCCTTATTTTTCTTTTTTGGCTAGTGGATGAAAAAATTGCCAATTGCCATAACTTTGGTGCTATTTCACGGTCATCTGGGAGAATGTTGGGATTTTATTTTCTGTGGGAAATAATGATGAAAATGTGAATTGTTTTGATGATAAAGATGTATAATTTTATGTCTTTTTATTGGTCAAATTAAACACATTATCCATCTTTTCCCATAATTAAAAAAGAAAGGAGAAAAGTAAATTTTGATTATTGAAATAGATTTTGTGTATGATTTTTGAACCAATGCCCTAATGTCGTGAGCAAGGCTTCAGCTACTCTTCTTCTGCAGCTTTTCGGGTATTTGTACTCAGTTTGCTTCGGGGACAGCGCTTCACAGGTGCTTAAAACAGTTTTGTTGTTGAATAAGCAGGGCCTGGAGCTCCCGGGGGAGCAGGAGTTTGGGGATTGCCATGATGGCAGGACAAGGGCCTGAGGTTGCAATGGGGACTCTTTTGCAAGAAAGAGGTTTCAAATATGTCAATGACACCTGTGACCTTCTTGGGAGGATTCATTAAGGAGAAATCTGAAAAAATCAATTCAAAGCTGCATTTAATCCTTTAGTGGATACTGGATATCCAAGTCCCTACTGGCAACTCTAGTGATCTTATGTTAAAAGTCTGTGCATGCATCAAAGAATATCTTCACTTTTCACTGTAACCATTATTTGTAGCCAACATACTTGACCAAATATTCTAGATGTCATTATGTTGAATCTAAATAGCACCTAAAATTATTTTCTTTAGGATCAGATCTGGTGAGCTCAAGGAGAACAAGATTTAAAATCCTGCATAGTAGGCAAGCGTATCCCAGAGGAAGGCAGCGTCAGGTCCCCGCAGGCTGGCTGTGTCAGCGTTTCTCAGCCTTTTCTAATGGAGCCCCTTTGAAACAAAAATCTTGGACCATTTCACATGCCCGGAAAGGAGCTGTCTGCACCTGCAGGCAGTCCCTGGCAGCATCCAGAAACTGGCTCCCAGCTCTGTCTGCCAGCTGGTGCGTCGCTGCCAACAGTGTGGGGATAGATGTGCATTTTTTTATCTTCTAAATGAGATTGTTCGTGGACCAGTTTCTGGTGTCTGGCAGCAGTGGTCCACAGCCCACAGGTTGAGTAATGCTATCTAAATAGCTTGCAGTGGCTAGGATGCCTTAACTGGGTCACAACTCATTGCTCTCAGACTACTTTATTAACCGCCACGTACCTTTGTCTGAAATAACCATGGCCAGTTTCCACAGTACTTGAGCTGTTTCATTATTCTAATATTACACTGGTTTATTTCAGTGAATTAATATTGAAACAGACCATGTATGTATTGAAAGTTTGTTTTCTATTGATAGACTACTTTATTTTCAGTAACTACAGTACAGTTACAATATAAAATATAAATACAGTAATCTTTTATATTTCAAGTATTTATATACTGAACCTGTCTGAAGGAAAAAAAAATCTCTGGCTTCTAATGGATTACTAACATTACAGTTATTTATTACAATGTGCTTTTCCAAATAAACTCCTTGCTGGGTGATATTGGTCACATTCCTTTTTTAAATAATGGGAGGGTTACAAAAAGGTGATTAATTGATGTTTGCCTGTTTTTTAACTGCTTATACAGAACCTAACTGTTTTGGGTTAGTAATATATAATATAGTAGTTATACAGTGACAAATACTGTAAATATCTGTGTACTTTCAGCGGTTGAAACATTGCCAGTTCTTTTGAATTATTAAAAATGTGGAAATTGGAAGGGAACAAGAAATGGCCATCTACTCTCTCCTGTTTACTTTTTCCCCTCTTCCTGTATTTTTGTGTGTTTAGATCACATCTGAAACATATGGATTGACCAGTCATTTCAAGCTCACTCTGTTCCACTACATTTATCAGGAATTGATTCAGATGAACAGTTCATCTTAACGTCCTGCCTGCCTTTTCACGGGCTGGGAGACAGCACGTGTGTCACCTCCAGCATCTGCCGTGGGTACAGTGATCAGATATCCTGGCCAAGGGAGGAAGTATCGCTGGGCTTGGAGATAGCCCCATATTCAAAGAGGTAGGCCTTTTCCTTCATCCTCATTATTAGTCAGCTGGTATGAAACTTCTTGTTTGTTTCGAGTAAAAATTTATTGCTGAAATTATAAAGAATAGATAGAGATAGAGTTTCACAGAGTTGCAAGTGCTTTTAACTTCTCAGTTCTCATTGCCCTTATTTGCATGCTGAAAACTGGCTTTCCAGCTATCCCTCCTGTTTCTTACATCTGGGCACTGTTAATACAGCTGTTACTGCAGTTGTGTCAACGTGCAAAATACGTGTTTTAGACTGTTCATATTTCTCTACACTGTGTTTCATCCTGTCATCTGAGAATATATTAAAAAAAAAATTATGGAGCCCATAATTTTTTGTATTTTTCAATACGAAAGACTAACTGAAATTGTCTCGAGGACTGTGACCTATTATGACTTACTGTGAGTATAACTGAAACTATACTATATTGTAACTATGCTGTAAGTATATGCTATAGAGATTACTAAAAATAATACTCAGTATTAGAACTCTTTATTATTATTGCTGATGGCCAGAACTTCTAAAAAATACAAAATAACACTTTCATTATGCAATTTTCTATATTACTGTTTTAACCAGCTGCAATGTATATAGATGGCTGACTAAGTGTAAATATATATTTTTCCTAGTGATTTATGCCTGGTATGTATTTTGCTGTGTATTTTTTCTGCTAATTAGTGAAAAAATGCAAAAAGCATCAGTAAGTTTTAGGTCAAAAAATGAAATGGAATATGCAATCATTTTTATCTTTCATGAAGGAAAACGGTCTGTTGCACAAAGTACTGTATTGTTGGAAAATGTGATTAAAATGGAGACAACAGAATTGAACTCCAGATAAGCAGAGTGGAATAATTCTACAGGAGAGGAAATTGAATGTTTGTTATTCGTGACATAGATATTGGCAGTAGAAATATAACTACTGCTTGAAATTAAAAATGCATCCAGGAAACAACTGGGAGTTTCAGAAAGCATATTGGGAACAAATGCATTTGCTTCTGCCAAGCCCAAAATACGTGCTTGGGCTAATACCGATTCATCATGAGATGTGATTTTTTTTTTTTAAATACAAATTAACCATTCCAGATTTTTTTTAAACTTTTTTTTTCTTTTTTAATTTTTGGTGGGGGGACAATGAAAGTGTCTGTGTAGTTGCTAGGCTGAAGGCATTATGGACCCTGATGCATTTGACATCTTGAAGGGTTCAGGAGAAGGACTACCTACAGGCAGTTCCTCATCTGACATTGCTGATAGTCATCACTGATGTGGTGAGAGCCTGGGATGTAATCTTGGAGCAGGGTGTGCTTAGCACCAACATATCTATGTCTGATGTTGGATACTGGCAGAGTCTAGCTCAAGAGCAAAGCTTGGGTGTGCTTTTTCTTTAAGCTTGCACCGAATCTTTGGTTTTGGATTTTTCAGTGGTGAGCATGATTTTTATAGAGCACGGAAGGATTAATAGCTTCTCTGCATGTGAGCACTCTTTGCCTGTAAACATGCATATTAGCTTTACTGAAAGGCATTAACGATATTTAAGGTGTGTTAAGATATAGGCAGTGTTTGCCTTGCACCTAAGCAATGGTGTCAAGACTTCCTTGTTGATCCTTAATTCATGAGCAGAGCCGCTCCGCTGTCGGTGGGAGTGATGGAAGAAGACCTGGTCAGTGTAGAAAGGGCTTGACTGTGTTTGATGTGGTGTGGTGTAACCCTGAGCAAGGGGGGGACAAGGCCCAGCACACCATGCAGCTCCTATGGAGCAGTGAGTCGGGGAGGAAATTTGAATTACTGTGGAGAGCAAGGGAGGCTGCCTGCTCCGGGCTGAGCGCGGCCAGCCGGGGCCAGGGTGAGTAGCCAGCCTGGCTGGGGGGCGTGGGGACACTGCCTCTGTGGGAACGTTCAAGAAACATGGGAAGGAGGGAAAGTCGAAGAAATGGGGATTTTTTAAATGGAGAAGACCGGAAAGGCTAGGTAAGGGCTTTAAAGGTTGATGGTCTGGGTTTTAAATGTTGAGGTCTAGGTTCGTCACGCTGAGCAGAAGTTTCTCACTGACCAGTGCCCGACGAGCAGACGCGCAGGCGGGTGTGAGGCCGGTCTGCAGCTGCACCTGGCAGTGCTGTCACGGGGGATGAATGAGATCTGCCCAGCAAGCAAAATACCCCGCTGCTCTGCAGAGCGTGCAGCCCACGGCCCCGCTTCTGAAACCCTCAGCTTCGCACGCCCTGCGACACAGCAGGCCAGTTTTAACCCGAGAGCTTCTGCTGAGTTCGAGTGTATGGCTGCCTCTGGTGTCACTGTGGTCCTTTCTGGCTGTGAGTTTTCCTCTTTTTTTAATCTCAAGATCTCTAGAATGACTTAATCTTCCATTTTGCCCTCTTGTTTCAACTAACCAGATGTCAGTGTAGCTGTGAGATATGTATTTTTCCACTAGCTGCGGGGAAAATGTAGTTAACTAAATAAGGGTGAAGAAGATACATTATCCTCCTAATGAAATGTGATCATATTCATATTTTATTTCAAGTTCCCCATCGGTGCTAATTAATTACCACCCATGATGAGCCCATTTGAATAGTATCTGGATTTCATGTGAATCTGCAGTAGATCATTGACTGGTTAAGAAGTTTTAAAATCTCACTCTTTGCTTGTATGTTCAGACAAATGTAGATGTTGTATTAAAAAGAAAGATAGTAATGGCAACACAGAGAATAAAAGTACGGGATGATAAGGAAAACACAGAGAATTTCCACATTCCATTAACTTGATGGCTTTAGGATCTTTATGTTCTTTTCGTGTTAAAACATATTTAATTCAAAAGGAAACTTATGGAAGAATAGTCTTCAGGCACTTAACGTTACTTAATCACTCTAAAAAGGTTTGCCTTTTGGTGTAGCAGTAAAACTTTATATGATGATCGCCTATTAAGTATCTGTCCTGTAGGAATAGTTAATTCTGGTGTAATAAGATCTCCAAGCTATGAGGTACTAAGTGACCTTGCTGGAATAGGAAAAAATAATGTTTTTTCAAAAAGTAGATTTATGGCCTGAGGACTCACCTCCTCACTGCTCTTGCAAAGGCAGACAATATAATTTTATGGGCTGTCTTCTTGTTTGCAAATTCATGAATTTAATCCTTGAGTAAATGAGTTCTCAGAGGGAGGGGAGCACTCCAGGAATGACACTGAAAGGACAGAGGATGGCACATGTGAATTTGATAAAGGGTCAAAGCAGAACGTGGTTGAAACTGGCATCATGTTTTTTTAAGATCAGAGAGAACTAATGCACTGCGACAATATTAAACTCAGCAGGCAAATTGAGAGAGAGAGAGTTTGACCTTTTCTCCTACTTAGTTAAAAATCTTCTAAAGCCAACTTACCTTGAAAATGACTGTGGAATTATGAGAATGCACCAGTCCATACCTGCCCTCTAAAACACTGGCTGTGCTGGTAGGGAGCTCAGCTGGGCTGTCCTCCCCGGGGTGGAGGTCCATCCCGGAGCTTTGGAAGGGAGCGGAGCTGCCCACTGAGGCGGGTGCTGCAGGTTCCCAAGTCTGAGACAGTAATCTTAAAGCATATTCATCTGCGTCCCTGTCTTGGAGATGTCTGCTCTCTGTGCTCATCTCCCTGGAAGGTGGCAGCTCTGCAGGCGCTCGCCCAGGAAGTGGGAGAGGTGGTTTAGCTTCCCGGGAGCACAGGGCTGGGGAGCACCCCACGCTGCACCCCAGTGCTCAGCTGCCCTTCTGGCCTGGGTGGGGGCTGCCGTGGTAGGGCCACAGCAGTGCCCGAGCTAGCTAGCTTAGAGCTACCGCAGGTCCATTTACCGTGTTTCATGGAGGGGCATTTAATATTTTTCCTTGTCATCCGTGTGCCTGATTGTGCAATGCAAACAAGTGCCAAAGTTAGGTGTCCCCAGCTGTGCGCGCTGACCACGCTGGTGCCCAGGTAGTGCCAGCTCCTCCCAGGTACTCTATAGAAATGCAGTGCACTTAACACAGCGGGGGGACTGTCCCAAGGGCTGGGCACTCCCATCCTTTATTCTTCCTGACCCTTTTTCTGTTTTACCATATCGTGTTTTCATTGATGATCGTTTGATTTTTTTTCCTGCTTGAGTTTGGAGGAGCGATTACCACAGAAGGGCCGGGCTGCTGGCGAATGTCTTGCTTAATGTCAACAACGAACTTCTTAGCAAACAGTACTCCAGTGACCAATCGGAAAAATCAGACAAGCAAAATTTATTGCTATGGTATCCTATTTCAAAGTTGCAGATAAAGTTGAGTCTTATTTTAGGGCCTTAACAAGACATTACTTTTGTTAATTTGTTTTTTCTTTTCTGTAATAGAAGTCTCACAGAGTCAACCAACAGATCGGTGGGACTGAACTGAGCTGTGGGTACCACAAGACAGTTACTTTGCAAAAATGTTTGTTCAGAGGTTTCCCTCCCAGCAAGAGAAATAGTTAAAGAAGCATATTTTTAATTTCTGTTGTTTGGTTGACTGGTTCAACAGCCTAAGAAAACAATTACAGCCGTAAAGACATGGGCACACTGTTGGATACCGCAGCAGCGGAGCTGTTGGATATCCTGCCAAACAACGCGCTCTGCGCTGAGCCTCTGCTGATTTGGCTGCATGTGTCGCTAATTTAGCTGAAAAAGTGATGCTGGGTGTTATCAAAATCGTTCATTGCAATTTTCTCAGACATTTGTTGTTCATTTGAGATTAAGGTTTTAGAGATAAATTTAAGAGTGTGTTCCCAGTTAAATTAAATTATTTAGAAAACCAGACAGTAATTGCTCTAGTACAGGCTGTACAAAGAATAAGGTTTTCATATCCACGCAGTGCTGGCTGCAAAGTCACTGGTAGCCCTGTCTTCAGCTTGACTAGTGAGCTTTACCGGGGGAGCTTTGAATTCCTGCCAGGGCTGGGCAAATTTTTGGTTGGAATAAGTTGGGCTTTTTCTAGTCAAGAAATTGGAAATATTTTGCAGCTTTGAATCAAATTACTTTCTCAGGGAGAAGCTAGAAACTCCTTGATGCTTTTTAATTTTCATTCAACATTTTTATTTCAAAAAAATTTATAATTATTTATAATTTAAGAAAAGCAATACTAAAACAAAATAATTAATTCTCTTTGAACCATTCTGTTAAGTAAATTCACTTAAATTTAGTTTTTAAAGCTAAAAGATTTGTTCTGAAATCCCCTTGACCTCCAAATATTTTATTACAGACCAAATATTTCTTTTCATTGAGCCCAAAGGGATTTTTTCATGATGCTTCATCTCACTGGAACATAAAAAAATATGTTTCAAGTGTTCCAAATAAATCTGATTTTTTTTTTTATAACTAAACCAACACTTTTTATACATGGTGCTATGCAGACATAACATCTAATTTACAGATGAATGCATCATCCAACATCTTATCCAATCTATTTTTCTGCAAAAATTCAAAGTTTGGGCTATGAAGTTTAATGAAACTTGTGACTTCTCTTAGGTTTGTCAGAAGCGACGAGGTGTTTCCTGTCTATCAGCTTTGATCTTCAGTGCATTTGAACAGTATTTATCTGTAGTCCCAAACTCCTGCCTTTGGGTGAGATTGTCACCCTGGGATGAGGTTGTCACAACAGACAAAGTTGTGTCAGGGCACAACCGTGCAGGTATACTACTGAAGGCTTCCGCTTGCCTTTTTGCCACCCAGACTCTGACAACTCTGAAGGGCCACACCAGTGCCAGGTTTCCTTCTTTTGAGCTTCTAAATGGATTATTTTGTTAACAAAGATTGCTGTGTGACTCTGGAAGATTTTACCTCAGTGTCTGTGTTGTCATGTTGAAAAAAAAGGGAAGGAAATTTATAACTTACCTCTTTGAAATTCTCAAAGGCTTCCAGAAATGTGCAAAATGTTATAGTTATACTCCTTGGTTATAAATTTCATTTTTTATTACTAAGAATTCTGGTATGTGTTAGGGCACATTCTGTCTATGTGTGTGGCCACTTCTGGTGCCAAAAGAAAACATAAAATAGTCTATTTTTCAATATATATGTCCTCGAGCCATTATTCTGCATCTGACCCACAGCCTGGGTAGAGTTGCTTTGGCTGCAGTGAAGGTTTCACTCTTCTGTTTTACAGCACCTGGAAGAAGGCCGGGCACTGGAGAGAGCAAGCAGGAGTATGAGATACTACTGTGCGTCATGACAGCCTTAAAATGAATGTCGTGTATTCTCAGCTTTGAGAACTGAATTCCATGGGTTGTAATCGAATCCGCTGTCAGACCCATGGGGCTCAGTTCTTCAGCTTGGATATTTCTGTCTTCACATACACAGGAGATCAAAGAAGCACTTGATCATTCGCTGACTCTTCCGGATGGTGATAGCAGCAAGTAGGAGAGAAAGAATAACGGATGTGAATCATTTTAACAGGGAGGTTTCATTGCAAAGGCCAGGCTCTCTCATGTTAAATAGCTATATAGTGATAGAATCTTTTCTTAGCTGATAGGCTCTGTGTTGCTGTTCACTGTTTAATTCACTGCTGTTCTTTCCTCTCAGTTTTATCAAGGTTACATATAAATCCCCGAGATATGGTTGATTGAATGATGGTCCCCAAATATTGCAAAGTGATGCAGTGCTCCTAACGGCAGCTATGGTGAGCTGCACTAGACCAGCAAAACCCTGGACCTCCCCAGTCTGAATGCCAAGTTTGCCAACTGAAAATCTGCTGTAAGCTCCTCTGTTCGGTACCACTGTTGTACAGTTATTGTTTCTTTTGCTTGGTCTTATGCCAAATACCCATTTTCAGCAAAAAAAAAAATCTCAGTTGTGACTGTAAAGAATCTGCATTTGCGCCAGCCACCAGCACCCTTATATAAGCACAGATTTGCTTTCCTGAGGACGGTAATGTGCTCCCAAAGTGTTTGGATTAGGGAGCTTCTTGTGTAATCAGCGATGGCAATGTGTGTGCTGTTTGAAGGATGTTTGAAGCATCCCCTTATAGGGGGATTCATTCAAGTCACGGGCTGATGTTTTTTTTCTTGGAGGATCTATGTTCAATTTTTTTGTTCAAGCATCAGGAAAATAATATTTGTGGTCCTTAAGCATGTAAAGAGTTATCATTACCAATGAGCTTTCCACCTCTTTCCTGCAATAATAACACCTTCCTAAATTACATTTTTCCAAGTCAGTAAGGTGGATCATGCACTGATCTTATCCCTGTGGTGCAATGCTCTTAAACGCATAGAAATATTAAAATCCCACAGGCGCAGGAGCAGCGTGTTCAGCTAAGTAGCTTAAAACTGTCATGAGCCTTTTATTCTGAAAATGTATTTACACTAAAAATAATCAGATATAATCACTGTTGCCTGTGGATACAGATGTACCTTCATACTGATGTGCTTTTCATATAAATTTTTATTCTAGGAGTTGACGAGTTTCTTTGTGGCTGTCTGAAATGTATCGTGCTCACCAGTCTAGAAATTATAGTTCTTGGAAGAGCTCACCAGTTCCACCAGCTCCTGCTGTGAGAATATCCATTAAAGAAGAGGGAGAAATTCACAAAGCAAAGGACAATACTGAAATTCCTTTTTTTTTTTTTCATTTCCTCTATCATCCCTGTCAGAAAGAGGAAATAAAATTTGAGGTCAGAGCTAGCAAAATCTGCAAAAGAAGAGAGAGCGATGGAACAGTTTTACAGGATATCTAATGCAGGCAGCGTGGTGGATATTAGATGGCTGAAGGTGCAAAATTTCATCCACTTCCTTCACTATGAAGCCCAGCCTCCAGGCAGTGATGCAGCAGAGAGGATGACGTGTGTATGGTGGTGACCACACAAGTCCACTGATGAAATCAAGATGGTCTTTGGACCAGGAGCCTTTGCGGTCCCATCTCTTTGAGGGCAGTCCTCAAAATGCGATGTAAGTAATGCTTTTTTTTCTCAAAAGTCTACAGTAAGTTGTGAACTAATAGCAGCACTACTGATGTTATCTCCAATTAAGCTTAAGTAGTTAAAACATGGAGGGGTGAACAAGTCACCATTTTGTAAGTAGGGGACAGATACATGGCTGTTGTTACTCTGATAATGGCTCCCGTCTGCGATCGTACTCGCAGGAAGGGTGAGGAGTTTCCCGTGGTGGGCCAGAGCCCTGTGTCTGTACCCCCAGAGTGTAGTTCCTCACTCACCAGATTACCACCCCTTCGGTGAACTGCAAGTGGGATATCACTACCAAAGAGTTGGTAGCTTCGTCTGCATGGTGCTGAACCTCCCCAAGTGCCACAGACTCTCTGTGTCTAGGTGAAAGTCATGAAACTTCTAACTCTTTAGCTCTAGCTTTCCATGACTGTTGGGCTTTCCTTGAATGTAGGAAACCAGTCGCACAGCCCATGTGTAATGAAAAAGTAGTTGGTATTTGTGTCCTGAGCAAGTATATGTTCTGATCGTAGCTGTTCATGTGAAAAATGGTGAAGGAAAGAGCTGTTCCCAGAGTTTGTTATTCTCAAGCCTTTTTTCTCTCAAAGCTGCCTAGGTGTTTTCTGTGCTCTACAGTTGCTGCTGGGTGAGAGAAAACAGATTAAAACGATTAGGCACAGAGCTATTTTGAAAGCAGAAGCAAGCCTGCCTTTCAGCCCCGCAGTGACCGACTATTCAGTGTGTTCTTCCTTTGCCACAGGCTATGTAGTTACTTTCGAACCTTGCTTGCCCTGGATGACAAGGCATCTTCTTTTTGGATATTCTTGGGATCTTTAAACTAGATAAGTTTTCAAGTCCCAGACTGTCCTACTGACAGTGCTGTGTCTTTCCAGCAGAATAGAAAGTATTTTTAGCATGCGGTTTCAAACCAATGTACCTTCTGTCTGTCTAATTATGCTGCCTCGCAGTACACAGGTTTATTCTACTTCAGTGTAACCAGGGCAGTCCTCAGGATGCCCCAGCCTGCAGCTCACATTCCAGCCAGCCTGCACGGGGATACGTGCCTCTCAGCACACCGAAGTAATGCAGTGTCACAGTGCCGAAGGTAAAGTGACTCAGTGACTCATTTCCTGACGCTCTGTCAGACGTACGACGTGTTATGTGTATTAATTGATACAAGTCCTTACTGGATTCACCAGCTTTGTGCACAAGCACCAGAAGTGAAAGCATCATAACTCTGATGACTGCATCTCTTCTGAAGGATTTTCTCATCTTTTCCTGTTCCCTGACTTAAAAAATTGATCCCTTTAATCTGGTCCTCTAAATGTTTCATTTTGGAATGAAATTCTGATTTTTCATTGTACATTTTTCCCCTTGGCAGAATCATTCAGGTGAATTCAGCTATATTTGTAAGTGCTGCTATAGACTTGAAACTTGATTTTGGGGCAAGTAAAGCATTTGCTAAAAAGATATACCCTCTCTATATCTTTTTCAAGCTGATCTATACCACCTTCTGGTGCTTATTCACAGATCTTACTCTGTTTATTTTTTTCTGAATAAATCAATGGCCTGAATCCCCCTGGCTCAGCTCTGGCAGACCAGCAAGGCTACCTACATTTTGCAGGTGAATAAACTGAGAGTCCAAACACTTAAAATGGAGAAGCAGCCCTGAATTCTGTTGCATGCTTATTGCTCTTCACTTGTGGCATTCTGCTTACTATTCACAATAAACAAATGAGGACAAACACCTACACCCTTCTTCTTCTGGTATGAGCATGCCCCAGTGTCACCCACTGCCACTTTGTGCGGTTTGCTGCCTCCCCCTCCCTTGGTTGATGTTCTGTCCCCACTTCTTGGTCCTTGATCCCTCCCTGCCTCTCTTGGGGCATCTCTCTTGTGTTTTTTTTGGCTTTTCTCCCCTGTATATTGTGGGATTGTCTCTTTTTTTTTCTTTTGCTTTCCTTTTTTTTTTTTGTAGCTCATCCCCCAGGACTCTTTTCTCCCTGCTTCAAGATAGTGCTTGAATCTGGTGGAAAAAAGCAAACCTTATGAGTGCTGGTGGGGCTTGTGCATTACTTCAAAAGCAGAATGGAAACAAATGGTGAAGCAACACAGAGAGGGGAGCTGCCGCAGCAGTTACAGGTTTGTAGGTGTTCGCATGTTTTGCATTGCAGGTAGGGTGAGAAAAGTGCCCTGTGGCATTAAGCACTGCTCCCTTTTGCTGCCTCCCACCCATCATCTTCTCCTTAAGCCTCTGCATTTCTTCTTTATACTGTGTGTGCCTTGCCCAGTGAATGCTGATGAGAGGCATTAGTGCAGGCTATAGACAGGCATTTATTCTCAGCAAATTATCTTAGGCCTTTTCAAATGAGTGGCTGCGCATTGCACACTCCTCTAGAGATGGCTCTGTGCTTGCTGCCCTTTGGTACCCCAAGACAAGATAGCCTTTGGTGACTGTGGCTCATCTTTTTGGCTAGCATCCCTTTTTGCTTCCAGGAAACTGATCAGTTGATGTCAGGTTCAGTAATCCTGATGTCTGCACAGTTGAGAGAAATAGAACTTTAACGTGATCATGAGTGTGCATGTGTATATACGGAAACTACAGCTTTCACAAGCCTCTCATCTGCCTTGGAAAAGAAACAGCAAGGCTTAAAAGCTATGGAGTCGCAATATGCTGACTAAGGTCACTAGTTTTCAGTGACTCACAATCTGTTTTTCTGGCAGCCCAACTATACAGCAGGTTGTGCTTTTTTTATCTTCTGTTTCTTTCCTTTTAAAAAACTCTACATCGGAAAAGTTAATTCCTAAAGATATCCTGGAAGGTCTGTCCCTTTGACGGGATACCTGCACTCAAGTATAGAAATCTCTGTTCACTGGCATTCCTCCCTCATTTTGCTGTACTAGCCTTTGCACTGGCAAAGAGACACTTTTAAAATTTACATTAGGTTAAAGTTATTATGAAAGATATTTGCTAGGTTGTCTTTCTGGTAGTGTCCTGGTTTTGGCTGGGATAGGGTTAAATTTCTTTCTAGTGCTGTGTTTTGGATTTAGTATGAGAAGAATGTTGATAACACACTGATGTTTTCAGTTGTTGCTAAGTACCCTGTCAAGGACAGCTCTCATGCTACCAAGCAGAGGATGGGAGGGAGCATAATCGGGACAATTGGCCCAGCTGGCCAACGAGGTATTCCATACCATGTGACATCATGCTCAGTATATGAACGGTAGGCGTGATCCAGGAAGTAGCGACCGCTACTTGGTTATTGGTCAGCGCGGGTGGTGAGCAATTGCGTTGTGCATCACTCATTTTGTATATTCTATCATTATTATTATTATTTTCCCTTCTCTGTTCTATTAAACTGTCTTTATCTCAACCCACGAGTTTTTCTCACTCCTACCCTTCCGATTCTCTCCCCGTCCCACTGGGGGGGGGGGAAGTGAGCGAGCGGCTGCGTGGGGTTTGGCTGCCTGCCAGGTTAAACCACGACAGGTAGTCATCCTTATTTTCCATTTTCTGACCGCTCACTGCTGACTTGTAGAGGAGTGTTGGGCAAAGCCAGCCGAAGCAGGCTGTGCCGTTATCTCAGTGAGGCACTGAGATGTTTCTGGCTGCCATTAAGTATCTAGTTTCTAAAACAAGGGACTTTTCCACTTTTTTTCTTTTCTGTGCTAAAGATAGGACTTACACTGCCTCAGCACTTATGGATCATAGAATCATAGAATGGTTTGGGTTGGAAGGGACCCTAAAGATCATCTAGTTCCAACCCCCTGCCATGGGCAGGGACACCTTCCACTAGAGCAGGTTGCTCAAAGCCCCATCCAACCTGGCCTTGAACACTACCTTGAATACTTGGAATGAGCCAATGAATGTCAGTTGTTAGAAGAATCTGCCAAGATAGGATGTTTTAACTTTCATTTTTCTAAATGTTTTTAAAGTTTTCTCTGACTTTCCTCCCCTTTGTTTTCCTCTCTCTTTTACTCCGCAAAAATTTTGTTGTTTACTACCTGTTGAAAAAACTATCGATTGTGGAACAAGCAAACATACAGTCATTGGGAAAGGAAGCTGTTTCATTTCAAGATGTGAGGAAATTTTTAAATCGGATTTGAAATAAAAATACATTGCCCAGAAGATTTGTCTGTATGGATTAATATCTGTTGCTTGCCTGTAAACTCCGCTGCTGTGCAGGTGATGGCACCACAAGCCTTCATGCATCGCCGCCGAAGTACCAGGCAGCACTTCCACTGTGCTGTGGAGGTACCTCTTAGAAGCAGGTCATAGATAAATGAACCAATTTGTATAAAAATAATCATCACTGCGATGATTCTTTCAGATTCATAATAGTGTATTAAATAATGATCATTAATTTGTTGTTTAGAAAAAAAAATGAACCAGCCAAGCATTTCCACTTTCTATAGATAGCAATTCAATTACTATTGTTATGGAGTTAAATCTCTTGGTATTCCTGTGAGAAATTTTATTCTTTATTTATTCTCATTTTATAGACTGGGACACAGGGACATACTTGGCTGAGGACACAAAATTAATCTATTTGAAGCTTTCTAGGAATTTTGCCATAGTTAATATCACTGGTTGAAAGGATTGAGTATAAAGGAGGCTGTCAGTGTTGCCTGTAGCCTAGCCCTCCTCTGAACAGATGCCCACAGTGCAGAAATGTCCATTTTCTGCTTGTACTGTTGCTCAGAAAGTTGCTCTGCCTATTCCTGCCAGGGAGAGATCTTACAGGGGAGGAAAATGCCTCCCTATGCCCCCGAATCACCGAACACCATCAGAGGCAGGACACGTAAATCACAGCCCCACTTCAAAAGCCTCCTGCTAACATTTTACAGCTTCACTTGTTCTTCACATTTCCTCCTTTCTGTGTTTTCCTGTGCAAGCTCAGGCAAGGAGGAGTTTTTCCTGGATACAGAAATCTGTGGCTCTTCGCATTTTTAGGCACATTGCTGCCAGTCAACTGGTTCATGCAGAAAGCCCTTCAGAGCGGACCCGAGGCCACAGCACATCCTTCAGTGCCTGGGCACTTGCACCATGGTAGGGGCTTAGCAGTGGAAATTTTCATCTTTTCCACATGAAAACAAAGCTCTTCTCTTGACTGAGATCTCATGCAGCACTGACAGCGTTTGCTGGGGTGCTGCCAAATAACAAAGGGCAATATTTTCTTTAAAAAGCAGAAAGCGTATTAGAAATTTCTAAGCTGTGTTTGTGAAAACCTCGGAGTCACTTGGTTAGGAGCTTGAAGTTGGTCAGAGTCCTTCCAGCTTCCCCACTTCACCCTCGTTTCTGCATGATACTGCAGCTGCTCTGATGAAAAACAGTTATTTAAAAATTTGCTTGTAGCTATGGCAACCTTCATGCACTGTATTTCAATTGAAACTCTAAAACAGCAGCAGAAGTTTCTTAATAGGATATTTATGAAGATTTTAGTCTTTGTATATTTTAAAATGGAAATATTCCATTTTTGACGGGGGGTTATCAAAATCTCATTAATTCTGGAATTGCATTTTTGTTGTGAGAACTGCTGCTTAGCTCTTTTTTTGTGGTGTGTTTTTTTTTTTGTTTGTTTTTGTTTAGGATTCCTCTGGTTGCTTTAACTCCTAAGCCTAAGACCTGGGCTTTCCAAATGCCTACTCCTCCTGTCTGTGCCTGACCTCCCGTCCTCTCTAGCGGACGGCTGGTTTTGTACTGGCACGGTGGAGGGACACAGCAACCAGTTGTGTTGGGATCAGGCTGGTGGGGCTGGAGCATTGCCAGGGATCTCAGACTTTGCCTTCCTGCAGTAAATAACCCAGGTGGTTTATTTAGCCCGTTGCCCATGCAGTTGTTAGGTTTCTGCCTTCTCCGAGAGAAACAAATAGATCTGCTTGCAGTTAGACTATTTAGTAGCTCCATGATATTTCAATGTTTCTTCTCAAAGGCACAAACTTTCAGGGTGTACTCAGTTTGTCTAGGTACAGTCACAGTAGGTTTTAACCTCACAGACAACTCAAGTGTGCTAGCTGCACCTCGGAAGGGTAACATTTGCAAAGCTGCTATTTTTCTTTTGTTTTCTTCCCTCTTCTTTTTCTCCGTGCATTCACACCTTCAAAATCATGAGGATAAAATTAAGGAAGCCTTGCTGAGACATATACTCTGCTGCCCTAAACCCCCTCGAGCCGTGATGATATGTTCTGGTGCCTCCGAAGTGTGGATTAGGTCTAATTAATACTGTTTCTTGATCAATGGTTTGACACAAACACATTGAAGGGATTTATGTAATTACAGCTGTAACAGCAAGGGCTTTTGTAGGAAGCTGTCGGCACTGTGGTGGGAAATTTGCTCCTAGTGATGGGGTCCTGGCCTCCAGCCAGGTGCGTGACTGCCCCATCACTCTTGGGGTTTTTTTTTGCCTGGTCAGGTTTGTAGCTACTGGTTTGCACTGGAAGATGCCTGAGGTGTGGACAGGCACATTCCTCAGCTAGCACAAGTTTGTATAACTGAGCATTGGCACGTTTTGTCCGTACCAACGGGATTAATCCTTACCTATATGGTGAAATGTTCATTTTTGGAAATGCCTCGCAATAGGTTATAATGAGTCAGCTGAGGAGATGTTATCAATGTACTCAGAGAGGATTTTTGTAGTTCTTTATTCTAATCTGTAGAAAAAAGAGTTGAATTGATCACATCTCTCACAATACATCTAAGAGAAAACATGCAAGGGATGTGAAATATTCAACACCCTCTAGCCTTCCCATTCTGCATTTCGGATGACTGACATTGTCTCCACCCTCCTCCTGGCACAACGGAGATCCAGTGTCTAATCCATATGCCACGTCTATTGCTGTGATTAGACGAGTCAGGACCAGGACACAGAAATATATGCCTATTAGACAGGAAGGGCTCTAGAAGGGGAGTTGCACTACTGCAAAAGAGATTAAATTAAAGGGTGAAACTTTGCAGTCCATTGACTGCGCTAAACCAACTACACTTTATTCAGAGTTGTGAAGCACTAATGGAGATTGGAAAAGCTGCCAAAGGGGCTGGAATTACATCTGTATTGGAATGGGAAGTTTCTGGTTCGATAAGAAATTAGAAGGATCAAAGAAAATAAGGCTGGGTGGGATCTTAAGGAATCCTCTAGTCTAGACCATGCCATGTGATGAGAGGCATTAACAGACATCAAGGAGATGCAGGGCTTGGGTTCAGGGCTGGATCTAGGCTTTAGCAGTTTTATGTTGTAAAATTTCCCTATCACAGTAAAACCACATATCAAAGGATTTGCACAGCCCTGCATGCCTTTGGCATGGAGGTGAACGTGCAGGAATGAGGAGACCTGAGGTCTGCCCGTCCTTTGCTGAGTACCAGCGAGGTCTTTTGTAAACCAGCGCAGCATGAAAGAGGCTGGAGGTACAGGGCTGCAGAGACATCATCCAGTCATGTCTGTCCTCTCTTCCACTGGATCTTATGCAGAGAATAAGTTGGTCAGCCCTGAGGATTAAAGCTCTTCTGCCTTTTTGGAAAGCGCCATGTGCAGCACGCAGACACACAGGGCTTCACTGCATTGCCATCCGTATGCTGCAGATACGGCAGGATCAATGCCAAACTGTGGATTAAAATAGCATTAACACCATCTACTTCGGGACACTGTACTAAGGCAGTCGTACCATGAGCCAAATCTTTCTGACTTCAGAAAAAAATATTACCTTCAGTTTGCATAGAGGCAGTCAAGAAGCCATGTTATAAACTGTAACATACCTTGTTATGTTTTTCTGTTTTGTTTGTTGGTTTTAAAAGTCAAATTGGCTTCTTTCAGCAGTTGGAGAAAGTGAACACAATTAGAAGGCCAAAGACAGGGAATGATGCTGGGATAATTTGCTTCAGTAGGATTTGTGCACTATATAAGTTAACTTGCAGCTGGCTATCCACCTTTGCTTAGATTTCATTTTAATGGGAATATTCTCAGTCACTTTTTATGACGACAAGATGTAGATAGATCTAGCTCTTTTCAGCAATTCAGTGCTTCTAGCTGCAAAACTATAATGGAATGAAAAATGCAATTTGGAAAGGAACCAAGAATGTTTGTTTTGTTCTGTAGTTTCGCACTGAAAAAAAGGAGGAGTTTTTTCCCCCGCTACTCAAAACACGGAAACAAATTCTAACAACAGCTCACAACTGGAAGGAATTAACCAAGTAAATATGTGAGCTACAACTTATGAAAGCTGTTTTCAAAAACTGTTTGAAGGAACCACTGAATCACTGCACGTCCTCAGCACCCAGCGGGCCGTGCTGCTGCTGCCGGAGCAGCTTGTGGCTGCTTGCATTGCTCTGACCTGTTGCACCAATGGCCTGGTGGAGCTGCCAGGATGAGCTCTTGCAGGATATCTTACATTGAAACAAATGTACAAATATTTATAGGAGCCTTTAAAAATCTGTCACCCATCCGGCTTCCTTTATTCAGATACGATGCAATGTTTCCAACATATCTAGTCCTTCTCTAATTTAATAGATTAAGAGTTTTAAGACCCACTACTCTCCACCATTTCATAGGAGCTGTCCAGCTAAATCTGGTGGATTGGTAACTTTGAAATTAGTTTCTGTAATTTTCTTAGGTAGCATTTAAAGTTTCATTACTCCATCCTGGCTGGACACATGGCAAGCTCTGGCCTCATATTTCTACTGTTTGGTTTTACTTTCCTTCAGGGATTTTTCTCCTTCCCCTTAATCTTGCAGCTCACATTCTCAGGAAAAAAGGAAAAAAAAAAAGTGCTCTGAACTTCTGGTTAAATAAAACCATCTCATATAAGCCTCTTTTGAGGTCCAAGAAATTTTGTGATAAAGCCTAGTTCTCTGATGCAAACTCCTCAAAATTGGCTGAGAAACTGAAAGCGTGCATATTTATTTGAGCAGAACAAATATTTATAGGAGGCTTCTAAGCTCTGTCTCCTGCCATCTGGCTCTGCTGCTTCAGAGGCACTGAAGCCTTCCCGGCGTGTTTGGCCCTCGCCCACACGTGCGGGGGGAGCGGGGCAGCGCCGCAGCTAGACTGGGAAGAATTAACTGTATTTAGTATATCGGGGCTTTTCCTCCTTCCTTCCTCAGAATCGCAAGACACGCTGCGAAGCTCTTTTTACCCATTAGAGGGCAGAAATGTAACAGCAAAGGCCGTGCAGAGCGCCGTGGGGGAGCGCCCGCAGCGCCAAGCGGCGCCGACCGCCCCGGCCGGGCAGGGGGCGGCGGCAGCGGCCTGCACCGCACCGCACCGCACCGCGCCCCGCCGCCCTGCACCACACCTCACTGCACCGCACCCCGCTGCACCGCGCCGCGCTGCACCGCACCTCACTGCACCGCACCCTGCCGCGCCTCGCTGTACCGCACCGTGCCTCGCTGCACCGCACCCCACTGCACCGCACCCCACTGCACCGCACCGTGCCTCGCTGCACCGCACTGCACCGCACCTCGCTGCACTGCACCGCACCGCACCTCGCTGCACTGCACCGCACTGCGCCTCACCGCACTGCACCGCCCCACATCGGCCTGGCAAACCCGGGCGCTACAGCAAACCCGTGTAGTCTGGATTGGGATCCGTGTCAATGCACTCCTATTTTTCAAAAAAATAAGGCTCTTCGTTTCAGAAGGGGAAGGGAGAGGGGTGCAAACTGGAGTGTGGGCATCTGGTGAAATAGGTTGCTAAGTGTCTGTCAAGCATTTTAGGGGGAAAAACAGACGATGAACCCTTGCCAGTTAATTCTATAGGTAGATATTGTGAAAGAGAAGTTGTTTTCCTTTAAGAATATTAGTTTTAGCAAGGAATTTACAGGTGATATTGGAACAAGGGGTAAAGTCAGTAAGGAGGTGTTCTCAAAACCATTGCTTCCACTGACTGGCACTGGGAATTTGTCCCATTCCTTTCCTGGGCTCTCCAGGAGAAGAAATTCAGTGATCCCATGCTAGTTTAATCAAAACAGCTCTGCAGTTGCCTTTGCTTCAGGGATTGTCTGTTTGCGCAGAAGATTGCGCATCTGAACCTCAGAAACATTTGCTTCAACTCCTTCCCCCTTCCCCGAAGAAGCCCGGTTTGCAGCAGCATGTAGCTCCCTTTCGTCAAGCTGCCTGCAGAGCTACTTGGGAAGCCAAACACAGCTTTCCAGATTTATTAAAATGCATTGCTTGCTTTTTGTGAGCAGTGCTGATGTGAGTAAGAACAACAGGGCAAACACCTTAATAGGCAAGGCAAGAGCCTGTGTAGTGTTTATCTCACACGCACATGAAGTTTGGATATAGCTCAGCTATTGCATTACAGGCAGTGGTGGTATTAGTTTTGAATGGTGTTGGAATTAAGTACAACTGGGCCTGTGTAAAAGCCTAAATAGCTGCTGAGCTTAATACTGAGCTGCAGAGCCGATTGCCTCCAGGGCTGTAGTCTGAACCCAGACCCAGTGCGGAGCATCCTTTTGGGTACAGATCTTTGGGAGCCGTATTACAGCAAAAGAAAGCTTTTAGCTGGCTCAGACTGGACACGGAGGCTGAAAGACTCTGTCGCCATGGAGGTATGGAGTGCTCCGAGGGCTGGTACTGTGTGTCTGCCACTCTCCATCGACACTGATAAAATAAAAGAGAAAGAGGCAGCTCTTCAGGTGCTTTGCCAGGAGAGCATATTACAGAAATAGAAACAATTCACCCAGCACTGCCCTCCCCTGGGTAGAGCCGCCTTTCCACAATGCACAGAAGCACCAAAAATGCTCCTTCTCCATGCACAGGACAGAGAATAGTCTCCTCTGCTGCCAGTACTGCAGAACTACTCCAACTAGTTAATAATTTTAATGGTAGGGGTATTTTTTGGATCTGAAAAGCTATGGCTGCTGTCCAAATCATCTAGGTCTTTTTTATGTGAATAAATATTACAAATATATGACAGAGAGATAAAAAGCCTCACTGAATAGTTGCACAAAGAGGCTGAAAGATAGCATTGAATTGCTGAAATAAAAATGCATCAGTGGGTGTAGATGGATCTCACCTGTGAGAACTGAAGTCCCTTTTGTCTGAATGTCTAGTTGTGACCAACTGGGGTTTGCATCCCATCTCGAAAGGTAGAGCCATTTGTTTAAAATGCTTAACCTTTGTTTAGGAGTTGCTTCAGAAATGACTCACGGAGGAGACTGCAGTGAATTGAATCACTACTCAAATCGTCTACTGTGTGAAGAATTTAGTTGCAGAAAAAAGGTAAGTGAAAAACCTCTAAGGTTTAAGGCGATCACAGCCCAAACTGCTGTAATCATTTTAACTTGCTAACTGCTGCAGTCTGGGCTCAGCCTCACTGCTGATGGCATTTTCCACTGCAAGACTGTTCTCCTACTTTTCTTTGGATTATGTTGGTATTGCCCAATGTCCAAATATAGAGTAACTCAGTGTTTCCATTCAGTGCTTTTGTATGTAAAATGTGTTAATCTGTCCTAAGCAGCAGAGCGTCCTCTATAAGCTGATATTTTGGCACCTCCTTTGGTCTGTAGCTATTTCAACTTTCCTGAGCTGTTTGAAGGGGAAACGTGTCCTGGCACAGAAAGCAGAGCTGCAGTGGTCCCACTGCTTAAAGACACTGAGATATCTTCAGCCAGTGGGACTCTTCTGTCAAAGGAGTCCAGGCCTACACGGACATGCCGAAATTGTGGTGGTAACATTGCAGACGTGATTTCCTGTGTCAAAAGGAGGTACTTTGTTCTTAGCAGGTCAAGGACTGGATCAGAAAGGTGAGGACTTTCTGAGGAGGTTGAAGTTTTAGTCTTTAAGGAGAACAGCTACTATGGAGAAGCTGGTCCTAAGGATGGGAAGGGCAAGGGGATAAGGTCTAACTAGGGATGTCTGTGAGCAGTCTCAGCAGAGGGTATCCAATATATCAGTGTCTCCAATAAGCCATATAGGCAATCCTACTCCTTTCTGTGCTGTTCAGTTCTCAGCTCTCTACCCAGCAGAACTCAAACAGCCTCCAGCAGCAGAGCAAACGGCGTCCAACACCTCCATTTGTGCCTAAAGAGAAGTACTACCTTGGAAGCTGTGAGGGAGGAAGGGAATCGGCAGCCAGCTCTGTCTGCTGTAGGCAGAGCTGCCTGGTACTGCCCATGTCCTGCAATCCTCTCAGCCGGTGCCGGTCGCAGGCTGTGGGAAAGACCTGCACAAAAGGCAGGGCTGTCTCGCTGTTGTTTTTCATCAACTTTCCTTGCTCATAATTGACTGAGTGTTGGACATCTAATCTTGAGTCAAGCCAGGGAGAATCTTGCAGCTCCAAAGTAACTAAATGGAGAGACCAAGCATTTCATGGGAATCTGAGTATAACCTGTTGGATGGCAGGAGGACACACAAAACCTCAATTTTCCACAGTGAGTGGTGAAATAATTACATCATAACTGACAAAGCTGCTGATTTTAAGGAGGATAAATTTCCCAAGGGCAATACTAAGATGACAGGCTTTCAGCTCTGGTGTGTCATTTACTGCTTTTCCTTGTGTTGATTTTTTATAGTGGTTTCTGTGGAGCAAGTGGCTACTCAGCAAAATTAATGTGGCAGAACGAGACCCTCAGATGGGGTGTGCGGAATGAGACCCTCACCACTGAGCTTTTCACATATTTCAAAAAACATACTAATGTTAGGAGAGACCGTTTACCAATTACTTACTAGTTTGCTTCCCAGACCACACCACAAAAATTTCACCCAGGGGCTCTTGCAGTACTCCCAGGAGTTACTGGCAGAAGCAGCTCCCTGGAGCTAAAGTGGAAGAGACAATTTAATGTGACTAAAATTTAAAAAATGCTTCTCTCCTTTCTAATACAAATTATCTGTGATGAATTATCACTCCTCCTAGGGTTACAATATAAGCCCAACAACTTATACCTGGCAACCTTTAATAGCTGTGCATATGCAGCCTCTTTGCTCTGTGACCCAGGAGAATGGCTTCTTAATATTCCTCTTAAAGACTGAGAGTTTGTGTTGGGTTTCCTGTAAATTCATAGTGTTTCATTTGCAGCCAAACTGCAACAAAACCCACATAACGATTAGGAAGCCTTGCACGTAGATACAGAAAATGCAGTCACAAGATTGCTAAATAGAAATTGCTCTATCTTTAAATGATCATGAGCTGTCAGCTGTTCCTTTGTTCGGATTATTATAGACACACATAAAACATTTGATTGAATGCTCAAGTTTTCACCAGCTAGAATCCAGACGGATGTCTGATAAAATAACAAACACACCCCACTCCACCCCTCCTCAAAATCCTCTTCCTGCTTCAGCTGAATCTCTCCCTGTATTGAAGCCTGTATTTCATGGACTAAATTGGACAAAGCAAGCAAACAATCTCCTTCGCATTGATTTCCAAATCAAATCATTGTTAATCACATCAATATTCCCAGCTGACTCAACAGTCTCGGAGGCCAGCTTTCTGACTCAAACAAGCTCCTCTGCATGGATGCCACGGAGCCCACTGTGTGTGCCGCCCAGATTTGCTATTAATTATTGTTGGAAACATTCAGGTCTGATTCACCTCGTCTTTCTCCCCACTTTCCCCTCATGCAGCAAGGAAGAAACAGAAATACCGTTCTTCGCTTGACATTGGATTTCTAACCCCTCAGTGATGTGAAGGGGGCAGCTGCCTAGTGCTAAAATACAGGTCTAGGGCACCACTGGCTTACCTGTAAGCAACCACAGTACCTCAGCTGCTGGGAAGCGTGGCAGACATTTCAATGTGGTGAGCTGCTGATTTCTGGGGCTAAACTCTGCTCTTTTGTGGTACAGCTCCGGTGGGGGGGTGTGACAGCTTAGGGGGTATCAGAGCCTGCCTCCTTAGGCTGTGCTGACTGTGGAGCAGAAGCCTGCTCCTGCAGACATTTGTCCAAAGGATTAACTTCAAATCCATGGGCATCTCTTTATGTTCAGTGAGACGCCTCTCATGCTTTAAACTAAGCAGGAGCCTGTGCTTTGGGAGGATGGCAGTCAGGGCAGAAACAGTGGAGCTGCGGTCTGACTGTTGCAGGAGCAGCACTGGTGTCGGCAGCCCGGTGCGGGAAGGGATGCTGGCAGCACCCGGGAGGAACTCAGAATCCGCTCCTGCCCCCCCAGCAGCTCTGCCCGAGGTCAGGTCTCACCGCAGGCGGTGAACAGCTCCTTCCCTGCTTTGCCAAAGAAGGAGCAGAAAGGAGGAAAAGGTGGTAGACTCAAACATGGCTGTTTCCAGCAATTACAAGAAACCCCAGCAGCGTGCGCACACACAGGCGAAGAAGCACACAAACACACACAGAGCGCATGACGGTCCAGTGTAGAGGAGCCTGTCTGAGACCAGATTAACGGTCAGTCTGAAAAGGAGAGGATGAGCCTTGGAGACCGAAATACCTTCTCCCGGTTAGACACAGCTCACGGGAGCTCTGTCTGTGCACACGTGGGCACAGCTTGTTGGGAAAACATATGCTGCCCATCTGACATGTAATATATTTACCCTGTCAGATAAGCAAGACTTCAGGACTGTATCTATAGCATCTATTAGGAACGGCAAATTAATTAGAAGTATGAACTAATTAACCTCCCTGCTCTCTGCCTCTTCCTTTGCCAGGGCAGTGAGGCTCATCCTGCTGCAAGCCCCGCAGCAGCCTGCGCTGTGTCCTGGGCAGCCCTGGCTTTGCTAACAGCCCACGCGCTGCTCCCTGTGCACGTGGGACTGAGGTGCCCTCTGCTTAATGAGGCCACTGACAGTTTGATGATGCTTTCTGTGAAAGGGTTCTCCCCTATGCCTTTACTGAAATTGCCTGTGGACTGGTTATAATACGGCCTTAGGCCAGTGTGTGAGCTGTAGAGTAGGGTCGCCAGCAGAGGCTGAGGCTGGGACGGGGTTTTGAAGGGTCTCTGCCTTAGCAGTGGAAACCTGAGGGGCTCTAGAAAGAGACATAAACTTCTCTTAAGATGATTGAGCTGAATTTAGGGAGTATTGGTGGAATATACAGCCCTTTGAACTATCCTTTAGCAGAGTGGGCTTTGCATACCCTCAAGGAAGCTTTAGCCAAGGGGAAATTGGGGTTAACTTCATATCTGCCGTGGTTAACCTGCTAGAGACCCCTGCATCCTCTGCAAATGGCAGAGGCGGCGCACAAGCCGGTGAGCACAGCAGGAGGCTCTGCAGTGGCTGCACAATCAGCCCACGTCAGCGCTACAGGTGGCTTCACCAAGTGAGAGCTAGTCTTTATTCTCTTGCTGTCACATTTTCCTGTCTGCTCACTTGTAAATCAAATTGCCGTGTTCTCTGATGATAACGTTTTACTCCTTCGAAAGTTACTGTTTGCACAGTGGCATCTGTAAGATGCTATTTTCCCCTCTGAATAATCATTTTCATAATCTGAAACTGAAAAGAAAACCCAAACAACTACCACGGAAGAAAGGAAAATTCTCATGGAATAAATCTCCATAGACTCAGTTAAATTTCCCCATAAATGCATATTACTTTTGGAGGTTCCTGTGAAGGCAGCAATGAGGAGAATTACTCTGCTCCGTTTTTACCTACTGACCCTACCAAATACTTTCCTCAGCATGCTATCAGAGGTGTTGTAGAGCTGATGCATTTGCTATTTTCTGTTTAACAGAGCTGATATTCAAATGGAGTGATGTCCCTTGTCACAAATATAATTTCATCCTTCTACCGCACTTGCCAAGAACAATGCAATGGCCTTGCTCTGAGATACTGTGCTTGGTTCATTACTTTAAAATATGTTAGCGCTTTGTTCGTAATAGGTTTGATGTCTTAAACAATATAGGTGCTGAATTTTTAATGGTAACAATAACGTATTTATTTTATTTGTATTTGAAGAAGGAGCAGGAAGCACAAGTACCTTGTGAGAAAGCTTGTTTTTGTGAGACTAAGTCCAGTTTTGCAGCTGTGCCGGATCATGCCAGCACCCATTTTTGGGGTGACCCTGAAAATGTTGCAATTACTACAGGTGATTTGTCATTTAAGGATGTTATGAAAAATACTTCAGGGGCTCTTGCGGCACACAGGTGAATTTTACCTTTATCCTCGCAGCCCAGCAGAGAGGGTCTGGCCAGCCATAGGGTCTAAGCTGTATGCAGAGGGAGAAAATCTTGCCTGTGCTCAAAGCATCTTTGAATCAGTGGCAGAGACGTTTCTTGTGGGGTTACTATTTTGACATAGGAGCACAGGCATGGGTTGGAGTTTCAAGATCATGTGGCCGTTGGCACCATCTCCCCTATTTCCTTCTGGTCTATATTCAGGTCTGATGTGTCCAATTAATAGTGAGATTGAAACCCTACCAAGTGTCCCAAAATTATCCTGCAAGGAGCAGAGCATGAAGCTGCAGCAGGGTAGGAGGGAGGGGACCAGCTGTGGGTCCCTCACAGCGTGGAGCAGCTCACGGCATCCTCCCATGCTGCCGGTGCTGTGCTGGTTGGCTCCTTACGGAGGACTTTGGAGGCACAGCCAGTGATAAATAGCATTACAGAATGCTTTATGCATAAAGCATCACTGCCTTGCAGGGGCACCAGGCTTCCTGGGGAGAAGCATGGTGGCATTTCTGGATGTGGCGGTCAGCCCCTCTGCTCATGGTGGGCTTCAGCTCCCTCTACTGCCCCTTCCCCTCTGGCCTGGCCCACCAGCCCCTTTCCTCAGGGCAATGGCATGTTCCTGTTGACATGCCCACAACGGCTTCATAGGTCTTTTCCCTGCTCAGAAAAAAGTTAAGAGGCTGCACAAAAGTTCCATATTGCAACAGGAATTTGGGGGTTCCCCTGTGCAGGACTCCCCCATGGCGTGTGGAGAAGAGAGGCAACATTTTAAGGAAGGAACATTTGAGAGTATTTCTGCAAAAACCAGAAAATATTTTATTTTTAAAGCCATGTGCACAAAATTTGGCTTCCTCTGAAACTGGAAATTGTCTCACAGCAACATATGCTAATTCATTAGATGAATTTCATTCATTGAAATGCGAACTAGAGTAATTTCTTCCTACTTTTGAATGCAAATTGCAATTCAGCCTTAACTATGGCGGTATTCCCATTACACAGGGCTGAAGAATGTCAGTAATATTTACTTTACTCTTGCTTTTAACTTAGCAAAATCTTTTCTCAATAAGCTTCATCTCATCCCCCAGCAGCCTTTTGTGCTGTTCCTCACGTTCAGTTTTGCACCGAGGGGTCGGCTCAGCCCATCCGGGTAATGGCACCGCCCGGGCCCTAAATCTCCTGGACACCTGGGGGGACCAGAAAGGACGTATTGTGACTTACCATTCTCTTCGTGTTTCCTTCCTGGTGGGAACTGGCTCTGTCCAACCTGCAGCAGTCTGATACTCACAGAGCAGGGGCCTGCTGAGGCATAACCAATATCTGGCATATTTTCACTTTGATTTAAATGAGCAATTAGTTAATTAATAAATAGAGGAATTTGCTTCTATTTTGATTTGCAATTTGAATTAATGATTCTTCCAGCAAAAGTAAACTACCCCAATAATAACATCTTTATAACCTCGAGGCTTCTCTTTGGACTGCTTATGAAAATGCTGCATAACCTCCATCAGTACTGAACTCGTACTGAGCATCATAAGCATTGAAAGAAAGAAGAGGAATAGCAAGAGGGAGAGGGAGAGGGGAAGAGAATGAAGTTCACTTCCCCACATACATTAGATTGTTTCTTAAAAATCGTTTTGATAACATTTTTCCGCTCACAATAGACTTGCCTGTGTATTTATGTGTGTTACTCTCTCTGTATGAGGCTAATGACTGCCTGAAATCATTCACTGAAAGCAATTGTTTGGACATCTCCCCATGTACTCTAAAAAGTGAGAAAGTATAAGGTTTTCGTTATTGTTCAGCTCACATCTGGAGTCGACTCCAGCCTGTGTCTGGCACACCAAGTCAATAGCCTCACTCTATATTCCACCTGCGTCTTTTCCTTTCCTGAGCTTATTCTGTCTGACTTGATACTGCCGGGTGGTGTAGTCACAGGAGGAGCTGTGTGCAGGAGAGAGCACTCTGGTCTGGGGTAGGAAGCTGGTGTGAGGAATTAAAGCTCCTGTTGTGACAGAGGCGGCAGCAAAAGCAGAAAACTTCCTCATGCAGAAGGAAAAACTGTCTTTGTGGTAACTGAGACATTCAGAGGTGATACATGGGTATCGAGCAATGCCTTTCACACTAATTTCCAAAGTGCTGTTAATCTCAGCTTAGGTCAGGTCTTGAAGCCTCCTTGCCAAAGGCTGCCTGGTGAGGTTGCTTCCCACCGCTGCGGCAGGCTGACAGGTTTTGTTCCCACCTACGCTTTAGCATAACGGACACATAAAGTACAGCGAGGAGAATACAAATCCTCTTTAATGCCCTCCCCTCCCATTCCAAAATCTTGGGGGTTTTGTGTGCTGATTGCACATAACAAGGAAAACCGACTCAAGCTTCCCCCTGGCAGGGGCCACCAGAGCCATACTGTCTGTCAGACAACGTACTTTCCCCACCATATAACTTCATCGCTGCCGTCACCCATCTCCGAAGGGCCGTTATTGCACAGTCTGCAGGTGCTTGGGGTAAGCACATATCTCAAGCTGAGAAGTCTGGTATTGGTACATTGCAAGAAAATCCCTCAACCTTAAAATTGCTTATGGTAAAAAGCTCCAATTTGTAGATATCACTGTCTAACAGACCAAACCATCTCAGGAGTTTAAGAATAAATCTGGCATACACTGGTGTGACTTGTTATGGGGTGAGGGAAGGAGGGATGACTGGCACAAAATACAAAGAAGCTGTGTTCGAGGGAGAGGCATCTTAACAAACAGTCTTAATCTTCACCTTTCAGTATTTAAGTCACAGTGCAGCTTCTGCCATTATTAGAGCAATTAAAATGCAATTACTTTTTCATCTTTATTTTGGTTCTTGAATAATTAAAGCCACTTTACATCAAGGGTGATCCACAGAGGAAGGCATTTTGCATGTGAGAAGCTGCAAAGGGTGGAAGACTTTGGGGTATTGGCAGTCAGCAGCGAGCAACTGAGGTTGGTAATGCTACAGTAAGCCGCCTCCTTTGCGCAGCTCTACAGGATCATGGAAAGAGGCCAACTGCTGGATTTCTGTACTTTATCTTGATTAACCGGCTGTTTCAATTTGGTATTCACTCCTTTCATATTTGTAATCACTTTAAGATTTTCATTTTATAGTATTCACTTATTTAACTGCTTGTTTCCTGCCAAGTCTAAAAAAAGAAAGGCTTTTCCCTCCCTTCTCCTTTCTGAGCTGCAATAAAGGCAAGAGTGTACACAAAATTACTTCTATATTTAAAGTCTCCTGATGAAATCTCTGATCGCTTTAAATAGCCAGAGCTGGTAGATATTGCAAGTAAGTATTGGAGTGAAAGATCCTGAGCTGCTGGGGGACGCTGACCACTGCTGCAATCGTGTGGGCAGGCAGATGGGCGTCCCTGGGGCCCAGGGAGGGAGCAGCCCCCCCGGGACCTGTGTGGCTGCCGCCCCTCCCCAGATCCTCCAGAAGATTTGGGGGTTGCTGTGATCCCTTCTCAGGCGTGTGCTGCCTACCTGCAAAGGGGCTGTGCCCCCCTGAAGGCTCCTGCAGCACTGTGGGGTTGGGAACGGGAGAGCAGAGGCTGCCAGAGGCTCCGTGGCATGGGCACATCTCCAGAGAGGCGGGAAAAGGAGAAAGCTCTCCCCACGGGGCTGCAGTGGTCACCAGACTGCCAGCAGCAGAAAATCAACCCTCTTTTGATTCCTTATTATCCAAATTAAATATCATCCACCTTGTATCTTAGCCAAGGTAATGGGAAAAGACATACAGTCTAAATGTGCTGGAAAGGATGAAACCCTTGTAGGTTTTAATTTTATTATTAGAGACTGAGGAAATCAACATATTCTCGGGCATTCGCTGGACTAGTTAGCTTCATCACACTCATTTGTCAACACTTTTTTATTGATGTTGAGGCATGTCATTTAAAGAGAGTGAGCAGCAGGAAAGTTAGAAATCATCTGAGGGGAGCCGGTTTGCAGAGAGGGTCAAAAGTAGCGAGCAAATGCCTGTGGCGTTGCTGTTGGCCGACGAGTTCTGCCGTTATCATCCCCTTGGCAAAACCAGTGAAGTGCTTTGGGATCCTCAATGGTGGAGCACTGAATTGTGTGAGAAATCAGGATGATCAGACAAGGTAAACTCAAGGGTCACCACTAGAAGTTACTCCTGTGGACACATCACTCAGCTCACCTAGAGCATAGTTTTCAGATTGCAGCCTAATAGCTAGGGCAGCTAATCTCACCTGTCCAAGAATTGCACCATACTGTAAACTGGGTTTAATTACTGCCCTTTAGGGACAAATAGCTTTTGAACTGCCTGTGTAACTAATTTGTGAATCCAGTCCTAAAGAAACTTATTATGAAACATTTTTGCTCCCCGGTGTTGACTGGTTTTAGCACATACCTTCAGAGGGCACAGGGAAGGGCAGGAAGACTGGCCAAAGAGCAGACTTGCAGAAAATCAAATTGGGCCTAAAACTTGGCTGATATTGCAAAAATTTACCAAAAGAAAAGGCAGCCTTTGTGCAGCCCTGCCGTGGCTGATCCACAGACAGTGGGGGCTAACGTCTGCTTGTGCCTGCACTCAGTTGCAGTGCTGCAGTGCGGGTTTTGCTGGGCCAGGTCCTGGTGTACGTGGGTACGAGAGTCTAACAGGGTGCTGGGGAAATGACTACCCAAAGAAAACTCTGGTTTCTTGAAACATACACTAGGTCAAAAGCAAAAGGCACTCACATAAGAAAAGTAAAAGTAAAAAGTAAAGTTGTGAGCCTGTGGGACATTTGAATTTAAAATTGGATCTGGTTAGGATCTGGATCTGGTTGGGATTTGTATCCGATTGCTGACAGACTGCCAGGAACTGGTCAGACCTTGGCACAAACCTGGTCTAAGGACCAGGACTGTGTAACTGCAGGGACTGTATTTTCTACATTTTCCTGACTATCAAAAGTCTCTTTTTCTTTCTTTCTAAGTAAATATACTCAGAAGATGTAGTATACTCACAAAGAGCAGTGAGTGGTAGGACTGTAAGTTGTGAGTCTCCCGCTTCTTGCTTTTCTTATAGTGAAAGGATGATGAAATGAGGGACAGATACTGTGAGGGGAAATCTAAAATCTGCAGTAAGAGTAGTTCAGCTAAAAATGCTGGAGTCCAAAGGCTCCTTACAATGTGTGGGGTTTTCACGTTCAAAAAGCTGTAGTGCAGTTGTGGCCTTGATGGTGTCTGAGATCTGAAAAACCCTCCCTACCCCTTGTATGGATTTTCTTTAGCCTTCTAAGTCTCAGTGATATAAATCAATCATATCTGAGCACCTCTGTAAAAAATCTCACGTCCTTTCCACTATGAGTTTCACCCATCATTCCCTTTTTCAATCAATAGAACAAAAGCCAACTTCAATCTTAATTTATAATTGGTACAAAAAACAAGTCTGAGGTTTGAAAAGAAAGTTTTGATCATTTCTCCTTAACGCAGCAGCTTTCCCCTCCTCACCCCCCCCCAAATATATGTTTTCTGAACAGGTTTGATAATAAGAGGGTCCTGGTGGACGTGAGTTCTCATGGGGTTTCTGACACCTCTGGAAACAGCACCAGCCTTGCCTTTTGTCATGTCATAACCAAAAACCTCATAAGGATGTGTGTGATCAGAAACCTTCTGAGATTTACAGAGCTGGAAGTGTTGAATGACCAAGCAAAAGCTGGTGCAGTCACCTGAGCTGGCTCTCCAGAGGAGACTTAGTCTCTCAGCTCTGTTTCTGACCACGCTGTTCTCTTCCAACTCTTTCCAGTTGTACAGAGCGGCACAAGTCCTCGTTATGTCAAACCCCAGGGAATACCTAACCTGAGCTTTGTACCATATACAGACCATCTGCTCAGGAACTTTTGTGGACACCACTAGTGGTAAGACCAATGCTTAAAGGGTCTGTGGGATTTCAGGGATGTTTGGACTTGGGGGATGGAGTCTTAGGATTTTCACGGCTCTTTCTGGCACCGCAAGCATCATGAAACATCGGCACCCTACAGCAGCTCCAGGGCAGAGTGATCTCAGGGTCATTCACAACCATTAATGAATTGCCCAACCTTTCTGCACAGTGGAGGTTTGACTTTGCTGTGATTTTTGAAGCAGAGAGGAAAGTTAAAGAGCAGCTAAAGGAAAATAGAGAGATTTGCGTTTGACTGAGCTACAGGGTGATCGGAGCCCAGTCCCGTACCCCAGGAGCCGGCATGCCTGTAGCCCTGCGTGCTCAGAAGGGAGAGGACAGAAAAGGAGATGACGTGAGTAAGAACAGTATGTCAGTGCTGCGGGAACACTGGGAGCTTTAGGTGAAAATTAGAGGAAAGCTTGGATTTTTCTGCATGTTAAAATTATGGCTAGCTGACTCCTTTGCTTGATTTTACTAGACCTGCTGGCTGAGATGCAGAAAGCCACACAAATTACCATCATCACAGAAAACACCTTGCTTTATTCACTGCCTGGTCTTACAGTGAAGCAAGGTTTTACCCTGCTTGGTTTTACGGTGAATCCATAATTCTGTCCTCTATATCACAGCCACTGCAGGGCATGAGGCTCCTCGAGGTGGCAGAGCCGGGGATGACATTTCTTCCCAGGTTGCCATGCCCTGGCCTGGCTGTGCTGCAACGAGAATAAGAAACCACAGGAGAAGGATGGAAAATTACCTGCCAAGTCATTTGGTTTCCATACGAGTAGTCCCCTCCCAGTTCACTCTGCTGCAGAAGTTTTCTCTAAACACGTATTCCTGCAGCTTGCAGCCAATTCCACTTGCTTTCCCTCCTGCAATTTCTCCTGTCCTTGAATTTGATCAAACCAAGCTGTAACCGGCGTGGTATTCAGGGCTTGGAGAATATGGTTTCATGAGCTGAGCTCTGAAAAATTAAAAGAGTTGACCCCTTGCTCTCCTCACCCTTCACCCCCAGCCCCAAACGTGCAGCAAGGCCTGGGCTTCAGTTGGGGAGTTGCTGAATTTTTATTATCTTAGGCAATTTTTCTCCACAGATTGATTTCTGTGAAACACCTCAGGGTATTTGCTAACAGAAACATCGCTCCAGTGGCACAGGCAGTTTGTTTACATCGATAGGAGGAAAAGAGCCCTTATTACTGAAATTTTGCCTTCTTCCCTCAAGCTTCTCCCTGGGAGCCAACACGTAGGCAATATTGATACCTGCTTTTTTAATTTAGGGCCAATTTTCTATATAGATGGATGTGACGATGCATAAATAATACACCACTTTGCTGCATGGATTGTTTATTCCAGACCTCATTGGCATGCACCGCACACAGGCAAACCGAGAGCTTCTGTGGATGGGTATTGTCAGATAGCTTGCCAGGTTGTTCCCTAGAGAAAATCATCGGGCACACAGAGCTGGAGTTTGTAAAGTCCTTTTATTTTATCCTTTCCGTGCACTCTGTGCTGGTACAGCAAAGTTCAGGCTGAATCAGCACTCCCATTAAATTTCCTTATTTTCAGGAATTTATAAGTTGCCCATGAAAAGAAAGAGAGCAGGACACGGCTGTGCGAAAGCGGAGCTCCTGGGATGAAGTTGCTTGCGCTAAATTTTAAAAAGCACACAAAACCAGAATGACAAACACTCTTTGTATAAAGCAAACAATCGTGCCGGGTGGCTGTCAGGCTGCAGAAGGTGGGCACTGGGGAGATCACGCTGCTTAACTCAGAGCGTTCGGCCATCTGTGCAGACGCCTGCCTGCCTGTGCCCCATCGTCCCCCCGCTCTGCCTGCACAGGCAGGAGAAGGGGCCCTTCGTGTTTGAGGGGGCTTCTGGGCTCCAAGGGGATGCAAATGCCTGGAGAGCTTGTTTGCTGTGGAGCTTATCATGGTGCATGATAACTTCTACTTAAATAGATTATGAAAGGCCCAATTTTCCCATTAATTGCAAAATTCTCAAGAACTTCATTATGAGCAGGCCTTAAATGTACAGTTTAGAGCCTTAATCACTTGATATGCCATATGCCATTCCCCAGATCTAATACTGCGAGCAAAACCCACTCCTAAGTGCTTTATGATGAACTCAATTTACAACCGATACCAGATTATATTCAGTTCCTTCTTACTGTCTTACTGCTGGGAAGTATCTTCTATGGAAGTACATCATTAAATCTGCTGAAACGAGGAGTGAAAGGGGTTGGATTTAGAAATGTTGGATACTAAACTCTGACCTGCTCTTAGTCTAAAGGCAGTCCTGGTGTTTTCTGAAAAAATGAGGAATGGCGACCCATTCTGTCACTGCCCAGCTTGCAGAATACTGGTTTGCATAATGACTGCATATTAAATTTATGTTAGGTTTATAGTTTATAGCAGTGCCTCACTGGCTACATAATGCATGGAAGCATTCTCAGCGTCCAGATGTTGGAATGGCCCATGATTCTGGAAGCTATCGTAAGTATAAAGGATTTTCCTCAGCTGACTGCATGCTGTTTGGTGTTAGTTGTTTCAGATTAGCGAGAGCCTACCTCTTCTCCCAGCATCTAGAGATGACAAGGGAACACGCTACTGACTGTATTAATTTTTTTTTAAATGTTTGTTATTAAATTTTGCAAAAATGCAAGCAGGAAAATACAGGCCTGAGAAGCTTAGTCAAAGCAAACCTATTACCCAGAGGAAATTACAGCAGTCTTGTATGTATTAGTGGGGAAAAAAGAAAAACAAAACATATTTTGTTAAATGAGACTTGTTTGGGTTGTCTGCTGGAATTGTTTTTTTGGTTAGTAATTGCCAGGCTAAGCTGCAATAATAGTATAAGCATGGTAATAAGATAATGAATGCTGATGGATAGCTGACGTAAATTTAGATGAGTGATCCGGCTGGCCTTATAAGAACAAGGTGTCCTAGTTAATGGGCAGGGAAGGCTTGGAAAAATGAATATGTAAAGTATATTGAGTGAGGCATAAGAGCCAAGTTAAATGCAATAATGTTTTGGACCATGGTGGCCATCAACACGCCGCAGTCCTGTGCCGTCAGCCTCAGGTGAGGAGGCTGCAAGTTTGAAGAGGACTGGCAGGCTTAAGGTGTTCACTTCTGCATCTTGACTGGAGGCACCTGATTTGATTTTAGTTGCAAAGATGGGCTAATACATGCAGTTTGTTTTCTGATGCATATACATGAGGAGGACCTGGAGGGACTGGTCAGTGGGGAGAATGGGAGTATTGGCTGCTTTTTATTTTATTTTTTTTTAGACCCACAAATTCTATGTCTAAGTTAGACAGCCAGGCTTTTAGGATCCCTCCATAGTCAGCAGAAACAGATAAGCTGCCTCTAGGGCAACTATTCTAGTTGCTCCTGCCTTTCCTCACCCTCCTTGTCTCAGAGCCCCTAACCAGATTAGCGAGAGGAAATTAAATCATTCCCCAGAGCTGGCCAGGTTTTCCTACTGTCCTGGTTTTGGCTGGGATGGAGTTGATTTTCTTCCTATTAACTGGTATAGTGCTGTGTTTTGGATGTAGTGTGAGAATAATGTTGATGACACGCTGATGTTTTGGTTGTTGCTAGGTATTGTTTACGCTAGTCAAGGACTTTTCATCTTCCCATGCCCTGCCAGATGTGCAGGGGGCTGGGAGGGAGTGTGGCCAGGGCGGCTGGCCCAGCTGGCCAATGGGCTATTCCATACCATATGACGTCATGCTCAGCATATAAGGCTGGGTGAAGAAGAAGGAGGGGGGCGTTCGGAGTGATGGCGTGTGTCTTCCCAAGTAACCGTTACGCGTGATGGAGCCCTGCTTTCCTGGCGATGGCTGAACACCTGCCTGCCGATGGGAAGTGGTGAATGAATTCCTTGTTTTGCTTTGCTTGCATGCGCGGCTTTTGCTTCCCCTATTAAACTGTCTTTATCTCAACCCACGAGTTTTTCTCACTTTTACCCTTCTGATTCTCTCCCCCATCCCACCCGGCGGGGGGGGTGAGCGAGCGGCTGCGTGGTATTTGGCTGCTGCCAGGTTAAACCACGACAGTCCTTTTTGGCGCCCAACGTGGGGCTCGAAGGGTTCGAGATAACAACAGGTTTGATTGGAATGTGCTAGATCGAATTTATAGCTGTTACTGCTGTTTAGCTATTAATTCGCAGGCTCTTGTGCTTGCCATGGGGCTTGCTTGCCTTAATGTGTATTAGAGTCTTGTGCTCGTTAGTGGCTGCTTTTTTGCTCTCGCTGCTTGCTGTACTGCTGCACTGCTGATCGCCTTACTGTGCTGTGCCTGGGAACGTTCTGATAAGAGCAATGGGGATGCGCCTGGGCTGGCAGGTGGCCAGGGCATCGCTGCTGCTTCTGTGCTGCTGTGCTGGACAGGCTGGAACTGCAGTGTGAACTCGAATTGAAGGGACTGTGACCTGTGGCTGAGTCCATGCGGGACAGGACACCCCGAGGCGTCTGTGACTGTGGATAAGCCCATGCCCAAGCAGGTACATCTTGAAGCGTCTGTGGCAGTGATTATGTCTGTGCCGCAGCAGGTATACCTCTGAAGGGATTGTGGCCTAAGGATAAGTCCACGCTGGAGAAGGTACACCTCGAAGCATCTGTGGCTGTGGATAAGTCCATGCTGCAGCAGGTACACCTTGAAGTGTCAGTGGCTGTGCATGAGGCCATGCTGGAGCACCTCAAAGCGTGTGGCCGTGGATAAGCCCATGACAGGGGAGGTACACCCCTGGAGAGATTGCAGCCATGGGTAAGGCCATGTTAGAGCAGGTTTACTTCTGAAGGGACTGTGGCCCATGGAGAAGGCCACACTGGAACTGGTGCACCTCGAAGCAACTGTGGCTGTGGACAAGTCTGTGCCGCAGCAGGTATACCTCTGGAGAGACTGTGGCTCATAGGTAAGGCTCCACTTGGAGCAGGTACACCCTAAGGGACTGCAGTCTGTGGATAAATCCAAGCCGGAGCAGGGGCAAGGGGAGGAGTTCATTGCAATGTTAAACCCTATGATCTGGCCCAAAGGGACCAGGGGTGGAGATTGTAATGGATATACCTTTAAATTGTTGTAACCCATGATTTGAGTTGCATGTTATAGGAATTACTATAGCAGGAACCACCTGAACCAACGGAGGACAAACTTTACAAGAAGCAGCGCAGGTGCAGCAGTGACCCTACCTGAGCTGGCTTTGGTGCCCAGTAACTCCACGCAACGCACCACCTCTGCTGACCTGAGTGACCACCATAACAGATGGAGCCCGAAGTCATGGACTAAATGAACGCAGTGGACATTTTGTGGACATTTATGGATATTTTATGGACATTTTACAGGGGTGGTCCATAGACTAAGGGAATGATATCTGTGTATTATATCAAAAGATGGGAAGGGGGATGGTGGGTAATGAGAATGTATTGGATAGTGTGGGACCTGAGCATGATGTAAATGGTATGGAATAAGGGGTGGATACTGTCCTGGTTTTGGCTGGGATGGAGTTGATTTTCTTCCTATTAACTGGTATAGTGCTGTGTTTTGGATGTAGTGTGAGAATAATGTTGATGACACGCTGATGTTTTGGTTGTTGCTAGGTATTGTTTACGCTAGTCAAGGACTTTTCATCTTCCCATGCCCTGCCAGATGTGCAGGGGGCTGGGAGGGAGTGTGGCCAGGGCGGCTGGCCCAGCTGGCCAATGGGCTATTCCATACCATATGACGTCATGCTCAGCATATAAGGCTGGGTGAAGAAGAAGGAGGGGGGCGTTCGGAGTGATGGCGTGTGTCTTCCCAAGTAACCGTTACGCGTGATGGAGCCCTGCTTTCCTGGCGATGGCTGAACACCTGCCTGCCGATGGGAAGTGGTGAATGAATTCCTTGTTTTGCTTTGCTTGCATGCGCGGCTTTTGCTTCCCCTATTAAACTGTCTTTATCTCAACCCACGAGTTTTTCTCACTTTTACCCTTCTGATTCTCTCCCCCATCCCACCCGGCGGGGGGGGTGAGCGAGCGGCTGCGTGGTATTTGGCTGCTGCCAGGTTAAACCACGACACCTACCTACCCCAAATCCCTCTGGCAGGCAACTGAAGCCTTTGTAGGAACAGAGGGAGAAGCTAGTTGGGGCGTTAACACGTCAAACCCGGTACCGTCTGTCACACACAGCTCCAAACAAACAAAAAAGTATTTCTAATCTAGGTTAGATCAACCTGTTAGATCAACGGCTTTGCTCCTGCCCATGGCAAAACACACTCACCTTCCTTGCTGTGTGCTGAAAAGACTCGTGTCGTCTCTGCTTTCACTATTTTAAGCAAGCTTTCCTCTTGAAAAAGTACCCGGGCTGATATGGTGGGCACGTCGATAGGGACACAAATTAACCATTAATGCCAGAAATATAGAAGTCTCTTTTTTTTTTTTTTAATTTCTATAACCTTCAGCAGAGGAGCAGTTCCCCGGCGGAGCAGTCACACAGCCGGTGTCACAGCTGCTCTTACGCCCACAGCACTGCACGGCCGAATGCTCCCACGGGCATCGGGACACCTGATGCAAACAGTGCACAGACCCGGGGGGACTTGGTAAGCAAAGTTCATAAGGCTGACAGTGGGAATCAATGTATTTTTAGTTTAAGAGGTGAGATCCTTCAGCTCCGTGTTAGCCCCGCAGCAGCAAGAGAGAGCCCCCGGAATGCTGCCGGGGGCAGTGGGGCTGAGCCCACCTCCTGCCTTATTCAGCTGCCAGAGACAGTCACCTACTGTCTCCAGGCTGACTTTACTCAAGGGCGCTGCTTGCGGTGAAGCTATTTGTCTCCTTTTAACAGCTTGGAGCGAAACCCAAGGTTTCTGGGTGTCACCCATCGCTACAGCCCCCACCGGCAGTGTCCCGTCCCCTGCTTGGGGCAGTGCAGGGCCCAGCCTGGCCTGCACTGCCGCGTTGGGTCAGGGGCTGGAGGGCTCCGAGGAGCCACGGGAATGCGACTAGAGCTTGAATTTCAAAAATATTATTTGTTGTTTCATAATTATTAAATCTAGGGGGAAAAAGTATTAAATCTAGGGTTGGAAGGTGGCTGTTTGGTTGAGCACTGCAGAGGGTGGCAGCCAAGGGACCAGGGGTCCCTCCTTTCCTCAAGTACTTTGGTTACAATGTCCCCATCACAAACATGGGTATTTTTCCTGATGAGAGCGTGCGTATCGGACAGCGTGCCCAGAGGGTGCAAATATGGACCAAGTATGCCAGGAGCTATACCTTGTGCCATCTCCTGCTGCCCTGACTCCTGCTCTGAGCGGTGGCCAGGGGCCAGGCGTGGCCGAAGGCTGTGGTGGGTTCCGCTGCGGCAGTCAGAGGCATCACCAGCCCCTCGCTGGCAGCGGCTGCCTGACACCCCGTGCCGTGGCGCAGAGCCGTGGCGGGTCGCTCGTCACAGCCCAGGCAGCAGGGTAAAGCCACCCCTGCATGTTGGCAGGTGCCCCAGGGACCGGCTGGATGAGGCTGAGCCCCCGGCGGGGGGACCAGCCGGTGGCTGGGGCGATTATGCTCCAAATGGCTTTGGGCAAGATGCCTAACACGAGGTGGGGGGCTTGGAAAATTGCTTGAGGTGTGTAGCCAGCCCTGGCACGTCTCTTAAATGAGAACCATCTTTTTTTTGCTGGGATAATCTATCATACTTGAAACATTCTGAAAGGCTGTATCTTTCCCCCTAACCACCTTTATCATTTTAATTTAAAAGCTTTTTAAAATTATCACCCAAATAAATGATAAGTAGTAACAGGGTAAACTGCTCTGAGCTCTCCATTAGTGCAAACAATGCAAAGTGACTGTGCTCTATTTACAGAAAATTAATGAGCGTAAAAAAGATGAACTGCACGTCATTCTAGTGATCGTAAGTTGTTTTTCATGCAAGGAGGTTTGCAGCTTTATACATTAAATTCTGGGACAAAAGAAAAGAAACATCTCTGCAATATTAATAGTTGTAATATATGATTGTATGTGAAGGGAATAGAAATAACATCTATTTTATTTAATGAAGACTAATGAAGTCATTCTGATCTTTCCGTTACAGTTTCAACAAGTTTTTCTAATCAAGAAGATCCTACTTTTTGAAGCTAATTTTTCATTTTAAACTTCTGAAATGCCAGCAGAACAAGGCTGGCAAATGCAATATCGTAGGATGTCAGAACATTTCCAGTTCTAATGGGAAATTGATGCATTCAGGGGTTTTGTTTTGTTTTTGAGTTAAAGAAAAAAACTTAGGCTATTATAGAAAAGTTTGTTTTTCTGTCATGGTGCTTTATCTATAGAGGAACACGGCAGATACTCTTCAGTGGGCTTGATACACAGCTGGATGGAAAAAGGGGGTCTTTTTCCTGAACCTGATCAGGGCAGGATACCGTGCAGTTTAAGATAAAGGACGCAGTGTTGAGGGATGGAGAGAGGGAAACAAACTCCTCCCAGGGCACCAAAGTCAGCATAGATAGTCTTTGAAAAGTGCCCTCAGCTCTTTAAGCCTGGTTACAAATACTGGAAAGCAAATAGAACCAGACTTTTTTGGGGGTATTCATGTTCAGATTCACAAAGGAGCATGGCTATAGGGACCCACCCATCCTTGGGATGATGCAAAGGGAGGGCATGGACCTGGCCAACCATATGCATGGCTGGTAACAGGGGAGAAGGGCATTGACTGTCCCTTTGGTGTTGTGGGCACCTAGACTAGCTCAGGGGCAGGACAGAGTGCCTAAGGCAGGAGAGGGGAAGCTCCTTCAGTGGGGAAATTAAACCTGTATGTCATCTGCTTCCTGGGCAAATGAGCTAGCAACAGAAACATGGAGGAAGGGCAAAAAAGACAGCTCTGCCCTTTTATTGCCACCTGCAGCTATGCTCCCAGGGAATGCCCAGGGGGTACTTATTGCTGATGAGGGTCTCTGTCTAGGTGCACCTGCCCCATATCCCTCTGTCAGCTGCTGGGTTTCGGATCACTTGTTGCAGTGCTGCTTCTAGAAGAAAAAAATGTGGAGTAGTTGCACAGAATTTTGTTGTCTTAATTTCTGTCATATATATCTTACGCTGTGTTGGTGCTGCTACATAAATCTGCTAACACCTTCTCATAGCATTAATAGGGTTGTTGAGCCTTCAACATTTTTCACACCTGACAGTTTCTTAGAATGCATCAGTTATTTTCCTACCTGTGTTCACAGTTTTGTTGTCATTTGTAAAAAAAAAAAAAAGAAAGAAAAGGAAGGATTGATTTTATTTTTGATTTAAACATAAGAACTGAAGTCTTTCATAGCCTCTGTATAAGCACAAACGTGATAACTGCCAAAGCTGATGGTGAAATCTGAACTGGTGAACTACCATTTTCAGGCCAGCAGATGTGAAGCAGAAGAAGGAGGACAAGAAAGTCATACTGAAAATAAGATGAAAAAAATCACTACCTGTAAGTGTCATTTCCAGCTGCATTGATGCACCAAAGCACATGTAACACCCACAGATACACCCAGATAATGTTTCTGTCTTATAACGTTGCATTGCTATACACTGGGTAAAATTTCCCGGTATCATTTATCTTGGACTGAGAAACAACTGGCTTCTCCCATTCCTCCTTTCCTTCCTTAGCAATTTGGTTTTATTTTGCCACCTGCCCCAGGCCCTGCTCCCTGCCTCAGTTTCTCTTCATTCCCCTGCTCTCACCATTAGACACCACCTCTCCTCCAGCTTAACATTGGAACGATGCCCTGGAGGTGGCAGGTTGGTGAGACCTTCACAGCACCTTCTGCTGTCTCTGGTGCTTCTGGAACAGCACCACGGCACGCAATGGCAAACAGGTTCTTGTCAGACTCAGAAGCCCTGATGTCATACTAGCCTTTTTTTTTAAAAAAAAAGAGACAAAAAGGCTTTTGTCCCTGTGTACTTTGTGCTTTCCCTCAGCAGTGTCACCCACACATTTACTTGACTTCTTTCTTGCCCTTACACACATAAAATAGAAAGCTGACAATTTTAATAAGTATAGACTTTTCTCCCTAATTGAGATTAACATAGACAGTTAAAGTATTAACACAGGAGCTGAACCTTGGTGCCTTTCAGGAATTGCTCATCTATTTGCTGGGTCAGGTTCTGATTAGTTATTTTAACACTTACGTATTTGCAGTGGAACGTCATGGGATAGACCTACTTATGCTGTCCTGCCCTTCACAGCGTGCACAGGGAGGGGAACCCCCCCATGTGTACATGCAGACACACGTGCGCAGACACCCTGCCGCCCTCTCTCTCTGCGATTTACATGCTTTGCCATACTCTTTGGCGTTAGCCAAAACTGTGGGCATCACACATCCTTGTGTGGTCAGGAAAGAGTCTGACCTCGCATCCTCCCCCTAAGGAGCCCCTGGCTCCTCTTGCCTGCGTGGGTGACTCGAGATGCTGCTGCCCTCGCTGCCCTCTGGGTAAATGGAGCAATAAAATGACTCCAGAAGAGGTAGACTTTACATTAAATTTGTAGGGGTTGCAACCACCGGTAACTGCTGGGTTGGTGACCTCGAGCAAGTCACCTTCACCCGTGCCTCTGCCATCCCCAGAAACACAGCGTGATTTCTGGAAGACCTGCCCTGCTGCCTGTGAACTCTTTAAGGAGCAGAGGGGGATTTCCTTAGGGTTTTTTTTTTTACTTTTGTGCTTTTCGTGTGTGGTAGGGGACCGACAGCGTTCTTGTGGCTCTGGGACCAGGGGAAGCGGGGCAGGGAGCGCAGACCGCTCAGCCTGTGGCCCCAGGGAAGGGCGGGGAGGTGACCTCTCGGCCATACCCCGAGCCCCGCTCCTCGCCGGTACCTGTTTCACCTTGCTGGATGCTTCCAGCAGAGACCCAGCCCCGCGGGAGCACTGAGCGTTGCTGTAGGTGACAGCCAGAGGTGGCTGGTGCTGCTCACCCTGCCGTGCTGGCCGGGCTCGGTGCTGCAGGAGGTAAATCTGGAAGGGGCCGTAACCTACCCAACCCTACAGCCCCGCTGTATTTCCCAAGATGGGGCTCTGTCTCCAGCTACCCTCCCCCTTCTCCTTCCTTGCCCCTGCTCAGTTGCGGGGGTGTAGAGGTCTCTGCTGGCTCTTCCCATCACAATTTATAAAAAAACAAATCCACTTCACAGTGGAAGCAATTCAAGGCATGGCAGAAACCGTCAGGAGCAGGATTTGGCACCTGGGGGAGCGGGGCCGATCTGCGGCTCCAGCCAGCGCGGCTGCTCCCCGGGAGCTCAGCACGCGGCCGGGGCTGTGGGCGCACAGCAGGGAGGAACAGGAGAGGGGGAAAAACACCCAGGGAAATTATTTACGTGACTGTAATTTCTGCACAAATCTTGCCCTAAAAAGGGCACAGCTGTCACTCCATTTGTCAACATCAGCAAGTAATTATGTAAAGAAAGCATCATTGTACTTTTGACTTTGATGCTTGTCGTATCGGCCAGGGACCGATAGATGGACCACTTGGATTACGCGAGGTGATCGCGTGGTGTGAATGCGCAAAGCTGGAAGGGCTCCTCTGGCTTCAGCTAAGCTTGTTATTTTTTTCCCTAATAATAGAGTGAGAATTGAGAAAGAGAGAGAAAATTAGCAGTAGAAAAAGCATCTCCTCTTTGTTGAATAGACAGTTTAATTTATTCCTGAGCACAATGTACCTGAAGAATGATAAGAAACAACTTTGATATCATGCTAAATAAATAAAAAAGAGGTTACATAACCTAATTTTCTCTGGGTCTTACAGCAGTTTCTATTTTATCAGCTTTCATTTAACTGGAGCAAAATTAATAAGACGAGAAAAGTAGGGCTACCTGGAATACTACCAGATTTCTTAAAAAGAAACACAAAGTGTCTGTAAGCTAATTATTTTGTGTGCAGGTTGCTGTGAGGCAATTCAGGAGGGCTGACCTCCAGGAGAAGCTGTTGCTGGGTGAGTGGCACTGGGTCCCCGGGTCCCCAGGCTGGAGCTCGCCAGCAGAGCGAGCGGCTCCACGCGCGGCACCTCGCACCAGCGCCGGGGCTGGTTGGGGTTGGCACGCGGCCGCCCGTGTCTTGGAGGTGGGGGGACCAGGGGAGGAGAGACCTCCACGTGCGCCTTGGCCATGCTGAGTGCAAGCTCAATGCTCCCAAGCATTGCAACCGCCCCAAGATTTCAGAGGCAGCTAACTAAAACAGATTAAAATTATTCACTCTGTGTGAGAGCACAACAAGCCCTTTAGTTAATAATTTCCTCCCATTTCCCCCTCTTCTTCCCTAAGAACAAGAACTAAGGAGAAAAGAAAACAAAAGATGAAATAAACATTTTTTTTCTATATTTCCAGATGTCGATTCTGCTTGATTTAGAGATGAACCCATACTACAACTGCAGTAAGAGGACACGATGACAGCCACGCATCTCCCTTCCCCACAGTGTCTGACGTTCACATGCAGGAACACGGAGCCCATCCGTCCGTCACCAGCTTCAGGCATGGCTTTAGCCTTTTTGGCTTTGGGTACATTTTAAAATCAGTCTGGAAGGAATAGTGCCTATGAGGTTTAGATGTAAAATTCCCCATTAAAAAAAGCAGTGGTAGGTAATTTTATTATTTTTTGGTTTCCTGTTGCATTGCAAAGCGGGGGGGAGTTGAGGAGGCTCCTTTGCAGCAGTTTTACTTTTGATAAGTACAACTCGCGTTAACCCAAAGAAGAGGTGTCGGTGCCTGTCTGACTACCCGGTGAGGGCGAGGGGGAATTGCCTTAGTGCAGAAACTCGTCTGCAAAGCTGCCACAGGTGGTACTGCAGCAACATCTTTTGGACTAGATGTTTCTGAGAGGCTTAAACTGCCACAGTGAAATGGGGAAGGTCCCACGCTCTTCAACTGAGGGGTCCTTCAGCTGCCCTGCACACAGCGCGTCCTGCTTTTCTGCCCTTGGGCTGAGCTTAAAGGCTTCTGGTAATGAGAAGACCTGATGCCAGGAGTGCCTGGGAGCTGGCTCACCCTCCTCCCAACAGTGATGCCCGTCTGCCAGCCGCTCGTCCCAGGGCATAAATAACCCTTGCAGTGGTCTGACGTGGAACTAAGCCTCTTACTTTACATGTGCTGTAACTCTGCTGCTGGAAGTAAACTCGTATATGCAAATTGTACATCAGTAAACAGTGACAAATGTGGCCTGATTCCTTGGGCATTAGGCATTTACATTGGTATCTTTTGTGCTTTGGAAACACAAAATGGGAATGGGAAAATAAATTAGCCAGTATTGGGGGTTATTACACTTGGACTTATCTTTTTTACAAAAGGAAGAAACTCCCTGGTTGTGCAGCATGTTGAGAGACACTAGCCGTAAAGAGGCAATGGGTGCTTTCGGCTTGCGTCCTACAGCATTTACTGCTGTCATGCCACTCAAATAATGACAAAACTTGCGTGTGCGTGGTTCAGCGAGTCATTATATAGTTCCCTCTCTGGCCCGGGGCGTGCCAGTCTCACTGCTTGTCGCACAGTGCTGAGCGCCACGCAGACAGGGGTTACAGGCAGACATTTGTTGTGCGCTTCTGCTATCAGGCCAAGAGCACCTCTAGCCCAAAACACCTCTGAGAGGTGACTGAAACAGGCTGGGGGCAGCTTTGTGTCAGAGCCATGCTGCGTTGCCGCTGATTTACCTTCACTGTACCAGGAGGCTTTCCACTGTAAAGAAAATAAAGCAGGAGCATAGCAGGCTGCAGATATGCTTTGCACTAGGTTGTGGTATAGAAATATATTGCAGATGGTATTTACTTAAAAGACAAGTAAATTTTTATTTTTGTGTCTGCTTGGAATAAATCTAATTAAAAGCTAAGCAGACTGTTTTCCTCTTCACTTAAAATATTACAATCAGTGGCAACATCTGTGTTGCACAATTTATTATTTGTATCTGCAATGTTGTAAAATACACTTTCCCAATATTATAAACAAGTGTACAAAAAACCTGCAACTAACTAATTAAACAACATTAAAATGCTAATCTAATTTGGAGTAAGAGAACTCAATATAATTTCTTGTCTTTGAAGTGTTTTTCTTATTCCATTACAGAACCCCAGGGAAACTGTGCTGTGGGGTGAGCTGGGGAGGGTGTCCTTTCACCGTACGTGAGGTCTGTAAAATACAAGCTGACACTTCAGTTGAACTCAGTATTGGGATGTTAGAATTGGAGAAGTGTCCCGGGGATGGTCCTTGAATCAACAAGATTTGAGTGAAACAAGACTTCAGGGGATCACAGCCACTGCCCTGAGCGGCACAGGGAACAGACTTCATCTCTGCACCTTACGGTACATGGCGAGGACAGTGGCTAAAGAAGCAGTTCCTCTTTGGCATAAAATATTATTTCCCCAGAAGTTACCTAACGCAGAACAGAGTGGGAGTCCCCTCTGCAAAGACAAGAAGTATTGCTCACAGCGTACAGCCGTATTCCTCCTTCTTTTGAGCTGGTGTTGCATTCAGTCCCGCTCTCCCTCTCCCCTCGTCTCCCACCTCAGCCACTGCCTTAAGCAGGCCCCTCCACTTCCATCTGTCCTGATGTTAAACCCGGTGGTGGCTGCACCCTCCTGGGAGGTGCAGTGCTGCCAGAAGACCTTTAGTCCCGTGCCTCAAGGTGCGTGGCCAGGAAGGTGGAGACAGACAGGAGCCAGAGTAGCTGCTCCGTCCTCTGGTGTCTGGGAGGAGCCGGCCCCACCGCGGTGTGATGAGGCAGAGGAATCCCTCTGTGGGGTTATGCATGGCCCAAGGAGTACAGAACCCATTTCAAGTCAAAGTCAAAGGATGACCTTGGCTGTCGTCATTGGCAGCTTAAATCAGCCTGTGTGCCTTTCCCAGAGGCGGATCAAACAGGAGCGTGCGTAAGAGCAGGAATAGCTGCGAGGAGAAACTCCTCCTCTGGGGAATTTCACTGGCAACTCCCCTCTGCCGCTGCGTTACCTGACGGCAACTCCAGCCCGGCATCGTCACTCCGGGGGAAACGCAATGTCAGCACGTTAGCAGACAGACTGCGAATAACCTTGCAGGCAGGACCCTTCAGGCCACGTGTGCTTAATCTCAGGTGATGGGTTTAGCTGGGGTAGAAGGGAGCGGCCTTTCCACCACTGCAGCCGAGTGGGATCAGGGATCGTGAACGGATCTGAGCCACCAGAAGCCTACAGGTACGGCCCTGCTTTTAGCGAGCAGAAGCGGGGACGCCTCAATAGCACGTCTCTTTTGGAAAGACGCATTAAACCCCCACTGTTAGTCCAGGGGTACTCAAAGGGGGTTTGTCTCGTCTCTGTGCTTTTAACCTCAGCTGTGAGCTGTTTCTTCAGCTCTGAGAGTTGATTCTGTTCCCAATTCTACTTAGGCTGGCAAAGTATCTTCGTACAACCTATTAAAGCTGCCAGTCATCTAAATCACATAATTTGCATTGATTTGATTAATACAAAGAGTTTTTAGCCGTTTAGAACGGAAACTGATTTTCCGCCAGGAGACGAAGGTACGTCGGGCGTTCTTTGCCTTCCAGACACCTCCGTTCCAGCGCGCGGCTGGGGCACATCAGCTCACAGGGGTACTCGCTGTGCCGCCAGCCGGGCACGTTTCAGGGTGTTCACGCTTGTTCCCACTCGCCAGCAATCATTTTATCAATGCTGTATTTTCTCTGCACACTTGCCACTTTTCTTCTATCAACGAGATGAAATACAAGTACTTGGTGCTATGACATAACCACAAGAGGAAATATTAAACTGAAGCTTGTCACCTCATCAGCCTATGGGTTGCAAAGTATTTGTACAACAAATCAAACTCTTTTCCTCTGAAATGAAGACATTTGTCTCCTAAATGGGAACCCCCCTCTGATGAAGAAATCCAAACTTCCATTGGGGTTACAGCTTCGCTTCAACACTGCTTTTCTCCAGTAGCTGTGGAGAAATGTAATGATAAAAAAAGTAGAAAATGGTGTTTTATTGTGTCAGTGAAAGGAGGGGTGAAGTGAGAAAGGTAAAGCTTACTTTAAAAAAAAAAAAGCAGAGAGAGTTTCTATTACAGATGGAAGGTGGAACCAAAAATGCTAGAAAGCCAGATCAAATACTGTACAGATAGATTCCCTCAGTGATTAATTAGTTTGTCAGAAAAAAATCAAATAAACTGTTTTTCACTGTTTCTTTTGACAGATCCCACGTTATGCTCTTGGCGAACCCAAGGGGAGCAAACCACTTTCTTCTGGTGCCCTCTGCTCAGCCCCAGGCTGCTCCCGCCTACAGAGAGCACAAAAGGATAACAGAAAAACCTCGATGCCTATGGGGGAGTTATCGTTTGGGGGGGATTATCACTTTACCTTTTATTGCGCTCTGTTTTGAGGCAGCAAGGCTTTTGCTGTTCAGTTCTTTGCACTGTAATCTGCATTGCTCGGTGACTTTAGGACAAAACGAGTTGCTCGTTCTCTCTCATGAAAAATATCCCGTGTCTGGAAGGGAGCTGAGGACAGAACGGGGAGAGAGAAAGCGTCGTGATGAGCATGAATTGCCTTTCTGATCTGATTTGGTTTCATCCTAGCCTGTGGAGTAGGAAATGTTCTGACTGGCTGCAGCAGTGCCAGAATTAGGTAGTTTTTAATTACCATCAGTCGTTATACATGTTTGTTATATAGCCAGTGTAAGAGAAAAATTGCTCAATAAAATTTTTGGTTCATGAAGCTATGGGAACTTTGCAGCATAAATAGATATGTATATATTGATGTCAGACCTTGTGGCATAGAATATATGTTCTTAAGAGGAAAAAAAAAAATCATATTTAACCACTGTGGTAGTAATAGCGCTTTTATCTTGTACTAGACACCCCCTGGACACTGCCGCCCTGACCCCACCTCGCAGGCCTGGCACGCAGGAGGGTCCGCACGCCGGCGTGCCCTGCAAACCTGCAGCTCTCTGCTGGATGTGGTACCTCAGCTCTGCCCATCGCTCAGCTGCCGTAAGAAAGACTGACGAAGATAGACATGAAAATGGTATAACACTCAAGGAATAACCAGTGTCCTCAATTATGTTTGTGGAGTCAATCTGGGAGTAAAATCTGCTGCCCTACAAGTCTGGTCCTGCCGGCCCTTCCTGCGTTAGGGGGGAACCGCGGGGCAGCCTGCTGGGTTTACAAACGTGCACAAAGCCAGGTTGTCCCCGCACAGTGGACCTGGGCACGAGGAGTCAGTGGCTTTTTTTGTGATTCCTCAAGCTGCTGCCGGAGGCAGCTTGCTCTGAAAAAGTCCCGCCGTGAGCTTGGGCTCGCTCTCCCAGCTGCATTCAACACAGCCCGTGCTTACCTTCTGGGGCGCGTCAGAGTACCATGTCCCATGGACTACGCTGCAAAACACGGCATGTTGTTCTCCTGCTGAGGAATGAGCTCCTCAGTCTTTCCTTTCTTTTTCTTGCTCCTTTTTCTTCTGGTCCTGGGGCTCCCTGGGGCCATGCAGAGTGGGGCATGGGTGAGATGCTCTCATCCCTGCGTGAGCAGGATGAGCCCAGCGCCATGAGCATCTGAATGCTGGAGCAGAAATCACCAAATCTGAAATTTATTTCAGGCTGCTGAAAGAGGAGTAGCTGTGCCAATGGTGTTTAACAAAACCAGTGTTTGTCCCGGGTCAGTAGGCACCAAAGTCACCCACCCGTTCCTGCCCATCTGCTCCCTGGCTGAGCAGCCTGGACCTGACTGCCAGCCAGGCTTTTAGGTCATCCAGCTGCCATTGGTTTTCTTGGAGGCCGAAGAAGCCAGAGTCCTCCCAGAAGCAGAAGAAAGCCTCACCACGTTATTTTTCTACAGTTTTGTCCTTCACGGCCAGACTTTCTGGCTGCCACCGCTGGCAGCTTTGTCCTGGAAATCGGGAGCCTTTTCCTCCTGCACTCAGGCGGGAAGGGAAAAACGTGTGTGACTGGGACCTGTGTTTGTCCATGTATAGAAAAGAAGCTGGTTGGTACCAAAACAGTCAGTGACATCTGCCCTGGCCCTTAGATGTACAAATAAGATATCCACGAGGATCAAGACATTAAATCTAACAGAAATAAAGCTCTGACGCTTGTCTGGCTTTAGGTGTGTAGGTAGGCATCGGGCTGCCCTGCCTGGCCAACCTTCCCTCTGCCCGTGGACTCACCAGCACCGCGCCAGGGAAGGGAGCACGCGGGAGTTGTTTGCCCCTCTGTCGAACCAGGGATATGCTTGTGGAAAAAAAAAAAGGCAGCAAGAGTATCGAGGGTGAAATGACGGGTGCCGCGGAGCCCAGCGGAGCTGTGCTGCTTTCCAGCAGGCAGGTATCCGACCTGCCGATTCCCAGTTGTAACACAGGTGAAGCCCAAGGGTCACAGGAGACAGGAGGAAAGCAGAAAGGAAAGGCTTTGGAGTAGAGCCATTAATGAATCCCTGTAAAATATTTTTTCCACTCTCGCTGCTATTAAAATCTTTTTTTTTTTTTTTAAACACTCAAACTGATTCCTCTTTTCCAGGCTCAGATTTGATTTAAAGCGCTGTTAGGCTTCTTAGGTCTATTTTGGATTAGCGCGTTCCGACAAGCTTGCAGGCAGATCCCATTAGCACCTACTCTTTCCCCCACCTTGGTGAAGTCCCTTCGCGTGACCTGGAGGGTGATGAACGGCTGGAAGTGTAAACTCAGAGACAACCAGCGACTGCAGTGGTGAACACACATGCAGGGACCAACTAATTCACCCACAGAGGCCGTGTAGGTAAAGAGAAAATATCACAAATAGCCAGACAATGCAATGCAATATGTACCCACCCGTCTCTTTTTCTAGAATATTTGCCACTTCTAATTTCCCTTACTTTTAGCAAATGCACTGGCACATTACATGTCTGCTAATTCTGAGGAAAGTTCCCTGTCTAAATTCTTTTTCTTCTGTGAAAGCTTTTAATAATTCAAATCCAACCTAGAAAATCGCCGCAAGGGACGCTTTGTCTTCTCAGCCGTGCAGCGGAGAGCCTAGACCCTGCCTCTCTGATGCTGGACTACTCAAGACTCCCCCTTACAAATTATTAGGCCTAATTTAGCTTTTATTAATTCTGCTTTTTCCTAATTTTAATTCATAGACCAAAGAGACTGGCTGATTGACATGATCCTCACCGCAGCCAATCCACCAACCAAAATCAGCCTAAGTTTTGCTGACCATCACGCCTGTTAATTTTGGCTAAGCTCTGCCATATACAGAGAATTATCTGCTCCATCCAGGCAGCTCTGGCAGCAGTCATTCAATGGGAAGTTACTGGATTTCGACATTATGGACCACCACGGCGCTCCATGCCTCGATCTTCAGGTGGGCTGGCAGAGCAGGGGAGTTATGAACTTACTGAAGAATAAGGAATTGTACATACTAGGAGATATGAAATAGTATGGGCAAAACTTAACAGATTAATCTTTCTTCTTTGTTAACATAAGTACCTGGAAAAACATGGAACTTATCTAAGATAATATACATAGATACATGCATACATATATGTAGATAAATCTTATGGGTATGCATGTATATATTTCAAAGCAGGGATATTGGAAATGCACACCTTTGCTTCCCAGGGTTAAAGTATTTAATGATTACGCAGTTTAAATCCTCCCACTACATAACTGCCAGGATGAAAATTATTTTTTGGTTCCTTTCCTCCTGTACAGTGTTAATTTTTTAATGACAAATGTGATGCTTTTGACACTCATAAAAAGTGTTGATTTGTAAATTAATTTATTAATAGGCTTTTCTATAGAGTTCAGCACCGTCAAGTCTCAATGCCCTTCAAAAGTTGCTAGGTGACACTGTCATACCTCAGTCTGATGAACAAATGAGAGCTCATAATGTTGATGCAGTGACTTCAACCAAACATCCTGCTTTCATTTTGATAGAGGCTTTTTTTTTTTGGCAAATCATTTTTGTTATGGACTGCAAGCAAGCTCAAATTATACTTTTCACCAGTTTTGATTTAGTTCATAACCAAACTAGTTCATAAAGTCAATGCAAATCTTTCCATGTTGTTTTCACGGAAATCAGAGCAAATTCATATATTTGCATGAGCAACAATATTCATAGATTGATCCAGAAAAAAGCATTTTCACAACTTCTAACCTGAATTGCGTTTATCGAAGATGTAGCCAATTCCTTGTTTTCCTGCCTGAAATGGAGTACAGCTGATCTGAAGAGTGCATCGTCCTTGTAACACTCCTTACATTCAGGAAGACTGGTTAAAAAACCACAGGTACAGTGGAGCCCAGGTCCTGCATACAAAACAGAAACATATGTGTGTACATATGTGCTTGTGAACCCAGGACAGAGGAGTCAATTCTGACAATATGGATCCTTAATCAGAACAAACATATTTTTTTCCAGCTCCTTCCCGGTAGCTGGAACCATAATAGCTAATATTAGAGCTTTATGCAAGGAAAAGGATGAAAAGAGCAAACACCCTTTTATTTTTTCACATAATTTTCCTTCTTTTCTTTTTTTTTTTTTCCCCCCTCTTAAAACAAACATTTCCTGATTTCTTTCCTCCCTGTTTTGAAATAGTAACGATGCTACATTGACTCAGAGGGTTCACAAGGTGTTTCCACTTACATGGAATTGTGAGAAATGTGTTTCTACCTATTTCCCTGCAGGCAGGAGCCTATGGAGCTGGGAAATGTTGCTCAGTGGGGCTCGTCTGCAGCAAAACTGTGAGTTTGAAAAGGGGCTGTCGATGGGTTTTCAAGGCTTTGGCCTGGCTCTCTCTAGCAACATTTTTGTGATCCAAATTGGCATTGATTCCGGATGCACTCCTGTGCGGGGTAAACAATAGCTTAAAGCAGCTGCTAATTAGCTCGGCTCTGCTCTGTTCTTGCTTTTCATGTCTAGATACCTCCTTCAGAAATAAGAAGCAGAAGGAAAACATCCAAGCAGAAGAATCAGAAGGCAAAGGAAAAGAAATGGATGGGGATTGCAACTGAAAAATTAATGAGGAGAGACCTCATTTCACAAAGCTTATATAAAGCCGGGCTGCATCTGTGCAAGGAAGAGTGACCCAGAAAGAGAAATCTGGACAAATTTAGAGCAAGGTCCAAAACTTGGTAGCCTCTTTCCCTCTGAGAGGCACCTACATTCACAAACAAGGATCCCTTGTTTATGGCCACTGCGAGCTCATCTTTGAAGTTTCTCCCTCGTTTTCCCTCCCCTCCGGCAGGTCCTGGCTCGGGAAGCAGCAGGGCGCTCTCAGCACTCACGGAGAAGGTTGTGGCTGAGTCTGAGTCCAGAGGAACCGTGCTGTGGGCTCAGCATGGCTTACCTCACATTTATTTGGGGATACCAAACCTCCTTATGCAGCCTTTTTTTTCCTATCCATTCATCATATAAAAATATATATATGTTTTCTATATTTATAAATAAAAGCGCTTAGCTTCTGGCCAAGATGAAACCCTTTGTAACACCGCTGCTGCCCATCCGGCTGCCTGATGAGAATTCCTTTTCTGGAAAGCTTGGGATTGTTCCCAGTGTAGGTAAGCAGGTAAAAATCTGTGTTTGCAGGTGCAGCAGAAGCCTGCAGAAAGTCATTCTTGCTGAAAAAAACATATATATATAATGGCACCTGGGTAGTACTAAAAAGGATGGGGAATATTTCTCATTATTTTACAATTCAAACCCTCAATTAATGGGCAAGTCCTTTCATAGCTGATCCCAGAAGAAAAAGACCTTTAGGACCTTGCATGACAGGGCTGAGATTCTCACCCCAAATGCTCGCTACTTGATACCTGAAAAACAGGACCCTTCACAGTTTCCTTGGAAGAGAGAGGAGCATCTGCAGGAGTGCCGAATCAGCACGCTAGTTTGAATTACAGCCCTTGCTTACTTGCCTGTTGCCCCGAGTGGAAACTCCGGAGAATTATTTGAAATGAAAACATTTGTCTTCTATATTAAGAACATCTCAGGTAATACTGAGCAGCTCACTCTCTGCTATTAACAGGTCTCCAGGTACTAACACAGCATTTCTCTCTCCTACTAATTTCTCCTGCCAATCTTTTCCTTACAGTTCGAATAAAGGGATCGAGGCATCATCTGCTATCGCATCGTGTAAACTTTTTCTCCGAGTAGCATCATCCGTTAGCAGTCAGTCTAATTTGATTGTTTCCAAACCAGAAAGGACAGCTGTCAGCCATTCAAAGGCTACAATCAAGAAATATTCTCCAAGAACTTGTTCAAAGCTGGTGCTTATCACTCTTCAAAAGACTGTGAAGACAATAAACTAGTCAATTTACTCTAATGGACAGGTGCAATCTGAGCATTTAGTGTCTCGTTAATATTGACTGGCAAGACTTAAAGGAATTTGAATGCCATGGATGTCAGCTGCTAGACTGGCAGGACATGAAGCAGTGATGATAAATATTTGTATTGGCACAAGAGACTAATTCCAGTTTATTTTCCGAGGTGTTAACTATTGAAATTATTAATGTTTAAAACTTGCACTTCATGAATCTGTTCAGATTTCCCTTTGAAATAATTGCTGTTAGTTCTCATAAAGTTGCAAGGAATCACCGTATAATAGCAGGGATTTTTCCTGATGGATCTGATCTGGGTTCTCTCTACATTTGGCACCAACATTTCCTGCCCTCTTCCGACTCCCCCACTTCTGCCAGCATCCCAGCCACTGACGACTTCAAGCAGGCTTATTCTCACGTCACTTGTGCCAGGTAGGGCAAAGGATTATTATTTCCACTTTCAGACTGGGAGGGCAACCACAGAGAGACTGCTCCCCACCTCCTGGGAGGTATTTAGCTCTGTCGGCATCACTGAGCGGCACCTGCAGCTGGTGAACCCTGAAGCACCACGTTTATTTCCCTACACGAGCGGTGCCCAGGGCCAGACCCCCTTGGGAGACATCAGCTGGCAAGGCAGCCTCACCGTGGTTGTTTTAGGGTATTTATGTATTTTGGTTTTGTTTAAGAATGCTGTTGCAGAGGGAGAGGCTATTAAACCATCTGTCGCACAGTTAGATCTAGAAAAATACACGCTTCCCAAAGCCTTGTTTCCCTCTGTTTCAGCAGCACATTATCCATTTTGCTACTGGCACCTGCACCTTTCTGACCCTGGGACCTCTGCGCTGAGGGAAGAGCATCCCTAGGGGCTGGCTCAGGAAAGCCGGGGTAGCCAGCAAGTGACTTCTTAACCTCAGGATACTAATTAAAAAATGCCCTTGAGTCAGCTCCAAGTCAGGTAACAAAACAAAAGGCCCCGAAAGGCCTGGAGAGGGATGGATGTTCAGTAAATAACAAGACCTGTAAGACCTTGCTGTGCGTGACAGGCAGATAGTTTCAATACATAGAGCTTAAGTCTTACTGAAAGTGGTTTAAAACCACTTATGTACAGTTTCTTTTTCAGAAGTACATGCAAATTGTTCACTTTCCTTTTCCCAAATATCTGATTATTTAGCAGAGTTGAACTAACAAAGCCACTTGTTGTGGCTTAACAAAGAAAGAACTATACACAAGCTAATAACAGTATTTTTACAATAAATTCTTTGTTTTGCCTTTTGTGAGCTGAAACAATCTTTTCCATGCTGACAGACAATTGATTAGAGCTAGATAAACAGTATTAAGCAGAAAAAATATTTCTTGAATGTGAGCATTTAGGGGATTCTGAATAATTTCCTATTATTCCTATAATTTCCTAAATTCCTATCAATCTTTAACAGGATTTTCATTTATCACTGAACAGCATACCTAAATAAATTGCAAAACAGAGGTTAGATCATAAACCGTTGACTTTGACTATTTGCTTTTTATCAAACACAACTAATTTGCACTTTAACTTATTTCCTGCTTTTTTTGAGGTGATTGTAGCTTTCTAGTATGAGAATAAAACATTATTATATGTAACATATAGAGCATATCTAAGGACATACTTTCAACAAAATAGTTTTCAAACTTTTGATGTTTGTGGTCATTATCATGAAGGTTAATGATGACAGGAATAATAGCAAGCAATAGGTGCTGAAACTCTTACAATAAAAGAGCAACAAAGTGGATATGAAGCTTTAATGTACTGACATTTATATGCATCTATTATCCTAGTATTTGACTAACTCCGCAAATTCCATTTTGCTTCAAGATTTCTTCATTTTTATACCAAAAGCATTGTATGGAAAGCTGATGTTTTGAAAATGGACTGATTTCGTATTAATTCTGCATCATGATAAACTTTTGCCATAAGCCACATGACTGCTATGAAATATATGTTTCTATTTCTGTTGATCTGGAAAAAAAAAATCAATTTCTATATACTGGGGGTGATACAGAAATCCAGAACTAGATTGTAGTGAAAGTGATGAAGCCAATGTAATTAGAAAAAAAGTGAAAATTTCAGAGACTTTCCCGCTGCTTAGCATATGCAGGACCTATCTCTGTGCTGTCGAATGCAGCAGAGGCTTTGCCATTGACCCCAGAGGGTGGTGGGGTGCTCCCTCCAGCACAGCACCCACCCCTCCTTTCACAAGAGAATTCTACTGTCGCTTCCAACCTGCCCTTCAAGCCTAGTATGTGCTAATGAAATTGCTCTAATAAATTAGTGATTACTGATCCAAATATAAAAATGTAGCTCCCCTCAGCAGAAACCAAAAATGATGAAGCTCTCAAACAAAAGATTCTGTATTTTCAAATGCTCTGATTAAAAATCCAATTTCAGAAACACATAATAAATGTAAACCAGAGAGAGCTCTTAAAGATGGGCTATAGCTGATTTCCCTGTACAGCTTGGTTTTTAGTTTCTCCAGTTGCTAAGATACTAGCAGTATTACCTTTCACTATGTCTTTGGGATTTGAAGATTTATATTCTCTTACCCCCTGTAAAAGTCTCCTCCATGTATTGCATCCATACCTTTACCTGCACCTTTCCTTTCAGAAAGAGCAGGTGGAGAGTGTAGGTGAGATTCTCCACACATATAACACCACCGACCTCCAGTTACTCCAGCGGAGCACTCCTACCTTCCAACCACTTACAATCTGGCCTGGTAAATGCAACTGCTTTATTTAGAAATTAACAGTTTCGAGGTTGTGTCATACCAGGTAACGTAGACTCTTCTATAAATGCAGATAACTTCACTGTCCTAAAAGATGCCAGAATTATTTTATATGAGTGTTCTGATTTTCAAAGTTAACTTTCAAATTCTATGCTCAAATACCTGATTGCCTCAATCAAAATAATTTTGATGTCTAAATGGTTTTGTATTTTAGTGCTCTACCATCAGCCTTGAACCATCATGAAGCCTCCAGGCTGGGGAAGTTATCTTCGGGATTTTATAAATGATGTTGTCCATTTCCAGGAGAACTGAAGATGGAGTGATTTGAAAGAATCTCATTCTTTAAAGTTCATCACTTTCACTAAGCGTGATTAAACACTATATAATTTAACATTATTTGCTGATAGAAAATCAAAGCATTTGCCCCCAGCATGCTGACATTTACAGCAGTGGAGAACATTTGCACATTTTATGCTTATAATAACAGATGAGGTATGAAATGGATTCTGATAATGCTTTGAACACCATGGAAGCCTTGTCATTTATCACAGCATATGAGCTTTCTCTGGATCCCTACCATTATTGTGATATATTTCTATACAGTAGAAGTAAAGAAAAGCTTTATTTCAATGATGGATAGTGGATGAATCTTCAAAAGTCCAGTAAGGAGGTTCTCTTCAAGCAAGTCCCACTCTAGTGCTAATCTCATTTCTCGCAGGTGGGGTTGTTTTGGTTTTTTTTGTTTTGTTTTGTTTTGTTAATAAAGACTTGGGTAGACAAATAGCTGATGTGAATTGTCTGTAACTCCTTTCTGCAAAGAGATTCTCTCTTGAGATGCTCTACTGTCTTACATTTCTGTGAAACTATGATATATCACAAATAACCAGTTATGTGGAGTAATCTCAAGAAACTGCAAATCAGTCTAAATTTTAAATGAATGTAAGTCAAATGCACATGTGGTGCCAGAATATTCCTTTTAAATAAGCTGCCTTCCAAATCAGTATTAGGATTTAAAATATTTATTTGCTGTGTGCTTGGACTCCTTTATTGAAAAGTGCTGGAGAGTTAGATTCCTTTGGGCTGTAAATACTAGCTTTGGGATTTTTTTTTATCTGAGAACTAATAGCTGCAAGCATAATTCTGGCTCTTTGATGTCTCCAGACTATATTCCCTCCTTACTTCAGTGAAACTGAAGATTATGAAAAGGAGCAAAGCATCTTAAGAACAGATTCCCATAATTTATATATGTTCAAAATTTTTGAGAAATTGTATTTGAATCTTTACAGCATTACCTCCTCTCAAAACAAGATTAAAAGCAAAATCATTTTAGCCTACTACAAGTGTGGGGCCATTCTTCACAGTCTTCCGCACTTAACTGAGAACATACATGGATGCATACTTTGCTCGTTTTACTCATAAAACATGTCAGATGATAGACACTTCAAGCCCTGAGTGACCTCTGAACAATGCTTGAAAGTAGTTTAAGAATTTTGTTTGGAAATCTCCAGGAGGCCTTGGACATGTTTCTTGTTCTTCCTTTATCACTATGGTGCACTCCCGGTCTTGGTACTTATTAGTCCATCTCCCACTGTATCCCATGTACACAGTAACAGAATGAAGAATCTGCTCTCCTCTTCAAATCTTGATTTAGACCGTGACATCACTGGCCACAAGCTGCCTAAACATTGTGAGAGAGGATCCACTCAGATCGAGCATATATAGATGTTTGTTCTTCCTGGCAAAAGTCTGTAGAATTAAAGTATTAACAAAACAAGATAGGCTCTGATAAAATTTCAGTTGAATCCAGCTGATTTTAAACGAGCTCTGTTGACCTGCCTGCATCCTACTGATTTACATTTGTCCTCTTTTGAATAAAACAAAAAAATGTACAGGAGTTCCCTAAGTGATCTGTTTGAGGTTAAATAGAACAATGTCAGTAAAACAAGGGGGAATACCAGCATACAAAAGGAAGGCCCCAGCTGTGTTTGGACTTACCTTCCAATGTATTTTAAATATTTTTCAGTGCTTGAGACTAATACATTCTTTCCATTTGAGATGGAAATGGAATGCCCACCATCTCATGCAAAGTACGATGCCCAGGAAGACTAAAGTATCTGCTGACCCGGTGGAACAGCCCATGGTACTATAAGCATAGCAGCTATTAAACCGATGCATTCAACTTCAGAGCCCAGCTTTGCTTTCTGGCTGGCTTCAAACTCTTACAGGGACTGAGGGCAAAATGGAGAACACGATCTGAGCAGTTGAAGAGATTATCTGTGACTGTTGTGCCACCCTCCTGATGAGGGCAATAAACTGTGGCAGAGGAATAGTCCCCAGGGCTGGCAGCAATGATGCGTTAAACTGCTCCCCCTCTCCAGTCCCATAAAGATCTTGACTCAGCTTTGTGGGGTTGAACGGATGGCAACAACAAAGCAGCAGCTAATGACTTGGCTTCTGTGACGTTAAGGTCAAAATTCAGTTTCCGTGGAGCCAAAACTTGACCTTTTAGTTATAGTGATGATCATTTATAGAGCTCTGCTCTCCTGTTGAAGAACACAATAGCCACACAAGTTCTCTGGGCACTAACGTGGAAAGAAACCTGCAAAGTATGCCTGGAGGTGGGAGCATACTTCAGTAGCCGCACTGGGGATGGTGGATAAATAACTGTCGCCTTCAATGCCTTCAGACAATAGATGGCTACCCCTCTGGTATGTTTGGAAAAATAACGATTCAGACTCTATTCAATCTCAGTCTTGTTTACGTAGCTGAGAATAATCAGGTGTTACATTAAAGAGCCGGGCAGCAAGTTCTGTTCACAGTTGTCTCATGTACTGATAATTGCAGCAAGTTCCAATCACTGGCAATGTCAAAAGTACTTTATAGATCTTCAGTGTTATTTGGTCAGCTCTCTAAATCCCACCCTCTGTGATCATTATCTTCAAGAGTCTCTTGTCTCCGCGTTTATATTTTTACTCATCAGTGCTGCTCACAAGTACCTAATCATGCCACATCCTGCCTGCAGTCACCTTACCCCCAAAGCAAACAGCTCTGTACTCGCACACCACCTCAAACTGCAATCAAACAAATGAATTAAACATTGCAGCATCAGCCAACAAAGTGGCAAAATATACGCAAGTCATCCTTGGGAAAAGTGGTTTCTGTGCTGGAGCATAATGCACACCTGTCTCCGCATAGTTTAAAACCTAGTTTTGTACTTCTGAGATATATAAGAAAAGAGAGCAAGCTGGATTCCTCCCTCTATCCCACCTGAATGATTCTGGATTTTGGACTAAACAGTTATTGCTGATATCAAGCAGATAATCAGCTATAACTGTCAAAGACCAGATCTGCAGCTTGCTGTGCTAAGACAGACACGGACAAAGTGTAGATGTGTATGCATTTCCCACACCTTGTATTGAAAAAAAACCCGAACAACTTGCCTCTGTTGAGAACATGATGGATGGCTCTTCACTGGCCGCTGCACGCAGCCCGCGCTTGCACCTGTTAATCAGCCAACAGACCTGGTGAGTCAGCTCCTGTTCACCTCTACATGAGATGCCACCTGCAGTTTGTCATGTAGGTATAGCTCTGTATAGCTCAAAGACTGTTGCACATGCAGTATCACTGCTACAACAATATCATAGACCAAAATAAAAAGTATGCAGTAATTTCGCAAAAAATATTAATTTTAGTGTTTTATAGTCCAAGTGTATGAAATGTTGAATACCGCCAGAGGATACATTAGAAAGTGAGACACCTGTTCTGTTGTGAAGCATTCACATTAGAACTAATGGAACATGTATCTTAACATTACTATTAAATATGTCTTGAAATAAAGAAAAACTATCTTGGAAATCCAGTTAGGTCTAAATAACCCATTTAGTAAATACATTTCCCCTCTTGCAAATAAATTCATTGGAGGGCTTGCTTTCTTACTGTACGCTTGCTTTCATTGGAAAAAATAATGTTTTTTAACTCTAGATCCTACTTCCCAAAGGGATTGATAGTCTCAGCTAAGTTACCTCATGATCAAAGGGAAGTGCCTGTTCACCATCTTTTTAACATGAGATAGTTCACGATCACTGCTTGTGCAGGAGCATCGCAAAGATCACCCTGTTTAGCAGTGAATATCGGTCCGGAACTACGGCAGCATCTGCTTTGGAGGAGGCATTGTCGCCCAGGAGGAGGGTATCAGGGGAGAGTTTTATAAAGCTGCAGAAGCAGCTGGGAAGCGGAGGCCAGGTCTTGCCTGATGCTGCCTTTTGTTTCTGGTTGTTTCAGCTTTCTCTCCTCAAGGTTCAGGGATGCTTCCCCTCTATGTTGCAAACTCTCCAGGTAAATGACTCTGTTGGACCATTTTGTTATCATCTACCACACAACAGAATTAACAGATTGTAGGTCTAGCTGTAAAATTATTTAAGGCAGCCATGCAAATTTGGATTCTTTCTTTCTTACTGAAGTAACTATTTTTGGTTACAGCCTAGAAGCTACTTAGAGAGGGACTGTCTTCCACTACTTTCATCCCCTGACATAGCAGGGACTCCATCACTATAGAGCTTTCAGGGGCTGTTTTGCTGGAGATCATAAGCAATCCTTCCTTCATTCACCTTCTTAAAAGGACCCTCCCTTAATATATGCCATTTCTGAACCTAAGCCCAGCTGTGAGGGCAAAATGCATGGTAGAAGTTTTGCGTCTGTGATGAGAAAACATGAAATTAATTCTTGGCTTTGAATTCTGGAATGTCTACAGGTCTTCCAGATTTGCCTAAACATAGCCTGTCTGGCCCTTTTCTATATATGCTCAGTCCCCTTGCACATTCAGATAAATGTGTTATCTGGCTTTTATGATAAGCATTCCTATAGTGTGGCCTACTAGACAGAGGAATGGCCTCTGAAAACGAGTTTGCCACTCATGGATGACAATAGGAAAACCACTCCTCTGCCTCTGTTTTTGTCCTCTCAACAGCACACCAAGTCATGACCATATTACATTTATTGCTATAAAAACACTTCACATTTTGCAATAAAATATATAAGAAATTGGCATCTTCTTTAAGTTCAAAGGAAATGGACCATTTAATGTAAAAGCATGGCTGTGAATCGTAAAGACTTGATCTTAAGTCTTGTCACCCAAGGTGCATTCCCAGCTAGTGAGCAAATATTTGAGCAATCTTACACTCCATTCACAATAATCTCAGCCCTGCCTAATTCCCTTCATTTTGTACATCATGCAAAAAATCTCTTTCTGAATTGTTTTACAGCTGACAATTACAGTTCTATGTGTGCTCTTGCTCTGGCTACCAGAAATCCCAGTGGCAGATACGCTACTCAATTTTGCCTGAGTTGCTTTAAAGTAACATCTTGAAGACTCTAGTTACAATAATTATTATAACACAGAGAAGTTAAATTAGTATTTGCTAAATAGGTTATTAAACATATCACACATTGTGATAGATAGTAAATAGCTAAATTAATATAGCATGTATAAAAAAGGCTAAAAACCTACTTAAATAAGAACCAGTGGTAGATTCACAAAAGTACAGATGGCTTGAATTTAAAACATAGTTAAGATTTCACCCCACATTGTGAAGAAAAACTTGGGAAATGGTCTTACTAGCCAACATTTCTATAAGAAATACCAAAGTCACCTTTCATTGCATTGCAATAGGCAGTGATGATGGTGACATTAATGGTTTTTTTTTCCTGCGTCTTGTTGCCGAGATACTGAAAAGAATGAACATATTATGCATATTTTGGTCATTCTACACCATGTACTTACTGCAATGTGATTAGTTACCTTCATATATTGCTTGTCAAAATCTCATTTATTGAGATCTCCATCAACTACTAATTGTAACCAACTGGGGGGAGGAGCATGATTTATACTTGATTGAATGCAGCAACACTAAATAATAATTTAGAGAATGGAAGGAAGAAACTGAATTTCTAGGTGAAAAAGCAGGGGCAACTTTAGAATTCTAGAACATAAATCCTTGAATTTGACGTGTTATATCTGTCTACTTTTGTAGGTATGAAGAAGTAGACTCCACTTATCCATGAGTTATCCTGTCAGTTCTTGTAGTTCGGTATTTGCATTCTTCTGCTTCATAAACTCATTTATCCTTTTCTTAACAGTATCACGTCAAACCACTGCCTGCATAAAAGTACTGAGCTTACTGTTCAGGGAAAACAGATTATAGATCTGATATTGTTATATGTATAAAGTCCATATATTAAAACCCGGAACATTCTTTAGTCTCTTTCTGATGCTGTTATTCTGCAAATACCTTTAGTACCAGAAAGTAACACTTTTTCATGCAGAACTGTAATTTTTAAGTTAGTAAGGTCTTTTTAAGACTTTGATAGTAAAACCTAGAGTGCGATGTGTTACTCTAAGACTTGGCTTAGTATAGAATGGATTCTCTTTCTATTACCTCAATAGCATAATAACATTGAAACATCAGTAGTACAATTATTCCCTATTACTGTGAAAGAAAAATGTTCCTTGATGAAAAAAAGTAATTGTACATTTCTCAGCAACAGTGTGATACTGATGTAACATTCCTCTAATGAGACAAAACCAGGAAGATCAAGAAGTCATGTAATGACAAACCCAAACTATATATGCACTTAGGAAAAGTTGCATATTAGAGATGTTATTGCACTACTCCATACACCTCTCTCTCCTTTTGTAGTGAGCATCATGGTTAAGTACAAATAGACTTTTTATTTTCCCTATGGTATCCTTCTCCACATGGGCTGTGGATCCCGTTTCCGAATGTTTCTTCAGAGTGTCACTGCACTCACAGATCGCCGATGGCTTCCATGGTTAAAATTGTTAGTGTTATCTTTAGTCAATTTGCCACCATCCTGTCCAGGAGTTGTTACCCTGCTGGGTACAAGGGGATAATGGCCAGAGGAAGGTCCTGCTGAAGGGTCTGTAGCAGTAGATTCTTCCTCTGCCCACCTATTAAAGAAATAGTAGCCTTCTTCAGGTGTCTGTTTCCTGAGAGGATTCACTTCAGAGGCGGAAAGTCCCTGCCTTTCTGTGTCCCCGTGAGACACAGCTGCTGCCGCTGGATGTAAAAATGGTGACACACATAAGTGGCTGATGTTTTGGTCAAGGTCATCATTAGATGCAAGTGATGCTACAGGCGCACCAGAAGTAGTTTGTTTTCTTGATCTCAATTTCTGGATTTCAAGATCCTGTTGCCCTTTAGGAAGTTTATCTAGTTGCTGTACTTTCAGAATCAGAGTTGCTCCAAAGGTTCCTCGTAGAGCAAAAATAAAGAACCTGATGAAAGAGGAAGAGAATGGATTGTCTTACCAGTGCATTCCTTCCATAATCTGCATCACATCACACAAATCCAGTTGCTAATTTTCCATTGCTCTACAGGCATCTGGTAGACACCTTATACCTGGTAGATGAAAGTTGACTCCTGGATCTTAACACAACATGTAATTATACACTTATCTTGGCCTGTATAGAGTCAACTACATGCATATAAATACTAAATAAATGATAATAGAACCACCTGATTGCTAAACAGTGCAAGAAAGAGACACAGAAGCTCACCAAGAGATGCAGTATTTGAGGAGATTATATTTATACAGGCTAAAGAAGGGATCTTAATTTGGTAGATAACATAAAACCAGAAATTTAAAAACCTCAGCTTGTGGATTTCTCGGGAAGCAGTAAAAAAAAAAGTGTCCTACCTGCCCTTTGCAGGAGAGAGAACGTATATAACTATATATTGTGTGCAGTGAGAGAGCGCCCATCCTCTCTCTGTGTCATGTCAGTTTTGTCTGAAAACCAAAGTCTCTTTCAAAGCATCTTCCTAACAGGATGTGACCTTTACACAGATGGCCTCAATACGCATTTTAAAACAAACATGGGGACTCTTTGAAATTGCATTAAGCAAGCTGCCGTCTTCACATCCTGCTGCTAAATGTATGCATAAATAAGTATAACAAGATTAAAAAGCCTAACAAGCTAGACTAAGTACAGAAAGGGCTTTTAAGGCAATGGATTTCTCAGGCCTATCTGCACAAGTAGGAGTGGATAAACGCATATTTGCTGTGCCTGTGCTCAGGCTGGTCAATCCCACAGCACTCAGGTCTGCGGCAGGAACTGTGCGGTTGCTGGCTGGGCAGCTAAGAGCACAACTGCAGAGCCCAGGTCCCTCTGTGTAGATCTGGTGTGGATCATATTGACCTCTGTCTTTCCCCTCGCCTTGTCCTCTGTATCCCCTGTGCAAGTTGCAGGTGGACCAGGCAGGAGGATAGAGAAGGGAAGGAGAACTGTGTCTTCCACCCCATGAGCGGCTTTCACTTGCTCCTGCCCTTCCCGCCGCCCCGCAGGGTGCCAGGCTCAGCTCCCCGTTGGGTCTCTGCAGGTGCAGCCTGCCTTCCACAGCCGGAGAAGTGCACCTGGTCCGTGTGTTGAAATGCTCCAGGAGACGCAGAGCCTTCCCTTGCCGAAGAACGAACGTGAAATTCAGATCCCTTTCTTCTCAGGCTGGAGGGCTGTGGTACCTAATGCTGTGCGGTTCCCGCCCCAAAGCAAAGTTCGGAGGCCGTTCTGAGATGCCCAGAGGGGCACCGCAAAGCGCGGCCAGGCAGCGCTCCGGGAAAGGCCGGCGGCAGGCAGGGCGCGGGCCAGCCCCGAGTGCCTGCCCTGCCTCGGAAACGTCCGCTGGCGCAGAAGGCAGGGGCAAAGGGAAGAACCGAGGAGAGCAAGGATTTTAACAAAACCTCTTGGAAAGAAATCAGAATCTCAAGACCCCAGCTGGTTTCTGAAGCAGACAGGGAGCAGGCAGCGTGGTGAGATGAACCAACTGAAACTTAAAATTAAGTGCATTTTAACAAAGGGTGGATTCACCACTGCTGCGATATGCTGACACAGCTAAGTTGTAGCAGAAACTGGGGGCTGGATATTCTGTGAACTGAGGACTCTGCAGAAAATAATCTGGGGTACCTACGAGGAGGAACAGCAGTTCTCCAGCTTTGAAGATACCAAGATACAAATCTTTAAGCTCAGTATCCTGCTGAAGCAGCAACGATCTTAACCCTGCTGAATTCCCAAGATGGAGATACGAGTTCTCTAACCACGTTCGATGGAGCTCTCAGTAGAAAGCTCAGGGTCAAAAATGACACAGTGAATGAGGGCTGATAGGAAAACAAAAATTACACAGGAGCAAAACAGACTGGAAAAGGATGCCCTGCCTAGAAGACACGAGACCTTACTGAACTACTGACCTGAAGTTATATAACGTAACGTGAAACCACAAGAGCATCTCAACTCAAATCGGGAAATAATAATAATAATTTGAAGAAAACTATTATCTAGTCTTGAAAAGTTCCTTTTTAGACAAAGTTAAGGCACAGATTCTAATGCCTTAAAGCACTTACAAAATCAGATACTAAAAATATTTTCCTGATTCTTGCAATACCAGTGTGTTGCACTACTTCATGACAATTAGGATGAGAAGGAGACTAGCAAGATAGTCAGACAAACCATTTCTTTCATTGTCCAAGCACAAATAAAGATTTTAAATAAGTGGTGCAACTCAGACAAAGCATATCTGCTTAAAGAATGATTAAGGCATTAAGGACCAAAAGTGGTAAGGTTACCATATACATATATGGGAACAGAATCACTATGTTTTTCAAACCAGTTTTTTTCCAGCAACCTATCAAAATAATTATCGCTCTCCAAATCTTATTCAGCCTCAGTTAAAGCTATCTTTAGCATACCTGATTTGTCACACAGGGTAAAACTGAAATTATGGATGCAGAAAATTATTTCATATAGAAGCATATTCTTAATTTTGCCTTAGTAATGCACTGTAATGTACTTAAGAAACAGAATACATTTTGTAACTCTCAAAGCATATAGGAATATTTCAAAGACTTGCTTTCTAGTCTTGATCAGCTCAACAACATTGTGTTTATGATAGTGAACAATTATGTAGCAGATTTTTACTGGTAAACTTTGAAGCACCCCAGAAAGAAAGGTTTTCCTGATGGGAAAACAAAAGCAGTAGATATACAGTGACTTATCCAGAGTTATATAACTCAATAAATTAATAGTTCATGAACTGGAAAGTTGAACCCAGGCATCTGACTTCCACACTGATCATTTATCCCTGTGCCACACATGTGCCCGACGTATCACATATCTATACACATCGTTATTGTTGTTTCGCTCAAATGCCTGCAAATCCACAAAACGAAAATTGAGAGGAAAAGAGTGCATCATTCAAACCTTGGCAAGAGTGCGATGACGGGGGTAATAAGACACAGCAAATAGAAGGTGGGGTCTGAAAGCTGTTTCTCCATAATCCAGTAGGGGTTGGTGGGAGGGTTGCAGACCACGCAGGCGGCATTGTAGATCAGAGAGAAGACGAGGTAGAACACCACGCTGCCGATCATGGTTACCAAGTGGAACAGGGTCTGTAAGCAGAATGGCACAAAATGACAGTGATGCTTGTGAGACCCTGACTGTGGGTGTAAGACAGGAGGATACACAGACAGATTGGAAAGAACGTATCCCATAGTCCATGCTACTGAAAAGTGCAGTAGGAGAAATATCTGGAAATCAACTTACAGAACAACAGTGACAGTGAATACAGTTCTTTAAGAAAGACATCCTCATATATTGGAGTATGTAAAAATCATGTACTGTCCTGTCCAAAGGCACAGTAGAAGCAAATTCATGACGGTATCATCCTGCGGCTAATAATCAATTCTGGCACATTGTGAAGTCTCAGTGCATCTGTTACTTACTTTCTGCGACCCAGAATTCAGGTAAATGACTCTGAAAGACAATGCCATGTCTACACAGTATGCTATGTTCAGAAAGGAAAAACAGTCACGTGAACAGGACAGGTCAAACACATACCCACGTTTTCATTTCTAGGGCCTGGTGCAAGAGAATGGTCAGGAGGGAGATGGTATTGATGGGGTTTCCAAAGGAAAACACATCTATGTCAGAGTCCTTGTACGTCTAGAAAACAGGCAGATAGACTGTGATGAACCCTGACTATTCAGAAGTGAATTTTTCTATTTTTTAAGGAGGATAGGAGAATAAGAATATTAATGACCCCGGTACTTACCAAATAGGGGACAAAGAAGCAAATGAGGCTCTGATAGAAGGCATCCAACATTGTAATAATAAAAGTTGACAGCTTGTATATCTGCAGGAGTTTATAGATAACAGTCATTATGATGGGACACACATCTCTAGTCTGTCCTGCAGACAGAATTGCTGTCTGTTTTTCTTCCTTTCAGACTACTGATTATAGCTATCTGGTCTCCCTTCATGAGGAAATGCCTCCTGAGCAGCTGATTTAGACCAAAGGTTTATCTCTGAACTGGCATTTTCTCTGTGTTAACTAAAGACAGACCTTAGGAAGATTAGCCAGTCAGCTAAGGGTCTCAAAAGCTGAATGTCATGAATGCCCCATCCCTCCCCAAAGGACCTCATTCCTCAATTTCTTTTTCAATCAAAGCTCTTCTGAAAGCTATAGAATTGGTCAAAAATCCTTTCTGTTAAGGTTCTTTCCACTGAAATACCTATTTTGTGCCATTTTAATGTGACTACTTGCCATATTTAAACTTATCTAGTGACCTGTGGGGCCACAGCTCCCGTGGAGTGGGATGCATTATTGGAGTGACAGAAGGCTGGGCTCCTGTTGTTTCAATGCAGACAAAATGCCAAAGCAACAACAGTGACCTCTTCAAAATGGTAAAGAATATATATCTTTCGCGTATGTGTGAGGTCCAAGAGCTCCTAAGAAAAGGGATGGAAAGTCCTACAGAGAATCCTCAAATTCTGAACTCCCTTGCCTAGGTTTTTCAAAACATCATTAAACATGATGTGAACCAACAGAGCTCATCAGTGCTAAAAATCACAGAAGAATCAAAGTAAGTATTAGGAGAAAAAGGAGGAGAGAGAAGAATTCTTAAGTACCCTGCAATTTTGTGATTTAAAACTAAGGCCACTTCAAATTTTGCTCATTAACATTTTCATAATTTCCTGTTAAAAATGTTAAGGCAATTTGGGAATAAGTGCTACTGTACTGTATGTATATGCAAAACCAGGTATGCATGTCTGTATATGTGTGCTCCTCGCAAACATACAGAGATCAGATTGGTTCTCTAAATCTGACAGGCAAACTGAGGTAAAAACATAACATATTTCATGCATATTTTCTAAGTGTTACCATTACTGACTCTTCAAAGTAAGAGAAGTAAATAAATGAAACAGTTCATGCCTGGAACAGTCTAGATACCAAACTGTGACAAAATCCTTTATGTATTAACAGGCATATTTCTGAACCTGAGAGCAGAAAAAAAAACGTTGGGTTGTTTATTGATTTAAGGGTTTGCGTTTTCTTATCACTTTTTGCTGTAATCTTTTTAACAAGCTTTTCTTCTTCAGTAGATTGAGACTGTTTGAAGCACCAAATCTGAGCAGAGTTTAATCAGGGACCAGCTAAACTATTTTACCCTCACTCATTACATTTCTCATCCTGTTTTATTTATTTCTCCCTATGCCTTCACTAAGAAATTTTCTATATATATGGTGTGTACATATATACACACACACACACACATATTTGCTCCATCATCTCTTCTTCAGATCAGAAACACCAAACACAGGGCTGATTCACTAGCCCATCACTTTACTTATTATAATGCAGCATGCTGGTACCAAACTGGATTGCTCCATATATTTAATGGCAGAATAAACCTTCCCATTTTACATCTTCCAACTATGACCAAGCACCCAGCCTCACTTCCAGGAAGCAACTTCAACCATATGTTCCTTACCAGTTCTTCTGACAGCTACAATTATGCCTTCTTTTAGTGGACATCAGTAAACTAGAAACCATAAAGGGATCATTTGGTTCCAATTAAGTCTAAACTCTTCACTTCATTCCCTCCTCACAAAACCAAAAAACCTGTGGTCCTTTGGCTTATCAAGCAGTTATTTCGGCAACCAAGACATACCTCTGAATTTTGTCCATTCTTGTACAACTCAGGCAAACCTAGAAGTGTTTCTGCAGAAACATCTCTATCCAGGACTCCAAAGAGAAGAGGGGGCATCGAGGTGAAGAAGAGATTGAAAAAAATCATGTGCCAGTAATCTATCATTGTGCTGCCCGAGAACCCACAGAAAAACTGGTACCAGAAGAGCAGGTTGACGTAGCTCTGTGGAGAAGCAAATGCAAACACAACACCCTGTTACAAGCTGAACTGTGGCTCCCCACATGCGCAGAAGCACATCCTTCACGCTGGTGGGATTTCATTACTCTTTGGGTTGCGTTAGTCGTGAAGGTGCACCTTTCATGTGGCCTCTCCTTTACGTCCTCTTCCTTTCCCCACACTGTTCCCTACTATTACAGCTGATCTGGACCCCTTAGTTTGCAATGCGTAGGTGGACTGTTTCTCATAGTTCCACCTAGGAGGTTTATGTAGTACATTGGTTATTAACAGAGTATCCCAAGAACACATTAGTTTGGTTAAAGGTACCATCAGTAGACAGCTCTGGACTTTATTCCATAAAGCAGTATATCTTAAGGGTCTACTTCAGTCTGATCCACTGTGATACAGCTTTTTAAAAGCCATTAGGTTTCTTTAAGAAAATATCAGAGAATAATGAAGTAAACTGTTCACATCTCCGAGCACCAGACTTTAAAATCCTTGTACAAACTGGTTGTCCATGCGGAATCAAGGGCCTTCTGCTCCCTAATGGTACTGGGGAGGTAATAGATCAGCAGCATCCCAGTCTGGAGAGCTACTTCTCATCGAAATAAATATCCTTTGAACTCGAAAAGGATGCCCAATCCTTTCCATTTCCACTACAAATTTTAACACTGATAAGAAGTAATCCTTATTCAAAATTATTTAAAAAAAAAAGATATTTTGAATTCTAAGTAAACAGTCTTTCATGCTTAGAGTGTATTTCATGTCAAATGGACTTGTTTGCACAGTCTTGTAAAAACTGTATTACTATCAGGTTTTCCACTTTACATTATTCTTCAATACACAGCTCATTTGCATATACATTAAATTTTTAATAAAAATGCCAGATATGACTTCATCATTACTTGCAAGTGGTTCCTATCAAATTAAATACAAAAATTCAGAGGTTTCACAGGCAAACAATTCTTAGTGCAGAGTCATCTTCTATATTCTAGCACTAATAATCTGCTCTTCCTTATGCAAATTTTATTTTGAGGCTCATGGGTATTATTAATAAAGTTTCTTGAACTAGCATATAAAAGTTAGTAAGCCTTGAGTCCTTTTTCCCTCTGGAATAAAGCTATTTCAAAATATATTTAGAACCCATATTTTCCTCAATGCTTTATGCAGCACATTACTAAGAGGGAGGTAGCATACTACAAACTTGCAAAGTAAAGAAACAGGAACTGTAGCTTCATGAAAAGTAAGAGAGTATAACCTGCAAAAAAGAAGAACAAAACACCCCCACCCCCCCCCCAGCCCTGGACTTAACTCTTGCTAGGATGAAAACTTCCAGAATTTTAATAATCTTACCACATTTTTGTAGAAAAAGTAAATCACCATCTTTGCTAGGCGAGCATAACACCAATGTCCATGGACAAGAAGCAGTTTTTTGAGATGCTTAAATCGGGATATTGCAAAGTCACTAGCCATCACAGCCTTTGGTAAAAAGAATAGAAGTTAATTTACAATAGATCTTTTTCCCACCCAATATGATGAAATTTGAACATGGACATTGAAATGATTTCCTACTATTGAATATTGTAAGAAAAAAAAAAAAACCCTTGAGAAAATACTTGGAACTTTCTATCTCTGCAGAACTCTCCATCTTAGGAGAATGAGGAAGGGGGATGTACGGGAAAGAATTTGGGGCAGAAAACACTGAAAGAGAATCAACAAAACCTGGAAATTATATAGCACAGATGATTCAGAAACCAGATGCTAACCTAACACTGGACAGGCATCTGCTAATTTTCCAGGCTTGTGAGCAAACACACATTTGTCCATGCATGCTAATTGTTGGCTCGAAACACTTTTTTGGCTGGACCCATAATTACGAACTGCATATTAATTTATGACAGTACTGATGCCAACTTGCATTTTTAAGATGGCACTCAAGAGTATAGAGCTGCTATGAAACTTATTAAGCAGCAAGAGACCATGTGACAAAAGAGGAAAGGAAATAAATTGAAGGGATACCTGCATGCCTTCTTGGCCAGATATTCCAATTCCAACATCAGCTGCTTGAATCATACTTACATCATTTGCACCATCACCTAGAATGGGAAGACAGGAGGGAGCAATAACAAAGGCTATTCTGTACTACCATGCATCTTAATTAGGGTAACTGATACTCAGCATCAAGCAATCATGACCTCTAGGCTCTGATCTTGGTTGGAACATCCTCCTTCTCAGGAGACCTGGCTCCACCAGGGCTAAGCCCGACATTGGGATTAGCTGGGTGGTGGCATGGACACCCCGACACCATCTACATCTGCATTGTTTTGTATGTTTCTGCTTGGTGAACTCCATATGCTCAGCAGCATGCTTTGCAGCACCCTACTTCACTGAATTCTCCAAATAATTCTCCAAATTATTAACTTTGATTGCAGTTGACAATGTAACAAGCCAATTTCAGGAGTTATTCTGCGCATTTCAGCTTGCAGCAACGTGTTAAATACATAACCAAATTTCAATGGAAAGAACAGCCATGGTTGTTGCCTGCAATGTGGAGATTGCGATTTAGGTTAGCTGGTAAAGCAAAATAAATGAAGCGGAAGGCTGAAAGCTTATATTTTGAACTCTAAGGCAAAGCAAGAAATTTTAAAATACATCAGACTCTTCCTTTTCTGTTTGGTCCACAGAGGTGTATTTTTTAGTTTTAAGTCATAAAAATCAATTCTGCAAGGATTTTAGTGGGATCACTTACCAAAAGTGAGGCAGGAAACTCAAAGCATTTCACATTATTTGGAGGTAAAAAGCGAATAAGTCAGTGCTTAACGCCACTCTGGGGATAGTTCTGTTTTCACCAGTTGGGAAAATCTGACAGGAAAAGGGCTTTATGAAAAGACAAACCAGTGACTGCTATTGACTGCTTTCCACGGCCAAAGCATGGAAATTCTGGAGGGAATGCGTACATATGTTTGTACTGGTGTGCATGAAAGGGTCTGCTGGGAGATTCTGAATTTGGAGTGCCTTCATCTTGTTTAAATGGGGGCCAGATTTGCTCATTGAAAGCTGAAGAAGGACTTTTATCTGGTTTTTGATCACGAAAGACTATTCAATGCTATTTTCCCACTGTATCTATCTGAGGCACAAGAAATAGCTCATACAATATATTCCATACATTGCCATAACTCATAAAGAAAGAACCTGCTTCCCCCTTTCTCTTGTGAGACTCAGAATGGAGGTACCTATCGACAGGGTCATCACTTTAAGCTGTCTCCGGACGAGCTTGACCACCATGCTCTTCTGAAGAGGGGTGGAACGGCAGCACAGCACCGAGCGGCAGTGCTTTGTCAGCGCCAGGAACTTCTCCTCCAGGCCCCCCTGGAAGATGACGTTCAGCGTCCGTCCATCAATCACCAGTCCGAACTCGGGACTGGGGGCCTCAGAGGCTGAGAAAGATGTTGGGATAATGCCAAAAAACTTCCTCTGTGGTTTTTCAACCTCATAATTCTTCCTCACCTCTTCCAAGGTTAAATTCAAGACAGATTCACATGTTTCCTGTGAGAAAACAGAAGTGGTTCTAGAAATAGTAAAGGGAGATGGAGACACTGTGCATCTTACAGCTAGTTAACTGTAGTAAGGAATTATTTTAAAAGAAAAGAAAATAATCTTCACATCAGGAGGATATATTTGTCTTTGCAGTGCTGAGAGTACAGAAATATAAAAAAAAATCCTTTTTTTCTAGAGGAGATTTTAAACATCTAGTTCTGATACAAATGATGTGAGATATTGCAGCATTTGCTTCCCTCAGAAATAGAGAAACAAGAGGTCCAGATTTTCAAAATTATGCAGTAACTTTGACAGTTTGGCCTTTTCTAGGTCACAAATCAGGTGTATGTCACAGTTAAGGACAGAAATAAAGCTTCATATTTCTCAGCACTGTGTCTCAAACACAAACTAAGTCTTTCCCTCTTAGCAAATTTGCCTCAATTTGGACCAAAGTCCCTTTTCAGATGCAAACAACTGGAATTGACTTAGTATCAAATACAAACAGATTTAAGGGGAGCACTTTTATCTCTCCCATACAGATCTCTTAAATTGGCACACCGCTGTCAGAGAAGACCTAGAATGATCTAGAAGTTATTTTGCTGCCTGTTAGTACTAAAAGTCCTCCTTCTGTGGCATGGCACTGAATATCTGAGGAGCTGTTCACTCCCTTTTCTACCTTTTCTGTCAACTTTATTGAGTGATGATTCAGTTCTAAAATGTTATTTTCACTTTATGTTGCATAAGGTACATGTGTAGGATGTTTGCAAGATTTAAATTACACTTAAGTGGGAGGCTCTGGAATCAAATGTACCTCTGACATCTAATAAAAAGCAGCATGTAGCCTGCACACTGAAAACTTCTAAAAAATATTGAAGAAGCGTCATCTTTCTGTGAACAAACCCAAAATTGTAGTGGAAATTCCTGGTTTGTCTTGGCTTGCCTTTTGAAATGAATCCCTCAAACTACCTACTGGTGTTGCTTCTTCTTGGAAGATATTTAATTTTCAGTGTTTGAATAAGCTGCTGGGCTCAGGGGGAAAGAGAGTCCCTTCCCACGGAAGGCAGTTCAAGGGCCAACATTGGCAAAATTAATGGGTTAAACACTCTCTATGCATTATTTGCTTTCCCCCGCTGCTGCCATTGGGAGACCCTTTCAGAAGCAGTGTCCTCGGCTTCATTTTGAAAGGGAGGGAGCTAATTCTTATTGTGGAGCAACTTCGGTGCCTGCTGAACCACACGTACTCACACAAGCACCCATACGTGTGCAGCCTGCATCTGAGCCTGCATCGAGGGCCACATCGGGTGCTACGGGTAAGCGCACGCGCCTGGGTTTCCTGGAGCCAGGGTGGTCCCGCCTGCAGCATCACTTCTCTGACAGAAACCATCTTCTAATTTCCATCCTAAATATATTCATTCTGCCTTCCGTTAAAGCAGATATGCGTATCAAATGAAATTACACATTGAAGCAAGGAATGTATTCCGTGCCAAATTCCGTATCATCTTTGCGTGTTTCCCTATTTCCATGACATTAAAAGACAGAGACATTTGCATAGGATTTCATTCTTGTTATGAGAGCTACTAACTGCAGACAAAAGCAGTTAGAAAGTAGGCCACCTAACTGCTCTATACAATCGCCTATCGCAAGAAAAACAGTCAGTATTTTAACTGTATTTAATTAATCCTCACAATAGCTTTACAGAGAAAGGCAAGCTTGTATCTGTAACCCCTCTTCCGTGGGGAGAAAAACTGAGACCCGTGACTTGCCTGGTCGCAGAAAGAAGCCTTGCCTTCCCTCCTCCTCCTCCTCTCTACCCGCGGCAAGGCTCGTCTCACGGTAACGCCTGCTCCTGCCGAGTGTGGGCCAGGAGCGGACCTGCGCAGCAGGGACAGCGCAGCACACGGGGAAAAGGGCAGCGGCTGCTGCCTGGGGCACCGGGGCGGCACGGGGGGCTGTGCGGGAAGTGAGAGGTCACTAGGAGGAAAACAAGGAAGAGGGCAGCACAGCTGGCATTTTGGACCCTGTTTTTGGGCTTTAGGAATGGTCAGGGCTGACTTCTCCTCAGCAAAGGGGTCTGGTTTAGCTGTAATGCCTGAACTTGCTCTCCCCTAAATCCGTCTCACAAAGCCACCTGTCCCGCCAGGATGGGGATGAGACGCCAGGCCGTGCATAGCAGTGGCCATCCTGCGTTCCGAAAGCGAGGCAAGGTTTTCCTGGTACCCTACTTACGTGGCTTCACAGTCTGCAAAAGCCAAGGTTGCTTTTCTAAAGCCTTTTGCTTTCACCATCCTTAATGGCATTTACCTCTTTGAAAGTTCGGACTCTATTTTTGCTCTTCCATTCAGACGGTTTCAGGAATAGCCACGGATTGCACCACAGATTGTTGACTGTATTTTAGTGAGTCACAGGAGCTGACAGATGCGCCCTTGAAGTGATTATCCTCATTTTGGAATATGTTTGCTGTGCCTACTCCCTGACCTTCTTATTGCCCATGGAAATTCAGGGAATATCTGTGCACACCAGTACGTGCGCCACCATGGAATGTCAAGAAAGTGACTGTGTTTTTAACCGGCCCACAAGAACTATATTTAGGTTTCCAAGATGGTGAAATGCTGCTTACACAAAAAGATACTGGATTAAATTGTTCACTAATGAATTTCTGATTAAGCCTAATCCTATTAAGGAACATGCAACTAGAAAGTTCTGAATTTAATTAAATCTACACCTGCATACTTTTTCCAGACTGATTCGTACAGTACTTTCCAAATGTCTTCCTACAGATATCACCTGGAGTTAAAATAACATTGTAAGTGAAATTTCCATTGCAAGGTGAAAAGCCAGATAACAATATTGTTAAGGAATTGTGCACTTAAACTGCATATTTCCTTCTTTCTAAAGCTCACTATTCAGGTAATTTTTTTTAAAGAATATTTTCATTTGGAAAAATAATTGTATTTTAATTGAATAAAACTCTACATAACTGTCTTGTGTTCCAATTCATCCTGTTACATGTGGTCTGAAGAGTTTCTGGCCTAATGCTGCTACGTGGGTTTTTGGTCGGCTGTTTTCTTGTGTTGAATGCAGCCTAAAGCAAAACAGTGCTAAGCTGCAAGACACAAAGAAAGGGAAAGATAGCAAATTCTGTGCATCTCTCTGTACTCACCTTATTTTCAGTGTTAATGGTGAAGACAGTGTCTCTTTGGTTCAGGAGTTTGCAGGAATATGCAATGTTTACTGCTGTTTCCTGTTTGTCTCCTGTCAAGACCCAGATTTGTATCCCAGCTTCTCGAAGAGCCGCAATAGTGTCAGGCACTCTATCTTGCAGCCGATCTTCAATCCCTGTTGCTCCTGGGCAAACAGGAAAAGAAGAAATGAACTAGTTTTCTTTCATTTGGAAATCATGTTGCTACCTTCTTTTTTAAGAAAAGGTCTTTGACTTCCAATCGTGATCCTGAATTTATCAAGAGCTGAGCCAAGGAAGTGTTCAGCAAATAAACACACGGGCACAAGATCTGCATTTGGATTAAGATCTGAATGTGTCAGCAATCAAGTTCTGGTTCTTCATTTTGCTCATTGCTAGAACAATGCACTTCATTTCTTCTTAATAATGCAAAATGACAATGTACTGGCAGAGGAATCACACCATATGCATTTTTAAAGTACCGCATTAAGTCCCATCAAAGCAACCAGAAAAGATGAACTTTGAGTATTTAAATGAGTGCTATCCCTATTGTCAAGTTAGATGCTTCACCCATCAAAGGGAGAAGAAACAGTACAGTGAGGTTTCTTTTTGAAAATACGCAAACTTAGAAGCAATGCCAACACTCAACCTGATGGTAAATCACCATCTGAATGTTACAATACTCCTCCTCTTATCTCTTCCACTAGAGGTCAGTTTGACGATGCTGTAACTGTGATACATTAAAGATAGATATTGATTTAAGCTGAAAGAACACTTTTTGTGAAATAAAGTATGAAAGCACACAGAGCCTTAAGAGTTGGCAAAGGTAGCAGATTCTGACAAGTTCTACATTGCCTCTTATGCGGTTCTGCTTATGGCATTTACTGTTATTACTCTAATTTTTTAAATCACTGCAGAGATTATGAGAAGCCATAATGCTAATAGCTTGCAATCACAGAAATTCAGGATAACGAAGTATGGGCACAGATTGTATTCACAGAAAGATGAGACTGAGACGACTCTGAAAATCAAAGTCTTAAAGAACAAAATGTTTGGAAACAAAATAGAAAAGAAAGCACTGAAGTGCTCTGTAATTTAACAGAATGGTGGTGTTAGATACGACAGTGATGGATGATGCACAAGTGCCAATGAATTTAAGTTTTAACATGAAATGTCCTTTTACAAAGTGCAGAAAGCAAACATGACAATGCAACAACAGCAGGAATTCACTGTCAAAAATGCCTATGTGTGGACAGCAGTTTAAGTTACTGGTTTTATAATACAGTTTAATTACCAAAATTCCCTTGGAATTTGTGCTCAAAACTGAACTTAATTTATGCTATTTTATAGGTTTATCTAAGGACACAGACACATGATTGAGTTATGGGAACTTCATTATCTACTGTGTTAGCTGAGCCGCAGTAACCGCTGATGTACATCTTCTTTGCTCCTGGCACGTGATAGTTTCAGTACACTTTTTCAAAGTTACTGCAGCTCAAAATGCACGAGAACTTGTTTAGACACTGTCATTGGTCTGTATACCCTAGTCCTGAGATTTCCAAACCTCAGAGGAAGACTTTTTGATATAAATTAGTATAAGCTGTTGTCTGTCTGATTGCCAAGAATATCACAGGAGAGCAAGTGATGCTTCACGCAATGACGATTCTTATTTTTAGCTACCCAGCAAGGTGAGTTTGGTCTCCAGATGCTGCGCTGTCTCCATTAACAACTCATCTCTGTTGTCAATAGCAGCTTCTGCCTCCCGACGAAAATTGGCCCATTTTTGAAAGTCATCTTCATTCAAGACCTGCATAACACAATTTAAACAGAACTCATTTTAAATTTAAATAAGAAAAGAATGCCAACATTCTGGATCACAGAGACTTAACTCGTGTTCAGGCTGGTAAAGTACTGTGTCAACTTCAAAATAACACAAACTTTTCCAAGAGAAGACTACAAGAACTAGTAGTAATTAGAAAAATAGGCCTGTTTTCCTGTTTGTATAAATGGCCTATAGCTGAGACTTAAAAACATGACCTAGAGAAACCCTTGATCACACAGCCCTTAGTTGGGACTCTGAACTGGAACACACAGTTTCTGAAGGTTGCTCTACATTTCTCCAGAGCTTGAATATGACCTATCTGTTGCACATAGACAACTTCTGTATTAAAGTATCAGGCTAAGATGTACCATCCCAGGCTGAGGGCAAGATTTTTGAAAGCCGAATGCCAAGCAAAACAGAAAAAGGTTGGCTTTCCTGTGGACTTTTTATTTCTTGCTTGGAATCACTGTAGAGAAGGTCAGCTAGAGTTACCATAAGAAAAACGGACATGGATGTTTTGAGGCTGATCAAAAATCCATTATCTGCTCACACTGAGGAAGAAGAGGAAAAAAAGACTGCAGAGCAATCAAATAGAGGGACAAAAAGATGGACTGTATCTGGCTTGTTCTCTGAAGCAGAAAGAATGATAACCATTACATAAATCTATTGACATGTACAGAGCAAAGCTGTAAACAATATTAGGCTAATGCCCTCCTACCTTCTTAGCTATGCACAGAGTTCGTAGGCCATCACGGGCATAGTAGTCCAGATGCTTTTGTGTTTTTTCTTTTATTCTTTTCATTCTCTTCTCTGCACTAATGTCAGCTATGAAATACAAGGAAAAGACTCCGTATTTTAAGCACAGATCATTTCAGACCTAATGGTCTAAGATTAAAAAAGAGTGGGCATTAGAGAAAACTGGATTCCAGTATAATAGCAATTCTTTTAAAAGCTCAAAAGTGTTGGCTGTGCATAAGCTGAAAGCTTGCTAAATGTCCTGGTTTCCTTTAAGATAACATTACTTGGTTTTTTTTGTTTGTTTGTTTGTTAATGTTATAGCACTCGTGCTGACAAGCTGAAATACAATGGTCAGGCCCTTATGACAGTGTTATTGCAGAGTACACAATCCACATGGGTTAGCGCCGTCAGTGAATTTTAATTAGTCCATTCCATATTCTAAGCACTACTCGGGTTAAATAAATACCTCAGTTCTGATCTGCAGGGATGACACTAGAGAAAGCTTATTCTTTTTTTGTACTTCTAATGCCCAGATATAATATTTCATGCAGAAAAGAGCACTGCAAACTTCTTGTGCTTCTTTATAGAGACACAACAGAAATAGCTCATTGGTTAATTACCTTTGGCAGAGTCCTCCAGCAAGTCCATTATAACAGAGTCAGCTCCTTTTGTGTAGACAACAATCTCCTTGGTTAGAGGGTGTCTCACCACTACAGACATCCTTTTCCTTACCGAGTCAAATCCCAAAGTGTAGAGAATATCGAAAGTCAGGAGTGTGCCTTGTGGCAACCGTACAGTCACCTGTTCAGGAGTTCGGGACACTAAAGTAAAGCTATATGCCTGGGCAGCATAGACAAGCGCTGCCTCATCTGGGCTCTCAGCCTCATAACAAAAGTCTGTTGGCAGAGAACTGTTAGTCACGGATTTAAAAACCTCATCCAAGGAAGCACTACCAATATCTGTGCTGCCCTTGCCCTGCAGCTTGTCACCTCTACCGCTGGCACAGCAGTCGTCGTCATTGTCACAGCAATCCAGCGCAGCAAGATGCTCCTTGGTGTTCTTTGCACTGAAGCTAGCGCCCAGGTCTGAACTCGACTGAGATGATGAAAAAGACTGACTAAGGCTCGCTAATTTTAGCCGTTGAAATATCTGATGAATCTTCTCCAGGGTGATTCCTGAAGGTTTTATTGGTGGTGGGACTGTGACCTAGAAATATGAGAAAACCTACGGTTAAAAATAAATAAATGTGAACTACAAGATACTTTTCAAAATCTCAATATATTTTTCTGTATCTAAACGGTGATAATTAGAAAAGCAACTTTTTTTTTTTTTCCTATTTAACTGTGGTGGGGGAGTTCAGTAAAGAAGTCATAAGTGAGTTGGCATCCAAATTTGATGATGATTTGTATCTCTACCTCTGAAGCAGAGATGGAATCAAGCCCCCCCTTGTAGTTCTGTCAATGGCCTGGGAGATTAAAGAAAACCCAGTATATTCAACATACTTCTTACAGTATATATAAGATAAAATCTAAAAGAAAAAGTGCAGATACTGTGGTAGCCATAACTATTCATCAAACATAAAAAGCCATGTTAGGAAGGGGTATACACAGGCAGTGAAACAGTAGATATTACACAAAAGGTAAAAGAACTGGAGGAGAACTCCCAAGCAAACTATTTTTCACCATTTCAGGTTTCACTGACCTCTGCTCTATGTTGTTAAATGGAAGCATAATCAATTTTCCTTATATAATTAAAGTTGGATTACCCTTTGTCTTGGCTCGGTAGCTGTGGAGACCAGCACTGTATTACAGATGGCAAGGGCAAGAAAAAAGTCAATAAGAGATGTGGAAGTCTTCATATGTATAAAAGGAGAAAGATTTTCAGTCTGGAGTGCAGCTTCTCTCACTCGCCTCAGCAGCCTGCTATCAGGAGTCACATCCTTTTCCTGGAAGAGAAGTTACTTAATGAGCATTATTCCCATTTACCCTTGTCCCCAAGGAAGAACAATCAACTTGATAGTTTCCTCTTGCCTCTTATTGAATTTACACCTAGAATTATGTAAGGTAAAATGCCTTTTGTACTTAACATCTAGGGGAAAAAAGGAAACATTTCTAAAAGCTGCATAACTAGATAATTAGAAGGAAATGAATCTTAAAATAGAAGATGATTTCAGAATTCTATTTCTTTTGAGACCTACTAGAAATCAAGAATAATCTATCCTGTATCCCCAAATGTTGAAACTGCTGACTACTGAATTAAAGTGCGTTCCAGATGGAAGTGGATTTGGGATCTCCCATTTCAGTGTGGAAGCTGATTGTTGTTTCAACAGAGAATACGTTGTGCTTATGGCTTGGTTACAGCAATATCACTTTTTGTTTCCAGAGTCATTTTGCTTTGCACCCAGAGAAGGAAGCTGTCTCAAACTGTTCTTCCTCAGTTTTTACAATAAATAAATACATACTTCACTTGTTCCTGAAACGTTACTGTAATTTTACTACCACATTCTTTCTAATCAAACGTAAATTTGCAAGCCAAACTACTTAACAATGTCACTTACCTACAGTTTAATCTGATGTAGGGCTATGGGAGTATTACTTTTAATGGAAATTTCATGTTAGAAGAGTCTGGTTCGGATTTAATTCAGGGCCATATTTAACAAGAGCTTCCAAATTTAAAAGACACCTTCCTGTGAGCCAACACTTATGGATGCCTTCTTTAAGGAACTGCCAAAGTGATTTAGCTGCTTTCTAGTTCATCTCAGCTATTACCCTCTCCTCCTTCAATCTGGCACAGTTTTTCTAAGTTCCCTAAATATGCAGCAGAAGTCAACCAACCACCTTCACGGCTGTGTTGTGCTGAGCTGAATATGTTGCATTGTAACTCCTGCTTGCTAAAGTGAATAGCGGTTCTTAAATCATCCTAATAATTGCAGATAAATCTACTGCTCATTTTGCAGCACAGAGCTCACTTGAAATCCAAAGATGGAACAAGGTTTTGTGCTTTCTCTGCTGCAGGAGGCTCTGGTTTCTCTGGCTCAGTGTTTCCATGCTTTTTTGTTTCACGTGTGGGGAAATGTTTTAAATATAGATGCAGTCCTTTCTCTAGCAAACTGATACATGCTGAGGACAAGTCTGATTTTTTAGTTTGATTTTTAAAAGGTATCAGAGGCTGAAAAGTTAAACCCGTCATTCTTTAGAAACCCTTTCACAATATTGTACTACAGCAGACAGTTACTGTGGGTAACTCTCTGTCTGTGGTCTATACTGTGCTTGCTACGTATAGCAATCCCAGATAGCTTAACTGGACAATTCCAATGAAGAACACACGTGCAGACACAACTCTCAAAACAGTTATGCTGGGAGTTATATTAAGTTCAAAACAAAAATGATTAGAAACTCATTGACTATTTGCCCAGCTTTTCATATAGTTTCGTCATGCATTGCCACAATTAGAATGAACCTCATGAACCACATTATTACACATGGATCTCAGCCTCTCCTATCCATCATCATCCTACCCAATTTCTTTTGCATCTATATCCTCAATATCTGCCAAAAATGACAATGCACTAGTAGGTATTCCACTTCAGCAGAAACTTTCTGAACTCACAATTTTCCTCTGGAAAAATAGAATATTGTCAGGTCAATTATGGCCTCAGCGACAGGTTTTAAAAACAAAATAATACAAAAATCAATATTTATCAGAAAAGTTTTTCTCATTTTCTTTTTCACATTCAGTGCAAACAGGGCTGACCTGAATTTCCAGCCTTATGGAACTTCAAGAGATAAAAATTCAGACAAACAAGTCTGTTCATTGACCAGCCTGAACATACATAAAAACAAAAAAAAAACAAAAAAAAGAAAATGAAATAAACCAGCACTAATGATGATGATCAGTTAAATGTACCACCTTTTCAACATTAGCAATTTTGTTAGTGAAAATGTTGATGATATAAAATGGCTAGTGCCTTTCAGTTTTTAAGATTTCCTCATGAATTTGATAGCATTTCTTCTACTCGATGGCACTAAAACCTGATGACAATAGGACAATTGAAATCTTCATGAAATGCTTCTAATAGCAAGCCACTATTTATTGGAATTATTAAATCTAGAAGGAAATGTGCTGTCACGATCTTAATTCATAAGAACACCTAAAGGTAGACAGAGTAAATGTTAATGCTCTATCTTGTTCCAAATTTACTTATCATTTTATATTTTTCCTACTCTTTTAAAGTTCCCTTAAGTCCTTCTGTCAACCATAGCTCTATCGTTTTATAATACATTATTTTATTTTTCTCTCTGGGAAGTTGCAGCAGCTACAAGGAACCAAACTGATAAACTATACTGGCATTGCCTCCTTTTGAGGTACCCAAAGAAACCAGTAAATTGGCCAATGCCGCCTTCTAGGTTCTAAAATGAGATGGTGTCCTCTAGTTGGGCTGAAGGCTGTCTCTCCAGAGGGCTAGACAGGCAGGATGAAAATCAGTTTCTGTTTTCACAGGAGGTGTGAAAGAACAGGTAAGTCTGTTATTTTTCCAATTGCATTAGATAAGATATGGACATGTCCATGAGCAGTGGATATTTTCTACCTGGACTTCAGTAAGGCCTTTGACACTGTCCCCTGTAAGATCCTCATAGACAAGCTGTTGATGTATGGGCTGGATAAGCAGGCAGTGAGGTGGACTGAAAACTGGCTGAATGGCCGGACCCAGAGAGTGGTGATCAGCAGTGCAAAGTCTAGTTGGAGGCCAGTGACTAGCGGTGTACCCCAGGGATCAATACTGGGTCCAGTCCTGTTTAACATGGGAGGAGTGGCTGATACACCAGAGGGTTGTGCTCTCATCCAGAGGGACTTCAACAGGCTGGAGAAATGAGCTGACAGGAACCTTATGAAGTTCAGCAAGGACAAGTACAAAGTCCTGCACCTAGGGAGGAACAACCCCAGGCACCAATATATGCTGGGGGCCACTCAGCTTGAAAGCAGCTTGGTAGAAAAGGACCTGGAGGTCCTGGTGGACACAGAGTTGAACACAGTAGTGTGCCCTTGCAGCAGAGGCGGCTAATGGTGTCCTGGGCTGCATTAGACAAAATATTGTGAACAGGTCAATGGAGGTGATCCTACCCCTCTGCTCAGCACTGGTGAGACCACACCTGGAGTACTGTGTCCGGTTCTGGGCTCCCCAGTACAACAGAGATATGGATGTACCGGATAGAGTCCAATGAAGGGCCATGAGTATAATTAAAGAACTGAAGCATCTCTTATATGAAGAAAGGTTGAGAGATCCACAATTGTTTAGCTCAGAGAAGAGAAGGCTGGGGGAGGATCTTATTAATGTATATAAATACCTGAACAGAGGTGCAAAAAGGACAGAGCCAGGCTGTTTCAGTGGTGTCCAGTGACAGGACAAGAGACAATGGGCACAAACTGAAACACAGGAGGTTCCATCTGAACCTCAGGAAACACTTTTTACTGTGAGGGTGACAGAGCACTGGCACAGGTTGCCCAGAGAGGTTGTGGAGCCACCATCCTTGGAGATATTAAAAAGCCATCTGGACGTGGTCCTGGGTAACTGGCTGTAGGTGAGCAGGGGAGTTGGACCAGATGACCTCTGGGGGTCCCTTCCCACCTCAACCATTCTGTGATTCTGTGATGTTTGTCTCCCTCCAGATTTCTCATAAATGTTTGTGAAGTGAATAAAGCAGTCACTATATTTATCCTGGGAGATTTCTGAAGTAAAGACTACACCGTTCTTCTTTCCTTTCCATTCCACATAAAACCTAAGACATACACAGACATTGCACATTTTTATGGTACCAATATAAACACTATAGACTTGGCAGCAAATCTCAACTATAAGTTTTCAGAGTAACTTGAATTTTTGTTCAAACAGATCTGTTCAGCTCAGTCTCTAATTTTCCAAGTTTAACTGTTAATCGGTAGGTCACTATCTCTTTGTATTTATGTTTAGTGAGAGTAGCAAGAGATATGATTGCTGACAATAAGCTTGGAATTTGCTTTTCCATTGTCAAAGATCTCGTCAAGCTCCTTCCCACTGAATCGACTTTGCCATTGAATTTTTGGAAGCTGTAACTGGAGATAGGATTCATCATTTCTGACGAACCGCATAAATTGTATGTAAGGAGGCTCCACAAGCTGCCGTGGATCATGAAGACTATGGACAAAAATATTGGAAGGGGCAAAAACAGAGGGTAAGCCCTGGGAGTTAGGCTCTGCATCATACCTATGTTACTTTTACTCCAGAAAAGACAAGCAATGCTATTTAGTTATTCTTCTAGGATCTGCAGGCTCCAGTGTAATTAACTTTATCAAATGCCATGAAAAACCCATCATCCTCATCTCTAACTCGGAGACGCACTGAGATGACCATGTTAATTGATAAGAGCGTCTCAGATTTCAGCAAAACATCAAAACTCGTCAAGCAGAGAACACTCTCATAAACAGGCAGGCTGAAATACGTTCTGTAGCTGCAAACCTTCTTAATTGCAGAACTGCTCAGAATGCTGAGACAAAGTTCAAACATGCTGATTCGCAGGCACAATCAATTACCACTGTACAAATGCACTTAAAATACCATATGCAACCTGCTTATCACGGATTCATGTAAGGCTGATTGAGAGTAAGTAAATTTTGTGATCGCTGCATAGATAATATTCCTTTAAAAACTGTTCACATATAAATTTGACATTTGTAAATGATTATCTTTTGTTTGGCACAGTTACTTTCCAATTAAACTCTTTACATTTTGTAGGAAACTATTACGTTAACGGCCCTCTTGCTTTAAAATGCTTTTCTTGGCAACAGTTCTGACATGCAGGTGCTCATAGCAGATGCTGTGCTAACCCTTCCCCAAAACCCACTGTGTCTTCTCAGCAGTGCAAAGTTCTTCAATTTTACTATTACCTGAGGCTACCAGTTTTCACGAATATTTTCATGCAGCTGGCACATCAACCCTTGGAAACTTGACATTTATTAAGAAAAAAGCCAACAGCAACAAATTGTACAATGCCAACTCCTGGCCTTTGGACTTTACATTGTTTATTATGTAAAGCAGTTTTTTTTTCCTCTTGCATTTTGTTGATCTGAAGAAGCTGAGTCTCACAATTTCATAGTGAGGACTGTGTTTGCCACTGAATACTTCAATACTTTTATTTTAACAGAGCCATTTATCCAGAAGGGTTCTGCAAGCCTTAAATTAATCAAGTCAAATAGGAATCTTTGTGTCTTCAATCACACATTGTTCAAAGACGGATTTTTCTTAAGAAACTTTGACTACTGAGATACACACCCACGATAATATCTGTATAACTGGAGTACTCAAGATGCTCCAAATTTGTAACAATCCAGATTTGTAACAAAGTACAAATGCATCGGACAAGGTGAATATAAGTTCAAAGGGCAGAAACCAGAGAGACAGAAAATTTTACTATTTATTAATAGGGAACTTATTAATAGGGAATTGGCTTGGCTGGTAAAGAAAGATACTACTATGCATCATTTGAAGGATATCAACATACAGGACAGCCTCTGGGCAACACCTAAGTGTCTCCGTTTTTCTACATCTTCATATTTGTCATAGAGGTTAAATGATTTATCCAGATGGAGTGACACCCATTAGCAGCTAAGGCTGGTTGTTTCCATGACAGCTTAATCTTCCTCTACAAAGGAGATGTTTGGTACTAGTTCCTCAGATGTTACGTTTACAGTGGAAAAAAAAATAACATGGCAGTTTATTTACAGAAGAAAGTCAAGAGACCTGGCAGTAAAAAACATAACTGGGGAAATATACTGGCAAGAAATTCCTTTATCACACTTCAAAAGCCATGACCCATGGGTTCTCAAAAACCCATGGAAAGGTTCTCAACATCGCATGAGGACTGGGCTGGAAAATGCTAGGATAACAACTGACAACCCCCCCATATTCCAAGAGGAGGAGAAGTACTGTCTGATATGTACTACATGACAGAGGAACTGAATGAGGCAAGTAAGATCTTATAATGCACTTAAACTACTTTGCCAAGAAGAATAACTGCAGAAAATAAAGTTCTGAGAATTCTGTATTTATTAGATTTTTTTTTTAAAAAAACAGGATTTGGGAGGGTTTTCCAGGCATTTAATTGCAATTGGAACTCTAATTTTGAACGTGTTCGACCTTTTCCTAGAGTCCATAAAAGCCTTTTCTGAAATGTCTGTTAAAAAACTTTCAAGAAGAAAAGAATAGCCTGACTGTAATTCGGTTGTGTTAGATTTCGGGAAGTTTCAGATCTAAAATTCAGCTGAGTCTAAGATTTTCCTAGAATTGCAATGAAGACATGTACTTCCAAGTCAGTACTCGAGGTGAGGCAGAGGCCACCTAGCTACTGAAGGGGGACAAGGCTCTTCAGCATCTTGCAGAGTTCAACATCTTGCACGGTTTAAGACCTTATTCTGATGAGCCCTTTTGGCCTAATTTATATTATCTTTGCGAGAAGTGCTGCTTTGCTGCTTTTTTTTTGCCTTGAAAAATGCATCATTTATCTTTTGACACACTAACAAACTCCCAGAACTGCTCCGGAGAGTGCCGCTTGGCGTGCACAGCGCAGGGCAGTGGCTGAACTTTGTTGAACAGAGATGAGACATTGCCGTGCTAGTAGAAGTAGTTTGTGGCTTTTTGAGCTATGTTCAAACTCAGACTTCAAACCCACACCCTCTTCCTGACCATCATCTTCTAGGAGGGCCTGTACCTCCTGTTTCTGCAAAGCCGGGCCCCAGACTCATGTCCCCAGGTCCCCTTGCACAATCCCAGCCCAGAATCCTCACCTCACTTTCCCTGGCAATTTAGTGTACCAGAACAGTACAAAGAGCTCATTCCCTTTGTGCAAAGTACCTCTTGCTGTTACGAACCACAGCCTCAATCCTTGAACCCCAAATTCATGTCTTCTCCTCCTATCAAGCAACCATCACAACACACTCACCTGTTCTGCTGCAGTCTTTGATACAAGGGCCAAGATTCCCAACCCTCCCCCCTGACTGCAGCCTGCACACTCTAAGCATGGACCCCAATGCTTTGTCTCCCCTTTCCCCCTCTTAGCTCCACCAGGGCTTGGATTTCTCCTGTTCATCTGTTGGCTTCCCATCACAAAATGCAATAGAAAGGAGAACTCCTTAAAATGTGTTAGCTCAGTCTGCTCGTACTCACAATGGTACTGCTGAATGCCACTTGAGACTGGTTGCTGTCACGACGACCGAGTGACCTGTTCCTTGTATGCCCCTGAAAATGAGCTCTAGCACTCTGGCACCTCCTTAAAGGTCTCATGGTCCTCTGCTTGTAAGTGGCTGGTCTCTCAATATTCATGGGAGGAAGAGTGAAGTGTTGAAGTTTTGCAAAGTCCTCATCATCTAAATCCAACTCTTTGTGGGTTTCCAGGCGCCTGGCTGTAAAAAGAGAAAATGAAACCTTACCTCTTATTCTGTTTGTTGCATTGCTCAGGAGGAATTCCTTGGTTGGTTAAAAATACTGAAACAAACTAAACCAAAGCCGAAACATCTCAAAAGCCAGGACCAGAAAACCTTCGCTATCCACTTCAGTTTCTGGCAACTCCCACTCTCCAATGTTTATTATTGCAAGAAAACAAAAATGCATTTTCAAAGCGAGCAGTCACTTTTGTGGACTTCTGCTAATGCTTGGTCTCTTTAGCTGCGCTTTGTAGTTGACTGGAACAGAAGACTGAAATATGGTAATTCACAAATTTGCTAATGTTTTCAGTCACAGAGCACAAACATCTTTTTGGCAGCTGCTTGCCAGCTTAATAAAATCCTTTGTACTATGTAGAGAGAGAAAGTAGTGACCAAGAACGGCCCTGAGTGAAACCCCCAGATTCCGAGCACCGAATGCCAAGACACTTCAGATACGGACTGCAGCTAGGGTCAACTCAAGAAAATGCATGGCCGTACCTTTCATATCACACAGAAGACTTTTGGACCCACTGAGTTTAATTACTACCTAATCTCAGTTTGTGAGCTTATAAAAGGTTGGCTGGCATTCATTTAGAAATGAAAGGGAAAATGTTCTTTTTGCACTCTCGAGTGGGTATTGAATGCAAAGCCTGAGACGCCTGCAAAGGGAACCAGAAAACCTTTCCCATCTGACTTCTGAATAATTTAAAACACCTTCACTTTTGTGAATCTTCGTAACAGGAGTCTCTCACAAAATGGAGACAAATCCACAAAGCTCTACATTCAGTCAGAGGGCTCAGTAGGTTTAAATATTAATATTTAAATTAATAATATTTAGTTGCTCAGAGAGAAAAGCAAGTATAAAAAAACTGTCTCTCACCATTTTCCTGATGTGAAAACTCAATTCCATCGACGGTACAGCGTCGGAATACCATTTTGTTTTCTGTTAGCGTCCCTGTTTTGTCTGAGAAGATATACTGGATTTGTCCAAGATCTTCAGTAATATTTAGGGCACGGCACTGTATGGGCAAATCTGCTTCTTCATCATACAGGTCAATGTCATTGTGAATTAAGAAGACTTGACCCAACTTGACTAACTCAATGGACACATAAAGAGAAATGGGGATTAAAACCTGAAAGAGAGATGAAGTTCTCAGTGAGGGGTGAGACAAGTCTTATCGCTTTCTGTCAGCAATGTCCTGGTACAGGTATACCAACAATGTTCAGCGAAACAGTTCTTCCTAGAGACATATTGTAGGACTGAACAATGATAGTTCAGTGGGAAGAAAAATCCTGCACACAAAAGCAATGGATAAACTGGGACAAGTGGCAAATTTAAGTCAAGATTCCTGGGTCTTTCAGAGGATGCTCTTACAAAGGACATTTTCTGGACTGAGGAGCATGCTTGCTCTTACCCTCCTGAAACTCTGAAAGGATGCACTAGCACAGACTAACTCTTAATGTAAAAAAGTTTCACAAGCAGTTGATTGCATGCAACACTTCCCACCCACTAGCTTCCCTGCCCTGAAATAACAACGAATTCTTAAAATGCACAAATATTCTGTTTCAGTAATGAAAATAATCCCCCTAAGGAATCTCTGAGCAGCTCTGAAAGTTATCTTCACATGTCATTCATGTTAAAGAAATTCTGTCCACTTAAATCTCAGCAGTTACATCAAGAAATCTGAAAAGTAAATGGGATTCTTTTCCGCATCCCATAAAATGTTCTCTCCCAATTAGTCTTAATCAGACTCAGATATATGAGTATCCTACTTCTAATTCAGCTTCTTTCCTAAACCAGCTGAACCATACTAGTTATTATTCCCCACTGGCAAAAATGATAACTTTTGTTTCACTGTTTTCCTGAGATATTAAGTGTCATTCTTATTTTGGAATTCTGGACATAAGCAGAAAAAAAAAAAAAAAGCTAACATTTGGATGTAAACATCCTCTTTATTGCATATGCTAGAGATTCTGGAGTTATTTAAAGATATAATACATGTCCTTCCTATCTATATCCTTGTGGGGTTTCAACAGCAAGAAAGAAAAATCTGCAGTTAGAAAATAAAAAAAAAAAAAGAAGATACATTATTTCACACTTGGATGATTTGAAACACTCCTAGCAAAATTTTCAAATAGGATTAAGAAGGTACTGCACAGCTATTAGTTGATATTAATTGTTCATTAGTGATTATATGCAATTTTGAATAGCTTCTTCCTTGGAGGTAACAGAGAGGTTTTTGTCTTTTACCTGCAACAGGATTATCATTGTCAAGAACATGTAGAAACCAGCAAGAACTGGAGACAGAAAATTGCCTTTCTCATCTGGGACATCATAAGGCGGATGCTCTGAGAAGTTTCCAGTCCAAATGCCATGCCCTGTAGGAATGATGTACAATATTGAAATACACTGAGCAGGAAGGTGATTGACAAAGCTTCTGAAATTTGCAGATATGGACTGCTATGATAATTAAAAAGAAAGACATTTCCAAAGCAACAGTCCCCCAGCAATGCTGTAAATCTATTGGAGAATGCAAAGTATATGCAGAGCTCTGTAGCACATGCATATAATTGATATGCTAGTAAGAAATGAGCAGGCATGGATACTTTTATTCACCTCTCCTTCAGCGGGTGTCCCCCAGGGCTCTTAGCTCTGCTCAGAGCTCTCCTCACTCTATGTCTTGCTGCTGAAGGACTCCACCTCTACCACCTATCTTCAAAAATCCTCAGTGCTGAAGACTCCCATTCCTCTTTCTAACAGAAAGAAACCTTATAAGCTTTATATAGACAAACTGAAATCTTTCTTATCCTTCCTGACCATTCTTGATTTCCATCTGTCTTTGTTAGAGTAGACAAACCCCCTGTAATTCAGCCTGGGCAGCTCATTTTTATGTTCCCTTCAATTAAGTCATACCCCAAAATTGCTTCTTCCCGTGTCTTAAATATCAGCAGATATCATTGCACTACTACAACAAAGCCTCCGGTTCAGGACTTACCAACATCCCATCACAATTACTTTACCACCTTTCATACTGCCCTTAGTGAAATAAACTTTGCTCAAGGATGTTAATAAATTTACAGCATCAGAAACTTCACACAGAGCTAGGACAAACAACTCGGTTTCCCTCATTGCATCATTGCTCCAGATGTCTTTTACCCGCCAAAAACCTCTGTTAGCCCACTTCTCATATCCAGCTCTGATAAAACTTCTATTAACACCAATTAAGCAAGCAGTTGTTTTGCAGCATCTGCCTACTAAAATGCTGCCAAAGGAATTCAAATTATTTCAGCAATACTTTCTGGCTGCTAGAGACCACAGTCACATCTGAGCAAGGACAACTATGCTCTACAAGCCACTTCTTACCCTAATTTTTCACTGTATACAAGAAAAATACTGACAACCAATCCACCAGTGATATTTCCTCCTAGAACCCTGCATTCAGGCAAGGTTGCAAAGCAACAACTCATGGTAGAGCTGCAGGACATTTTGAACGGATGAAAGCTAATGGACTTGTTACCATTTTACATGTTTCACTTAGACTTTTTTTTTTTTTTAACCTGAGCAGATAAGTTGTTTTTTAAATGCTGTTTTTTTCATCTGAGGCCACTTTAAACCTTAAATTAAAGGACTTTATTACACAAGGGCCCCTACACACCAGACAAAGACAAGTCTCTAAATCTACATGACAGCAGCCAGGGAACAATGAAAATAAAGTCTCTCTCTCTCTCTCACACAGAGCTTAGTTGTCAAACTGAAATCCCATTTCTGTGCCAAAAAAGCCCACTGCAGCATGAAGCAGCAAAATTAAAAAAGCAATTAAGTCAGTTCAATTGTTCATCTTTTTGGATGGTCCTTACTCCTAATAGTATCACACTGATGACTGGCTGGTGCGTCACATCGCATGCCTCCAGGACAGGTTCAGGAAAACTTGACAGGGCCACATGATTTGACTTTGTCACTACAAAACTAATTCAGAGCAGTAGCACTAAGCAAGTTATCACTGAGATGGAATCGATTAAAAAGGAAAGGGGCTTTGAACACAAAGCGCTCATGGGAGCCTCTGCTATCTCTTCAAAGCAGTGACCCATTCAAAAGTCAGCGGGCTTAAAATTTGGCCCTTTCCTTGGGGTTAGGAGATCGTATTAATCCTGACCTGCCTGGGACAGGTCGCAATCAGACCTGGACGGCAAGCAGGTGCTTACATGCAGTGAAGGCCATGTTTTTGAGATTAGCAATCTAGTAGACTCTAGCCAGCTAACCCCAGTTACCACATTCAACTGTGCTCACGTGAAGGGAGGCACCGCAAGGCGCCCAGAAAAATGCAGACTATTCCTGCCTAAACAATTCCCCATCTCACAGCCTGCTGTAAAGGGGCTTTTCAGAAGGAAGGTAGCTGTGGAGACTGTAAACTGGATGAATTAGTCATGTGCAGCTCATGGGTTATAAATTGGGTAGCTCCGGCTGACATCACCCCCGGACAGAGGAAGGTGTTACTGAAATGAAGGTAAAGCTACATCATTTCACTTTTGTTGTTATATGCAAGGAACAAACATCCACTCAGGAAGCACATCTCAATTGGCAAGTACTGATTCCTACAATGAATTAACCCAATAGCTTTCACTTGCTTGCTTTACACATATTTTACCACAGTGGAGATTGGTCTTATCTGAAATATTTATAGCCATGGCTGAGTTTTCTTCCATGTGAATTGCTCAGATTTGCCATTTTAACTTGTTTATTGGAAAGACCAAAGAGCCTAAAGACCCTAAGAGCACTCAGCTCTAGATCTGATCTCACTCATGTCTGTAAGATCAATTTTAGCCACCATTTAGGAAAAAAGCAATGAAACAGAAGATTTTTGTCAGTGTTTCATACCTACAGCTCCAACAAGACACATCACGAATAGCAGTCCCACACATACAAAAATATCCATATTCATCCGTCGCTCTATCTTGCTGCGCTTGTAGCGAGGACCATTGTTATTTAGCATGGCCTTAGTTTCATGACCTTCAAAACACAAATGGACATCATCTTGTTTATGTAATATTTTGTAGGTTTTTTGGTTTCTTTTAAAGTATTTCTCTCACAAAATGAGCACAGGATGCTCATGACTAATGTTAATTTGACTCCAGTTTCATTCAGTAATTTTATTGCCCATCATCTCATTTGACTGAACAGCAGAATATATCAGAGACTAAATCTAGAGGTATACCAGAGACTAAATCTAGAGGTTTACAAAAGACCTTCCTTACATTGCAGATTTCAGCTGTCATATACATTTTGCTTTCCCAAAGACAGCAGATTCAGTAGGATCACAAGGTTTATATAAATATTCAAAAGCCAAATCTCCTTGAGAATAAAAGAAACAAGAACAATAATATTATGTTTTGGATTTTACAAACAACTTGATTAGGTGCTATACAGATTCCTGAAAACTACATTTGAATATTTTTCAGCAGCTATTTAAAAGCCACTAGACACATTTCATGTATTAACTTAAATAAAACCCAACATGTCAGATCCAGCAGTGAAAGACACTAATGTTATTTAGTTTTTCACTATGTGGTTGTAAAGTGCTAACAAAACAGTAGGACAAGAAATTAAAAAAACCCAATCCTTAAAACTTACTGAATTAGAATTGAGCTGGTATATTTGTAATGGAAAAAGAGGAGTGCTGTAAGAAGCCAAGAAGCAGAAATTGGTTTTTCTATTCTATTAATATTATCTAAACTGTGGCTGCACAATTGGGATATCTGGATGCCATCTGTTGCTATATTAAATGGTATCTTTTATGTTTATTTCTACAGTCCTTTTCTCTGAAAATACAGACCCTGCAGATTTGTATTTAGTTTTCATTTGTATGTGCATTATGTATGTGAAAGGGACTGTTTTCCAAGTTCCTTTTGGCTTTCTCTGGGGAAGTGAGTTGAACCGAAAGCTGGAAGTTAGGTGCGATTCAATCACGCCTGCTGGATTCATTCCAGGTTTACATCAAAGGTTATTAATTGAGGCAGAGAGCAAGAGAGAAAATTACTCTCCAGCCTTATGTTCAGGACATTCACCCAAGAGCTGGGACTCTTGGCTTCCTGTTCCAACGAATATGTAATTATTTACACAACCTGGAGCTATGTCGGTGGGACCAGCTTACACTACCAATGCTCCTTCCTTTCCAACTCGTGTCTGTGTACATCCCCTCTTGTTCCATACAGTCAGGTATGCAGGGTACAACTTGTGAAGCAGGAGATGTATGTTCACTCCTATACAGGCAGAACTGAGAACAAACCCCAAGTCTTCCCTCGGTGAACAAATGTCCTAACCACTGAGCTACAGAGAGGAGGAGGGTACTGCTGCCTGCGCCTCTGTTCCTCCAGCAGCTGTGTGAGTCCTGTTCCTCACTTTTCTTTTATGTCAGGCTTAATGGAATGTTTTGTGTTGAAAACAAAACAAGACAAAAACCTTTAATCCCTTCCAGAACATTCTCAAGGAAATGTTGATGGATTTATTTCAGGAAGAAAATGGGAAGAGATTTCTTTCCAAAGATCAGCTCTATCATTCCCTTCCACTTCAGCTGACCAATAGGAAAAGGACACATCTGTAATACAGATATCACCTTGCAAGAAATAGAATATCAGAAATAAGAGGAATAAACTACTTTGTTCTCCTCTAATCCTCACAGTTTCATTCGCTGTGCAACACAGCACCTCCCCTACCACCCCACTAGTATCTTGTCTCTCTATTTGTGGATGCTGGTGGGCTTATCTAAAACTTCATTCTGGTACTTTATTATTTGATAAGCATATAATTCTTGCTGTTGTCCCTATCAAAATGAGAAAACTAGGTTGGCTGTCGCTCTGTAATGAGGTTTTTGTGCATTAGCGCTATTGCCTTGTGTAGAACCATTTGGGTAGCCATGAAAAGTGTAACCATATTTGGGTCAGATGAGAACTGCACAGGCTAAACAATCACCTTAAGTGATTTGTCTTCACAAAGGCTTCCATTAGAAAGTAAGTTTGAGGAGTAATAGAGTTATAAAAATGGAGAACGTGCCATCTTATTATACGACTGCTCTTGATTGTTCAGAAAAGGTCACAGACCATGATTAAAAGCCAGAGTATAATCAATGTCAAAGAACCCTAGAAATTAAGCTGGTACTGGCTCAAGTGAGTCTAATTTTAGAAGAAAAAGAATAAACTTTTATACTGACATTAACAAGATGTAAGCTGGAAATTGAATTGAAGACTTACTCAGATCAAGGACACCGTATCTTGAGAATGACTTTAAAACTCCAACCTTTGCTACTAGCAGCTTAAGCAACATTAGAGAGATCCACATTAGGATCTGTGCTGGTGGTCAAAGGAACATACCGGGAAATCTTGACTAAAGAGAAGAAGAATACGAATCCTAACAGGTGAAGGGAAGACAAGTTACTCCAATTCTATAGGGAATGATCCCTACAGAGATTTTTATATAGTAGTTACTTCCAAAAAAATGAGTGGTGAGTTTGGCTCTGGCTCTCCTCCTCTGTCTCGTAGGCACTATCCTTACATGTGGTGTTCAGAGAAACAGGCAATGAAAGACCCACAAAGTGAAGGCTACTTTGGAAACATATGGGAGCTATAGTCATTTAGAGTCCGCTTCTGCAGTAGTGAAATAAGATGGTCAGTTGTCAGGTAAAATAATCTGGATTGTGGAGATTCATCTAAACTAAATGATTCTTGCAAAGGTGGTGACTTCTATTTTCTCTTAGGTGGCTCAGCCTTGAATCCCTTGCTGCTGATTAGACATAAAACAGGTGACATGACTCTACTGGAAAGATAAAAATAACCAATAATGGGATTAACTGTTGTGTTTAAATTGACTTTTATTTAATGTACAAATAAAGAGGGTAGCTGATACACTCTATCTGAAGCAGAAGAGGGCACAGCTGGCAAAGCCAATGATAAATCATGCTCACTGAGTAAGAGCAGTGGTAACACTTTGAAGGTAAAAGATGCTGAGAAAAAGATGAGCTGATCCACTGCTGAACCTGGCACCGCTGCATTTGATCTGGGCACTGACACTGACTTGCTTGGTTCATGTCTCTACTGCATGAAATTCATGGTTGCATGGACACACTATGTCTATGTCAGCACCAACCTGGGCTGCTGCCGCCCCTTCTGTCACCTCCAGCTGCTGTTCTCACTGCCTCCTGTGTGCTGGCACTGGCACAGCTTGGCTTTGTGATGATTTTCTTTTTTTTGTTGGGTAGACCTTCAGCTGCATCAGTTTCTACCCTGAGGAGCCAGTGAGACCTCCCTTAGGGCAGCTGTGTACATTTTATGCCAGATGGAATTACTATTATATCAGAGCTGCAGAGCTGAGAGTTAAACTCACCTTAGCAATTTTTTACTTGTCTGGACATTTTTGAAAAATATTGCAAAGATAGCAAGATATTTGACATACACAAGGACAGTGTCACTTGCCAGAGACCCAACGCAGGACTTGCTGGCTTTGGAGATGGATGAGTAATACCTTTACTTCAAAAAGTTATGTAATTTTCCCATGCACTACCAGTTCTTAAAACAAAATGTCAAATCGTGGTGCAATATTAGACTACACATATTTACTTAAGGATATTTACAGGGAAATTCTATGTTTACCTAGATCTTACCTGCATATATAACAATTCCTATTGCAGCCTCAGTATTTCTGATTGTACATCCACGAAGCAAGAGGCTTTCAATGTTAAAACCAATCCGTTCATGATTTGGCTGCTCCCTAGAAGAAAGAAAATAAAACAAAGCAATGCCGTTTTCTGTTCTACTACAGTAATAAACAAAATTTTTGTGTGCACGTCTGTTTCAAGGTGAAATCAAGGAACCGTGAAGGCCCTATTTTGCTTGTATTTCACTCAGCTTCAATAAAGACTCCAGTAAGGAGTTACAGAGAAGTCCAAGTATCCCTTTTAAAGACTGCTTGCACGGTGTGTGTATCGTGACGTCAATGTGAAGCAAGTCTGGCTTTCACTCAGTACCTTATCTGGCAGATTCAGTATCTCATAAATGAAGCTAAGATACATTACGCGACTTCAATCAGATGAAATTCTTTCAGAAAGCTGAGCAGGGTTTGCCTGCTGGTCGAGGTTCAGATGAATACATCTGCACCCTGCAAGAGCCTCTGTCTCTCTGTCAGCCACCAAAGGGCTTCTCATCTTTGTGAACCTCAGTTCGCTTGAACAGTCTCTAGGCTGAGGCTCTCCTCCTCACTCTCACACTGGATGGAAGACTTTTCATCCTGGCTGAAGGTGTCCTGTCACACACCAGATACTTCTGCTAGCAGAACAGACCGATGAAAACTTAATGGAAATTATAAGGTCAGTGCTCCATCAGGCAGGCAACTTGTTACTTGCCTCTGAAAATGAAAGCATAAACCTACTTTTGCTCACAGTTTTTTTTGTACACTCTGGTAGGCTCCTCCTGAGAACTTTACGAAAGCTGAGATTTTTCACTTCAGTCACTCCATCTGGGTTTGTTATGCAAATATCAGCAAAAAAAATTTTTTTTTTCTAGAATATGTATCTTTTGGTACTTTCTATTTTATATTTGGCATTGCATTTACCAGTAAACTGCAACATCACTTAAATGGAGGGCAAGGTTAGGTTATCTCAGGGCTAAGTACAGTCCTATGTCTGTGTGCAGCTGCACAAGATTACATGACATCAGACTAGACAAGTGAAAAGGTTTAGGTGCCAACAACCTACAGCTGGTAGAATTGTAAAAAATAATGCCAGAAACTGGTTTTTCTGGGAATCTAGATTCAGCCTTGGTGAACTCATTTAATAGAAGCCGCCTTGCATCCCCTTGAGCAGAATTTGCTGTGGTCAGGCATGTCAGATGGATGTCACTAAGTTCTTTATTATAATTTTTAGCAGAGAGAGTACTGCTACCGTTTCATAGCAAAACAATAGACCCTCAGTAATTTATTAAGGGTTCTTGGAGAAAAATGTACCCTGCTCCAAGTAATTTGTGTTTACAAAATAGCTCAAAGACCAAAGACGAAAACTCCACTAACTGTTAGTAAATAATTTTCACTGGCAAATTCTTTCATCTAGCCCTGAAGCAGGGAGAGAAAGGCAGCTAATTCCTATTCCACCAAGCAGGTGAGATAATAGGCATTTCCAAAGGAGATTTCTGTTACAGACTTTCAATAGAGATTTGAAGATTTTGGAGCCAGTCCTGGGTCCTGGGTGAGTATTTGTGTGTGTTTTCTTGTGACATATCACTTGCATTTCTATAATCTCAGTGCTCTTGTGCCATATTACAGCAGGCTAATTGGAAGGATTGCTTCAATTTAGATTACACCCAGCGGTCCTCAAAGCCAGCAACCACAGCCAGCGATCAATACAAACTTGACCTCTTTTTCCCTTTTAAGATATCACAGCAGAGGGGAAATGGCACCGCTATTAGAGGCATCATTCTTACAGGGCATAAATTCTCAAGACCAGATTAAGCACGGTCAGTGCTAATGGGCAAGAACCCTCTGGTTTACTCATGTCAGAGGATCTGGCCATTTGCAGCTACTCCAGGTGCCACACTCTCTCTGCATTCTTGCAGAGATGTTAACTCCTAGTTTAGCTACTAGTAAACTTAACAGAGCTGGGGCATGGATAGGGATGCTGGCACATTCATACAGCTAAATTATTTGCATAACGTGAGGCATGCATTTGGTCTGGGGCAGCAGGTATTTCGGACAATTCTCTGGAGTGGTGTGGGAATCAGCATGAACTAACGACCGGACCACTCTGAAGAGGGCCTTGGGAAACAGCTGCCCTGTAATGGAGGGGAAGAGAATTTTAGGGCATGAGCCATGCATTACAAATTGGCCTTATAGCCAGGGAATGGGCTTAAATCTGCTGAATTTGCTAGTATAGATTTCCCTGTTATGTCTGTGTCAGAATTATTTAATGAAGAAAGAACATAAGGAACAGAGGATGTGGCTTTTTCCTCACATACATAGGTTTACACTGAAAAAAAAATGCACTTACAGTATAAAATATAATAGTGACATCCATCAATTTCTGCAAAATACGTTCCTTCCATCTAGTTCCTCCAAGAGAAATATTAAGGTTCAGATACAAAATGCATTTATGGATAACAAATACTTACATGTACCCTTTGAATTTATTGAGATCATTGTTAGGTGTTTCACAGATGATGGTGTTTTGGAAAAATTCAGGTTCAAACAAAGTATTCTGCAAGAGGAAACACACTGAGAATGAGTGTCAAATCCAATGAGCACTTGAAATGCTAAACACTAAGAGCAGCTAAATATAGGCCACCAGGATAGTTGGGGGCTGGAGCACTTGCCCTTTGAGGAGAGGCAGGGGGAGTTTAGCTCCTTCAGCCTGAAGCAAGCTGGAGGGGCTGCGTAAAGATCTGAGATTTTCCTCTCTTGGGTTAACAACTGGTTAAATTAAATGAAGAAAATGTTGTGTATTGGACAAGACATCACAGATGCCAATTAGAGAAAACATCTGTCTTCATTTAAAGTGAATGTAACAAATAGTTCAAATTATTTATGAAACAAAACCAGCCTTCAACCAAAAGCAAGCTCAAATGAAAATAATTTCAGGATTTATCAGGATTTTGAAATATGTTAGAAGAGTTACATTACTGGCCAGGATGGTATAATCACAAAATAAGAGCCCACACATTTGAATGAACGTATCACATTCAAGTAAGACTAAAAGCAAGACTAAGTAGCAAAAAACCCCACCCTAAAACCCCAAATGAACAAACAAACAAAACCAAAAGATGGAAGGCAGTAAAATAAGTCCAAACTGCTGGGAGATACAAAACAAGACAGAGCTTTTCAGGCTAAGCACTCACTCAAAAAGAGCTTGGAGCTGAACTAAGACACAATTTTGCCTGATTTTCCCTGTGTTCAAGGAAACAGGCTTGAGTTTTGGACGGCATGAAGCAGTCTGGAAAGCAGACAGCGTGAGACGTACTCGACTGCCACACGTGGTGTTTTTTTCTTAACTGAAAAAATACACAAGACTTTGATTTTACATTAAGAAAATGTAATAAAAATGGGATGTGAGAAACATGAAAGAGAATCATTATTGCTGTGTCATAAAATCTTTAAAAGAACTTTAATCCAAACTCCTCCCATTAAGAAAGCTGGAAATCAAGTCTGCTGCTGGGCCTCCCTACCTTTTTCTGCAGCTAGAGAGACTCTCAGAGATTAGACTCCTTCAGAAACTGCAAATCCTGGGAATCCTTCATTGGAATTCACAAAAACCTCACCAGACTGTAAGAGGAATTCCTTACAGTGCCAGTTCCTCAAGTCTCAATTTTTTCTTCACTGTGCTTTAATTCTTCCATTATTTTCTCTCTCCTTTTTTTTTTCTGAGCAATATTTTTTTTTTTTAAATATATATAATATCTAAATACAAGCAAGTAGAGAATCTGATCTTAAAAAAAAAAAGTTGGAAGAAATATAAAAGCTTGACGAATGTAAGGGCATTTTGTATACTTTCTGACCCATGTGGCTGAATATTTTTAGAATCTCTTTTAAGAGACATCATTCACCTCTGCTGAATCTTGTTCAACTCAGTAAACTCAACAGGAAAATCAGCACATATTTGGTTGTGCTAGAAATATTTGTACAACAGGAGAACAGGAAGATGCAAAAGGCACCTGGAGGGCTCATTACTAGAAGAAACCTAATAGGCTTCTAGCTAGAAAGGGGTAGAGAAGGATGATTCTTCTCTCAAAAATTTTTCATTGTGATGACAAGAATTTTACATTTGAAAATTCAAGTTGGAAAATGGCATAAAAGGAAAAAAAAACCCTTCCTCTCAGTCTTTTACAGGTAGGTGAATTCAATATTCCTAAGCATACCCTAAAACAAAGAATTAACCCCAGCTCACACATATTTCCTCCTTCCTTAGAGAGTCATACTTTATAGACACAATTAAATCTGAGTAACTTTTATGCAGCACATAAACCACAGGACTAAACAAAGCTCAAAGAACAAGGAAGAAGTTGGCACACTAAAACCTGTACATATGATATTTAGCGCACTGTTTTTTTTAGCCAACGTACTGTTTACGGTAATACGTTAAAATAACAGGGTAATAGAGTTGACTAAGCTCTGACCTTCCTGAGCACTGGCTATCACCACAGTCAGAACTGAATTCCACTCTGCCAGTGTAACAAGACTTCGTAAGTACAAACACTTCTGGTCATACAGTTTATCTAAACAACAACTCAAGGACTAAAAGAAATAACCATGAATAGTCAGTCTGAAGCATAATTCAGCATGCAGGGATCTTCTGGTTTAAAGAAAGACTTCCTCGTGTTTTAAACGACTGAGGCAAAAGTTTGCATTTTGTATGACAGTTTTCCTCTAAAAGCAAAAATACAAAACCTAATGTGTAAACTATGACTACGTGACACAAATGCAACATTTTTATTTTTTCTATTTAAGTAGCCAGTTTATTGGTTTTTTGTTAAGTCTGTACATATTAAAAATTTTCAGTGTTTCTCAGGAAAAAAACCTCTCCCTAATCGTCACTGGAAAGCACTGGAAAAGGTATGCTTTGTACTATGGCATCCACAACCTGAGAAAGCCCTTAATTGTGCTTGCACAGTGATTTCCATTTGAACAAAGCACAAGTAACACTGGAATACAGTACCTGACCACAACTGGCCATGGAAATGGTGTACTGTTATTTAATAAATCTGGTTGCTCACTGGCAGCTGTGACCCACCCACCAATAACCCCAAAAGTTCTTCTTAATGACACTGCTGCTAATGGCTAACTAAATGGGTGTAATTCCTAGATTTACCTGCCAGGTTTTGGGATTTGTCTGCTGAGTGATTCCAATGGAACAAAATGTTCCTCTTCACATGCTACAACTCCTTAAACTTGTTCTGTGTTATTTGAAAAACTGCCTTGCTATGTTTGAAAAGATGTTTAAAAATGTAACAAGTACAACTCTCCCTAAGTCATATTTTCTTGTTTGCTTCAGGTTTATCAAATACGAGTCAAGAGAATATATCAGTAAAGTGTTTATAAACAGGAAATGATACGGCCTATGAAAAAAAATGGTGATTTTAAGCATTCAAACTGAATCTCTGCTAACAATCAAGCTGATGTCAAACATATCAGCTTTACTTAACTTTCTGCATTTTGATTTACCTTGAGTTCCTATTCAATTGTTTATTATACTCCTAGAAGAGAGTCCATTATTTCATTACAACTTAGTGTGCCTTAGAACACTTCCCAGTTGAACTGCCTTACGTGTACCTGCCTAGCAAACGAGCAATGGTACATCAGCCGCAACAGGGAAGCAAAATCCATAAGGAAGCCCGTGGCCAATTTGGAAGGAGGGCCATGAGCTGTCTTCCAATTTCCATGCAGAAATAATTCACTCAGTAGTAGTGGCTTTGCTTTGGGATGTGCTTGTGCCGTGACAACCTGTGGGGTACGGATGGCTCATACATAGGGAAGACCTGCTGCAGTCCTGAGCGGTGGTTGTTGCTTAAGCGTCTGCTGATGCAGTTTGCTGCACACACCTACTGTCCGAGATAATCTTCCTTTTTATACAGCCATCCCTGTTCCGGAATAACAAAAACCTTTTGGGACAAACTGCTGCTTTCTGTACAGGGTGTTACCTCCACCAGCAAACGCTTTCAGAGCCGTGTCAGCACAACCAGCCCATCAGAACTGGTGCACTTCGTGGCTGGAGCTGGTGTACAAACGGACCCAGACTAACCTGCGTTGCACGGGCTGCATTTGCAGCAGACTCACCTGGCTGGAGAACCCCATCACGACTTGCCGTTGTTTAAGGTTGGTCTCCCCGTCGAGGTTGGCAGTTTCCAGGTGACAGATCCCGTTCTGATCAGAGGAGTAGAGCAGCAGGGTATCGGCTGGGATGGTCTCGTTACACTGCAGCTGCACAAAATCCCCCACTCGGACATCCTTCCAGCATTTCTCAACATAAGCACGTTCTTCCCTGTTACGTTACAAACAGGTCATGGGTGAGTAGTGACATTCGGAAGGCAGGCCTCCCGGTTAGTGGGGCTTCAAAAAAATAAATTGGGGGTGGTGGCACATTGCTGTATTTTTTTAAAAGACACAACACAACAACTAGAAATTAATGATTTAGACACTTTCATAGTATCACTTTACCATACATGACGTTCAAATAAAATCTTTACATGGAATAAAAAGAGACTACAACAAAAGTTCTTTTTCATTCTAGCATTAGCCCTATAATCTGCGCAGCAAAAGATAGAAAGTTGTTCTGAGAGAGGTGTTTTAAAGTATCTTATTCAAGAAATTTAGAGATTTCACCAAAAAATATTAATTGTTTTTGACTATGTGACTATTTCTCAGATACTTTCCAACAACAACATATAGATCCTGAAAGAAACAAACTGCTATCTCAGCTGCACTTGTTTCAGGTCTCTCCAGTTCGTAACTCTCAAAAGGTAATTACAAATCTTGAGCTTAGCCCACAGAAACAACTTCAAGAGGTAGAACAGCAGACAAATGACCCCTTAATATTAAGCAAAAAAATGCATCTAGAGCCCAAGTTTAATGGAAGAGTTAAGATATGAAACAAAGAGCTTCTAATTTAAAATGAAGAAAAAAAAAAAAAAGAAAGGAAAAAGAGCCTTGGGGTTCAAGGAAAAGAAATTACTATTTCATCAACAAACTGGTGCCCAATTGTTCAGGAAATAGCAAACTTTTTTTGACATTACCTTTTCTATAGTTGATCCTTCAACTGCTCTTAATCATCTAAGCAAACTGAAAACTGCACAATAAGCTTTAAAATTAGTTAATGGGAAAACTGCATGGGCAACAATGGCCCAATTCCTCTAACTCTTTGAGGGGAAACTCTTTTTTCAATATGAATAATTGAATCATCTTATGTCTTGCTCTATAAGAGGGAAAATGCTCATGATACTTTACCACACAGACAACAAAAGGCTTTTTGTAATGACTCAGAGTCTCATTTATGCTTAAGTGTTTAATCATCCTCATCTATTGCCTGAAGAATACTGTCCTTCAATTAAGTGTTTGTATCATGAGAGGGGGAGCAGTGATACCAGATAAAGTGTTTTGCTACAGTCCAAAGCACACATCCAAGCACTGCTTCAGAGTCAGGCCAAAGGCTGCTCCCTGCTAACCCACTTTCCTGGCCTTCTGTAAAGGAGAGCCAGCCATGCTGCTGTCAGGCGAACCCCTGCACTTGGCTGACGTCCTTATCTGTAAAACAACAGGAATAACAGCTTCCTGCAAAGGTTATGCACATAGTTAAATTCTGTGCATTTCACAGTGATATCCATTTTTTATTTAAAAAAAAAAACCCAACCCCCCCCACAAGCGTACTATTTAAATCTCTTTAATGCTAGATGTGAGGCACTTACTAAATAATGGTATTGTAGCAATAATTTTTCCTTCTTACATTAATTTTTCATTCCTGAATTTTTCATTCTTCTTTCTTCTTTTGTGTGATTCTACTTATCTGCATGTCCTTTTTTCTTTTGCTCAACAACAGACATAAAAGACCCCACTGAAGAACAAAGGTTTGTTGTAAGTTAATTTCTTGTTGCTGCGCATTTAAAAAAAAATTCCAGATCAACTTCTATTTGAAAAGTATTTAAGCAGGTGCATGCTGAGTATTTATTGCTCTACAAAGTAGATACTAATGTTAATATAGCAAATCAACCAAGTAACTATGAATCCTTCCCACGTCAAAAACTTTCCGCGTAGAACTTCTTAATTTGTTTGTTTAAAACATAAACATGAGAGTGCAAGAAGCAGTTTAGAGCAAGCAGATGCTTGTCTTGCTATTCTAGACATTTGGATACCATGTATAGTTTGCATATAATGTTTGCTATGACTTCTGCAGGGCAATCCTACCTCTCTGTATGTTAACTCTTGCACAATTCTGAAGGTTACAGACGACACTTTGTATTTTTTCTGCTCACAAAATGCTACAGAAGGGCCTTGCCCAGCTGGCTGTCTTCCACATCAGCCTAAAGAAACCAGGTTAGCAAAAATAATCCACAGAAATCGCAGATTTGTAATATTTTTTCAATTATTCCCTATGGAACATATATTACACATAAAGCTTCAAGTTCAGCCCATTCACTGATTACAGAGGAGATGGTGAGTCAGAAAAGCCAAATGTCCTCTTTCAGATCAGAGGAAAAGTCTTACTTAGCACAGGGACTGGAGTTCAGGAGTTGCTAGAATCCCAAACCTGCGTTCAGGTGAACAAACTGTCCCTCTCTCCCAACAAGCACTGAATTTGTTAAAGAAACACATTTTCTTTTCCTGAAAGAACTATTCAGCTGGAGCTGTAAGATTAACTATTTCCTACAGTACAAAGGTTTTCTATGTAGAGAATTAGCAAGGGATGAAGGGAAGAAAAGTACTCACAAGGAACCTGGTGCACCCCACAGCAGCACTGGCCCAGTTGCTTACAAGATTTTTCAAGTGGAAGCAGTTTCCTTTTAACAATTCCTGTAACTGGGAACACTGCCCATTTTCTGTTCAGTGATTAAAGTTCATAGCACAAGCTCCGGTTGCTAAATAAACAGAGGAGCTTCATAAATCTAAAACGGTCTGAGGAGAAACATATAAAAAGGGCAAACACATTTATCCAACAAAATAAACACAATGTGGTGATTTTCAATAGGTGGAAAGCTGGAAATCTGATTCTTATAGCACATGGCATCAGGGCTGTAACATGTCAAAGACATGACCTAAGATAAAAGTGTCTCAGTACCTTCTCTCCTTTACCAGTCAATTTATCAACAGGACACTTAAAAAGTGTTCCCTTGCTGTCCTGGGATAATGGGCAGCGTGGTCAGGCCCATCAGAGGACAGAGCAGACAAAAAGAGGCTGTCAGCCTTGAGCAGTCGAAGTGAAGTCTGCCAGAATTTGTTATTGGGCTCATCATATCTGACCAGAAGACCTGAACTAAATAGACTTTATGAAGTCATTTCTGGGAAGAAAGGATCATAAAAAAATCCTGCTATGGCTAGAGACTGTGGGGGAACATGAAAAAATTATTGACTTTGCATTGACAATTTCATTTCACGTTCTTGGGTTCAATAAAGATAAATTTCAAGCAAAAACTGGGTCAAAATGGATGGTGAATGGAAGCAAATAAAAATTATTGTTCTACTCCCTAGAGGTCATTAAATAAAAGTCATTTTTCATGTGCAGTCCACAGCATGTCTATGAGTTCCAGATTGTCTTAGAAATCTGTATCACCCAGAAGTATCTTATCAACAAATTAGTTCAGCGAGTCTTATTTCCTTGAATTACTGCAAGCTCTATCTCAGAATCCTTTGCAGTTTGAAGTAAAGACATTGTTTGCTCTACCTTTATCCCCTAAATTGCCACTAGGTTGTAACACTTAGAAAAAACATAATATCAGTGTCACGAATAGCCAAACCCAAATGTTTGTACTTTATTGTATGCAAATTCGCTAGAATGTTATATTTGAAAGTGGCCCCTCTCAAGCATCACCTATTTTATAAAAAATGCTCATGTTCTGAGATTCACAGTTCTACACAGACAGCAGGTAGAATCACACAGCTACTTACCCTTTACAGTCTATTTTTGCAAATAGAAATCCTGCACATTTTTATGCTATCAAAGATTACACCTGCTTTTATATGGAAAAGCTTCACAAAATGTTTTCAAAGACCACTTTCTGACCATGACCTAACAGTTAGGAGATACTGCCATAAAACCTTGAAAAACTGACAACAAAGGAGCAGATTTAGGACTTGAGGAAGGCACTAGACTGGAAAGGAACTGATTCTGAAACCTGTCCGTAGGTCAGAGCACAGCACAACTTGCCTGATGATAGTATTCCTGAGCTAGAGATGTTATCTGAGCATGAGAAGGAACTGTGATTGTCCGTGCCAATTCATCACTGGCTTCTGCCACGTCACTATTACAGTAGCTGGGAAGGTTGTTTTTGTGACGTGGACATCAGCCTAGCAGCTTCAATGAATGATGTCATTTAGCAGCGGTCGGTCCTGTAACAAGCCCTCATTAGCAAGCAGCCGTAGCCTTTCCCCATAGCCCCAAACTCTCTCTCAGCATTTGAATACTACTTTAAGATTGCAATGAGCATCTTTTAAAGATAACGGGAGTTAAATTTTTCTAAAGTCTAATAAAATACATTTTTGATTATACCATTTTGGCATTCCAAATTCCTTAATGCTAGCAACAGATCCTATCTTTTTATGTGCTAAAACTGCCTATAGCATCCTAACAAGGAAGTTATTCTCTCAATGATAAAAGACACCTATATTCAGCTTCTGTAATCATTTCAAGTTTATGTAGACTTTAAGTAAGTATCAGAACTTCATAAATGTATTATATGTCCATACACAAGGTTTCAGATTTCTTTTAACTCCCTTTTTTAATCTCTGTCTCGATTTTATAATGACCTGTACCAAATGAAGAAATAGAATGAAATATAAGTAAAAAGTATTTTGAGAACACATTTGCTTAGACTTTACTGGGTTCACTTTGTAAGTTATGGATTATTGTATTTAGGAAAATCTAATTTTTTTTTTAATACTACTTTGAACAAAATGTTATTGCTATGATTCTGCCTGGCACCAGCTAGAACAAACAGGTAACTCCAAGATCAGTAACTTAATGACTGCTAATCATTGGCATTAGTTTCTAAGGACTCCCATTAACTTACCAAGTTTCTGGAATCCACAGCCTACATCAGCTTTTTTGCCTCAGTCATCTCCATCCATGACCATGCAGCTCTTGAGGTCAAATGGTAGAAACCTGCGTCTCTCCAGGTTTTAATGGTGTTTTAAAAATTCAGACAGTTAGGATGGAACCTAATGCCATGAGGTCATGATTCTGCATGTCTCTGAGCCAAAACCATAGGTTCTTATTTATTTGCCCTTTGTCTTTAGTCGTTAGCTTCTGCTGCTGTCTGCTAAACCATTGCACCTTTTCTGTAAAGCAGCTTTAAATGCCATGGCAGGGAATAGATCTTGCAGAAAGCTCTGATAAAGCAACACACAAACTGGTGGTAGCATTAGTAATGTATTTATGGATTTTCTTCCACAGAGACCAAGGATCCTCACTGTAGCAATACACACTGACTGACGAGAACTGCTGCTCTTTGACTTTCAAGTGCTGCTGCCTGGACCAGCTGAGTGTTGAGAACTTGACATTTTTCTTTTGCATTTAGGCAGTTCAACATGTCACATATTTCTTCACCACACAATCAGCATGCTCACCATAAGATCAGTTCACGTTTTAATTATTTCTTCACAATTTTGGTACCACTGGTTTCAAGCGGTTGCATGGTGACATAACAAACCTGAGTGTACTGTTGGTTTAGGCCATTTTCTCAGCTCACTGGAAGCTTGAAGAATGCCTCAGCTTGCACAAATAGAAGGAACTGTTTGTGCCTTCAGTAACCCACTGTTAATTCAGGCATCCATAGTTAAACTAGGTACAAAAATTCCATAGTACCTGAACTACATAAAAAAGTTACACGGGCGACAGAGCAGACAGAGCGGAGGATGCCCACTGCCAGGGATACTCCCACACAGGGAACCATATAGTCATGTTTGACTATTAATTAAGCAAGGGAGAGGCATTGGACCTTTCCTGATTGATAGTGAGTTGCAGTAATACCATAGCAATAATACCATAACACGTAATAATCCTGCAGTAACTTATTCATATTGCTACCTTTATAAGAAATAATTCATGTTTCAATTGATCAAAATCCATGCTTTGTGGCTGTCATAGGAATGCACCTTCAGCCATGCAAGAGCTAGAGATCTTCAGGAGATCTTCAGCCTCCAGCTGATGAAGTTCATGCACCATTCAGAGAAGGCACCACTGAGGTGTAGAAGCCTTGATATTGCTACACCCAAGAGAATTGATTGCAATGTTTTCTGAGGGAATATGGTTGGCCTTCAAGCAGACCATAGGCTTTAGACTCTCTCTTTTTTTTGGTGTATAAAATGAACCCACTAAAGCCTCCAGCAGGCTCCTAGTCTTAAAAGTTATGCTTTGTTAGAAAACAAAACTAATAAAGCAGAAAGAAAAGGCTCTTTAACAAGTAAAAAAGTGCTGCTGAACAAGACTTTAAATGAAAGCATTGGCAACAAATCTCTTTTTGCTTACTGTGTCCTTGGCAGGATGGTATTTTCCTCTTGTTCTGCTTTCTACTCTACAAACTTTCAGGTTCACCCTGGGTTGAATGAGCTACATATGATGTTTCCTGGATCCAGAGAAAAGTTGTCTTTTTTCTTTCACCTCTGAGATTTGACAGTAGCTCAATTCCTGTTTTCAAGCATGCTCCCTACCCTTCTCTGCTATCTTCCAGTTGCCACAGACCTCTGTTGGTCGGTGAGTCCCTGGTCAACCCCAGTTGTTCTCCCAGACATGGGGAGCATCCAGGGGAGGTGTAATCTCTCCTCCCTTCAGAAAGTTCAGCTGATCACAGCATATGAAGAAGGTTGAAACAGAAAGGCAGCCTTCATCTTCACTATCCGGCTACCCCAATTTTAAGAAAATATAAAGTATTGAAGTATACTATATAAGGTAACCTGTAGACAAGCAGATCTCCATTCCTGTCATAGAGATTTCCTAAACAATGAATCCAACATTTGCCTCACAAATTACAACACTGAATTACAAAAATTCAATCAACTGAAATACTTTATTTCTCTTTCAAACCAGTGAGTCTAACTTAAGCCATTTCCAGCTTTTCAACTGTTGGCAGTTCTGACTTGGTGCAACACAGAGATGAGTTCTTTGTTTTTTCCTTATTTCCACATCACTGCTCTAGGACTAACCCAGAGTTAGTGCCAATGCAGAAATCTTTAAATGTTCTAAAACTTTACACTTAAGAGATAAAGAGTCACAACAAAGGCCAGCCTGACTTTTTTGTATCACAGACATCGGTGGACCAACAGAAGAAGAGGAGATTGATGCTTGTAGAAACTACCTGAAAACCACAGGGCCTGAAAGCATCACAGAGGAACTTTCTATTGAAAGAGTAACCAGGCTATCTCATTTAGGATGCCTGTTGACTTCCCTAGTTATCCAACAGCTCCACAGGATGATTCAAAGCATATAAACTAGGCTTCTCTGAGTCAATGTCTCAGATATCCAAGTTTAGGTGCTTAAATTAAGCAATGTGAATAGCTCAAATAATGTTTTTATGGCTGCTGCTACCTGATGTATGTGCATCGAGTCAAGTGTGTTGCTGTGCCAGCTTGAACTGTGCACAGTCCTTGCATTTGTATCTGAGTGTCTATTGAGACACTGAGAAAAATTAGGTTAAATCTTCCAGAAGTGTGAAATTGATGTAAAAACCTGGCTGGACGCTATGGAGTATTTACAGACCGTTATAGCTTAGGGGTATATCAGATCCAGGCCATACATTAGTTACATATCAAGTAGTTCCTTAAACATTATAGAACTTCAAGTAAATTAAATAATAGCTTTTAGCAGCTTTTGGGTTGACGTTCACTTACAGATTTGTACGCGACATTCACTGCCGGCCCCTCTTATTAGTAAGTTAATGACAAACTGGAAAGAGTTCAGAGAAAATTAACCAAAGTAGGTTTGGAGGGACTGACTGACAAGAAAGATGAAAAGGGTGATCTGTTTACAGATCTTGACTAAAAGATGTCTGGGCATAGCAAAATGAACATGATAAAAATCCCACATATTTGAAGATTATAATTAAATGTTATGGATGAAGAATAACTAATTAGGCTGCATGAAACCAGGTGACTTGAGGAATTTGAATGCAATTAAAGAGGAATAATAAAGCATAATATCATAGAAAATGCTTTGACAATCACATTTAGTAGTAAAAGAAGGCCCATTTCTTGGAAAATTTAAAAGCAGACAAAGTATATTTTAAAAAATACTAGGAGAAAGGAGGCAACTAAACATAGGTCTGTACCATCTACAATTGAATTTTTTGTTCTTTTCTTTTGGTGTTGTGTGATTTACTCTGACAGCACAGCAGTTTGTATACAGTTATTATGATTCTAAAAGTTTTGGTTCAGAAATTAAAATCTCCACAATCAAACACCATATCTAAGTTATTGCATCTCCCCAAGACACTTTAACGCCTATTAATTGTCTCCCATTTTCTCAATTAAACATTCTTTAAATATGCTACTTGAAGTGTCTTTTGCTTCATTTGACTAGCAGACTAGATTACCCATTCCAGCTGATCTCTGTGAAAAGAAAATTAGAAGGAATGTGTTTACAGGGCAGCCTATTTAAATTCAATTTCCCTTGCTCTGTGCTGAAACGAGGCAAGTTACTGCATTTCTTCCACTCTTCAAAAAAGTTTTGAAGAACATTCAGCATTTAGAAAAGATTGTTCTGCCTTTGTATTTCTTTTGGAACAGGAACTAGAGTTCTTGTTATTGAAATCTGAAATAAAGACAATATACTATCCAAGGTTAACTCTTAAAATCTAAGTAATTTTTCATCTTAGGATGGAAGATCAGTTGCTCTATTAAAAAGAATTCTTTGCTGCTGCAAGATTAACAAAATCTGCAGTGTCTTGAAAAAGACTTTCACCTATGTTAAAAAATTACCTACAGGAGATGATTCATAAGGAAGAAAATTAGAAGACATCATGCTCTTCCATGACTTTGCAGCTAGCAAGAAGAACAAGAAATATCAGCTTCCCAAAGCACTATAGAAGCCTGATTAAAATTATTCATGACATAATAAGCTGTAGCTACTGATCTGATGGCAATTGTAATTACCCACGATTTTTCCAGACAGGATGAATGCTATAGTCTGAAGCCCTCCTCATTTTCCTTTCCCTTACATCACCTTTTTGGGCCATAAAACTTTGGTGAAAGACAAGATTCTAGACAAGATTTATTCATAGATCAAAGTCTTTTTTATGGGATGGGATAACCAATTTTAAGACAGGCCTGTGTCAAGTTTCTGCATAAGAAAGTACTCATGGCTATAACTTGAATCTGGATCTGTACGTACATTGTAATTCCATGATGAACATCTTTCTCTTATACAAAACAAGTTTTATTGTATTCCCCACTTCTCATGTTCCCATGGTAAAAGGCTTTCAGATATAAATTAACATGGTTGCTTTATGTAAAGAGGAAATAAATAAGATTCCTATGTGGATCCATTCATTGGTACCTACTGCACCACCTTTTCTCTTTCACACTGGTTTTAACAAGTGCTAACAAATAATCCATTGCCTCATGGATTAATGCAACATTAAAAAATCCAACTAGATTGCAATCTCAAACGTAGGTAGAAGAGGCAATTTTGCCACCCTACCAAAAGAGCTACAATTATTGGCATTCTTCATGGTGGAAAAGAGAAGAAATCTTAAATGAACAATATTTAGAAACTTGTAAAATGTCTGCTTTTTTTGGACAAGTTGGCAAGGAGAGCAGTGCGATTTTGTTTCTGACAAGTCATTATCTATATGTGGGAATAAGTTTAGCCCCCAAACAAGCAAATCCATTGTTTTTCTGTTTAACCAGCAGGATATAAAAATAAAAATCTGACAAACACATGCAAGAGAAACAAACAGAAATGACAGCACTATGTGATAAAAGCTGGAGTTCTGCAAGATCTTGCGTGTGAAAGCGTACATTATATATGCGCTGTTGATTAATTTGAGGGATGACAAGCAACATTCACGGAGATGGAAAGTTTTGCTTTTCTGACTCCAGATGTGATATTTTAACAGGGAGAAGTCATTTTGTACTTTGCTGAGAGAACAGTTTTCATACAATAAAACATAATTTTCAAATTTCCGAAAGTCCTAAAAGCAAAAGGTCATGAAACATTTTAAAGAAGTGAGCACAGACACATGTAGTTAATTCATTTAGAGATGACTGAACAGAGGCATATATTACTATCTCCCATTTTTAAACTGCATTTTTACAGTTTTATTTTACATACAAGGTAGTAAAAGAAATACAACTGAAAGCTAGTCGACAGCATAGAGTATAAAATTAAATGTAGTTCAAAGGACTACATTTTTAAGAGGTTTTCTTGGCATCTAAGAATAGGTACGTAGGTCCCATGACAGATCTTGTTCTGTGCTACCTTATATTGATAGAATTAAGCCCTCTTGAAAATTCCTTAGAAATCCAGGTGCTCAGTAGCTATTTAAGCACCTGTTTTGACTGCACTCCACGTTTAAGAGGCCGATAGCCACCTCAATACCATGAAACTCAAAGTTACCTTCCCAGCCTAAAAATGAGGTTTAAACAAACAAAGAAATTTCTTTCCCTGTATCAGAAGAAATACCAGGTGTTATGAAGTCACTATGACTTTTCTGTTTTACTTAATCACTGTGATTTTCCAGCAGTTATTTACTAATTTTTTTAAACAAAAAGCCTCACCATTGATAAAAGATCTCAAGCCAACTTTTTTGTAACAACAGCTGTACAAAACTCACCTGCTGTAAATGTAGCATCCCATATGATTGATTTCTTTGTCTAATTTATACCGCCGAAAGTCCTCCCAAGCATCTTTAATGGCTGTAATGGCCATTATAACACAAATTGGGATCACAGAAACTTCTGGTTGGAAAGCATTCACCACTGGCACAAAATTCAGCAGTGCAATGACCACAAAATAAATATTGGCAAAGCGGTGAAACTGCTCATAGATATTTTTAGGGAGGAAAGTCACGATGGTATATTTTGTGGTTTTAATTTTATTGGAGTCATAGTATCTGTTTGGATTTTCCTTCCACTTCTTACTTCCAAAGGGCAAATTGGAGATGATCACTCGTTTATTTTCATTTTTCTTCTTTCTTTTCTTTACTTTTCCTCTCTTCTCCAGGTCTTCATTTTGGATTTCAGTCTCTGGAGCACCACACCGGCAGCAGGTTTCCTTGAAGAAATGTTTTTTCCATATCATTCTAGAGAAGCAGCCTGGAACACTTTTGCCTGACATCTTGTTTTCCTCTCAAAAAGTAGCCTCAAGTTGAAAACCAACAAAGTTAGAAGAGTTCAATAATCCAAATAAACTCCCAAGCGGTGGAGAGAAGAGTCAAGATGTCCGAACCCAGGGCTGCCTCTCCTTTGACTCCAACCTCCACCTGCCTAGGGACAGGTATCATCCTGACTCAGCTGCACCGAGTCCTAGAGCCTGCCGGGGAGGCTGCACCTCACATATGACAAAAGCATCCTGAATGTTTTGTTATTCCTGTTAGCATACGCCTGGAGGCCCTGTTCAGAGCATTTCCCTGGCATCGACTCTCTGCTCACATGAAGTGTCTCTCTTTTAACACAGAGCAGCGACAAAGCTAAGAACATAGGCAGAATTTTCACGGCTCACCCCTGAGTTTCTGAATCACTTTATAAGCCTGGGAGTTGCCAGGAAGTTCAAAGGTAATGGGCAGAGCTCTGCATCCCAGAAATCCACAGAAGATTGCTACAAGCCCCAGTAGACAGTCTTTCTCTCTTTTTTTTCCTTCTATCTACTATTTGTTTTCATGCCCATAACATGGATTATTAAACTCCCCAAACCAAGCAAACCTATGATTTGGTAGTTGCGAGAATTGTACATAGACATAAGCAACTGAAGGGCAGTTTACCCAGATTGCCCCTCAGCCTGATCCTTCTCCACTGATAGACCCCCTGCTTCTGGACACCCACAACATCCCTCTCTCACGCAGTAACCCCTTCCAGCCTCTCATTTCTTCTTCCCCATTGCTCCTTGTGCCTCTGACACATAAGTATGTAGCATAGATGAGGGTTAGTTTCCAAGAGAGCTAATGAGATGTGTTCAAACCATAGTAATTTCTTCTTTATGGCCTGGCCTCAAGGAGAGGTAAAAAAAGGAAGAGACCCAAACATTTATACTTCTTTTAAACAGAAACTTCTATCTATTGCATTATGTAGTGACAAGCTAAGTAGTCTCAAGTCAAGTTAGTACTTGGACAAGAAACTCTGATGAAATCAAAATGTTGCAATAAGAATTGCACATGAAAATACTTCTTCCTTCTGAGTCAGTACTGAGCAAACATCGCAGCTTACTACAGGTGTTGTACCATCTCCAAAGCGAAACCGTGCTGTATTGATCACCTGTGTTTACTGGAAGTCCTATAAATTTTTTTCAGTTCCTGGTTATGCTTCACCTTGATAGTAATTGATTATTAATTTTTGTATTAATGGTTTTACAGTGAAACGTCTGAAAGGCATAATTCCAATTTGTTAAACAGCCCCAGTAATCCTTTCCAGACTTGGATACGCATTATTTTTCCTCCAGATCCTTCTGCTACCCGGAGAGGATGTTGTGTGTGTCGGCAAGCTGTTTGGAGACTTGGAATGAAAACTTGTATATCAGCACTCACTACTGTGATATGAAACAAAACTCCAATGACATCAGGATGACTTAAGTGAGATAAATGAGGCATTTTTAAAGGCAGAACAAAACTCTTTTATAACAGCTTTTCCAAACTGACTGTACTCCAAAGGGTCAGTGAGGGAATTACTGCAAAATCAGATGAGCAGTTTCCACCGCATCAAACGCAAGGAAAAATAATTGGTTTAGTTTACTTACTTGTCATATACCCTGGTTTTAGAGGAGTTTATCATCTTATCAAATCGGTATTTTCTATAGTCTTCAATAGCGTCCTTAATCATACTGGCAAGCAGCACCACAATCAGAGGGAGCATAGTAATCTCCCTGTGGAAGACTTCCACTTGTGGGAACCAGTTCAGAACCACCAGAAAGAAGAAATAAAGATTACCCAGCCTGAAAAGGTACAAAATAAATTAAAAGTAGTCAGAAATTAGAATGTGTCCTTTTCTTAATGAACATCTCCCTTTTTGTGTCAAAGGAACATTAATCATTTCACTCCTCTACCCTCCTCTTCCTTTCCCAGAATGAATTAATCAGTTGCTTAACCGAGATGCTAATTTTTTCTTTAGAAAAGCCTGTGAGATATATTTTCATAATATTATAGCTATCTCAATTTTTCACATATTACAAACACTTTTTATCTCTAGGAGCTTAAACTTCTTTAATGATCCCCCACTGCCTCAGTCTTGAAAATAAGCACAAAATCAAACAAAATCCCAAAAAACCTTAAAAAACCAAACCAATATAACAGAATGAGTGTAAAAAAACACATGCTCAGAATTATGGAAATGTCCCCATCAGGAATCCATGAAGGATTCCACAGGTGAAGGTCAAATTATGAATGTGTAAATCTAATATACAGAATGAAAATTTCAAAGCTAGAGATGGATATACAACTTTCATTTATCTTTATCATAATGATATTTCCCTGGGCATCTTATTGACATGATTCATTATGCTGGGGGGGTACATAATTTCAAACCAGCACTTGGAAAGAAACCTGACCTGGAAAGAAACCTGACCTAGCAGTTGCATATATACGTATACTGTTTATAACTCGGTAGACAAAGTCACTTGCATGACATTAAAAACGTACCAAAATTAATCTATGAGCCTCTACAGAAATCTACAGAATTTCATAGGTGTCTCAACACATCCAATGAATGTCTTTTCATGTTCTTGAAAATTAGAGGTTTATTCAAGACAGAAACAGAGGGATTTTTAAATAAAAAATTTTTCTACATAGAAAACCGTTCCAGCATTCAAATAAGAAAGCTGGCCGCAGCATTGGTTAAGCACACCTAGCGTTCACTTGCTTTAAACCTCCATTTCGGTGTGAATTGAGTGATAATTGGTTACAAATAATCATCACCTAAATTTTAGTTATGTGGCAACTACAAAAGCAGCCCTCCTCCATCACCCTTAAATATCACTGTTTCAGAGAGAGTTCTTAAATCTCATGTATCATTGAATGAATTTTTTTACCTGTGAAACTGCTCAAAAAGATTTTGGGGCAAAAAAGTGAACCACGTGTATTTTGTGGTCTGTATCCTGTTTCCAGAATAAAACGTAGAAGCTTGTTTCCAGTCTTTCCACTGTCTCCCATTGTTGGGAAACACAATCCTCCATTTATTTAAGTTGAATTTTGGTTTGTCTCTGACAGAAAACAGCAGTGGTGTCGATTCTGATAGAGACTGGGAGGGACTTTCAGCTCCTAGTCGCTGCCAACGGTACAAAGCAGAGTCCACAGACAAAGCCATTCACAGCAGGGATGTCAGGCTGAAAGACAAATGCATGACAAGGACTGAAAATCAATTCCATTCTGGTAGAAAATTCACTTCATGTCTTGCTAGCAGAGGTTTAAAGCAGTAAACAATACTCCTGTTCAGTGCATTACATGTTCAGTCTTCGAGCTCGGCACTTTCTGCAGAGAATGTCCAGAATAAAAGATACAACAAAATCTTCAATATGGAAAAATCTATTTCTACCTCTGGGGAAAAAAAAAATCCCAAATCTATTTTCTGTGTCTTATAACAGCAAACTAACACAGATAAAGTCAATTTAACAGAGGTGAATAATGGCTTTTCCGTCACAAATTCTGTATCATTTTCCTCAGTCATAAACTGCCACCAAATCTATTCAGGCATTTTTCTTCAAATGTCTGACTTTCTTACAATACTTTTTCTATTCACACTTACTTACAAAGGGACTGGTTCAGGTGTTGAATCTTAATAGCTCAGATAATAAAGAACTGCACCATCAACTTACTCTCATTTACACTCATGTAACAGTTTTCCAGAGTCTCCATAGAAATCTGATTAGAATGGAAAATGCCAGCCAGCACTAAAACAATGGATGTTTTATTGGTTGGAGAGATAAAGGAGTTAAATCTCACAATACCAATTCTATTATCATTGAACACTTGTCATGTTGTTCACACATCCGCAACTGCAATTGCGATCCAGCGTGCAGGATGCTCAGGCTCCAGCAGTGCAGGTGTATATACTATTATGCTCAATCTAAACACAGTAAAATCTCAATCCAACAGCAGGAGTTTGAGGACTGAAAGCTGCCTTACATCAATGAGGCACTAAATGTGAAAAAGCAAACAAAAAAAAGGCACTGGTCTTGTGCAACTTCAAGGTTGCCCTAAACAAAACATGTGAACTGAGCCCACCTCACCTAGACTGTGGGAAATACAGAGAAAAAAAATTATTTAAACTTGGACAATGGTCATTTAGATTAATTCACTGAAGAATTGGTTTAAACTTTATTTAATAGCAGCTGCTTTTGAAGTAGATTGAGAATATCTGTACATGTTTGTACAAGTCTAAATAAACACATTTCAAATATATTAAACCTTTGAAATTATTTATGCCTTAATTACCAGTGAGTCCTTTGTTTCTCTCTGCTTTTCAGCTTCCTCCTCCAAAAAGCCTACCTTTTACTGTTTGCAATATGTGACTTCCTTTGGAAAAAAACTTAATCATATTTAAAAATATGTACATGTTTGCATCTTGGAAGGGGAAAAATATACTGACATATTTGAAGCATATTGTTTCATCAGCAAACAAGTATTGTTTATGCACTATTACTCACTAGCTGCTCAAAAAATTTTAATTCAGAGTTCAGGTTGCTCAGCAGTGCCTGGGGATCCTCTACAATGTTGAGAATGGCTAATTTATGCCTATCAGAAACTTGGAAATACTGGCACAGTTGATACAAACTTAAGTCCCAATACCTAATGCATCTAGACTTGATGTCATGTTACCCTGATAGGGAATGTTGAAACTATGAATTGCGGGGAAGATGCAAGGGAAGGCAAATATCACAACAAGCAAGTGAAAGAAGTTTTTAACAGAACTTGCCATTACTTGTGCTGTGCTCCACAGACTGGAATTCCAGGATTTATCCCTTGATTCTAGATGCCTTCACTGTGTTTGCAATAACATTATTCACTTGTTGAAAGATGATCCACTGCAAGGTAAAACAGCTGCCATTGTGATAATGGGTTCATATGTGCTTAAAAAAATAGTCAAGTATGTTTGATCCCTGAAGGTCACGTTCATGTAGGACCACAAGGACAGTCAGCAGCAAGGTGACTAACCAGACTGATCTCCGGAGTTTGCTGAGTGTCGATAAAAGCAGCATGTCTGCGGGATCCCATGCCACAGATGAACTGTAGGCAACATGTAGCAAGTCAGAGACTGTGTGCATGGGAGAGGGACAGTGATTTGATGAAGGTGTGCTGAACTTAAACCTGAGCATCAGACTCTCCTTCACTCTGCTTTTGTGCTGTGTTCCTGGGTGGTCCTTGAGCACCCGTGGGAGCATTGTGTCAATAAGCAGGAGAGGAAAATTAAGGCTTCATTTAGGACTAGTGAGAACCTTGGGACAAGACACCCACAAGCAGCTGTCTCAGCACGATGTAGCGGCATTTAGTTTATTCTATTTTACTGTGTGTGAAGAGCTAGGGAAAAAAAACACCTAGACACAATAAGAAGTATGGAGTACTGGCTTGGAGAACTGAAGGAAAGCCTTCTATAGCTTCCAAGCTATAACAGCCAACGTTTTCAGAAGACTTGGATCTCAAGAACCTTTTGTCCATAAGGTACCAGATTTAAACTCTAACATGAGAGAGGACTGGAACCACAGCAGACATGACAGGCTTTCTTGTGTCTGGATTTTAGCACACTTGGTGCTTGTTTACTGAGGAAAATCAATCATTTGAAGGTGTTACATTAACACACACAACCTAAAGCTCTGAATGGCTTCATGTAGAACTGAATAAACTTGTAGCTTAATCCATAGACAGGACCTCCTGTAATTCATGTTAACTACTCTGCCAATGCCCAAATGAACGAATACTTTGACTGAAATAAAAATGATATTCAACATAAACTATCTTAAAGCCAGCACTTCCTTAAATTATAATTTTTAATCTGTGATGCTGAAAGATTTTATAATGAAAAGGCAACAATTCAATTGTTGGTAGTTACCAAAAAAGGCACAGTGATCACTCAGTGAAAATGCTATATTGAAATGATGCAGCTCTTGTTTGCTAGTTAAAGGCTGGACACTTTTGCCACCTTGTTCTGAGCAGTAAGCTCTCCAGTTGATTTCAGCTACATCATAAATTAAGATCTGAACAGTGGATGGAAGAGTGGCAGTCTTTAGTGGCTCAGATACACACTTTACTACATATGTCTTTAACCACATTTTATATATATATATGTATGTTGCATGTAACAGAGCAACATATATGAGTTACACACAACCTACCACAGCACCACATTCTTTTTGTATCTGAGATACATCAAGGTAGGTTGAAATTCCTTAGAAATTACAAATGAAAAAAAGCAATAGTTTCAGGCATATTACTAAAAATAAAAGCAGACAAGATTAATTAAGGCAGCTTTACACATAAATAGCAGCATGTCTTCCACAACTTCCCCCGGGAAACTTTTTCTACAGCTTCACAAATCACAATTAGGCAAGTCTGCTTGACATTCAAGATAGGGTCTCTCCCCACCCCATCTTTAACTATTTACTTAGTGTATAAATCAATGAAAGAATGACTTAGTTTTATTCAGTTTGGAAATCAACCCTCTCCTCATGGCTTTCTTTGAAAGGCAGTGGTCATAAACAATGCCATATCCATGAAGAGAGAGGCCAGTTGGTGCCACCATGTAATTAAATGTGTCACAGGAAATGTAGAGACTTCATAACACAAACCATGCAAAACTAAGCAACTGTTATATGGGGGGTAAATTATGTAGCTGGATGCATAATCAAAGCAGCAATCTAATGGCTTTCTTGACATATGAATTTCAGTACTGGCAATGAAAAGATACCAGAAGCAAACATAATATTTATTATTTCAGTAAGAATCAGTAAGAATAAAAAGGAGCCTAAACTTGCCATCAATGTTAGGAGATGACCTAGTAGGAAAGAATAAAGAACTCTAAGATGTGTCCTTCTGTAAAATGACAATTTTCTGTAATTCAGCCAACTGCTTACAAGAATCTTCCAAATTACTGGCACTTTGATGTGTTATGCCAGTTACTTTCTATATGGTAGGAAATCCATGAAAAATATTGCATTCCTCTGGCAATGTATCTAACGTGTCCCAACTCTTTCTAGAATAGCTTCATAAAATCCCTTTTCTGCAATTCTAGAATATTTTACGTGTGCGCACCCATTTGATTTATGTTTTTACAGAGATATCATTGAAGGAATTTCTGAAGTGTGGATTTTTTCAACATACATTTACTGAAGTGACTGGTTTTCTTCCATCTAGCTAGTGAGGCTTCAGTACATCAATACATATCCTGAAAGGGAAAGATCAAGGTGATGCAGACACTTCCAACACCATTATGTTTGGGATTTGCCATCTATTCCACTTCAGCACAGAGGTTATGACGAGTGCTAATTCCAGTGCTAGCACATTAGAACTATTGCTGTTTTGCCTCAGCTCCCCTTTGTCAGCCACTTCAGAAATGCTTGCCTTTAAAAGGAATCAGCGTGTTCCAGTGGTCTGCTTTACTTCTGACTGGGATTTTGAGACTTTCCACAGGACGAGGTCAGAAATGCCAGAGAAGCACCAGCCATGGCTGCAGAAAGTTGCATTATGCCCAGTTACCCTGTAACTGCTCGAGGTGCAACATGATGAGAAATACAAGGAAAACATGTGGCTGTGCTTCAGCTCAGCACTTGTCAGACGTGGAAACTAGGGGGCAAAAAGAACCCCTCTATGTCCTTAAAACCTCAAAACCTAATAAGTGGGAGGGAGCCTGGAGAAATTAGTCAGGTAAGTCATACAGAGGAATATCCATGACAATTTCCCTCTATTGTTATATAATCATGGCAGCATAAACTTTTAGTGTCTCATCGTCCAGTCTTTTGTGAAATTGCAGTCAATTAATGTTATTACCATCATTCCCATGAATTCCTACTCAACAGTCTAAAGTAAAACAGTCAGTTTCAAGAAACTATTTTCCCTCTTTCTTTCTGTTCCATTATTGATGGATGTACTGTGGGCAGCTCTCAACAGGGCAGACACATCTTCCCCATCTGTAACTCCCACACGGTTTTCCAGGGAGAAAACATCGGGCAATCTAGCCTAGGACAGGTCCTCCTTGTGTAGATGCCCCTCAAGGTTCCCACAACCACAGACATATATTCATTATATGAAATTATAATGAATCATTACCTATCTTATTCTTCCTTTTAGGAAAGGCACTCCTTCACACAGTCCAAACTTTCGTCACTCTTTTCTGACCCTCCAGTGGAGTTACTATGGTTTCAAAGAAGACAAAAAGCTAAAACATGCCTAGGTATCTCAGTTCCTGAACTTCTGCATTTGGGAAAAAACACGGCAAACAACATATAAGTGATTAAACTATTATCTATTTATAGCACAGGTAACTTAGCCATACAGAATGACACCCAGTTACACTAAGATGTGAGATGAGAAATGTGTAAGCTGGTGTTAGCACAGGAGGTTAGATGAGGTAGTCACATTATTTCACAAGCCTGTGTCAAAATTTCTGAAATGTGAAGCAATAAACAAAGCATGAAAACCTTTGCACCTCTCCCATAAAATGATGGAAGAAGGTATGTCCAAGAAAGTCTTCAAGATTTCTGATGTTTGATGAAAGAGCGAAGTGAACAATATGCTGTAAATTAAAATGGTATCATACACGCTGTCATCAGGAAGCTCTTGAAAAATCAGAATTCCTTTGCAATGAAAGAACGACAGACATACTCTTTCTGTAAAGTCTGGGGTGCAATTTGATAACTTGTATCATCAGGCAATTCAGAGGGTTCAGAGGGACAATGTCATTAAACAATTTTTCTTTTCCATTTGCATATGAATTAAAATATCCAACTTCTATTAACTAAAAAGAGTGCATCATGCTATTCTTGGAAAAGATACACATTTTGCCTAACAGTTTTATAATGGTACTCTGAAAAAGATACTGTCTGTGAAAAGCTTTGACTACGCTGTCTCAGAAAGAGGATTTTGCATATGCGATAAATACAACAGGAATGTATTTATTGCAATATGCAGCCATTAATTATATCTCATAAAACCTAAGGCCACCATTCATGTTTTGAAAGCCTCATTTATTTTCTTATTGCTGCATTTCATCAGTGAATGAAACTGTCACCATTGTTAAAATTAGTGCTACATTTCTGCCCTAAACATCTTCTGCGAAGTCAAAGTGTGCTCATGATTTAGCCTACATTTTGGTAAGCTTTCACACATAGCCCTTGCCTGTATCCATAACATAAGGTATCCAGGGGACGTGAACACATTTTGAAACTAGAGAGAAAAAGGGTAATTATTTATTCCTTTTGTTGGGAGAAGAGCTGAAAGGCATATTGGGTTGGCAGAGACAGAAAGAATGATGCCGAGTCCTTTCCAAGTGCAGATTTCAACCTGTTCAGATGGTTCAGCATATCAGAGGTGAACTACTGTATACTTATCTGTATCAAGCCCTCTCAGGCAGGCCTATGCTTATTTTTTTATTATTTTATATACATCATTCTATAGTAGGAATATGTAGGCATTCTTATACAAGAAGTAAACTTTCTTGTTAAGAGACATATCTTAACCAAGAAACAAACCAGAGGGAAGATAGCATTATAAAATCCAGCACGCAGTTGGTAAAATTTGGCATTTTTATCCCCAAATGTTTCGAGCCAATCTTCTATTTGTGAGTACTGCAATTGTAAACCAGCAAAAGTATTTGGGAAATATTTCCCTTTATTGGAAAAGGGATGCTACAACAGCCCACTGGTGTTTTCCTCTTGCAACCTTGTGTTGACAATGGGAAGAGCCCTTCTTGATTTTTCATAGATAGCCCATATGACTAGCACCCTCCCTGTGATTGCTTAATCTCATCCAACACTAAAGAAAACTTTCCCTTTACATGGTAGGAACAGACTGCATTAGAGAGCCGTTCCAATGCTCTTAACTAGGAAGTGACACATACTTTACAAGTATTTTTAAGTATCTCTTTTTTGAAGACTCTTGTTTTCAAAAAGGTATTGTTGACCGTAAGAGAAAGCTCATCAGAAAGTCAGCAATAAGAAAACAACTTTTTCTCTTTTGAGGTTGCCTCATTCCTGCCAAATGACAGGCTCAGCTGCAGATCTCTGCGTCCCGGACTTCAGAGGCTGGAGAGAGGAATCCTGCCTCTCCTGCATATGCACAAAAACTTTTAAACAATCATGCCTCATGTGCTGTTTATTAAAGGAGATGATATATCCACATTAAAAGAAAAATAATCCTTCTCATAGGCATATGTAAAAGCAACTTCAGAAGCTTGCAATACAAAGCAACAACTTTCAGAGCTATCAAAGACAGACAAGGTCTATAACTCGTTTTCAAAAGTTGGTTGGTTATTTCTGAAAATCTGACTTCAGGGCAAAATTTCAGACAGGGTGGAGCTTATTTTTGAAAATCAGTACTGTGAGAAAATGCAGCGGTAGCACTTAAATGCAGATGTGTGCATTATCAAGAACTACAACTGAGATAACATCCTTTCAAGTTTTCACCTGATATTTTCATTTCTACATTGCCTCTAAGGCAAGAAGGCATTAAATAACACAAGTCCCCTCTAATACTTAATTCCATAATTCCAAAGCTTGTATTTCCTAATTAAAAGAAGTAGCAATTTTTCTTCTTGATGGCCTGTATGGATGATGTGGTATCCATTCAAAAGAGCCATTCCGGAGAAGGTTGGAGAAATAAACATTACCAAGTGAGCTGAGTATTATAAAAATTTCAACCACAAACTTCTTTATCTGCTTTGCAATTATCTGCTAGGAAACTCTTTCATTTTTTGGTGATACTGTATAGAAATTCCTCCTCAGTCACATCAGCTCAGAGAAAACATTTTGTGGTTAAGATTAATGGAAAAGGGAAAAGAGGTTGGGAAGAAGGAGGAAGGCAATTACATTGATTAGCAGGACACAGACCACAGCCTAAAATTATGCTGTAATATTTTATATTAGAGAAAGAATACTTGCAGTATGAAAGAAAGTTGCTAAAAATGAAAAAAGAGATCCAAAGAACTGCTTCATTGAGAAAAGGCTGGTCATTGCAGACTGTTGTCATTCCACTGACAAGAGAAATGTATTATGGGTTAACAATTACATAATCTTTTTGAGTGCAAGTTTGTGTTTGTGTGGGGTAAACAGAAAAGAGCTTTCCATAAATCTAATGCGTCATTAAACCACAGGGCTTCACTATTCTATTATTATATTAGATTGACACGTTTTTCATGTCTCGACTAGATTCTCTTTCCTTGGGGAATAAATCCAAAACTCTTGCAATAATAGGTTAATTATAAGACTCTTTCTCGAGGACAGACTAGATTTCAGTGCCTGATGCAGAACTTTCCTTCAGCTTGAGCAGTGCGGAGGCATGTTCAGGCAGCACAATCTTCTGCAGAGCTGCAGCTGTGTTATTAAGGCTGGTTTCAAAATAGATGTGCTCTCAGCATATGCTGACATACAGGTCATACAGACAAGGATGATTATCAGATATTATTCACGAAGGAAGTTGCCAACTTGCAAACGGTAGTGCTGGATGCTGTGTTTAGCTTCATTTTGTGAACAAGGAGTTTGCTCTGGTCTCCCATATTACATGCTCATTTAGATGAAGAGTTAGACTAAAATTATCTGGCTAGCTGCAATGAGTATCACTGCTGCCAGCGTGCCCAAATACTACAGTGATCTATTCTTACTACATTTGGGCCCACTGCACTTTTCACGAGTGTAGGCAGAGGTAGCTTCTGCATCTTTACCACCTTCCAACACAGTAATTACATTTGCTCCGCTCACACCTTCAGCTGAGGAGACATTGGGAAGATACACTTGCACAGAGCTTTTACAAAGTCCAAAATGGCAAGGTGTTACTTGGAGACATCAGATTGAAAGCACAGCCAGGTCTGTGGTTTTCATGACTTTGAGTGAGATGTTCTTGACATTTCTCTTACAAGTTAGTGTCCAGACATGGGCAGTGAATTCCACTATATATCCTAAAAATGTTTTATGTGCATATATCTTTTCGAACAAGTAAACATCGTTCCAGACACTAGACTGCAGGTTTCAGGCCAGTATAGAAGTGAGAGTGGTCATTATAAGAAATAGTTAGAACTACAAATCTTGGCTTGTATGTAGTTTTGAGGATGTACATGAAGGTACTGTCCTAAATACAGATGTTTTCTGAAATCAGGCCTTCATTCCTCTTATCCAGGAAAATATAAGAGCCATAATATAGGAACTCTTATTCACACTTACACTTCACTTTAAATAACATTAAAAAAAATTTCTATGCCACATGAACATACATTGGCCTAAACAAAACTATATACAATACAAACAAAGCATGTGCCTATACCACTGGTCTTTGGAAACAACCTCCATGCAAGTTCTTACATACAGGCAAACATTAAATTCTTTCTTTGTTTATAGAAGAAAGGGTAATTCATAAAGTTCATGAAAAACAAGTAAAATTAAAAATGTTCCAGAGCTACCTCCTTCCTGAGCTCTAGAAAACTACATCTCCATTCTATCCATAAGCTGGTTATCAGAAAAGAAAACCCAGATAAGGAAATGAAAAGATGCATATGCTATACTGCCTCTCACTCATTCATTTGACATGCCATACATCTCCAGCTCACCTCTACTTCTTAGTAGACAGCAAGTTCTGCATCTGAGGACTCCGTCTTGTTTATCTATAAAAACACTTAAGACACCAGTAATCAGAAAGAGCAGCAGCAACCTGTATCACCAGGGTTCTACAATTCTGACATCTTTCCATGGCGGGGAAAAGTCCATCTTTAAGGATTTAAAAAGTATTGAAGAATTTTGGGCCTAGTTATTCATTTTCTTGTTGGGCCCAAACCGTTAAAAACAGTAGTGGAGTAACGGACTGCAATAAGCCCTCCAAAACATAAAATAAGCATGACTACAGAAACTCTGCTTGAGCCAAGTAACTTCCACGGCACACACAACCCAGGTGGCAATCAGCATAGCCATTTGCTAAGCCATCTCCACCCAGATCCTGGAGAAAAAGAAAGCACAGAGAGAGAAGTATGCCAAGTCAGGGAGGCAAGTCAAGGTTAGGGTAAGGCAAAGCGAGGCCAATTGTAGACCCACTGTACTGGAAGCTCATTTGATCAGAAAAGGTTTACTTGTAAACTGCAAATATACACATCCAGCCCAGTTTCCTAGTCTGGGGGGGACTTTTTGCACAGCTGTCTCTTGTTTTTCTGAATATATCACATGAGAAGGATTCTCATTGCCGCAGGTTGGGGAAATTTTCCCTCGTGCTCTCATCTGGCAGTTGAGAAATCTTTTGAGTTTGCTCTTGCAAACGAGACTAATATCTCTTTCAATCCAATGTATGCCTCTATCTCTAGCTCTTTGAGTGGTCCTGCACACTACTTAATTAGAAGACTATGTATTTCAAACTCCAGCAATGGCAGAATTTAGTTGCATTTTAGCCCAGAAATGAGGACACCAAAATTAGAGCAATTGTCTGAATAATAATTTTTTTTGTTTGTTCCACTTAATATTCAAAATCAAAGTGAAGTGGCCTTTAAAAGACAATCTAATATTTATAGCGTGTATGATTATAAAGCACTTATGATCAAAATTGTGTTGCAGATGTTCATGTGGGAACTCAGCAATGCTGAAAAAGTCCAAAAGGAAGCAGAAAAATTGAAAATAAATTGGAAACTGACCAGAAGATCCTTTATATGTAAAAACCTTTTATGCAACTATGTTTTTGTCAGAATGTGCTGACTCTAATTTCAGTTCTCCAAATCTGAATATTAAACTAAAGTGCCTCAAAGAGAATAGTTACTTATTTATATGAAACGGAAAGAAAAAACAGAGAGGCTAAAACAACTGCCAATTCAGTAGGGCACAGCTCCATGTAAATCAAAGATCAAGGGAAAGCTTAATCGGGGTCTAATCACACAGTATTGTTGAAGGAATGTCCAGTAGCACCTGGACTGGTGAACCAGGCGTGTACACAGGATAAAGTTGTTCTGGTTTGGTCAGGAGCAATGCTTTTCAGGCCATTTTGAAAGAATGACATGAAAATGCCTTCAGTCCAGAAAGGTACTCCTGGCAGTAGTGCTCCACATTGAGAGCATCAGGAGAATTGAGAGGACCATGTCAGCTAGTGGAGGATGGAGCTAAGTTCAGATGCAAGAAACTGATCTCCCCTTCCCGCTCAGCCACAGGTTTGGCCTCGAAGATGACCACAAATTTCCATATAAGAATCTGAGCACAAAATGCATAGTAACACCATACTTCTGAAATGCTCCTTGGAAGCATTAATTCTTTTTTAAAAACAGTAGTAAGATTCCCTTCAATCCTATCTCTTTTTTCCTCTTATACTTTTTCATCCTCCCCCAGGCAAGGTAACTGGGATGCACATTTTTGCATTTAATTAAACTAGATAGATAAAACAGGATAACACCACAGAAACCATTTTATAAGACCAGAAAAAAGTGTAGTACAAAAGTTCACTTATTGACAAGGTATTTCTCCCCAACCTTGTGTTAATAAAATCTAAAGGACCAAAATTTACAATATGCCAAGTCAAGGCTAGTTTTCCTAGAAAGGTATCTAATCACCTTATTCTATCTATATCTCATTTCCTCTGCGATCTTTCTCTTTCCTCCTCCTGTCAGGTCACAGTGATAAAACATTAACCTCAGGAAATGCCACCTTGTCCCAAAGAAAATGAGTCACTTGACAGGCAGGCAGCTGGGGCAGCAGTGACGGGGGAAGGTGGGAGAGGACAGGGGCAGGGGCAAATGCTGCTGCACTCACACTGCAAATTATCGCAGGTGCCTAAAACTAGTTAAACTATTCTGGCTCTTTCTAAAGCAAGAAATCAAGGAGCAGTGCCCTACAGGCAATGATCCACAGAGAGAAAGGGAGATTATATTTGTACTGCAAGGTGGCTCAAGCCAGACCTTTTGCAAGGGAACAGTGATTATTAAGAAATCTTGGGAAACTTCACATCTTACTCCTGCAGAAGAATACATACCCAAAGCAAGAGAAATGAACCCAGTTACTTCAGAAACTATGTATTTACAGAATATCAGATGTACTGCAGTGAAGTAGCACAAGCAGAGACTCAAAAGTACATTAAAAAAGTGAGCTCTAGAAAAATTTCAGAAAAATGAATTTTACTCTATTTACTCAGGCTGCATGTAGAGAAAATAGTGATTATATTTAGATATCAGCACTATTCAGCAGAAGTGGGACAGACCTGATGAAGCACCTCTTTGTTATTCAGCAGTGCAGTTCTTTTATAAAATTAGGCAAGGCAAAGACCTGCCAAGAAAAATGGGCTGATGGGAAGCATAAAGCTGTAATGTTCCATGCCGTGACTATTTTGGGCCTAACAGAGACAGCTACCCTAACTAAGCATCTCCTCATGCTGGGGTACAGGTACTTCCTTGCCAGAATCTCTCAGGAGCACAGACACAGAGTTCAAACTTCCTTTCCCAATCTATGTTCAAGCTCTACATTTCTAGCAAGGTTTAACACAAAATCTGTTAGAAGGGAATGAACAGTAAGCTTTGGCAAATTGTTATTTCTGGTCTGAAACCTCATATGAAACCTTAAGGTAAAAAGCAAACGCATCATCATCCTGGAGATTCCCTGGGCTTGCTTTTTTGTTGCTTTGCATCTTGTGCAGTCATTTACATAAATGCAAAACCATCATGATAATGAGCAATCAGCTGACTGATTCCAAAAAATGAGAGGCAGAATGGGATACAAGTGATATCAGAACAGCAAGTGAAACCAAAAGGAGTTTAAGAAATCTAATTCCAAACCTGAGCTTCACTTGCTACTGGTTGCAACATCTGAGACCATATTATCATAACCTGTGTGGTTAATTACCACCTAATGAATAGAAATGAGGAAATTTTAATTCTGCTGAAGATTGCTTAAGTCTGAAACATACCTTTAAAGCAGAATGATAAGTATCAGACCGTGAAAACATTCTGAAGAAATGCCTTAAATGGCAAAAAAAAATTTTTCTACTATTGTTGTTTTAATTTCTAAAATATCCAAGAAACTGTTTTAGAACCTAAATTCTAACACATGAAAAGCTGTTTTGTTCACCCATCCTGAGGGCTATTTGTTTGGTTGTGGTACATGAGAACTTTATACTATCATAAGCACTGGCATAAAATCAGGTTGATTAAACTATGTAATTAAAAAGCAGAACATGAAGTATACAGTCACTCTGATGATTTGTAGCCAAGGCTTGTTTCAACAAAAACGGCAAATATTTTTTTTCCTTGCCTTTGAAATATGATGGTGGCTGATTCTGATGCAAATTGAAAGACTGGTTATTCAAAGTACTCCATTCATTTCATTATAACCCAAAGCAGATGACATTCAAAGTCAAACACAACAGAAAGTGTTAGTAAGCATAAATGTTGTTTGAGTCTGATGTATAAATGACTTCATTTCTAGGCTGCCTTTTACATACAATAGTTTCCACTGAAATTGCATTAGATCATGAATCTGTTTCTGAGTCAAAGGACAAAAAGTTCCTATCATCCTCTTCTTGCTCGTACTGTTGGCACAACAGAGACTTGCAGCCAACTCCTCCTAAAAAAATCTGAAGTGTTACAATTGGTCCCACAGAGTGTGTGAAAGAGCTTCCCTACCACTGCATTCAAAGATTGTGTTTTTGTCAGAGCAGTCTACTTGTGTGTTACTACAGTGATTTCAAGCTGACTTTTTTGCTTTTAAAAGCACCTGATTGTCATTTATATCTTCACACTGAAGTTGATTGCAACCCGCTGTTACATGTGGTACTTGACTCAGTCATCTTCTCCAGTTATCAACTGAGCTAGGTTTAGCTATAACCCTGAAGTGGATGATGGAAACTGTAATTGTTTAACAGCTTTGTTTTGAACAAGCAATACTATGAGCCTATGAAGCAGTCAGTCTAACTTCCTGGAATTTTGCTCATTTATTAGTTATCTCATGTAAGCCCAGCTGACCTGATGAAAACAATGGAATTTCTTTTCCTCTAACCTCAGAGAGACAAATTCAAACCCTTAAATTGTGTTCCTTCTCCTTTTCTATTTCTTAAATATTTTCTGTAGCTTGAGTGTCCTGGGTGTTGATCCTGCTGTCCCTTCTCATTACATCAGCATATAGTGAAGTTATAAATCTCATAGGGTGCTGGGAGTTACATTCCCTGGAATAAAGATGTGACATTCATAGGCTGCTTGTAATAACTTTAACTGACACCATTGCTTGAGTGGGTGAAGACTATAACATAACCACTGCAATCTGTAGTTACTATTACACTGGTCTAAACCAGAAGCTACCGCACAGCAATTTTACTGTTTTCCTTAGCAGTTACAAGACAAACTCTTTTAGCAAAACCATCTATTTCTGTAGCTACTATACCATCTTTTCATTCATCAGTGCACTGCAGCGCCTCAAGACATGGTTTGTTACGGTATCATGTTAATTCCATAAAAGAAATTATTTTCAGGAGTAAGTTCCCCTTGGACAAAAACCATAGGTCACGTTGGTCAATCTTGCCACTGCACAATAGTCTAACAAATCTGTAATATCTGAGCACCTTTTTCAGGGAACACTAGTATGAAAGACAATAGATACACCCTAGGAACCTTGTTCACAAGAGCTAATGGCACAGTCTTTACCAAGGAACTGTATTTCCATTGGTAAGAGAAAAGTGAGCTGTTTTTAAAACTGAAGTCTCAGGGTTCCTAGTTCTGTAGCTGTCTGGGGCATGAGATTGCATAGCCTGATTTCCTATCAACACTGGCCAATACTTTCATCAAGGTGTTCCTGTATTGAGTATAAGTCTGTGCTTGCTGTAATTCTTGATTCGATAACACCAAGAAATAAAGTAGAGGTCTCCCCTAAAACATATTTTCCTTAATTTCATAAAATATAGGTATATAGCATATATAGACACATTCAGGATGATTTCCTACAGTAATTTGAAAGGAACAAAAACAATTTCAAGACTATTGTATAGGAAGTTCCACCTTTTGCTGACAACAAATGAAGAGCATTGCCAGCTGGTGGTGATGGTAGTTCTCCTCAAGAGATCTGTCACATGCTATGCTATATATAGATGGTTACCAAAGAATAGCAGCACAGATGCTAAGATTACAAAAAGAAATGTGTTTTAGTGATTTTTCAGTGGAAAGGCATGACAAGGGGTTTGCACAACCCTAGCTAATCACCAAGGACCTACCCTTGTCACACCTGGGAGAGGGTTTTGCAGACATGGTTCCTTGGTTGCCCAGACCCTGGACATAGCTAAATACATCTTGGTGCCATCCATGCTCCCTCGACTAGATTTCCTTCTAACAGAAACCACAATATACCGTGAAGTCTGCTTTGCCCTCAAACCTCGTAGCTGGGAAGCGCTTTTGGCTATCTCTGTCCAAATGAAACCCCTGAGACCCCGTCACTGGATTAGAGCTAAAGGTCCACAATTGCACTGGTAACTAGTGACAGCTCCAATAAACAGGCAGAGTGTTCCAATATTAAATGATGTCCTATCCAATGGATTCTGGCTCTGATCAACATAACAGGATAGAAATAGTTTACCACTTATTTTAAAGCCCTCTGTCTGTTTTGCAATCATTAACTAGGTAGCCATTGTAAAGTTTCGCTGATGTAAATGAACCACCCATTTTGCAAATAGGAAAATGGCTTAGTGTCACAGCAAGGACAAAAATTCAGGAACAAGTATCTCAGTCTTACACGCCATCCCAACAGATTTCACTATATAGAGAGGGATAAAGCAATTGCCTGTACAAATGTAGAAATGTGCTGAGTATGTTGGGTTAACCCACATCAGCTGGTTAACTTACAAGTCACAGAGCCTGGCAAATTCATGGCTGTTTTTAACAGGCACAATACTTTAAAGGCAAATAGCAGGCAGAGAATGTGGATTCAGGGCTACCTTTCATATATATTTTTTTCTATGTTTACATGTTTTAGCTTTGCACTCCCATTTTTGAAGAAAGATTAACAGATTATTTTGCCCCAATTATGCACGTAACAGCATTAAAGTAGGTTGGTGCCATTTGTTAGAAACGAATGTTTTAGTGGAAACAGATATTTCCATTTGTCTTGTTGCCTCTAGGGAAAAATCCTACAGATTTTAATAGAAAAAAGACACTTCCCTACTGACTTAGGTTTTGAATGTAAATTTATTAAAATCTTTCCTTTTTTCTTAATGGACCTAGAAGGGGCCCTTCCTGAACTATAGAAACAAAACAAATTTCCTCTCTGAGCTATATTGTGTCAAGAAACAAACAAAAAATAGTAAGAATCTCTCCTTTCATACAGTGTGTAAGAGTAGAAGTAGAATTAGATACATGTCTTTTATAAGTTTACTAGTTGCTCATAGCCTAGATTTAATTTTTTTTCATCACGCAGCTCTGCAGAGGTTAACAGAAGAACAGGCGCAAAGGCAGTAGATGACCGGCACTGCACACTGAAGATGAGCAGAAGAACTGCCTAAGAAAAAGCTCACAGATACTTCTACTGAAAGTATCTCCACTCAGTCTGTATCAGGCAGCCAGTGAGGTATAAACAGGGTGAAGACGACTCTTTAAGTAGCAATGTATTTATTTTACAACCTGCCCACCCTGCCTGCCTGCTTCCTCTATTATAGCACTTTGCTGTACACATGAAGAGCTCTCCTGGAGGCAGTTACGTTTATGAACTGTTTGCTCTCTGCTCGCCTTGCAGTCAGCAACAGCACAACCATCATTCACTCCGAGGAAAAGGGAACCAGGTGAAGAAAAACGACTCTCCCTGAATGCCCTCATAAATTCACATGGAGAAATAACCATGCGCCTTTAGTTTTATTAATGGCAGGAAGGCAGTATTTCTATCCCATAAATCTTCTTAGCTTCACCTACTGGTCAAAATGGAAGATACACCATTCTGGCCAATTCTACTAGCCTTGTTATTACAGGTCCTGCGAAATATTAAATCATGTAATCTGGTTCACAGGACTGTCTGCTGGCAGAAATACGCTCTCGGAGAACAAATAAGTAACGTGGGAGGTTGAGCACCAACACTTCTCTCCATGCTCAAGTACAACTCCAATGGCCCTGAGGAGAGCAGTAGGATAAACAAGTGGGGAAAAAAAAAGAAATCTGAACATAACCTGAAACCTGAATGAAACCTAAACCAGAGTGACAATAATGACAGCAATGTTATAGCACTGGACCAGAATGCAGGTCTCAATAATACATACTGACTTAATGGGTAGTGTAACGTATACTGTTCCCTTTTTGATGGATAATTTTCCCTATTTGTAGCATGGTGACAATATTTACCATCCCGTAAATCTGCTTTGAGGCTAGCAACATAAAAACAACCAGATGCTCTAAGTATTACAAGAACCACAGGAAGATCAAACTGGTGGTTATTCGCTTGTAGCTGAACTGGCTTCAGTGCAGCTGTTTCATCACAAGGGGAAATTAGCTGAACCCTCCACATTTAAAAATTAATAAATCCCTTAGCAGCTGTACCACAGCCCTAACTGCAGAGCTGAAAGAACTAGACCTCAGGCCTATGGGAGACTGTGTGGGGTTATTAGTATGTGTGTTATGCAGATATGAAATGACTGGCACAAACTGCTGTGTCAGGAGCCAGGGAGGGCACTGCCACTGTCTTTTGCAGTTTGTCTAAAGAAAAAAGAAGAATATACTACATGCAAACCGAAGCTGAACCAATTCATGAGCCAAGTGCATGACTTAAGCGCCCATAAAATATTTCAGGTTATATTAAATATAACAGAGTGGCTTTTCAAAAATAAGTGTAGGTGCAGTGGTGATTTCACATCTCTTCTGACAGTGCGTCTTCCTGGACTTCCACTAATTGCCTTTGAACCAGGCTGTGTTGTAAAGGGGCCAGGGGCAGAGGGACTCCTCATAACAAGTATAGGAGTGAACAAAACCAGCATTACTGCTCAGCTTTGCAAGATTATGCTGTAGGCAACATGTTTCTTTTTAGCCTGAATGCAAAAGGAAGCACGTGCAGTTATGATATCAGACCGCCCATCTTTCCCCTTTTCCTTCCCCAGCAAGAAATTTTGAATCAACTAAGTTCAAATTCGAAGACATTAACACCCCACAACTGTAGTGAAAACAAGCAGCCAGACTACGGAGACACCCGAGGGAGCCTCCCCCGAACGAAGGGCTGCGGTGCAAGTGCAGTCGTGATATTCTGCAGTGGCTGATACAGCCAGGAGACTTACTGCTCCCCCAAACCAGGCTTTGGAAGTTGCACTGCACAAGTAACTCCTTGTTTGTTTTTACAAAGTCTGCAGAGCATAAACACTATGAGGGTATTATCCAGGTTACTGAAATGTGGTGTTATTAGCAGGAACATTACAGATTCATTTTTTACTACAGATCTTTAAGTGGGAGGCTCATTATGGTGTTGTTTTCAAAAGCTGAGAACAAGTTTGCAACTCTCCAATGTGCTCCACAGGCTTTGTTCCACTTTTTTTTCTTTGCCAGTTAGCAACATATCCTCCTAAACTGAGACACTTTTTTTTTTTTTCTTTCTTTTTTAGAGGAGGCTGCGGGAGACAGGATGGAAACGGCATCAAAACACATTTTCTGCAAGAACAACATGAAGTCTACCTTGCACAGCTTAACATTTTTAATCGCTTCCATGCATATACCTTATGTGAGGAATAAAGCTAAAATGGTTTGTTTACTGAATGGTGGCAAGCCTAAAAAAGCACAAAACAGAAGAATGGATACTCAAGTGTCTGCTTAATTACAGTTAAATATAGGAGAACATGTATAATTTCAGCCTTCAATACCCGCACCTGGCACTACCCACTTCAGAGCTTTGTGTGATAAGCACTCTGAGCATCAGCCTTCAAATGGCCCCAGAAATGGGATTCACACATAATGTGGATTGCCCAACCACTGGGTTGACAAAATCCTCCCCAATACTGAAGGTGCTGATACTGATCTACCTCCTTCTGTACAATTTCATTACGTCTGATTTGATGTTATGACTCAACACTACGGCCAGATTCTGGAAGCGAGGAAGCTTCTGCAGGGGGCCTCCAGCTCTGGAATTATCTCTTCTCATCAGTGAGTCTCAGGTCACTTTAACCACAGGGGACACAGGCCAGTGATATAGTGCATATAGTGAAGAAGTTCGAAAAATTTCTAGGCAAACCAGAGGCAAGTACTTTACAAGTACTCTTTGCAGAAATATATCATTGGGGAGAGAGCAGCTGGGATGAGGGGTGCATGAAACACGACATTTTTTTACATGGATTTGCAATTTATGATGGGGACACCACAACACATACCAGGTCACCTCACTTGTCACTGAAATGTAGTCGCCTGTAGAGTGGAAGGTAGTTACCAATTAAGAGCAGATAGCGACATTATAATAACAGCTTTGAGCAAGGGATTTTGGAAACCCATAAGGGGAATTTTAGGTAGGCAGAATGTAATTATCCATTTGGAATTCAGCCAGATACACACAACTCTAAACTCTGCATTTGCTGCCAATCTAAGTAACACCGCATCCCCACAATTTGCAGCGGCAGGATTGTCAGGCAGATCACAGACTAAGCACTAGGTACCTCATGAGCTGTTTACAGGATGGTTATAGCAAACCCTGCTGTCTAAGAAGAAAAAAGCCAGAAAAAGAGCCAGAACAGGCAGCATGACAAACTCTCTGTTACTTTGAAGTCAAGGGCAAAACCTTTTTCACACGTTAGAGATGCAAAAAGTTATTTGGTACATCAACCTTCTTGCAAGCAACTGCAGCCATCTGGCTTTCTTTCAAACCTCCCGCCCAGACAGCTCCTTTATTTATATAGCCCCTGGGGAACCTCACACATTTCTGACAGCTCCAGCAGACGGGTACTTTCCCCTCTCTGTTCCTATCTGCCTGTATCTGTGCTTTGGCTCACGGTAGCTTTCTGTTTCCAGACATGCTGCTGAAGCTGGAAACAAGTGCCAACTGAATCGGGCCTTTTCAACAAGACACACTCGAAGCTGTGTTCTCTGCACTTAACAGGCCATCTACAATCCTCTGGGCACACGCTCTCATTCTGTTTTCCTTCTCCACACTGTGCTATTCATTTGAGGAGACAAGCATATTACCCGTGTTAGCAACACGGGTTGGAAAGAAGCCCTCAGAGTCCATCCAGATCACTTCACCTAGTTAGTGCTGTAGTCTATGATGCTCTTTTCATCCAGTCTGTTCAAGCACCGTTTTGAAGAGAGCAACACAGTAGACAGTAGAGCAAGTAAAACCCTCCCCAGCTCCTGAATGCTTTTCCCTCCTGACTTACTAGGCAGAGCGTAAATGATTTCTGCTGGTTTCTCAGCACCTTATCTTTCAAGGAATGGTTAGAGCTCGAAGAGTAGTAGTAAAAACCAGAGATTCGTAAGGGAAAATGTACGATACACTGGGAGCACATTTCTTGCTATCAAGATTAGAATAATAGTTGTATCATTTACAAACATAAGATTTCTGGATTCTCCATTTTCCTGCTTCAGGGGATGAACCTGTTCTGAATTGAGAGATTAAAAGGAAACTCTTGCGAGGTTATGCCCTGAGCTGTTGAGTTTAGAATCACAGAATAATTTAGATTAGACAGGAGCCCTAAAGATCCAACCCCACACACAAGAGCAGGGCCAACTTCAGAGTTAGGTCAGGTTGGTCAGGGCCTCGTCCATTCAAGTTCTGCATATCTCCAAAGACAGAAGCACCACAGATACTTTTTTAAGAAATTCAGAGACGTGCAGACCAGAGGTCTGACAAGGATAGCAATTCTTGTCTGTGATTGTAATAGCTCTAGGGAAACACTCATAGCCAAAATACCTATACTCAGATTCTAATCTGCCTTTAGCTAAAAGGAAAGGTCAGATCCTGCAAAGGCTGATTTGAGGGGATCTATCTGAGATAATACAAGGAGCTTGTCTCTTCTAATTATATAAACCATCTAGGGAAATAAGCCTAACAGGTCAATGCTTTAAATTAAGTGTCTACATTTAGGAGGTGTAAATATCCAGCAAACGAAAAATAACAATTTCCTAAATATCAGGAAGACCTAGGAAAAACAGCACCATCCACTATTACTGTAGCACTATGGTTGTCCAGAGATGACACGGATGAACATATTTTGTATTGCTCTCCTTGCTTCAAACAACCAAGCCAGTCACACACAATATAAACTGCCAGATACAGGTGATTTGGAAGAAGTGGGCATGACCTGAAAGCTACAGTCTTTTACTCAAGTAACTTAAGTAACTCTTTTACTAGAGCCACTTGAAATTGGGCAAGGCAGTAGAAAAAGGATAGGAGAAGAAATCTGGTACTCTCCTCTCTGCATCGTAGAATTCATTCATGCTCCAAAGAAGTACAGATTAAAGGGCAAACTTTTCTGCAGGCAGATTGCAATATGACTCTAGTTTATTATGGGTAGAGTGCCCTTATTTTTAATTATCAGTGCAATACATGTTTTAGGGCTGTTAACCTTGATGGAATGTCTTTAATTAGCTACCACATCAGAAGTCAGACACCTACATTATTTCCAACACAAAGTAGTTAAGCTATAGTAGAATGATTCAGCGCAGTTTTGTTGGATTCAAGGATTTACTTAATCAAAATTTAACATTCAGGAAAGTATGATACTTGTTTTCATTCAGAAATTAGCTGCAACAATGTCTTTAATGCAACTCCTTTGACAACATTTTCATTATGTTTAACTAAAACCAGCCTTTTTGAAGCAGACTGCTAAATTTTTAATTATGAGTTTAATTGAAAGCTCAGTTAATGGACACAACCAATCTGAAACTGTATACTGAGATCAGGATATGATCTGAATCATCTTGGAGTAGACTTCAGGTCTGACAAAAAATGGTCAGCAAAATCAAGACTGAATTTTTCATTAAAACCATAGCAGATATGTGAAAGCTCTGCATGAAAACTTTGAGGTTGAATCGTCTTCTGTTTTAACACATTTCTGTGGTGCTGTAGTAAGGATTGGTGACCCTAGGCCTGATGAGAGAAGATTGCGAGAGGTGCAGCCAGATCAAATCTGTCCACCTTTGGCAAAGAGCAGGGCACGTGTGGCAATAGACATGCCAAAGCTCCAAAGGGAGCTTAGAGCATAAGGTTTCTAAGCTTCATTATGGAGGATGAGCTGTTCCTACATGATTGGTAGTAAGGGTAAGGATTAAAAGTGAAGCTAACCCCACACACCCCAATAAGTGCCAAATAAATAGTTTGAAGGTTTTTAAGCTGTTATTTGATTGTCAGCAAACAAGAACCACAGCTACACTCAGGCATGTTGGATAAATTATTCAAACTACAGCAGTACAACTCTCGTCATTTCCTGGCAGAAATCTTTTCCCCTGCTCCTTGAACAACCCTAGCTAGTCAAGCAGAAACCAGACGCGACAATCTCAGTGTATTCTATACTTTGCCTCCTCACTGCCCACCATATCACTGATGGAAATGAACCAATTTTTTAAGAGAGCACACATTTAAAGTCTGTTATAGCAGAGTTAGGTTAAGGAGAGCAAGAAGTTGTCATGCAGTTATATCGTTTACTTGGAAGAACTGCTGTCAAGTCCACTAAAACTAATAGTGTCCGTGCCACTAAAAGACAAACAATAAATACAGAATGCTATGCTGTGTGATTTTCTACATCAATTATTCCAGCTGCGGTTTATTATTAGATTTTATTTAAAAGATGGCACAAATGTTTGAACAGGCTAAGTGGCAAGGAAGCAACGCATTATAGGATATTTTCATTTTCAGGCTCCTGATTGCAAAGCAAAATATTCTTTCAGCAGCCAACACTGCCAGAGAAGTCAGTTTAAACAGTTTAGATTTTTATGTGGGCTTTCAGATGGAGAGAAGGACTTGTAGCCAAGCAACACATTTGAACAAAAGATTGCTAGTGGCACTGCAAGAGAAAACTCCTGGACAAAGCACTACATTAGCACTTGCCATCTAGAGCCCTAGAGGTCAAATCCTGCTTAGGTCACCCAGGGAACATGACTGGACAGGAGCTCTTGTTTAAGTACCCAGAGAATAGGAGTTTGTCATAAAACGGCAGCAGCATTTGGCATGGTTGGCAATCTGTGCTGGGGATGAGCTCCAGATGTTGCAGGTCAGTCTCAGAGCTGCATGGGAAGCTCACAGAGCATCTGTAGGGTTGTCTCTAGCTGCTGTACAGGTTGTGGTGAACCAGGTTTCAGTAGAGCTTACCAACAGGCATTTCAGGAGATCAGGAAGCTGTAACTGAAGCCATATTTTCAAGCATTCTTGTGTGGCTCTTGCTAGGCAGATTTGCAACAGAGCTCAGAATGGAGTCTCAAGCTTAAGTTCCTGACAATCTGCTACCTTCCCAAGGAAGAAAGATTTTCTGAAGAAATCTGTCATACCTTAATCACTCACCATCATTCACCTGACAGCCTTCCAAATACGGTTAGAAGAAAGTTAAAGGAAAGAGGTTGCGTTTTCAGCAATGTTTCTAGGAAACACGTTGCAGAAAACTGATGACCTGTTAGGGATTATTCAGGATACACTCCTTTCTGTTTTCTCCAGAGTGCAGAAAACTGAATAGATATGAGAAACTAAGATACAGAATGGCAACAGCTTTCCTGAGCTTTTCCTGTTTTCTCTATGAAATCTGTGCTCCCTAATAGTCCTTTTAGTTCTCAAGCTCTCCAGATGCAGAGGACCAGAGGAAGAAAGTGCTTCTGAGCAAAGAAAGTGAACGTGCATGCAGGCTAACCTTCTGAGCTGCTGCCACTTCATTTTCCTGGGCCTCTGTCAGTGTATTCATCTGTGCTACTCTGCTGCACAGAACTATTTTTGCTTTGAAATGTGTTAACACAAGGCTCAATAATGGCCCTTTCAAGCAAAAACTCCATTGCACATGCCTGGGTGAAAAGGAAGATGAGAGCAGTGACACCCGTTTGGTTTTCTGACATGAAGATTTGTGTCTCAGTGGATTCATGTCATATATGGACACTCTGTTCATCCTCCTGGGAAAAAAAAAAAAAAAATCTCTTTTTCATGTCCAGTATGACTGTCCTCAAGCTCTCTGACTGAAATAGCTTGAAAAACACAATCACAGTTTTACAGATAGAGCTGGAAAATGGCACTTAACAAAAACGCCAGGTTAAATGACAGATCAAGCAGTTTGGAGAGGCTGCAAATAAGATGTGTCAAATTTACAGTTCTCTTGATTTGTTTAGAGAAAAGGGATTTTATTCTTAAGTTTGATTGAAATCTTTGGATCGAATTAGAAGAAAAATCCCAGGCTCTCTGTTCACCCCTCCCACCATTTAAAAAATTAAGTATTTTAAAATCCACTTCATAGTCTCAGTCCTCATCTATGAAAGCCCTCTGTGAGACATCCTGCAGCAGAAAGAGACAACAATAACTTCAAGGTCTCTGCGTCTATTTGGAAGTCAGTGAACTTGTCAACACGTTTGCCATTAGAGCTCCAGCAGCATAACCTGGCATAATTATTGCATAATGATTTTCTTTGACTATTCCACAGGAAAAAACAGCATGTTTATAGTTAATAATATTCTAGCCTTTATTTCAGTCAAAACTGCCAAGTTAGGACAAGCTAAAGTAAAATTTAACGTAATATTTCTTAAAGTGGTTATCCATCTTTTTGGTAAAAGTGGGATTTTTCAATAGTCCCTCCTCAGTACCTGTCTTCTGTATTTGTACAAGCCGTATGCATCTCAACATTAGGGATTGGATTGCCTTTCCTATTTACCACGCCTAGGAGGTACCTATGTACCATGACATTTTCACCTTCAGCTCTCCTCCCTGTTTCAAATATCCAGATAAATCAGCCTTGCAGCATACTCCAAAGGCCACTAAACTTTGGTTCCAACAATTTTGTTGTAACAGTAGGAGGAATGTAGTCTTCAAGGTTACTGGGACACAAGTAATTTAGAAATTTCAAGCAGCTCATTGAATTGCACAGAGATGATATGTTCCCTGCAGGAAGCAACACTGTGAAAGCAGATAGACATTGTCTGCATTAACTGAAATTTCTGAGAGCTCTGCAGAGTCAGCCCTGTTCAGCAATGCGGGTTGGGGGCCACGAAAGCCTGGGTTCCCGCAGCGGGGTCCTGCAGACCTCTTGACTGTGCGGATGGAAAAACTTGGCAGTCTCCTTGCTTGGGGTTCAGAACTGCTTCTGACAGTCCAGTCAGCATGGACACTCATGCCTGTCGTCATAGGACAGAGTTTGCAATTAGATGCAGAAGCAAAGGGAACTAGCTCCTTTCTATTCCAGTCATACACAGCTCTCCTGCGTAAGGGATCAATTGCTTGATCATTTTCTCTGATGCATACAGTAGGGGCAGGCTTAAAGATGTTTTTTGACCTTTTCTATCTCCATAAAATACTTTAGGGTAGAGCCCAAATATCAGAATTAGTGTATATTCCGCCACTTGTAACAGAATGAGCCAGGTAAAGGTCTGCTCTGTTACCCAGGCAACCGCAAACAGCACGGCCTGCCTGTGCTCATTAGAAAGTTTTTTTAAAAAGCATTCAATCCTGGAATCTGCAGTGCTTCCAAGTAATTATATTCATATGGTGCATATATGCTGCAAAAATAGCTGCTTCTTTTTCTGCCAGCCAAATTAACCATGAAAACGGACCAGTTTAAGAATGTAATTATTATAGACTAATTTGGCAAACTAGGCAGTCAGTATTACCTCAACCTGGGCAGCCCGATCTCCTGGGATTTCACTCGCCTGAGGCTTTTTACAAAGAGCAAGGCAGCTCGGAGCATGCACTAGGCAGGGAGGGCAGGGAGGCAGGAAGAGCTGTGATGGAAGGGGCTCTTTTTGAGCTTCGTTTCTGCAAACACACCGCTGTAAATCTTCAGCAAAAGCTCAGAAAATTTTTGGTATTGCAATGGGGAAGGGAGCTGGGATTAAATGTCTTCAGAGCTTAAACAACTAGTTAAATGATCCAGACAGCCCCATCTGAACTGCATTTTGAGGAGTCGTCATCTTCGAATGTAAAATGGGACAGTCAGTGGATGCAAAGGTGTGGCGCACAGGTAACTGTATGAGGGAAAAAATGTAGCTGTTTCCAGTTAGAAGACATATTTGCTGTTCTGGACCCTGAGACATTTAAGATGGAGTAGGTTCCATAGTCTGTCTTTTAGGAAGGCAGTATGAAGGTACGTCCCTCCCACCTTGGTGCTGCCGTGCAGGCAGCGGTCCTGGTGAGAGGGAGAGCAGAGTCCAGCTGCAGCTGGGAGGTTGCCTGCCCCGAAGTACAGGCCACTTCACCTCCTGCCCCCACCCCAGCAGCAGCGGCCAGCGCGGTTTCCTAGGCCTTCAAAAGCTGGCAACGTAGCTGAAAAGGTGTTTTGCTGCTCTCGGCAAGCTGCCCTCTTTGCTTTCCCCTGCCGCTTGCCCTTCCACGCAGGAACCCCAAGCCAGGCCCTCAGCTGACCAGGCCGAGTTTAAAACAGCTCAGCTCCTGCCAACGGCCCTGCTGAGCCTCCTGCGAGCAGGCCTGGAGCCGGAGGTGAAGGAGAATAGGACCGAATGTTTAACACAGAATGTTTAACACAGCTTCTAACGCCCTCGGCAGCAAGTCAGAAACCACTTGGGCAGCTCTGCCGCCCCGGGACGCGGCTCAGCCACCGGAGACGCCGACACACAGCACGCCCCATCCCTCCCTCGGCCAGGTCTGAAAAAAGGAAGGAGCCTTCCAGAGCAGTGAAAGCACACGACGTCTTTAAACACTGTAACTAAATGAAGACTTCAAAGGAGAAGCGGGAGAACACGCTGCTGCCATTACAAGCACTCTCTGGAGTTGGTGGAGATCTAAAAGAACGTTTTAAAAATGGCAAAGAATGCGGAAGAGTGGGAATCGGATCTTCTTGGGAGAGATGGCATCCTGCTGAAGAGAGAGAGAGTCTTTGAGCACAGAACAGTTGATAAGTCTTTTCTGTTACGTATAATACACACTGGACGGCGTTTCTCAGTAGTGGTTAACCAACCAGTGTATTTACCGGAAGATGAAGCAGTGCCGAGTTCAGACAAAAAAATATTATCATCTTTCTTCTATAAATTTGTTTTGGGTAAGACAAGTAAAGCACTCTGGGCCATACTGAGAGATCCAGCGTGCATTGTCTGAATTGGGCGAAAACAGCGCTGGGATGAATCAGGCTGACATCCCAGGAGTTCCCCTCAGGACCTTTGGAGTCTGGGCTCTGGCCCCACCTTCAGCATCCTCACCTGTCCGCCTCAATGCGCTGCAAGCCTTCCTGCTTCTCCCTCGGCCTCTAAGGATCTGCTTAGGCACTTCAGAAGAAAGCCAGTTAAAAGAGCTTTTCTCTCACTTTTTGCAATACGCAGATAGGAGAGCAACGGACCTCCTGGGATCCGCTTGGAACAGACCCAAGTGGAAAGGCAAAAATATTCTTTGAATGTAACAGTTGAACTGCAGCTTGTAACATTTGAAAATTAATCACTTTAAACACTAGAGGCTAAGGAGCTAAATTCATAAGGATTTACAGTATAGTTGTGAAAAAGATCCAGGGCAAGCACCTAACTTAGACAAGGTTAGCTAGGCACGAGAGTGGACACCGTTCAGAAGCAGGATGAACCTCTCTCTCCTTCCATGGCCTATAGGAGGCAGTTAGTCCCTCTGACTAGCTGTTATAAATTCCCTGCTAAATTCCAGGACTACTTAACTTTAACAAGAAAATCTGGTTTTGCCTTTTTTTTCTCTCTGCTAATGGCAGGGATGGAAAATAAAGCTACATTTTTTATGCTGCTTAAATACTGCAGACAAATTTCAGTAAAAATACAGTATTCTGAAAAAGGAAATATGGACTTCCAGGTTACTGCCCTGGCTGGATAACCTCACAAGAAAAATCTTAGCAAGCAAAAGAACAAACACAAAGCCTCCACTATTGCACCATATTATGGTAGTGGTGCACTGTTGTTTTCAAGACGACTTCCACAACTGTTATGAAAAGAATGGATATTGATAATTACAAGATTTTTTAAAGTTAGATGTTGATAACCCATTTCAGTTCCTCTACCATAAAAAGAAGCAATAAACATTAAGACACAATGAAGTACATGAACGTGAAGTCATTCTTTAGATGAGGCTTGAAAGACAGCAACATGGAAAGCTATCAAGACTATTTTTGGATGGCCCAAAAATAAGGACAAGTGTGTTTTTTTACCATTTGGAAGCAAAAAAAGACACCTCAAGAGATATGTGAGCATAAGTCAATATATATAAAACAAGAAAACAAGAATATACACAGCAGACAGCAAAAGTGAATAATAACTATGGGGAGTGTTAGCCAGGGCACTGCCAACTATTTCTCCACTTTTTGTCTGTCAGCTGGAATGATTGTCACAGAAGTTGGTCAGTATTATCTTGACAATAAACACTTTCTCTATAGGAGATTTATCAAGATGGACATTTTTATGAAATGCCTTTAGAAACAGAAAAAGCTCTTTTTTATTATTTTTCATAAAGTGAAGATAACTTGACAAGGATCTTCCAAAGTATCTGACAGTGTTTTCTAATATAACACATGTATTAACTGTAAAATATTTAATATAAGATCAATTTGTTAAAAGAGATTAGTATAAATCCATATGAAAACCTTTGTGTTCTTTTAGTGGAAAGAACCTGTCATTTCCTGTCAAATGTTCTCAGTTGGCAATTATTATTGTACCTATATTTTTTTTACCTTTCATGTATTATGAGCTAGGTGGAAAAAAGTCTCTTACATCAAAGAACAAATATAAAAATAATTTTTAAAAGCCTTGCGAAGGGATGCTTTAGAAAACACATCAGATGCCATTCTAGTGTCTGAGTGAAGTAGAGGTTATTAAACCATACATCTAAAGTTAGAAAAGAATGGTTCACTCTGCAGGAAAAGGATGAAAGCCCCCTAGGTGATAACAAAGACAAATAATAAGTGCCTGTTACCATCTGTATGGATACAAACAGTTCCAAATGAACGGCTGAAATCGCTACTGTGCACTGGCTAAAAACTGCACACCTTGTTATGTTTGTCACCTCTTTTCTATCAGCTTCTCAATGCTTTTTCAGTTGATGTTAATCCCATGGACTGTATTTGCACAGAACACCTCTGGGTAAATACTTGATTCTAAGATAACTTTAATGATTCAGAGAAGATTCAGAGAAGACGACTTCCACTTCTAGGAAAACCTGATTCCTATTCCTTTTGATGTGCCGGCTGCACCCTCTCTCAGGCCAATTCCACTCACTTTTGAGGTGGCTTTAGCTCTTCAACGTAATACCCTCAGGAACATGAAGGGTGAATTGCAGCTGCTTTTCTGCAAAGCAGAAGGCTTTTACCATCTGGTGCACTGTTTTTCTGTGTTTAGATCGGACATGTGAATCAAGCCATTTGTTTATGCATTTACTTCTGCATGTACTGCAGGCATTTCCGCCCATTCAAAAGAAGAGGAAATCTTTGAACACAATGAATATTCTTTTTACTTTTAAATTAAATGTAGAAGTTCACTCAAATGAAAAACAAAACTATAAAAATTGATTGGTGGGGTCATCTGAGAAATTATTTTAACAGCAGAAAAGTTTTATATTATAAAGATGTTTGCTCCAATTCAAGAACTGATGCTCAGGTGGACCCTACCTTTAGAACCCCACACAGCATTACGCATTCTACAATAAACTAATCACCTTACTTTTTAATCAGTCCAGAAACACACATGCAACTATTCTGGCATCTGGGATTTTCACACTGTTAAAGACAAGCTGTGTAGTACATAGAATCATTAAAATTCTGTCTTTATGTCTCTTCAAGTCCGAAAGTCAGGTTCTTTAGCCAAAGAAGCTGTGCTACAATCTTTATGAAATCTTTTAATTATTTATTAAATCCTTGGATCGATTTAGCACCCCAGAAAATAAGAGCCTACTGAACTTTCCATTTATTCCAGTCTAGCTCTGACCCATCGCTTTATTTGACACAAGCAATTCGTCGTGTTGAAGCCCCTTTTTAAAGGTTATGACAGTTTGCACAGAACATGATAGAACTTGTAATGTCATCACTGACAAGGCTACAACCTTCACTTGTTGACATCTTATCAAATAGTCTCATTCTTGTTCAAGTCTTGGCCTGAGTTACTTAAAATGACACTTTTCCATTGCCAGCAACTGAGTCAGCCAGTAATTGCTGCCCAAAATAATACAAATTCATAAAAATAAATGATAGGAGATAGTTATTTTTAACACGTTTGACTTGATTCCTGAAATATCACTCAGTGACACGGAATAATAACTCATGCAAAGGGTGAATCAGCTAGAAAGCTGGAGTGGATTTACTCATAGGATTGACAGCATTGCAAGTAAAAACAAAAATTGCCGCCTCTACTTCCTTCCCCCCTATTGCTGCACCCAGCTTTGCACTGGACCTCTAAAAACACTCATTGTGCAGGTCATATATCTGCCAAACTCCATCCAAACAGCTGGAGACCTTGAACTGCTTGGTGAGGGACACATGAGATGAGATGGCAAATTTCTGGCGTCAGTCAAGTTAGTTTTCATTTGCCAGCTAACCAGGATTTTAAAACAAGCCTTCAGAGGAGAAAGAGTCAAACTTTTTAACTGTTAAGTGTCTTCTCTCTGAAGCACAAGCTTGCAGATACTGACCCAGGTATACCCTTAATACCACTCAGGTGTAGCACATGAGTAAGTTAGACAAGCTGAATTTCAATATCACAGGGACCACAAATCCTGAGTCAAGTCCAGGTTTACAGCTACACAAAATATGTTATGTTGGGCAATTATATAAATGAACTTTTCATTATTGGTAGCCAGAGGTTTAGCACATTCTCACATTAGCATACAGCATAGGTCAGTGCTCCTGTGGAGAAATCACTGTCCCCAGGCGCTCAGCCAGCTGGTCAGTTGTTTTATCGCAACCACGACCCTTCAGAGCTACCGCTAACCCTGAGGGTGAAAGAAGTGCAGCCTTACAGGAGCTGAAGGAAACCAGAGACCATCAAAGCTGCTAGTGATGCTGAAGCTGACACTAGCTACAAGTCTGCATTTAGTCTGGGAAAGGCAGACTCCCTCAGGGGAGGCACAGTGACACAGAAGGTACAAGTCTAGTCTTTGAAATGAAATGCTAAACATGTTAATAAAGTTGCTGAGCAGAACTGATAGTTGGGAATAGGAAGCTTAAAAAACAAAACAGCCACAAAACCACCAAAAAACCAACCACGACAAAAAGGGAGTGATCTGAAAGATCAAGACACAAAACATTAGCAAGAATTGACTTGCTTACTCTTCACGCAGCCATTAACTTTAACATCATTTTTTAAGTCTGAGTTCCCATTGCCAGCTTATTTCTTTTCCTGAAATAGTTCCAGTTTGATGGGAGGGAAAAGCAATGCATTTCTAATTAGAAGACTTTTATTAACGTGATATGAAGAAAAGGAGTAAGTTTATAAGATCCGGAGATGAACATATGGTTCCCTTATCTTTTCTGTTCCCCAGGTGGTGATCTAATCATGAAGACGTGCCCTTTTTTGTTAGCAGTGTCTTGTTCTCATGGATGCCTGCTGCCAATAGCGGGAAAGTCAGTATAAAACTGTGATGTCTGCACTGGGTTGTATTTGGGAGACCTTTTCTAGTTTTCATTCTGCCACAGGCTTGTTGTGTGACCTGCATCCCTTTGTGATACTTTTTAAACTGCCTACCTAGATTGCAAGATCTTTGGGGCATGACTTCTTATTCCAAGCATGCCACCAGGGACTAGTAACAAATATATTTATTGCAACCCTTCCCTTAAAACTCTAAAATAAAAAATAATAGAATTTAACTAACCATTGACTGCTGAGCACCTGTTCTGAATTTATCATGGACTGTAACAAGATTCCCCTTTTTTGCTCTTCTTCCTCTTTCCACTGAGTATGGGATTTTTTGTTTATGACAACTCTCCTATTAAAAAGAGCATTTGTTTCTGGATTACAGTTCTCATTCACTACTGTGTTGAACATTTATCTAGCATGTTGTTCTGAAGTTACGGGGGTCATTTTTCAAGCTGATTTTGAAGCTGGTTTAATCATGCTTTACATTTGTCTGCTCTCTATGTTGGAAGACCTCACCTGCACTAATATATCCTGCTGAATTAAGTAAATCTTTTGGAAAAATCTTTGTCATGAACCAGATCAACCCCCTAACTCTGATACTTTTAAGCTAGTTTAACCCTTCCTTGCATCATAAAGCTGTTAAATTATCAACGTGAGATCCCTAGAAGCTCCAAGTCAAGGCAAAGGAATGCATTACTATGTTTTTTATTATCAATGCTCCTTCTTGCTTTGTGCAAGAAGCAGTCTCTGTATACAAGATGAAAATGTAGCTGTGTCTGTTTTTGCTGGGATAAAACTTTCTGCTTCTGCCCTTCTCAGATGTCCAAGATGCAGCTTTGCCATTTCATTCATGGCACAGCAAATCATTGAATCTCTTCAGTGCTAACTGGAACATGAAAAGACAATTTTTACACTAAGCAGTTGCTGTCCATGATTCTACCATAATTTATCTTTAATTAATATCCTGTTATTGCAGACAGTATTACGTTGCAATATCCAGACATCACAGAGGGCTTCCCTGTTCCTCAGTAACACATTACTTGCTTTGGCAACAGAGTATACTGCATTTCTAGATCAAAGAATAGCTGTTTCTCTTCATTAATGAATTATTTAATCAATAAGTATGTGATATGCCAAGAAGGAGTTACAACTGAAAGATGGACAAAATTTGCACAACTGGTTCTGAAACACTTCTTTGCTTGTGCATACATGGCTCTGCTTTACGGCGCTTGGTTTGACAGAAACTGAAGCCCAATTCTGCATTAACAGACAATAAATCAAGGGCTAAAGCCAACAGAATGAGACATATTTCAGTTTGCACTCTTACATCTACCTCTGCTCTTGCCAGACAGATCCAGAGGATGAGTTGACTGACCTAGTTAAAACTGCCCAATTAGGTGAATGAATGACACAGTATTGAAGAAAGTGAAAAAGAGCAATACTCCAGGGAGGGAGCTGTCAGGGGCTCTGCTGGGAGCGGGGAGGATCATCCTGCTTATGATGAGACCAGACTGAAGTTTATAATCCTGTTATTCCTACTTCTTGCAGATACAGGAAACTTAACAAGTAGGTCAAAAGTCTTATAGTGGAAGATGTATGGTTTTCCTATGGATGAGACAGTTTGTACCCATCCTCAAAGAAGAAAGGCCAACACTTCTTTCTGATGTTATTATAAACTATACTAACTGGGAAACAAAATAGCAAAACTAAAAACAGAGTTCATATTAATTATTTTTTCATATTTTTCACTAATAAAATACTAACTTTCTCAGCAATATGCTTAAAAGGCTTATTTGCCAAATGGTAGCACCTTCTATGTTACTAGGAAAACAAACATGTTTACCTTTTATTTCCCACGTCCTTATCCTTAAGGACATACAGGTCTCACCTCAAGATAGCAGAGGAAAAAATGGTGAAAATACAGAAATAATAGCAACACACTTTGGATCAACAGAATGGACCAAATTCAATTATGGTGATTTCCTTCGGCAGCAGCTGAACAAAGGCAGCGGAACACGGTGGACTTACAGAACATACTAAAGCAAAGCCTCTCTCATCACATCAGCCAAGTAAGCCTCCCTGCTCTGTCACCGCAACTGCTTCGGTGGTCTTTAAGATTTCCAGGCCACTGAGAAAAAGCCTGATCATGACACATTAATTAATACATCCAGAGTAATATGAGTGTCTCATCCTTTTGACGAAAGGGCCAGAAACTGAAAAGGAATATTTACTATTCAGAAATTGAGCAGAATGTCAGATATTGCACAGGAGCCAAAAAAACCCACCACCTTTTAAAAAAAACATCTGGTGTAACCCCTTTTCTGCTATTAGATTCTTCTGTAGCTAAAGAAAATTAGCAGAGTGAGTGCAATGTCACTCAACACTTATGTGTGTGCTTAACTATTATTATAGTGAAAGGTTGTACAATATCTCAACAGTGATAGTGTTGCCAAATGAGCAATTAAGAAGCAAGGTTTAGAGTCATTGCTTTTGAGAAGCTGTAAAAGTAGATCATAGCTGGTGGGATGGTAATTCTTCAGCGAGGGAGGTGCTCTGGTCCCTCCAAACCTTTCCTCTGTGGTTTGCATGGAAGTGATGCTGTTCAGGTAAAGCATTTTCTCCTATTCCAATCCCACTCTTTTATTTTTCTAACCCAATGAAATTTGTATATGATGGTAACTTCATTTTTTGATTCATCTTGTTTGCCTAACCAAATTATTTCAGGAATGACAAGCTCATGACACTACTGCAGTGTGTCCCGTATGGGTTTTTTTCAAGCAAACAATAAGGGTCTGTGAGTGGAATAGATTTTTCCTGATAGAGATGCTGAAAGCAAGGGAACTGGAAACCAGGTATAAATCACAAGGTATAATTTTTTCCAGATGATACAAAGCCATAAAACAGGCTATACATATGACCTCCAGACACACGGTTTGGTGCCCTGCAAGCTTATAGGTGAACAAATAAACATTCGCAGTCCAGACCAGCTAGCAAGACCTAAATAAGACTCTAAAGTAGAAGGACTTCAGGCTCCCTCCTTTCCTCCCAGCAGCAATACGTCAGAGTTTGCGTACCAGAAGGGAAAGGGTTTTGCAGTATAAGTGACACAGCTCCAGCATTCGCTGCAGCTGATACAGATGAATCCCTTTGTCATGTGCTGCTGGAGTAGCTGAAGGAGAGGCACTGGGGACTTCATGCTGCATCCTTGAGATTAGTGGATGCAAAAAGGAAGCTATCCTTTGCAAGAACAATCAGTACCTCAAGAGAATGTTTAAGAAGCAGAGCACGTAGCATTTCCAGGAATAAAATCACTTTTTATTCTTCTTTCCCATACATAATTAAATTCTCTCTCACATTTTTTGTTTCAGCCCTTTCCTCTACCTGAAAGCAACAGAACAAAGAGAAAAATGAGAACACATACATGTAACTTAAGACAGGAGAAGCCACTAACACAAAACACAGGTCTTGTTCCCAGTCCTCATTTCCTGACAGAGAGCTTTTCTGATAAGGGAGAGCAGTACAGAATGACAGTGAATCACACATCCTGGAACATGAAAGTTCAACATTGCTATTGAAAATTGTTAATGTGATCCTTAACTTCAAGATTCTGCAGTCATCTCATTCAGTACTTACAGATAGGACAAAACAGTTATTTTACAACGGCATGGGAACGCTTCTTAATTTAAAGTCTGTGAATAAAACTAAACTCCAGAACAAAGTCATTATAGCAATTATGAATGTTGAGTGAACTTCGGTGTCCCCCGACTGTTTGATGTGAGATTCCTCACATACACCTTAGCCAAAATGAGCTTGCTGTACAATGTATTTTCTTCATGGATAACCATTTCAGTCTTAAATGTTATTATAAATCGAGGTGGGTTTCAACGAAACCTTTTCCACTCTCAAAGGTGTCAAGATTATCCTTTCATCTTTCAATCAATTATGAAAATCAACAGAAAGGGAAAGTGTTATTTGTGTAATGAACAGCTTTTAAGTACATAGAACCTATGTGGCATACAAATTTTACAATACTTATAAGTTCGATACATTCTGCACAATTGCTATATTAAATTAAATCACTAAACTCCATCTGCAGGCAAATTCTCTAGATACTTTGGGTTTCTTCATATCAAATAGCCTGCAGGTGTGCAAATAAGCATTCATAGTCCATACCAGATGTCAATATCTAATCAAAATACATAATTTTAAAGTGTATGCTCTTGATGCTATCTGTGATTTCCTGTACAGCATATTGCTGCTCTTCACTATCAGTATGGAACAAAAAGACGTATTGACAGAAACTGGGTGAAACACACAATTCAATTACTAATAAACCAAATTCTATCTAGAAGTATAATGAAAGCATTAAGTTAGATCCAAAGATTGCCACTACTTTCTCAAGTACCAAAAGGAGTTAAAAGTTGTTTCTTTGTCTATCCTCTCTCGTTATGAAAAATGCAAGACCAATTAGTACCTAGCTCATGCACACAATTAAGAGGATGACCACTATCACGGACAGTGGGACAAGAGGAAGCTGCATCAGTCTGGATCTTCCACTTTTGATGGACCGGTCCTACAGAATTGCCTATCAATGGAGATTTATGAAAATTCCAGTGTTTAAAATAATGACACCCCCAACATAAATGTTTTTTGGGGGGAGGGGGCTGCTTTAATACAGCATCAGAACAGGACAATCACTGTTAATTATTTTCTAGACAAGTAATGAGCAAATATTCTGGCAAACCCAATAATATAGTAGCCTAGGAGAAGAGCTCTCAATCCTTAATACAGGAAATCTAGTCACATTTCCCCCTAAGGCAACATTCTAGATTTCAGTTGCAATTTCTTATTTATAAAAAAGCTTAGAGAAATAAAGGGCTCTGAGCAAGTGTTGAACAGTAAAATGTATACTAGCTTGTGGATACACAAGTTGGAATTTCTTTAAAACTCTAGAAATATGCCTCTTTTTTCATCTTACAGAAGGAAACTCGTTCATAATATGTACATGTTGATGAAAGTTGCGTCTAGATATCAGGGGAGGACTACAGTCTCAAGTGTCAATGTGGATATCAAAGGCAACACTAAATCTAAGACACTATCTTTACAACATAAATAACTGACAAAGACACACACACGACTTACGGAAAGTAGGTGAAGCACTGAGAGTGCTGAAGAGGAGTTACTTCATAAAAGAGTAGGAGCTGGGGGGACTGATTATTCTACTTTTCCCCCTTCTTTTGCAAGTCTCAAATCAGGAATTTCTATTTCTTCTTTCATTTTTAACTAGCTATAGAGATTAGTTAAAACAAGTAGATAAAGCAACAAAAAGACAGAATTTTTTTCAATTATTTTAGTGTTAGAACAATTTAACTACCTTTATTTCAGAGCTTTCCTCTGTTATAGTCTGAGATTCATACATTTGTGTTCAAAGTGGGGAGGACATCGCTTACATAAACGTGTCTTTTCTACCTGTACCAACATCTTTGTTTTAATCCTTTGTACGTTCCATCTGGCAAGGAGAAACACTGTTACCCTCTTAGAAGTTTGTCTTCAAGTGTAGCATAGGGATTGAGCATTTTGAAAATATCCCCCAAATCTATGTAGTTCCAGGAAAAAAACCAAGCCCCACAACTAATGAGAAATCATTATCATCATTATAAAATTGTAAAATGTGTTCTTTAGGTGAATGAAATGACAAGCACCAAAGCCTATTAATTTTTGTTACACGGAGGCTGTTTAAAAGTTTTGCTCTAACAAAAAAAAAATATACCAATGAGACAGATTCAATACAAAATATAGTTACCGTGTTAAGTTTTGTATAGCAGCTACTTCATTGTGTATAACAATTGTGTTATCAAGAGGCATTAATACTGTTTACAATAACAAGACTAAAAGCAATTAATCAAAAGTCAATATGATGGCATAGAATGGATTCTGGCTACTTGCCACCACGAGCAAGAACAGAGTTCATTGAAATAATAATAATAATTGCACAGATTTTTTTTTCACTGGAGTGGAACTTTCCGTCCCCTATTTACATATCAAGTATTGGGTCAATGAGCATTTGAGAAGTCATCTTTTTTCCCCTTGGAAAACACACATGAACATACACAACTAAAGGACAGATTTCACATCAGCCAAAAATGAATACAAGCATTTCTGCACTCTTGTTTATAAAGGTAATAATTCTAGGCATTGTATTTCTACCGCATAAACAAATAAATAGTGACAAGTGGTATCAGAATATGCCACCATGATTTGGCTGGCAGAAGGTCTAGACAGGCAAATCTAAAGAGTGCTCTGCAGACAGCCTTTTTAAAAAACTAATTTCTTGCTTATAAATTAGAACCATGGGTCATTAAGCTTTCTGTGCTAAACATAATGCTACCCAACTAGTCAACCAAGGCAACGAGCCATGAAGGACAAACTAGATTATACATTTTCCTAATTTAAGTTTGGAAAACAGAAGAGAAACCTTCTCGACTAGCAGTAATTTTGTTCTGTATTGATCTGCAGACATGTAATCCAGCCATGACATTCAAGGTAGCATTGCCTTGGAAGTTACTTCAAAAAAGAAGAGCTCCACATTCTCTGCAGAGAACTTTACATCTGTTTTAGCTCATCCTCACTACTTCATAGCACTTATATGCATTACTGAAGTACTGTGTACCTGAGTGAAGGACTGCAAAACATTCCAGGAAACAGAATGCGTGATGGTAAGAAAGAGTCTGTAGCCTTATCTGAACCTCTCTGCAATCTTGTCCTTTCTTCCCTTTTAGGATATGTTCTACCACTTATACTGCCTACAACAGTCCTGAACTTCCTTTCTATGTAACCTTTTGTTAATTCAAGCTTTGCTTGCAGCTTTTCAATAGTTTCTTTTCTTTTTAATTGCTTTCCTCACCTCGACACGACAACCTCATTCCTATCCTCTTACCCAAGGGACATGCTCTAGGTGTTTCTCACAAAGACTTGAGCTCTTCTGTTCCATACTGTGCTAAACATCTCTTTATTGTCGAGTGATGGTTAAAACATACTTTGTATTTTTCTAAAATCCTGTATCCATCATCACTTTCTGTAAATGGAATTATTTATTAAAATAGAATAAAAAGAGCACTATGAAATGTTTTTTGAGGGACTAGGTTAACTATAGATTTTTTAGTATGCCTCAGGGCTTCCCAACTTTTTCTGTTTTAGTGGTCAGCATCATTATTTTACTCTTTTCTGGCAGCAATATATTAATCTACATTTAAACTTTCTATGATAGTTTAAAAATATTTTACATTATTGATTTTTTTTTAAAAGCACCATTCTGAATACATTAAATAATAAAGTTCCAAGTTCTACCCAGTCAGATATTTTAAATGAGAACATCTTGACATAGTATACAATTTACAGGCTTGTCTATTCTCTCTATCCTTCATCAACTTACGCTGAAAAAGACAACAGAAATTCTTAAAAAGCTAGCACAAAAACTGTGATAGAGGGTGGTGGCAGACATTGCTTGCTGTGGTAATTCACTTGAACAAGACAGTGAATACAGTTTTCTTTCAGATAGTGTATTTATGTACAAAGTGTTCCAAAGTGATTTATGAAGTACCAAGTTATAAAGCAGCCTGGCAGAGCAGATACTGTGAACTGAAAGATACATTGTACACTCAAAAGGCTCCAGAATGTTTTGAAAATTAGGCATGGGAACTAGCTGCAAAATTGGAAATGCTCAGGTTGAGATGGAAATGAGGAAGAATAGTGGAGAGCATTATCAAAGGACTACAACAGGGTCTGGTGGATGAAGGATCATCCAAATGTCAGGATAGGAATAGAAGAGGAACTTTTAGTTTTAGTATTTGTCTGATTACCCCATTATGTTGACTAATATGCCATATTCAACTGAACCATCAGACCTTGAATAAATATAATTAGGATTATAACGTTAGCCTTGAAGTAATGTCAAGGGGTTCATCAGTCTCAGCCTGTCATGGGAGACCATGGGGAATCTGCTAACTCCATCCTGACCACAAAGAAATGCATTAAGTAACGCTAAAAGGAAGTCTGTGGCTAATCCACAGATAGCTTACTCTTGCCAGAAAATACTCAATATAAATAAATAATAATAATTAAAAAAATGCATATTGCCAATCAAAACTGAACTCCCTTAGAATTCAGGTCCTTCTCAGACCTTCCATAAGGAAAAAGCAGTAAGTGTGTTGACACATGTTGGTACACACACATACAATCTCTCATACTATTTTTAATTGTGCTTCAATCATTTTTCTCTTCTAAGCCTTGAAACATGAAAACGAGAGCGTGTATCCACACATTTGAGATGTGACCATACATTGTAGCACCAAACCAAAAGCCTTTCTGTCTTCTTTTGAATGACCAATCCCAGAGATCTCCCCATGTTGGAAATCAGCTACTCCCAGGATTAATCCTTTTCGATAGTCATACAGTGGCAGGGATGGAGAAGACAGCAGGAATTGCCTTCTGTTCGGCAACCAGGTACCTCCCCCAGCAATCTTTCCGCACTGTCTTTCCCAGGACCCCATGGCTGGACCATGGCAGCGGCCAAGCACACCTTTCAGATTGCCATCCAGAGACTTGGACTTAAAGTGTGAGGTCTGTCTTCACAGCCAACTCCACACTGTGTGAAGTCTCTATGCCATGAAAACTGAGATTGAAAAATCATTAATAAAATGGATATCATATGGCAACAGGTTTAAGAAATTCTGAAAGTTCATTTTGTCCATTTTTAGATAATCAGTCCCAAATGCATGCTGTGCTACAGAAAAAATCTGCTAAAATAAAAAAGGAATCACATTAAATAAAAAAATGTGATAAAACAGATAAAAACCCATTCATTACAGTTCATTTTTGTAAAGGAGAAGAAATTTATGTCTCAGCTTCCATAAATTGGACTTTCAGCATTTAAAAACCTTTCTTTGCTTATAATAAAGACATCCAATAAGACTGGAAATGGAAAACTTTTCACAAGAGGGGAACTTTCCTTTCTGTTCTGATCCAAGTAGTTGAAACAGTGATTAAAACCTGCAGAGTTTCACAGCTGTCAAATGTGAAGGTTATTTTATGGAGAGTAATTAATAATCTAAATGGATGTACAGGTCTCTCACTTCTCGGTCTTTGTCATAAGAAATCAGGAATGAAAAGAGCATCGCTGATATCTTTTGTTGCAAAGTATTCTTCCCCCTTGCAATCAATGTTTTATCATTTAGATAAAAGAAGTGCAGTTTTTTTATCAACCCAAAGAAGAACAAGTAAGTCAATCTGAAAAAAACATTTCAGCTCTATTAGAAACAGCTTGTTGGAAACAATCATTGCAACAAATTTTTACTTAAAAGATTAGATTATTGATCCAGAAATGTTTCTTTCATAACACCAATTATTTTTTTAATGAATAAAGTGAAAATTAAGCATAGAGTAACAGATGTATTTAAAATACCTGTTTTTATTTACTGAAACTAAATGCCAAAAGCAAACTGTATTTTGTAAGAATTCACAGTAGTCATCAGTCCAGAGACAATAAAATTGTAGCTGATTTCCCCCTGCTGAACCCCACTGCCAAACACTGAATGAAAGTATTAACTTTCTTTTTGCTTAAAAAAAAAATATTTTTGAGTGTATTGCTCATGGTTAAGCCCACAGAAATAAATAGGACAATGAACTCAGAGTGAAAAAAAATAATGTTTTCTAAGAAAAGAAATCATAGAAACATTAAGGATGGAAAAGACCTCCAAGATCATCGAGTCCAACTGTCAACCCAATACCGCCATGCCCACTAAACCATGTCCCTAAATGTCACTGTTAAGCTTCTAAGCAGCATACCCGCTCCCCGATTGTTGCTGGAGCATAACCTAAAAAGTTGTAAAAAGACACTAGAAAAGTTTGAATCTTTACGCTTTCCTGGTTGGGACCTTATTATTATGGTCTCAGACAATCAATATTTTGGGAACAGTTTTCTGGTTAAAGAGCCAGGAAGCACCAGCCTCTTCTTTTAGTTCTCTAGTGTGATTTAAGTACTCTTAGTGCTAGGAGATACAAAGAAGTACTCCTGAAATAGTCTCTCACTTTTAGAATTAACTTTTGGTTGGATAGATAGCAGCAGTGAATTATCAGACAATTAAGATTATGGCAACTTGTCCCATTCATTTGGTAACTTATTTTCAGTTCAAAATATTCTGTGTACAAGAGTATAATCTCAAACATATACTTTCTCTTTTTCTTACTTACTGAAGTCAGCAGAGCATCACAGTCTCAAAGATGAACACTGTCAGGTAGGCCAATGTGGCTCTGGTTTGTCTACTTACTATTTTGTCTGCAGACATAAGGTCACCAAACCCATATTTTGAGCTTACTAGATGTGAATCAACTCCAAAGCAGAAAACTGTGTATCTGTGATTAAAAGCGCTGAGCCCAAGCTAATGAGCCCCTTCGAGACACAAGCTATAATGGCCTGGACTCAGTGCCTGTTAACACGGCTACGGGGCAGCCTCAGCCTCAGACAGGACTTGTGTTGAGTAGGTGGAGCACAGTCTGATGGCAAAGGCATATCAGCATCCCCTTATGAGCCTGTGCCATTGGTTTCATAGAGAAACAAACTCCCAAATCACACAGGTACTTTTGATAATTCTGCTCTCATTTCCTAGCTCAGGACTGATTGAAAACAACTGGCAAATCTCGCAGTAGCAATTCAGCAGGTCATGTCCCTGAGCTCTCTGCCAGGCTCCTCTGCCAGAGGTCACCGCTCCTCATCACTGAACACATGCCCGTGCACACACCTCCAGCTCCTCAGGGCTCGGCTCCGACCAGGACACTGCTCTGGGGCAGCAGCTATGAACCTGCCTGCTGATTCCTCGGCATGGCAGTGACCCAGAGCTGAGGTTAGCAACTTCTGAAACTGCTGTAACAAGACTCGTTCACATTCACTTATCAAGAATAACTGCAAAACTGTGTGCAGCAGTGGGATAAATAGGTTGTGTGTTTAAATTACGTCCGAATTACTTGGTTGCTGTAGACAGCACTGAGAATCCAACTTCGTTCAGGAACTGGACCTTCAGAAACCTGCCCGCTCCTTGAAGAGCATCACAGGTAGCAAAGGCAGATGCTAGGGACAAACGGACTGGACTGAAAAACCTCTTTTTCATGTAAAATGTGAGCTTCAGTTGCAGAAAGGCAGAAAGCTTGGTAGAAAGGATCTGCATGTAGCTCGATGTTAAAATGGGAGCTGGTGGCAGATTGTGTTATAGTCTTCATTGGCTTGTGAAAGACCAGTGATACTGCAGGAGCCTGGGGCAACTTTTTGTGTTCCCTCCTTCTGCTTCTCTTTTTGTCTGTTTATTAGTTTTATTTGGGTTCTGCAGTGCAGGATAGAGAGCAAGGTATCTTCTGTATTAAAAAAAGGGTTTTAATAAGAGTTGAGCTGATCTAAAGAACATTTTAGCTCCATCTATCACCAAAGGCGGCAATCCCTACTCTCTTTTGTACTGCAAAATGTTAATTTTGAGGCTGTCATGGATTTTAAAGTGAAAAGCCAGTAATCAGTTCTAGAGCAGTAGTAACTGATCAATGTTTGCTTAGGAGTCATATTCCCTCTCTCAGCACTACAATATGAATTGGAAAAAAAAAATTTCTGATTTCATTGAGCTAATTTTATTGAACTTTTAAATGTGAATCAGAATGTGAGGAAAAAAAAATCTAACTCCAGGGAGATAGTTTTAAAGCATCTTTACAGGAAACTCATTTCATGACTTTCACTAGACGTATGAAATGCTAAAACCTGCAACTTGCTCAATGGACACTTACCTCACTCATTAAGACCAAAAAAATACTAGAGAGAATAATTCTTGAATACTACTTTTTCTCATCCTCTGACAAGCTGTCTTTATAAGAAATTCCCTTGTCTTTCTTCTTGTTGACTACTTCACCATGTTGGAAACAGTAAAACAACAGCAAGGGCAACACAGGCACTATTTCAACCCATCTTGTTTGGAGCCCTTGTGCACAAACTACAGCAACTTCAGTATTTACGTTCCCTTAAGACAGTATAGAGTCAAAAAATACTTTTTTTTCCCTCCCATTATCAGGAAAGGACACGCATGAGTTACTGCTAACCAAAATAGCAAAGAAAATGAAACACCCTGTACAAGAACTTCAGCTATTTGGTATTTTAGTCTTGGAGGTACACAAAACCACTAAACAACTCATGAAACAGTATAGCCTATCAAGATCAAGATGTAAAGGGTGCTCTTCTAGTAAAGGGTCAGATTACACTATCAAAAACTTCTTAAATACTTTATTAAACTGACCATTTTGCCTGCTATTGCTTTGGTTGCTCTCAACAACATGCAGACAATAAGCACTGACAAAAGATCAGGACTAGACTACTGCTACAATACTGCTTTTCCTCATAAACATAGTCAAAACATGCAATTTCTTCTTAGAGATCCTGTGTCTCCCAAGATTATCATAATACATAAAAGGGACAAGAGGGGGAAAATATGCCTCTTTTCCCAGGTGGTTTTACTCTGGCAGCACTTTCTACTTAGTCAATATCATTGCTTTTCTTGTATTCTCACTTTTTGTGTCTACATCAATTTACTTAATTTCCTGGCACTGTCACACCACTGGTGGGAGTAACATAGCTGTCACATCACCTACATTTCTTCTGAGGTCTGCCAACTGCCAGTCAACCACAGCAGATGTAACGCAGAGGGAGAATGAAGGAGAAGAGAGCACTGCAAGGAAGACCTTCACGTACCAGTTTCTGTCCTGGGCAGGTCTGGCACAAGAACAGAGAAAAGAACAATTCAAAAAGACACCGAAGAGGAGAAATTTTGAAGCACATACAGCACCTGAACCTACCTTGAAGAGGTGAACAGTTTAATTAATGCTTGTAAATGAATGAGAGCTTCTGACAAGACACCATGTAAGCACAAAGTACAAATGAACAACGGTAAGTCAAATAATAAAATCTCTGATCCTGCAAAACTACAATAAGAATACCTACAGCTTCTATATCTATATGATTTATGTACTTTAAGAACTACTTAAGGTCAAATTTCCAGCTGTGAGTACTAAGGCTGTTCCCTAAATGTGTTTTAAAGCAGTGATTCATGTCTTCAAATGCTTTGACAGAAGCTTACTCGATGTGCCAATAGGCTAATTAAGAGAGGAGAGGTGCCTGTACCTAATAGGATATTTGGCCTTAATATTTGCAAAACCTGCCAACATCCTTCTTTATAACCAGAAAAAAAATAAATCTGGCTAGACTGAAATCAGAGGGGTGTTTGGCCTGAAAGCATACACACACACAGAGGCCCACACTCTACTGGCCACGCTGCTCAGAAAGCCTCAGAGCTCCCCAAACCTCGCTCTGGCTAATTAAATTCCAGACAAGGTAGAAAATTACTGTATTACTCTCTGTGCTGGCTGGTTTTATTAGCAATTCCTAGTGGAACTACCTGAGCAGCCTTTTGGCAAAAATAACATAATGAGTTAGTAGAAAATAATAATAAAAAGCCCCCACCCACCCACATTTTACTTCGCAAACAGCAAGCTGTACAGCTAGGATGGAAAGGCCGACGCTGAGGACAGCAGTGTATCATCATCCAAAGGATGCCAGGGAAGAAGAGTTTCACTGCGCACAGGGGGAGGAGGAGAGGCAGAGAGACGGCGCATAGGGAGGATGACTTGGGAGAAAGACTCCAGCCTTGCCTGCTCCCCAAAGACCTCTTAAGTGCTGGCAGTTTGCTGTCCAGTCCAGAATAGGCTATTTACAAGTTCCCTGCAAGACTCAAATCCACAGATTAATTTTAAATAAGAGGCTGTAAAATTGTTTCAGTGTGACAGGAACATTAACACTGCCCAGTATATGCAAGTACTAACTTCCTGAATTTCTGCTTTTCAAATGTACTTTTAACTATTCTAGGCTAAAATATGTATGCTGCATGCTCAGGCAAACCTCCAGCTGCATAGAAATGAAATATTACTGAAAGAGGTTGTTTACAAGAGCCGGCTGGAGCAGCTAATACATATTATAATATGCTAAGCTCTGATAGTCCCATATCAGTTGCAATTACTTAAAAATGCAGTAGCTCCAAGATTGAGGCAAATTAAATTCTTTTTATTCATGAAGTAACTAAAACAATGGGCAGGAAAATAAAAGAATACCCGTGGTAAAAGGTAACAATTGGTAACAGACAGACGGCAGGCAGCAAAATGTGCTTGTTCACAGCACCCTGGAGAATGCTAAAGAAAACACCCAGTTTTCTTTAATTGTTTCTTACTTACATTGTTTGATCCAGGCACATAAGCTCTATTAAACCACTGAAAACAACCTCCTTGGGTTTAGTCATTACATAAAGTTTATTTCAGAATGAGACTCTGGGTACCTAGCAATGATTCTCAACTTTTCCAAAGAATTTTTCTGAGAACAGCATAGACACGCGTAAGCCCAACCTGCACGCAGAGAGGCAAGCCCAGGTCTGCACGTCCGAACAACTGGGCCCACTCAATCAAGATGTCAATCAAATAATTAAGAAGCTTACTGAAAGCAAGAATGGGGGAGAAAAAATGGTGTTGATTGGTTTGTTCAGGCTGATGCTGCACAGAACTCGAGGCAGGAATAAAAGTGGCGCAGCCCAAGAACAAGCGTAGCACATGCACCATTCTGCAGATTTAAGGGTTGTGCTCTTTGCTTGTATGTGTACAGTACCAGAAAAATTTCACCTCACTTTGTTAGCCCTTGTAAATGGAGAATAAAAATGAATGCTGGATTATTTTCAGTTTTGTAATTGGTGGAGAAACTACTAAAAGCATGTTCCTAGAGTGACTGAGACCATTTAGGATTAGATAACCTCAAATTAGGGCATTTGCTTAGAGGGATCTGCCTGCAACATCACATGGGAGAAAAATCAGCCCAAGTGCAGAATAACTCAAGGGTGTTTGTAATCAGAAGCGTGGGAGGGCAGGAGAGTGAGCCCTGGTTGCTGAACCTGAGGTTGGCACAAGCTGAGGAAATAGGAACAGGCAATTCCCAGAACAACATTATCTAAACATCAGCGCATCTCTGAAACAGGAAGAAAAAGTTGTTAAGCAGAAAAGAGCACAAAAACATAAATATGCATGCTTATTAGTGATCAGGTAAAACCTTACTCTTCAGTAGAACCCAGAGCTCTATTATAAAATATAATAGCAGCAATCTGCCAAAATTATCTTTGTTTCAGAATAGTGATGTGTATTGGGACAATGGGGTATAAGGTCTTGGTCTGTAAAATATAGGGGACATAGAGAGACTTACAAAAGGATATGACCTTTAGCAACATTAAATAATTTAGCAAATGGCTGTCAGGGTCAGGAAGTTTGGTAGCCCCTGCCCTACAGCTTCACTGTCTGCATTAACTAGGGCTCAATAGCTCAGAAGCTTAAATCCATACAAGATTTGCAAAGAACTTTATCCACAAAAGGTGTGAAGAACAAGCAGTTGAGTTGGTGGTCCAAATTAAGCCTCAGGAATACAAGAGAATTCAAATATTGGTATGTGTTCCTAGTCCACACCCTCCTAATCCCCCTGAAATTACCATATAAATAAAGTGTCACTGTGGATTTAGTCAGTTAGTGATCACTTGCAGGTAAACCTCATTACTGGTTACAGTAATAGGAAGATTGCAAATAGATAAGAAAATAAAGAGAAGGAGATTTGAGTCTCCCACAATTTTGTAAAAAGAGTATTTAAAATGAACCTTTTGGAAATCTTATCTTAATGACAATATTATTGCACAGATGGACAAAATATGGCATTCATGTTCTTATCTTTCTGAAACAAATTACTATTAGCCGTCACAACCACCACAGCCATCATCACCACACACACAACCCATATCCATGGACGAGACTGAGAGATATTGATTTTTCAACTTGTCTAATTGGCCCGAGGATATAGGAAATTAACTGGATCCTGCTCTGCCTGAGCTAGCAGCTTTTCTCTTTGCTAGGAACAGAAAGCAAATAAGATTACATATTACTTATTCTTATGTCAATTTTCTTGCTAGAAAAAGTTAGGGGTAGTTTTCTCTGCCGGAGTAATTATTTCTTTTGCATAAAAGCTTACAGTTTCTGTTTTGTTTGCTTGATACCTGTTTGTTTGCTTGATGCTTGCTTTATTTATTTAATTTCTAAAAGCTTTTTTTAAAGACTGCAATTAAGGAGATTATTCCTCTGGAATGGGGAATGGTGAAGGATGACTCAAAATGCTCAGAGAGATACATGCAAACACATCACTGCTTTTCTCAAAGTTCACACAACAGCCCTGCAATGACATAGCTGAGGGCAAAGGAACACGCGAGTACTGATGCACCAGCATTACGAACATACCACGCATCTTCTTGAACTCTTTTTTTAGACTCTCTAAGCAGTTCATCTTTGCATTATTTTTTTCCTTAATTCATCTTTCAGTACTTGACCCAGAATCAGTAGGCAACCTCTGAGAAACTCTGCTCTGAGCAGCACCACCATAAAGCTGTTCCCTGCGGCTGCCTCCCAGTTAGACTTCTTAGCGTCTAACACTGGGACTGAATTTACTCTGCAGCCTTTGCATTAGTGAGGTCACTTCTCTCCCCCTTCTTTCCACAAAACATGTCAAATCTACCTGAAACTGTTACAAAAGCTACCTGAGGATAAAGGGGACAACAGTTTTCTCCAGTGCGTAAGCTTCCCTCCCTAACTGCTCCCCAAACCAGGCTTTCTTTAAAATATGAACCAGACATAAAGCTCACAAAAGTTCCCAATACAGTATTCTCTTCTTGTTTCGTTAACAAAAGGATTAATTTTTTATTCCTTTCTTCTTGAGAATTCTTTCATTTTCGTATTTAAACTGCTATATTTCTTCCCTGAATCTCCCCGGAAACAGCTCTTCTGCAGTCTTCCGTGAAGTGCTATCAATATTAGTATTCTGCTGCTAATTCAGTTCCTCTGCTCCACAGCCACACAGCAGAGTACCCTAACGTAATCATATTGTCTGTTATCCACTGCAATAAAGATAATCTTTTCTGAACCCCCTCACATATTGGCAGTGTGTGGTTTAATGGATTACTCTTTGGAGGGGTTTAAGAATATAAAGTGTAAAATAAAACTTTACCAGAAACAGCTTCAAAAGTCAAAAAGTATTCTATATTAAAACTGAAAGTTTCTATTTTTATGCTCCATTTCTTTCCAATATAGATTACTTGTTACTGAAAAAGTCTCTATTTTGCCTGTTCTAAAACCTAGGTGTTTTTAAAGACCCAGGAAACATTAAAAAGTCAAATCAGCAATGCTTATTAATGTTGCTTTTTGTATTACTGAATTCTGCAGTAATGTTTACTGTTTCGAGGGGAGTTTATAATTATGCAAATTGCTAAGCAGTCTGCATAATGTACAACATGTTTGGGTTCACTGACTAGAAGCTAAGATACGTTTCTTTAATGCTGCTTGTATGCTATGCAATTCAGTTTGCATTTCTTAACGCTCCACTGCGCCGTACCTGTCTCCAGCAGTATGCCCTGCGTTTCAGAATTTATATGCAACCTCAGTACCTTTGCAGACATTTGGTTTTCAGAAATTACTTAAATAATTTATGTGTGCCAACTTAACATTTTGCAAAGCAAAGCAACATTTTGATAGCCCTCTAGTTGCTGAAACCTTGTGAAGAGACTTTCACCCTTTTCATTATAAGCTCAATTGTTCTCATCGCAGTTATAACTTAAGCACTGTGAAAGCTGTTCAAAGCTGTATACGTGACATTCAAGTGGGTGTCGTTTTTTTTTCAAATCAAAGTTTCTTACATGTACTCCATTGCTTTAAGCACAGCATACCTCCTTCATATCATAAATATTCTGGCAGTAGTTGCTGATAGACCGTTTCCTGATCCTGTTTCCAAATGCATACATCGTTCTCACCTGCTTGTGCAAGTGCAAGGCGGTTCTGAATGGACGTGCCTATTCTGCTCCTGGTGTCTGGTCATAGCACATGGCACCAGAATGTAACAGAATATTTTGAGGTGAGCTGGCAGAGCCCAACAACTCCCTAAGCCTCCATCAGCCTGTTGAAACATTCTGCCCTGTGTGAAAGGTTGATCCACTTAATCACCTTCTTAAAACACCATTTAGGCAATCACCAGGCCCCTGAAAGCCAAACAAAAGTGATTAAATACCCCTGTGGACAAGTGCAGGCAGTGATCAAGCTCTCCTGGTGTTCCCAGCTATGACTGGCTCTGTCACAACCTTGTGAAGCCTACGTCCTGTAGCGCGGCTCATGAGTCAGGTTTCCTTGGCTTTGAGACAAGATCGGCTCTTGGCTCTAGCCCAAGGCATGGCTAACCCCCAAACTGATCTGGGCAGCCCTGCGGCCGCACGTCGCTCCTCGCTGTCTCCCAGGCTTACCTCACGGGGTGGGGTCGGCGAGAAAAAAGGCAGAAGCAGCATCAAGTTAAGCATGAAAGCAGCTGGAAAGTTTTACTCTCTTCAACATCTGCTGCTCACTGCTGTGGCAAGACAGCGCTCGCTCTCTGTTGGGATTCATCAGTGCTGACCAGCGAAGAGGCGTTTCCTGTTTTAATGTTAACAACAGCCTCCCAGGATCGCAGTCAGCACTGGCTTGTGCCCCTTCTGCTAACATCCTCCGTGTGCCATAACGGCACAATTTTAGTAGGTGATTAATTAGACCCGTTATTAACTTCAGCCCATCCTCAGGGTGTGGACCATGCTATGCAAACTGATAGACTCAAAACCACAGAAGGTCTTGACTCAGCTCTGGTTATGCTTTTATACGGTCTCTGTGGGACAGTGATGCTCAATTAACTTATATTACTGTCTACAAACTTAATAGAGTTTTTACAGCTAGAAGAAATCTGTGACTTTTTTTTCAAGCTCTCATGTCTGAGATTAGCAGAAAATGGCTTTTGTCCTTCTGGTGCAAGCCTATAGTGGGTTAGACATAGCAAGTCTAGGTCTAGGCATGGGAGAGGCTGTGCAATGCCAGTCTTGATTTTCCCTGTTCTCCCCGCTCTTACTAACCATTTCTGAAAGAGATAATATTCAATCCACATCCACCCTTTGTAATAAAAGGAAAAAATGTGGAAGAAAAGATTTCCTGCCCCCACCTTGTATCTGTATCTTTCCACAGTAGTTATTTTGTATCTATAGTTCAACTGAAAATGGATTTTATAATTTTCTTATATCCACTTATTTTAAAAAAGGATAATTTTTTTTCAGCACTTTCTAAACTCCCTTGTGTAATTATATGAGGAATATAAAACATTCTTCCTTCAGGGAATAAGCCAGCTCATGCAGTTAAGGAGTTTTCCTTAGAGACAGATAATTTTATAATTAGCCACTACAGGATTTCTTGTGGCTTCCAGCTATTATGGGAGAGAAGATATTTCACCAGCCTGACTCACTGGCCTCAAACAACATCACCGTCACTGTGTTCTGACTGGACTGAAGTGGAGCGGACAAAAGCTCTGGCAAAAAAACCCAGCCCGTCAATGCCAGCAATGCCTTCTTTTTCTTTTTTTTTCTTTCCCTTTCAGGTTTTAATTAAGGTTAATCTTAACTTACCTACTGAGTTTATGTTTAATAAATTGAACATCATTTGTATTGGTCAGCTCACACACTTTCTACATCTACTTCCCTTCTGGAAGACTTTGTGTTTGTTCATCTGCCAGGTTAGATGATACTTCTGCTATACATTTGCCAAGTCCAATAGTGAACATGCGTGTGCAAGATTCAGTGACATAGTGACATGTGATGTCCTTTGCAAGACCTCAAGAAACTACTTTATTACAATCAGATCTTTCTTGTGCCAAGACATATAACTTATCAAAATATGCAAAAGTTCCTGCTTGAAGGAATACACAATTTCATTGAACAAAAGAACAAGGGAATGAGAAAAGAAGAATCTAGAACTACAGTGAGAAAATTATTTGCACAACATTATAAGAAGAGAATCTTGAGAAATCTAGAGTACAAGTCGAGATCCTCAGTAACAGATCACCTTTATTCCTCTTTCTGGAAGGTGCTCATTTTCATCTAATCAGATGAACCATTTCCTAGCTATATGCCAGGGGTTACAGCGAAATAGAGCTGGTATAGCATTTACTAATGTTGTACCTTGGACTTCACTGATCACAATAACTAAACCAGATATTTAATACCCATTGTTATTTGTGCATTAAATATCTTTCAGTCATTGCTTCCCATTCAAGAAAACTGCTCAAATCAGTCATATCCTTTAACATGCCATTTGGATGATTGCTGCCCAGTAAATTGCTAAGCAAACACTGCTTAACTAGTCATATCAGTGGGTCCAGGCAGCAGGAAAGCTTGAAAGAACACTTTGGGCAAGAATAAAGGACAACGTTATGTACTGCAATCTAGCCTGAGGAAAAACAATCAAAGAATAGCTCTTAAAGGCTGAGAAGATGAAACCCAATGATGGATGGATATAGGGAGAAGTAAAAGATATGACCTGAGGCAGATGGAAAAGAACCATAATTGAAATACATTAATTTTAATCCAAGTTATTTCCATGATGCTTTTTATTTATTTTCTTGCTGAAGTTAATGCTTTGTATATATTTCCCTTCTCTTTCCAAGCTTCATACCCCATTCAAGCCTTGCCTCTTCCATCTGCTTGGTGTCATCTCCCTGATGAGGCTCAGCTGCTGCAAGAGGGGAGCATGACCTCCTGCCTCAGATGGCCAAGGCTGGTGTCTTGACCAGAATTTACTCCTGCCTGAGCTCCTTGGTCACAGTCTTTGCTTCCCTGAAGAGCCAGGACTGTTCCCGCTCTATGGCCTCAGTGTCTAACACAGCACCACAAACACAAAGACCAAAACTAGTGTAAACCAAAACTCTCACATAGTAATTTTCAACACAACCTTAATACACATTTCCCCCCTATGGAAATTATTCAGACTAGCTATTGTCTACCAGTTCAAGAACATTTTGAAGTGACCAAGCATTGTTAAATAGAAATATCTCATATGACTACATTCATATTGCTTATTAATTTCTGACCCATGACTCTCTTATATTTTAAAAGAGTCCTGAAGAAATGAACACCTAAACCAGTCTGACTAAGCAAAGCAAGTGCACTCCAAAAGGGAAGAGTTGAAGCTTCCCAAGGAAAACAAAGGCTTAGCAGGCAGCCACACAGAGATCGTATCAAGGACCTTATCTCAAAAAGGGATAGTCAAATGGAAAACAGATGAAAATGAAAGAAGCTTAACTTTAAATTTATTTAAGCAAAATACCACAACCTCAGTATTTCCAAACAGAAAATAAATGCTGAATTGATCAATTAGTATTGCTGAGAATTTGCAGACTCTCCCAATACCATAGCGCTGTGGTAACTGTACTAACACTGTTGCACATTACAGCTATTAGGATGAATGTGTTTATATAAAGGCTGTAGCGTTCTTTCTAACACAAGTCTACAAATAAACACCAATAAGGTTTGTGAGAGGCGTAGCTAGGTGTTCTGCTTTTTACTAAACAGAGAAACAGAAGTATTCAAAAAAGGAGGCAAGACTCGTACCACCTTGGAAATAGAAATACGGTGGTTTATGGGTAAGGAGAGCACGATTTTCTTAGGTAGTAAAAGGAGCACTAACCTGATAATGCATGTAATGTGCTATTTTGAAATGTTTGCCATTAAGCTATTATAGCTGCAGAGGTCCTCATCGTAAGTTAAGTGAAAATGGACGGTAGTTATTATTAAATAAATACTGTGACTTTGAGTGATGCAAGTGTAACTATCTGAAAACTTGTTTGGAAGTTATTGTTAAGAACCTAATCAATGAAAATTGCTTATAAAGACATATGTAAATTGGACAGATTAACTGATGAAAATAACATGCCTGTGAGTTTAGTTAAAAGCTTGAAATCTCATGTATTTGCAGTCCTTTTTGTCACCTCCAGAAACAGGTAACTGCTAACATTTTACTTTGCTGGAATCTTATTCAATGTTAATAACATCCAGTATCAACCTGTATTTATTTTTTCTGTTTTGAAAGCATAAAACAGTTCCTAAAAAAGGCTGTAATAATTTTTACATGACTGTATACAATAATGAGCCTCCATAAATAACAAATATGTAACTGACTTCTTTTTACAGATAGCCAGGTGCACAACTGCTCATTCCTCAAATGGCACTAACATTTGCGCCCTAGAGACTTATTAATTCTAAATGCCTGTACCTATGTTAAAATAGCTTTAGAGTGCTTTTTTTCCATTTCTAAAAAAAAAAAAAGAAATATTCTCTTAATTTTACTTCACATAGAAAGCTCTTTTGAGAGACATAGGAAATATTACAAGCAGAAAGAAAATGAAACATTCTGAGTTGTTTAATAAGCAATTCTAAATTCTGTAAGACAAACGATACAAAAGTAACTCCAGTATACTTTTTTTTTTCTGGAAACAGATTTTAAATAGAGATGGGCACTAACTTGTAACAGATATTTACAAAAGAAAATGGCCAGAGAATAGTCCTTTTTTATGAATCACTGTGCTCAGCTTTTTCATCACAAAAAAGCCCGAGAAATATATCAAATGAAAGTATGACTACAAAAGACATTTTTCATTAAACCTGCAGAACACAATATCTCCTTTACCTCTGCATACATTTCTATATTAGGTTTTGATTGCTTGATGGTATTCACAATGATTTGCAATTCTAATATCATTTTGTTTGGGATGAGAATCTGTAGCTATTTCAAGGGGTGAAGGGCTAATTCACATGCTATTTATTGCGACTTTGAGTGCACCGAAATATGAAGGACTAATCTTCCTCCAGCTACATTACATACAGATTACCCAACAGAGTTACCGAAAGCATTGCCTTTGGTTTATTCATATTGGAGGGATACCCACCACCGAAGCAATCTCACTGGCTTTAGAGCATTATTTTCATAATTTTATATTAAAAAGGGCCCGGCAGAATACAGGCATGGCTGGTCAGCTGTTTCCTTGGTCTCTATGGAAATTAGTTACTCCCGAAGTGGGCAGTACTTGCCTGAAGGAAAGCTTTCTTTCAGGTATGGCAAGATGAGGTAAGGTCCGAGCCAGGCAGCTCCATGTAGAGTAGACAAGAGAAACCATGGAAGCTCTCCAATTTCCACAGGTGAACTCCCTTGCTGTCACGTTTCTCTGACCTCTGATAAAAAACTTCATACTGACTGATATCACCCATCTTACACGTGCCTTTTTTCCACCTAAAAGTTGAACCAGTGTGTTCCAGGGGGCCTGTCTCTCCTGAAAAAGCCTGTGACAGTCATGTCTACATATGGATGATCAACTCTATCTGAGCTCACAACACAAGCCTATAGCTTAGAGTGGTTTATCAACTTGCCTGACATTGAGAATGGGTTTGGAAGATCTTTACTTCTGGAGGAATAGATTCACCTCCCTAGTACCAATGCCTGCTTTTGAAATGAGAAAAAGAAAATAATCGTCCATACTGTAAGGTATGTGTATTTGAAGTAACTTATAGTCCAGAGGAATGCAAGCATAGTGTTATGTATACAAGGAAGCCAATGATAAAATATTGCTTATGAAAGAAGTTGCTTCCAATTCAGTTAGATGCAACATTTAATTTTTATGTTAAATAAACATCATTTTCCTTGGTTAGAAGATTTGCAGAACTAATTTGTCTACATTCCTGCAATATATACACGTCACAATTAAACAACGCTTATATGTCAACTAGATATTAAGTATTGTAGCAATGAGAACTTACAAGACGATACTTGTTTAAAAAAAGTTTCATTAGTTTTCACTGAACAGGAAAAAACCAAACACACAAGGGAAAAAAACCCCCAAACCAACCAACAAACAAAACCAAACCAGGATTGCTTTCACCATGCATACGAGCAAAGCTTGCAATATGATTTTGCAAATTGGAGTATCTTTTTTGGTCTTGTACTATCTCATTAGGCAGGAGTATGAACTAGAAACAAAAAACACATGAGTACTATATAAACAAGGCAATAAACATAAAATATTCGTTGGAGCAATTTATAAGTGTTCACAAAACTGTAGAGAAATTAAGTTTCTCTTAACTGAAAAAATGCAGAGGCCTAAAGGCACATTAACCAACCCTGCCTGATTTATTTCCTCACCTTCCAGCCAAAGAGTTTTTAATTTTTACATAAAATTTCAAAGATTGAGACTGCATTAAACACAAACAAGCCACCTGCCAACCTTTTCATTAAGGGGGATGCCTGAATTTTTTTTTTTGACATCTATGGATCTTCTACATTTGTGAAGGGAAAATGGCAGTAATAAAGAAATATTCTAAAAATACAGGCGAAACATATTTCCCTATAGCTCAGCTCCAGGAAAAATAAAGTTACGACAATTACATATGATCACATCACAGATTTCGACTGTGAGGCATTCTGCAGTTCCTCTGAAACACTGTAAGAGACGCTCCTGTCTCTTTGGCACAGGCTAGGAAGATAGACCCTAAAGAAAGGGCTCTTCAAAAGGTGGTTGAGGCACCTCGGCTCAAAAGGAAATTCTTCATATTTGTGTTTGAAGAAAGACAGAAATGAAAAATCAATAGTGGGAATGCATACAAGAGAGTAAATCACGGGGGTGCAATGGAGCAGTAGATAAATACGCAGACTGACAGTCTGCTTGGGGCTATCACGCTGCAATTCTGAAAGAAGTTTTCAGTGTAGCAGTTCATTTTACTGAAGAAGTGAATAGTCCTAAAATCAATGCATCTCTCAAAGAGGTACGTCTACTGCTCATTATATATGCTTAAGTTATGTTACAAGCACCTAAACTAGGAATGGTGGCACACACAGCCTGTTTATTCTACAACTCAGAATGCTCAAGCCATGAACAACGAGTTCTTCTGCAAGCTGTCTGAGGTCACTATTCAGAAATGGACTTTCCCCAATAAGACATGACTCTTCTTTGTATTCAGAAATTAATTCATAACCCAGCCTGTGGGTAGCTGGAGCTGCAAGACAATTTTCAAGTTTTCCCTTGCAAAGCTGTGACTTGCATTTCAATGCACCTACGTCATCAGGGTAATGAAACTGCAATTTTCTAACAGAAGTTGCATATATAGGCACAAGTTTATGCCTTTCGGTGTCCTGAACACATTATTTCTAAAAAAACAGAGACAGTAATAAAATGATTTTTTGGATGGTTTTCCTTGTTTCATTAAGGTCATTTTGACCATTCCTGTCACACAACTACTGGGACACCATCTCCAAGTGATTTTTTTGTTTCCCCCCAGTTAAATCAGACTGCGTGGAAGATGCTCATTTGTGTCAACTCTTCAAACAGCTTCTAGCAGAACAGTGAGAGGAAGAGCACGGATAGTAGAGTTTATTCTCTGCACTTCCTATCCCAGTTGACTCTTCACAATACTGATCACAATCCTTTTTGAAACTGTACAAAAGCTGAGATTCTTAGCAATATTATAAAACACTTAATGTTATTATGATGTTATGCATAAAGTTATTCCTCTGAGAAAAAAAAGAAGACTAAAATGGAAGTATTGGAAACAAACAACATTTCTATCAATTGAGCAATTACAAATGATATTCAGAAAGGCTATCTGATAGCATTGAACTAAAAAAGTGTATATAATCCAGGATTTGGACACTAGATGGCAATGTTAGATTTTATTTAGTCATGTGATTGAAACGATTAAATGGGATCTTCTAAGAGAGGAAAACCCTTTTTTGGGTTAAAAAGGAAGAAAGGGCTGTTTGATCTGGCTGTAAGAATAAAGATCTGAATCTTAGTGAATAATCCATCTAAAATCATGGAAAATCAGCAAAATACTTTTCCATGAGAAACAAACTATAGATAACGTGGATACAATCATCAAATAGAAGATTAAGAAAAAAAGAACATATTGTGGTAAGAGTACAATGTGCAGTAGAACCATAAGGCTTTATTATTGTCCCTTAAAAAACATTTTATGATACGGTTTCAGTGCTTCAAAGTAAGAAACAAAATAAATGTAAATTTAACAGTCGTTTACTAAATTCTTCCTTTCACTGTATTACAGGTATTGAGACACCTGAGGACACCAAGTTTCCCCCAGCCATCATGAATTTAAGCTTAAATTTCACTACAGCCTTGAGCAGCCAGCTCTGTTCTAGTAAGGAAAAGCAATATTTGCACCTAACATACACAACTGCAAAGAAGAAATGTTTTTAAGGCTATTCCTGGGAGAAATGGTGATAGGAGAAAGTTGAAGGAGAGATGATAATACAATTTCATAATATGCAGAAAGCCTAGATTTTTACCAAGATTGTCTTTTTAAGCCTATTTCATGGAGAATTTAGGCTTGAGCCCGTCTTCTTACACAACAGAAAACGTGAAATAAAGGGTAATTCCTTTTATTTTGCCAGTCTAACAGCAGCAACAACTGTTTTCTCTTTGTCTGTCTTTCAAATAAAAGCAAGAGTCAGGCAGAAGTATGGAGATCAGTTCCATTCCTGCTTCCCTGGCTGTTTCATCTGTCCCTGCTGCAAACCCTTTTATTCAAACCTATTTCCCGTTGAATGTTCAAAAGATTCTTAAAATTTTAAGTATATGTCTCTACATTAGCAATCCTTACATATAGTAATGAACAGGGAAATTAATAATATTTTATAAATAAAATCAGCTGGTCTCGTTATGTTGCCCCACAGTCAAACACTCTTTAATCTGTGCTGTAAAGGGAGTGTTAAACATGTGACCCTCATGCTCTCTTTGGGAAACATACACCAAGCTTGTAGGCAAACACATTTCAGAAACGTTCCTAGTAATTCAGTAATTGCTTTTGCTTATCAATATATTCAGGGAGAATCCCATTATTTAAAGAACAACCAAACTAAAACCACCCAAAAAGCCATTTTCCTTCAGCTGCAGTCATTCTTCTCTTCATAGGTTTTGATAAAACCACATATGCAAGAAAGATTTAATGTACCAACAAACTTAGTTTTGTGACTAAGTGACATTAATGGTCATTTTAATGATTCTGACATCAGAGATAATTTTCTCAGAGAAAAATAAGCTCAAAGTTAAGTAATTTTAGAAAGAGGACAGGAGTACTGATTTAAATTTTACAACAAACTTCCCAGTTTTCTTGTCTTACGGTTTGCTGCTCTCTAACCTAAGAATAGTAATCAAATCCAGTCTGTCTGGTGGGATAATATGCTGCTGCCTTTTCAAAGCCATGGTGACAAAAATGCTTGGATGTTAATCTAATTATCTGGTGGAAACACTTTAGGCAGTGTGGTTAAAAAGAGGAAAACACAGCAGGAGATGCAATACAATTGCACTACTGAAACCAACCGCAGATGTTTTCCACCTGTCTCAGACAAATTAATCTGTCATCTCTCCTTTCAACAGCTCTGTGATGGTTCAGATTTTGACTCATTTCCCTAACTACAACCATAAAAAAAACACAACAGGAAGAGAAGAAAACAGAAAAGACAGCTTAAGTTTTATTTTTAAATTATATTTGAGATATTCAAAAAATGGCAGATGAACGCTAAATGTTCAGAGCAACTTGGCCGTGGAAATGCAAATAAGTCACAAAATTTGTGACTAAAATAGTCCCTATATACTGGTTAAAGGAGGTAAATAAAGATGAGAAGTACATTTCTATTAGTGGTTATGAGGCCCAACTCTCTCCCATCAGATCGTTTGTTATTTATTCCTGGACCAGAAGTGCCTTGAGGTCTCAGTAAAGTCCAGACTCCCTAGTACGAGAAGGGATAACTCTTGTCCTACAAGAGACAAAGCAAGTGATGAAGGAAGGTAGAAGCAAAGGACTGACAAAGTTAAAGGATGCTCCTAAATGATATGGTATACCAGTGGCAGAAAGAAAAACAGATTGAGGTTTCTGGAGCCCTGGTCTTCTGCACTGTCCTCAGAGGGCCTAGTCTCAACGCTTGTTGCCATTGTTTTGTTACTCAGGACGTACCAAAGTCTGCCTTCCCCGGGCCCCTGTCTCTCCATTAAAATCTCTATGTTTCGTTAACTGGTTCTTTACAGTTGAGGTAGCTGGGCTGGCAATGGACATGGACAAAATTAACTGTGGGCAAAACTACAACTAGAAATGCAGGCAGTAATGCAGTTCATCATTTGCATCAGTTCAGATGGCAGCTTCTCATGAACAACTAATGTAATCGCTCTGTGAAACCAGAATATGACATTGAGACGTGGCTCGCTTGAGCTAAACAAGGCTGAAAATAATTCAGGTATATTAACTTAAACAAGTTTGCGTGGCAAGAAGCAGCCGCTGGTTTCACTGAAAGGAGAGGACTCCTGATGCTCGTTGACACTTGTTTCATATAGAGTATGGGAAAAGGGCACAAAGAGGGGGCAAAATGTTCGAGAGGGAGTTAATTTTAGCTGTTGCAAAGGGACTCAGGCTTAACACAGACTTTCTCGCGGCTTGATGCTGCCCTTTTTGGCTAGATAGAGCTCTGAGGGGAGTGTAAGCTTTAGTTCTACCAGGGCAGCAAGCTCAAAATCTTACTTCTGCATAAATAGAAAGGTGTCACTTTGTCACAATGCTGAAGTGTAACAGCAAAATGCATTAAAAAAAACCAACCAAACAAACCCTACACCCTGCATGAAACTTACTTTTTCTACATTTAAAGATTGTGTACATGTCACAATGTCATAAACATGGATCTAAATATCATGCAAGTTTTCCTAATGTGTTCCATAACTCCCTTAAGAGTTACAGTAATTGTCCCACTTTCAGGATTCCCTGAAACTGAAGTGAAATCCATGAAGCCCCAAAGCCTGAATAAGTTTAGATCATCTCTCTACAATGAAGACTGCAGAGCTTACTTCTGTGAGCTGAAGGTCTCCCCAAAATACTAATTTTTAGTTATTTGGTTAGCTTAAAAGATCAAACATTTTTCAAATTTGAAATATAAACAGATTGCCAATGCCAATTATTGAAGAGGTTATAAAAATTCAAAGGAAGCATATTACTACATAAGATTTTTGAATTTATGTTGTTCCTTCAGAAGAATGACATATTGCACATAGAAGATCAATAGGAAAAGAAAAAGGAAAGACCCCAAATACCACCTGCTGTTCCTTTGTAGAGATATCTCTGCTATGGGCAGTCTGCCCAAGACATAGCAAAAGATTTTGTCCAAATAAAGATTGCATTACAAAACACCTATATAGCCTTACTGCTTAAATAAGTGTGTGAGTTTTGCCTCCAAGGCTTCTTCTTGGCTCCTTTTCACCGCAGTTCGAGGATAGCACCACACCATGCACTGATGGGTGTACATCAGAGGGTATTTTGGCTTCATCTGTGGGAGTTAAGGCCCTCAGTTTCTAACACGATCATTCATCTTGGATTTTTCATTCTAACTATGACATGCCAAAAAAGTCCATGTTAAGCTTCTCTCCAAAGCAGAGATCAGTAATATTACATACCACTGTTGTAAAAGAAGTTCAGTGAAAAAACCCAGTAAAACAGAGCAAGGATCAAAGATTTAAGTTGTTCCTTTCCATTCAAAATCAAGGCATAAATCTTAGGGTGTTTTTTTGTTGTTGTTGGTTTTCAATTTGTGGTTTTTTTTTTGTTAAAAATAAAGAAAAGTTAAAAAAACCCCCACAAAAACCACACCAAAAACCAAACAACAAATTTTGATACTCCACTGATAAAGACTACATCACTCCTAAGACATATACTTCCCTAAAAGATCTAGTACTTACAATAAAACTATAGTTCCAGTGCTCATGTAGCTTTAATGACTCAAGAATGTAAATGAGGCCATGTTTATAGGGAGTTATATACCTTTCATTAGGCCAACTAATGGAGCCAGGGGAAAACATAGATCAGCTTTCAGACACTTCTAAACTGAAGTGAGTCCCCTTTGTTACTTAGAGCAGAATTAGTCATCTTATTTCTGATGATCAAAATAGTATAAGATAACATATTTATTAGCTTCTTTTTCTCTTTTCATACGCATTCTTGGTTTTACTATTTTATTACTCAGAGGGTTAAATCTGGATGCTTGAATACTTTCATGTCTTAGCTCTACTTGACAGATATAAATAAGTTTCTAGGAGACTTTAATAATGAGAAGTTAAAAGTAACAAGGAAAAAATCTTGGGAAGAAGACCAGAGCCACAGGGCACAGGCACTTTTGATCATGACTGCAGCAGCTCTTGGAGAGGGCTCTAGAGGTTCCCTCTGCTCCTGCTCTGCATTGCATCCAAAAGCTAATACTTGAAGCATATGCATTCAAGGCATCTGGTAGGTCAGAGTTCCTAAGGAGCACATAAGTAACATAGCAGTTCGATGAGGCCCTTTAAGTTCAAGGTCTAGCCATTCAACACTTGTGAGAAGAGCTCAAGTGCTTTTTTCTGATTGCTGAGATAGTTCAGTTAAAGAGACTGTGGGTATAGGATGCTTTTCACGGTAAGAAAGCAGAGGAAAATATAGAAAAGCCATGTATGCAGGATGTTTCAGTGGATGTAACAACTTTGATGTTGCTTTGTGAGATCTGTGTTGCTCTGCAAATACAGATCTGCAAATGCCTGTCTTTATAGTAATGCATATTGCTGTCCACATTAAGGTACAGACACAAGGCACAATATCATTCTTTGTTCAGTTGAAACACCCAGTTAATCCAAACAAGAGCTTTTTAGGCACTGGGACTTCAGATTAAAGTATTTGTCTGTAAAACGTACTGAAAAGTTAAATTGCACCAGTATTCAGAATTTAAGATATCAATGCCTTATCATAGCAAATGCTCCCTGAAAAGCTTGTGCATAGACAAAGAACATTTCCAAAAAGCTCTGAACCACCATGAAAGTAACAGCTAACAACAGCTTGTGAAGAAGCAGTATGTTAAGCACTAATTATTGAAAACATAAGCTTGTGCGCTCCAAGCAATAGCATTCCAAAACATTCCATTAAAAAAAAAAAAAAGAAAGAAATTCCAAGGATACAGAAAACAAAACAGACATTTGGTAAGTCTTCTGGCTACTAAATTAAAATAGGCTTTCCTGAAGGCACCACATGTGTTCTTAATGACAGCAATTTTGATGAAAAATGTTTTTAAATGTGGTATTAAATGGCAGTGTAGGTACTAGATCTCAGGCTAAGTTGAATTATGTTCAGCATAGAGCCCAAGGCACGGCAGAGGTTAAAGTCACCTTTTCTCTGAGTGACCACTGTTCTCACTGAAACACAGGCATGTCCAAGACATACAGTAGTCTTTAAAGTCCACTTCAGTGAATATCTGAAGTTTTGCTCTACAATTGTTGCAGAGCTGCTTTAAATGGCACAATGCTAGGACTCAGGTCTGTAACAGATGGGGCAGATATAATGCACAGCTTAGAACTGCATGCTTTTGTTTGCATTTTGAGATAAAATTTATTAATACGTTAAATACCAATTGATTATCCAAACCATTAATTCAGGATTAAGGAAGATTAAAAACGCAAATCATGTGTAACTGCTAATCAGCAACAAATCCAAACTTAATAAACTGGTATTTAATTGTATCTTGTTAAATTTAGCAGTCGTCTTAATCATAATTTAAAGAAATTCCAAGATGCAATTTAAATCATTACCAGAAGCTCTTGCCAGTCCATTTGAAAACAAAAATAAAATTATCTGAAGTTACTATTGATTTTTTTCCTTCTCCAAGCTGACTACATTAATTTATACACAACCTTGTGTCTGCCCCAGTAACCATGATTAACCCACATCAGCCAGAGCCAGAAAAGCTGTCCAAGGTGACAGCCAAGACAGACGGGGCAATAAAATATAACTGCACTACCAACAGCAGTAAAATGCTTTGCTTCACTGCACTGATTTCTTTGGAGTCTCACCTGGCCAGCAGCACTGTGGTGCTGCAGTTCTATGCAAGATTATAAGGGGACCACAGAAAAAATGGGCTACGTTTGTACATGACTGTACAATGCTCCTGCGGGTTGTGTAAAAATGAAATACTGCAAAATGAGGCAGGTGACTCACAAAAGTCAGCTGTACGAAAAGGGACAAGGGCCTTGGAATTGCAGATTCTTTCATCTCAGCAGCAAAGGATGGCGAGGCCCAGCTGTGTTCTGCTGGGCAGATGCAGGTAGCAGGAAGCTTGTATCTGCCCTGTTCTCTTTTCATCAGAGGAGATGGGGAAGGGCTTTTCAGGCGGTACACGCTGCCCCAACACCTGACTGGTTTCTGTTGTTCCTGAGAGCGGCCTGAACACCACCCATGCACCTACGTGAGAAGAAGGGATGAGGCTGCATGTAAATCACGAACGTACACAAGGCTGCGGACAGAGCTGGGAAACGCTGCCACAGCCCATGAGGGGGGTCCACCCACCTCTGGTATGGCAGGAGAGGCTGGACAGACTAGACTCGTATCTCCTCTGCTTCCAGCAACTCTGGTACAAACGGGCCTGTTTATGTAATCCACCTTAAAGTTTTTTGGACACGTGGTCTACAACTGGATGGGCAGCATTTGGTAATACATTTACATTATATCCACAGACAGGAGAGATGGAGATACGGTGCATTAGTGTAATAGAGAGACACCTTACTTCCTCTGTAGATGCAGTTTGAAGACAGAGAGATTAAAAAAGGGAGACCCTCACCACCAACAGCACAACACATGCTTTTTCCTGAGCAATGTGGATGTATATCAGCACAATGCCAGAAAGAACAGACATAACATTAACTTTGCTGAAAAACACATGTAACTTGGAAAAAAAAAAATGTCCTTTTACTTTGAATCTGATAGTCCAAAATTTTACTTTTCTCCATGTAACTGGACTCCTATAGATGGAGAAATAGATTATGAGACAGTTTTTACCACAGAATTGCCCCAGTTGTTCTTACTGCTTTGAAAATCTGTGGTTAGAATTGCCTCACAAACCAGTTCTCCAATACTTTGAAATAGTTTCAGAAAAAGGACTGTGAATAATCCTCTGTGGGCCAAGTAATCAAGTATGTAAATATGGAGGAAATCTGGTGCTACATAAGTGAATCAATTAAGTCAATGGGAAACAATATAAGTAAAGACATGCTTTGTGTTTGCTCTTTGCATCTTTCTACGTAGTCTGTAGAAGTTATATCCCTTGAGTTTTATTCTTTTACAGTTTAAATGAACTTTTTCTGTTTTGAGTACTTTTCCCGTTTGCTCTATCGTGGTATACATCTGTCTGTATTCAAGCTCATTTAATACACTAGGGCTCATACTTCAGTCTGGAATCCTTTCAAGTCTCCCTTACTGTTTGTTCCACAGCCTCTGCTGCTCCAAATTTAGTTTCATCAGCAACTAACTAGTTCATTCTCCCCGTCAGCCATGTATATAGATTAGACACCATCTATGTTCAAGGACTGCCCCTTTGGGAACCCTGCTTAATACTTCTCTCCAATTTAGAAGAGCTTTTCTGACAAGCAATTGCTTGTTCCCATTTTTTTTAGGTAGTCTTTATCCTCTGTATCCACTCTTATGTCCTCCCTTGGCTAGCTGCAGCTTTCAGCTTAAGCAGAAGCCTGTGAAGCGGAACTTTTGCAAAGACTTTTCTCCAAATCCATAAATTAAGCTGTATACAGCGCACTATGAAGGCTATTGCTGTGTCTTCAAAAGAAACAGCAAGAAAGCTTGGCTTAGCAGGAGCCACACTGTTCCTGCAATGTTGCTTCTGCAGTCATGCTGGCTAGTTCCTCTGCGGTTAACGTAGAAGATGAATGTTTCATCACGTATATTTCTTTCTAACATGTTGAGAGAGATTCTGCCCTGGGTGACAACAAATTATCCCTGGAGAAACTTCACAGATTTCAGAGATTTAGTGTCTCCTGCACCTTTACCCTAGCATGGATGTCAAAACTCAACATCTGGTGTTATAGATTCTAGCATTTAGCACAGTTACAAACTAATACGCCTCCTAACTCGTTCAGGGAGTGAGACTTTTCTTAAAAAAAACTCCAACCAAACAAACAAAAAAGGGACTCTGAGATTAATGCAAGTCCTATGCATGGAACCAGGGCATGACATGCTTGGGATTTGTTCTTCAGAGAAGAGTTCAAGTTGAGAATTTTGCCCTAAGGCCCAGCTACTACCCTTAATCTGTGCCTCCAGCTTCCACCAGCATCACTGTAATATGAAGCAGTTAGACTTATAATAAGCCTGCATCCAGCCAACCTTCATGACTATTTAAAGTCTCCGTAAGGACTCTCTTATGATTTGTAACCAGAACATCTGCCATCCCTTGTTCAGTTGTACATCCTTTCTACAGTCTCAGAGAGCATCCTGATTCTCTGTGAATACTGAGCCTAAATGCACATGTAAAGATGCTGAAAATTGTTCCCAAAACTACCAAACATTTTACTCACTCCTCTCTCTGGGCACTTTATGGCATTGCAAGAAACTAGCCCTATATTTGCTATTATTTTGCATGGGAGACAATTGATATGGAAGTAATAATCTAACACAGCCAATACGTCAACATTTGTGAAAGTGTTTTCAGCACACTGTTTCCCTACATTGGGAGACAACGTAAACTCCTTTCCCCTGTGTGAAACCCTAGGAGTATCCTTGGGAAAACAATATGAATACATCTGAGAGAGTGAAATGGCAGAAGGAAAGAACAGGAATGAAACTGAGCTTCAAGTATAAGACCAATTCTTCCTTGCCTCTCGTTTTGGACTTCGTGATGCAGTCACGATCATGTTGCTTTAGGTTGAAGAATGGAAACTGGATACAAGGACAATATATCAGGCCATATAATCTGACCAAGGAAAGTCTTGTCAAAAGAAAAGTAAAGAACAGGCATGGACCTTACAAGCTAAGGTGCCCTTAATTTAACTGTGGCATAAGAATTCTTTCTCTTTTCCTCTAGTAAATTTGCATGCAGAATGCCCTCAAATCCAAGGAATTAATTCCCTTCACCTTGCATTCAGCAGCTGAACAAGAGAGAAAATACAAATCAATAAGAGGTCTCTGTGCCATTAACAGGTTTGTTGCAACTTTTATATCAAACCAAAAAGTGAGTCAAATCAAGACTGCCAGCAGAAGGCACATCTTAGCTGTTATAAATGGACAGATGGGAAATAAAGCTAATAAAATGAGAAGACAGCACCTCACTGAAAAAGGTGGAGGAGGTCCTCTGTCTGCATTCTGTTCTAAATCCCACCTCTGTATGGATAAAGTAAGTGCCTTTGGTGAAGATGTGCAGATGTCCGCCCTGGGGCTGAGATGAAGGACTAAGCACAGATGTCCAGCCTAGGGCTGAAACATCCCCTTCATTATAATATGTTTAAAAATAAAGATTGAAACTACACCTTCTGCTACAGTAAACACCAAATAGTGAATATACATTACTGTGGTAAACAAGGACATGGGAAGGGTGGGCTGCCAAGCAGCCACTATACTCTCCAGGTGGACTGACCTAGGTTAAGGATTCCAGCCATGCCAGGCCCCCCTGCTGTGGGTTATGAACTGAATAGGAAATGGTGGCTCTCCAGATGTTGTGCAAAGCCATTAGAAAAATCTCTGCAAAAAGTTCAAGGCTGAAATAAAATGTCACCAACTCTTCTGAAGCCATTCAGAGTCCCTGTTCCAAATTCTCCAATGAAGTTTCAGTGCAAGTTTCATTTTACAACTTCCTATAAAGCTCTTAATTCCAATTTTTAGGCTACACTATTACTTTACTTCAGTAACACACGAGCATACAGATCATTACTAAAAATCCTACTTAAAGGCCCTAACTAATAGAAAACTCCTACTGTGCTATGCATCATAAAGCAGATCATTTTTGCAAAGAAATCACAGCAGAAATAAGTAGCTGTTAACTTTATTGTAGAAACAGAGGTAGGAATTGAATCATTTGCCCGAATCCCACAACTTTTGGAGTACAGACAGAAATCAAATCTACTTTGTCTAAAGACTATTCTTGTGCGCTCCTCCACAAAGCCAATTTTTTTTCTAGTTCTACCACCCTCTTTCATGCATCTCCAACAGAAAATGAGCTCATTTGGTTCTTTCGTATGCCACTAGATATGGAGCCTGAAGAACTTTTAGTCTAAAATCCTGGATGAAATACAAAATGTGATTCCTTCATCAAGCTGATAATTCGAGGTGAAAGGAGACTTTCTGTCTTGGTTTAATAGCTACAAGCAATCAGATATTCAGTGGGCTATTCCAATAACTACAATTTCAGTTTTTCTGAAAAACTATATTTTTGAATGGAAGGAATATATATTTCCTTCATGCAATGCTTTGAACAGATCATATTTATGTTAGCACCAATAATTATTTTCTTTCTATAACTGCGCATGGAACTATTATGGTTCAGTAAAGAACCCACTGCATGGTAAACATGTATTTATTGAGTTGCACACTTGCCATTTTTCAAGGATACCCCTTCTGTACATATTGTTTATAACCAGGTGTCACGTGGCTCATCCCTTGGCCTTCACCAGTGCCCTTAAAGCCAATTTCCTATTCTCTTTTCCTTCTCAGTTCCAAGATCAGTCATCACAAACAGAGATGCAGCGTTTAGCTACATTGCAGAAACTTTGTTGGACCACAAACATAAGCAGGAGCAACTACTGAAATTTGGTAAGACAACATAAGAAAAAAATGTAATTTTTAAAGGATTTTTCCCTATTAATATGGAAAATAGTAAGCTCAGAACGCTCATGCGTTTCACAGTAAGCTTTTTAGCGTATGTTCAGGAGTAGTTGAAAATGTTGGATATGCTCCATTACATCCATCACAGTCTCTTTTCTCCCATTTCTTGAAGTTGCTCTGAGCTGTACATTTGCTTTTATAAATATGCCACTTACAAGCACATCTCTGTTAAACATGTCCCTTTATCTGCAACTGTAACATAGAAAATGGATAAGATTTTAATACAATTTTTTGATTAAAAAAAAAATAGAGATTTCCTTTTGACATATCTGATCTCACCAGTTAATAGTCTCCATAAAACAAATGAAACAAAGAAATGTCACCAGTACCACAAGGGAGAATTGCCACATCTACACTTTTGCACCAAGCATGACCAAAGAAAATCTCCCATACTGAGATGTAAATGGCATTGACAAGCATCATACAAAAACATATCATCCACACATCATAAAAAATATGCAGATATGATAAAAGCCTCTTTTGCTGGAGGTCCTTACACAGCTACTTAGCAATTAGCAAAATAACTGCGCATAGGTTTAATATCTCTTTATGGAAAATAATCAATACGTAACAAGAGAAATCTTCCACACAGCTTCATGTGGAATAAAAAAAGTCAGTTTTCACATGGTGTAAAAGCCTGTCCTATCTGCCCTCTCTCTGCCTTCTCTCTCTGCACCCCCTGCTTCCTCTCTCAGCTATACATATACCCCCTGCAGAGTTAAAATCTACATATTCCCCAGCAAGGTAGTAGTGTTTGACTGATTTTTTTTCAGAATGCTCAGTTATTACATGAGATTTGCTTGGTAGTAGAAGACAAAACACTTTCTTCATGTTGTAAGGTAAGGCACTAACAATTCAAGAAGAAAGCAAGATATAACAAAGACCTGGTCTGCTGAATTTATTTATATCAGACATTAGAAACCACTGTCCTAAAAAATCTGGTGACACATTGTCCAATAGTATCAATAGAGCCTTAAACTTGAAGGATAGGTCTAAAATACAGATGAATTTCCCCCTGATCAAAGTGTAATGACATGAAGAAACACCAAAGCATACATCATTTTCCAATCTCATACTGACATTTTTAACACAATACCTCCATGGGTTGCAAATTTTACGCAGGCAGACAGCACCACCTGTGTCATCGTTCCAGACTCCCAAAAAGCAGGCAGAGCAGGGTGCCGCTCGGGGAGCACGTGCAGCCAGGGATTAACCCACCGGAACATCAGCCTTTGCTGGAGACAAACTGCGCAGAATGTGTTGGATTACATGTAAAGGTTTTTTCCATCCTGTGCATATGAGTGAGTTGGGAGCTGTTGTACTCTGATGAGCTTGTGTTTTGTATCTAATTTTATAAACAAACTAAGCCCCACACATGTTAGAAATTCTTCAGATTCCTTAAATATTGAGTGCTTGCAAAACTGGCTATACAATGGATGCTTGGAAATAACGAACTGCAATTGATTTAGTAAGAAGACAGGATCTAGGGAGCCTGGCTGGATTTACCTGCTTTGCTAGCCAGTCAGAAATCTGTGACTAAGTGAAACTGCTAGTCATGTCTAGAGACACCATGGGAGACTGCTGTCTATCTCAAGTATAGAGAAGCCCGTCTTCCTGGGGAAATGGAATAGAAACAGAGGAAAATAGCATGAAAAATAAAATTAACCTAATTTTAAATCACTGTTTTAGAGCTAGAGTAGAGAAATACTCATGAAAATGCTGCCAATGAGCATTTATACCCGAAAAGAGTGGCAACCATTGGAACAAATGGTATCCAATACTCTTGACATGGTATAGCTACAATAAGTAATAGCTGAGGACTGACAAAGTCCCCAGTTGTAACCATGCAGCCCTGTAATGAGTTGGTCACATCTTTGACCCCAGAAAAGACGTTAGTGAAAGATGAATACATATTAAAATGAAAAGGAAATATTTGTATTTCTTCCAGCTGCTTCCCTGGCAGGTAGCAATCACCAGTCCACTGAGGTCAAATCATTACTATTAAATTCAGTGACAGCTGGTGGAAGAGTGAGCTTGAAGCTAACTAGGGAGAGTAGTCTACAAATGAAGCAGTATGTTTGCATCTTGTTTATTACCAGCAATGGGCACGTGGACTGCCAGATGCCAGCAATAACACACAGATGCTGAAAGTGAAATCTTGTCTTCCTTTACTCCCTGGAGAATCTGAAGAAATCAGTTGTATTCATGAAACATAGTGACAAACACATTCCCTTTTTTACCAGGCTCCAAAGGATTTAGTACAGTAGATGACAGAATCTGTTATAACATATAGTGTCAAAAGAATTAATAAAAACAAAGAACGAACTAGAGCTGCACACTAGACAGCAAGCCTCTTAAGACACACACATCATGTCACTGGGATATGAAACACTAATAATGTGAAATTTGTATCACCCTTGCAGAAAGCAGTTTGTTTAACACAGCTGTTGCTCCAGACATGGACTTTGGCTGGCTTTTGCAACATCATTGTGCCTTATTTGAGAATCTATCACACTTAAACTATGATGTCCTTTGTGGTGGGACAGCTCTGGCTCTCCAGTGAAAATATTTCCCTTTATACCTCACTCGTCTGTTGTGGAACAAGCATCCTCCCCTACAGGAAAGTGATTTAGGAATTGCAGTTGCTATATTGCAGGAGAACAGTAACAAGGTTCCTATTTTCACTGCTCTATTTCTTTCCATTTCTACTCTACTTCACAGTTTGCCCCTTGCTTTCTACCTTCCTCTTTTCTTCAGATTACATGTCCTAAATATCAGCTGCCAGCACTCCAACCTTCTTACATCTGGTGGGAAGCAATTGCTACAGATACTCAATTTATCACCACATCAAACACGTATCGGTACTTTATTTAATATAACTTTTGTTTTTACCTAGAAATTACCACAGAATATAAATCTTTACAATTACCTTCAGTTGTTTAACTAAATAGCTGTTGACCTACTCCCAAACAAAATGTTGGTTGAGTTGTCTATTGTGGTGGAATTTTAGCAAATCTTCTGGAACCTTGAAAATTGGATGTTTATCTCTCTTCAGATAAGAAGCCGTGACAGAGCAGTGAGACTTTAGCATGTGCTATCAGTGACTGTAGAAACAGGCTGCAACTCTTGGGTACGTAAGCTGGTTGCTCACCTATTTGAGAGCTATGTTACCTCAACATTAAACCAGTCCGGAAAGGCACTACAATCAAACCATTAATTCCCTGTGCCCTAATCCTGGAAAGGGCACATTTGTCGCTATTCAGATACTGAAATTCAGGAACGGTATCTTAGATGTCATCCTTTACTCCAATTGGTGTTTACCATCCACCAGTGGAGGTAAAAATAAAAAGATGTATTTCTCTAGAGAAGTCTGAACAATTCACAGCAACTCCCCATGGTACTTACGTGAAGGGGGGGTGGAAAGTGGGAGCGGGGAGGGATCTCAAACCTTTCTTTTCCCCCTATGTGTTAAAACTCAGTTCAGTGTGTCCCTGGTAGGGGAACATATATTCACTATCACAAAGGATAGAAAATCAATGAAAAAATAAAAGATTTAGTAACCACATTTTGATGAAGCAACAGATAGCAAAATAAGAAGAAATATTTACAAATGAGAATAAAAGCAGAATTTACATTAGTTCATATATGTAGAAGAAAAGAAGAAAAAAGAGACATCAATTCAAATGAGATGAAACATTCAGTAGATGCTATTATGGGTAATTATAATAACATTCTGAAAAGAAAACAAAATATATGATTTGCCTGATTAGTAACTTAATATAGCAGTTCATTTGTTAATAACCTAGAACCACCTGTTAATCATGGCTGCATAATTTCAAGACTTGAAAACAGTGGAAGGTTAGACACAGAGCCTCTCATCTGCAGAAAACTTCAACCTTCTTACCTCAAAAAAGTTCATATTTACCATTTCAGAGGGAAATCTCCATTCTAAGGTTATAATGATGAGCCAAATAATAGCTTTAAATAGATCCAAGTATATAAGGCTAGCAAAAAATGTATAAATAAAAGTCCACAAAAATTAGGACTTTTTAATGGCCTTGACTACACATACTCTCACAATGCGCCTCCACCATCAGATAGAGATAGAATGCAATTCATTTGCTGCTCTATAGGTGCAATTCTAAACTTAATTTACTATCTGCAATGGAAGGATTAATATAACAGCAGTTTGCCAACAGTCTACTACAGAGTGTCAAAAAGGAAGGAGACACTAGAACTGTTGTCCCAGAGTGTACACACCTCCCACCTGAGGAGTCAAAATGAAACTTCAACAGAATATGTCATAATATCATCATACCTGTCAAACACAATGTTGAGAAAATTGGAGACTCCAGGCACATTGTATGAACCCTAATTTACCTTGTTTTATTGAAATGCACAAAGCTGGGCGAAGAATATATTTGAGAACATAGGAATTGCTCTTCTCCCAGGTGGCTCGTGCATCTCTTATCTTTGAGAACTTACAGATTTGTCCACCTCCCTTTCCTACATTTCAAGCCTTTAATCCAAAGCTAAACCACAGCTAATATTTTTGTGACTGAAGTTGAGAAGGTGGGAATCTGTTTTTGACTGTTACTATTGCAGTTCTTCCTCAACTGTACATACTAAGAGTAAGGGATCAGCTGGGAATCCAGAAGGGAGACTCTCTAAGATAATAAAAACAGCTAGCAAATAAAGATAGCGTAAATGGATACAACAGTATTAACTTGAGTCTGCAGACAGGCTGAAAAAACAACCCCAAGAAAAATGGACTTTTTCATTATATGTTTGACTATGAAGTCCGGCAACTTTAAATTAAGAAGTTTAACTTTTTCACTATTATTTAAACTGAAGGGAGACAAATTTTAAAGTCACAGAAACTACAACAATTTATAAGTTACTACACAGATGGCAAACTGCAAGTTGGTATTGTAACACGTACAAATCACGGCAACAAAGGATGAATACAAACATGTAGAGTTATAGAATCAGCTTGCTCTGAGCAGACTGTCTTCAAGCCCCCTTTTAGCTCTTGACCCATTACAAAGCAAGAGCTAAGCCACTATGGGACAAGAGGTCCTAAGTGAAGAAGTGCTGAAAGTCATATTTTGCTTACATAGTTATAAAAATGCAGACTAGTTCTTTTTCCACCCATATCATGCTGGAAACATAAGTCAATTGCTAGATTGTGACACCCATTTTTTCCTTCCAATTTCTTTGATTTAGGATTATTATAATCCAGTTTGTTTTGTGATATGAAATACAATTCAGTAGCTATGTCTCAAGGACACTTGAATGTAAGAGTAAAGGCTTTTCAAACTGATTTTTATGTGCATGCTGGCTATTACACCATGACCAAGGTCTATAAATCTCTTACTTGAAAGAATAATAGGTCTTATTGATTATAGTTTGATCATGCAAGATAAGGCAAATGGGAATAATAAATCACCTTTATGGATTATTTGTGTGCATCAAGTAAATGGCATTAAATGCATGTTTCACATGTTTGCTGATGAATCTGATTTGTATGTAACTAAGGATGTTTCAGTGTATAATCTGTTAATGAACTGTCACACAGAAATGGAAGAAACATTTTCAGTCATTTTAAACCATCAGTTATCTGTCTCAAGAGCAAACACACTAGCAGTGCAACACTGGGAAATACTGGCACATAGATCACCTTGTTGCTGGTCCTAAAAACAGAGTATTACATTAACTTAATAAAAGGCTGCATGAGAGCACCACTGAAATTCACTAAATTATATACCTGGAAAATACCCGCACTATAACTGTGCATACAACAGCTGTCCTCTGATACTCTTAGGAATTAAGATCTTAAATTACAATGACTTTACAATTTACCTAGATTATCTGAGTCACCCAGGAGATATCTGTAACTTGCTGTGAACAATAGCTCATCACTGGATTCACCGGTTTTGAAACTTATGTCAAGATATTCTGGATTTTTTCCCCACAAGCATAACCACTTAGGCACTTTTCATTCTGCTGTGAATAACAGGTTGTGCAAACCCCAGAAACAGAAGAGATACAAAAGCTCCTCCTACTTCCTAAGCTCTATTCCCATTATTCCTGGAGCTACAGGATAAACTCCATTTGCAATAAACATTCAAAGGTGATTAGCTGAAATTCTGAATGTTGGTGAAACGTAAAACAGTACTTAACACAGCAGTCCTAAATCTGCCTTGGAAGAAATGCAGTGTTACCCACCCCAATCTTCCCAAACTGGCCTCGCATCCATTAGTGTCAGACCCAACAGTGTTTTCTCTCTTACATTTCTCTCTCCATTCTTCCTGCCTCCTTTCCTGTTTTTTCCTCTTTTGTTCACCTACTTCATTAAGAGAAAGAAATATGGGGTTTTAGTTCGCCTGTGCTTTTATGTAAGCAAGAAGAACTTGACTCTTTAGTCCCCATAAAAAAAACAATGTATTGCTCAGGAAAAATAAAATAAAATAAGATTTAAGACATCAGTTATGGGCTCTCTAAAAGTGCTAGTGTGGTTAAGCGACCATGTTTTTTTAAACTCATCACTACTGGTCAAAGGATCTTGCAACATTTTGTTATTAGTTCTCATAATATTAAGTGTGTCAGAGGAATGCTTCTCCCATTTTACAAACAGAAACGGAGGCACGACCCACACGAGCAGCTGAATGGCTGAATTCACTACTTCCAGCCAGACGCCATTTACTTCTGAACGGCAATTCACTATTTCATCTACTAGTGGAAGAAAATCTTGTCTCAAGGAGAGTCGGCTGCGCAATAAGATTATATGGTGTCAGAAGGTTATATTTCTATTACATTACAGACTTCAGAAAACAATGACCTTGTTATGGTAAGTCATGTCCACACAGAACACTAAAGCTATTCTCTGTCTGGGAGACTTGAAGTTGTACAGGCAACAGAGCACAAGTGGGAAGGGCGTTCTACAAGGCAGGAAAAGAGAAAATCTTGCCATCCACCCCTCCCCGCGCCTGGCAATCAAAAACTGGATTCTATGGCAGGGAGATATAAGGTATGCATGGATAGTCACCATGCTAAATGGTGTAAGCTAAACCATGTCAGTTCTTGATTCTAGCCAGGACCTCTCAGACCCTTCAGAATACTGCTCAGGTCAAAGTGTGACTTTGTCAAGGCACTGAAAATGTAAGCTTAAAAAACAAAACAGCACCAGCAAACCCAGATCTTTGACCTTTAGAAAGAACAGCATGTTCAGTAACTTTTAACCAATGAAAACCAATTTCCTTTCTAGACAGTAATGACTGTTGAAACTCCCCATCTCCTGAATCGTTAAAATTCAAAGCAAGTGTGATAGAGCATTGGTAAAAGTCATTAGACGGTCATAGAGAAGAGCTTGCAATCCCTGGAATAACAATTAATTCAAATCAATACAGAAATTAGAAGGAAAGATTAGAAACTGCTGAAATTTACCCAGTGAGAACTAATTTATATTTTTAGCAAAATGAATCCTGATACATGATCAGTAAAGCTTCAATTAAGAGTCAAGCTGAAGTTCTCCAACTTCTTTTTAAAACACAGTGTTAACATACTACCAATCTTCAGAAAGAAATGCAGCCGTTTACTATAGTTTGTATTAAACAGCTGTAAAGCTTTGGAACATAGACAGCTCAAAGTCTGTGACAAAGAAATTAAAATCTGGCAGAAGTAAACAAATGGACAAGATTAGATTATTTAAGAGGTCTGAGCTGTTTTGTCTAAAATATGCAATAGGAAGACTGTACTGCAATATTTAAGCCTGACAGAAGAATCGCTCATGGTGTGTTGGAAGGAATACCTTTGTTTTCAGAGTGATCGCTGAAAAGACGGGCTGGTGCCTTACTAACACCGCAATGGCCAGCTCCCCGTGTAGGCGCAGATGCAGAAGACAGGCACCACCTTGTTGCCCAAGCACTGCAAGTTTTGGTTACAGCTCTCCATATATGCACACATTGAACCATTATTCATTCAAACAGAAACAGCACACTGTAAAATTCAATGCAAGAATTCAATGCAATTTTCCCTCTGGATGTCTACCAACAAATTCTCATTATGTATCAAGGCTGACAGGCAAAGCTTTGCAACATTCTAGATAATTATCTGAACTTTCCCCTCAACAAATCAAATAAATAATGACTCCCTACTCATGCTGCAGTCCTCCTCTCCCGTTTATTTTCTCTTCATTTGACAACAGAGAATGTTCTGATGATTTTCTTTTTTGCCTCTCTGTGAAAAAGGGCGATAAAAAAATGGAAAATACACATGCACAACAGCAGATGACAGCCTGCCATGACTGTAAATTATTTGAGGAAAGAGCTGTTTCTTACAGGTCTCCTGAAAGCATTTGACATATTGTTGGTATTTTGAAAACCAGCAAGCAATGATTGCAAGCAATGATAATAAAGCATTTCCCTATAATCTTCTTTACAGGCATGACATTACTGAATAGATTTCTTGCCTCTCCACCCATCTCATTTGCCTAAAGCATCACAACAGTGAATTAACAAACATCACACTATCATCTCTGGTATCATAAGAGGTCACTGCTGAAAGCACTCCTCTGTCAAGCCTTGCAGCCTTCTGGAAGGAAAAGGAAAATCCTGAGGAAGTCATGCCTCTCTATTTCCAAAGGTGTGAACAACCCTAATAGGTCTGCGATTAAGAAAATGAGGACAACTGGAATTTCTAGTCAAGGACTGCTTGCAGACCCCACCTCCTGCACATTTCATTATGAGAACAGGACATTTGAAAGAAATGAGCTTGTACATCAGCATTCTGCAATGTTAAGAGGAAGGACAGTGTGTTCAGGTCAGGCTCTTCAAATGACTCTTGAGAAGCCATTTGCTTCCAATGAATACATTTGTGCAAACATTGACATTAAGATAAGCTGGTCAGCTCTTTACCGTGAGTTAACTGAGAGACAATACAGGAAAGGTGCATGCAGGGAAATAGTTCTTTCCCCTTCCCAGCACAAGAACCAGAGGCGGACAGCAGGAGGCTGGCATGGCTGAGATTACCTGGAGGCAAGAAATGTTATACGTGATCCTAATAAGAAGCACTTTCAGCTCACTCGTCTGTGAAACCATTAGAAATTAAACACTTTCAGATTGCTCATTTCTCACCATTTGGCCATTATATCACAAGTTCCGCTGCAGGCCTCCACCTCATACACGCGAAGCGCAGAGCCACAGCCTTTTCCCCCTGCAACAGTTGTGGTCTTGGGCCACGTATCTACAGCCCAGGGAGAACCCCATAAGGAAGCACAACCCTCACGAGCAGCCTGCTGCTGCTGGGCCTTCTCCATCACGGAGGTCCCTGCCAGCTACACACTCCTGCAGAGATACCTGACCTGTCCCTGAGCAGATGTCCACCTGCACCTTGCAGTCTGAGTGGTGCCATCTTGAAAAGCAGCACTGTTCATACCCCGAGGTCGAAAGAATTCTCCAAGCGGGTCCTCGGTAAAAAGAAAAGGTGTTTGCATGCCATTGCCTGGCCCAGGAGGAGGACCTGTGTTCCAGTACCTAGCAAATTATCTAGCTCCACGGATGAAATACTTCAGGGTGTGGGAAGGAGCGGAGTAGGAACGCGAGGCTAACAGCATTAATGTGCAGCCACCTTTGTATTTTTGTGGCCCCTTTGGAGGTTATTGAGGTCAGTGAAAGGGTTTGTCATTTCACAGGGAAAACAAGGGGAGGGACTGTCAAAAGTATTGGCCAGATCTTTCAGGATGGCTGTCTTTCAAGACCAGCTGTTGCTAACCACACCAACTGCCCCACCACTGCTGCTTTTTCAAGCAAAAGTTTACTCCTGTCACCTTGGACCACTTGCCTGATGATTGCTGAGCACACCAGTGGAGAGGAGGGAGGGGAATTAATCAGCAGCCAGACAAAACAGAGGCATTGTAGGGAATATTTGCCTGAGATAAATAAAGGGTAGGATATAGTAGGGATGCAGGAGAGGGGAAAGAGATGAAGCCACACAGATTGTACAGGGTGGAGGTAAGAAAAGAAAATCTATCGAATGTAGCACAGTGAAACTTTAAACATCCTCCTCCTCCTCTGATAAAGTTCTCTGTGACATGGAAATAAATCATCCAGTTCTACCAGCCTAACAATGCCCGCCACATCTGCATAATAACATTTGCCCAGAGAATAGCAAGATGTTTTCCTTTCCCTTTTAAACCTATTTCTAATTAATGACCTCTTCAAAGGACTTCAACTTCTTTTCCCACTCTTGAAACTTTCATTAAACTTGGCAGACTGGTTTCGTTTACTGTAACTCATGAGAGCTGGACTACCTCTAAAAATGTCAGCACATTAAGCCTCAAGCTACATTTGTTTTCCAGTCAGCAATTTGAGAAATTAATAACCCCTCACTAGCAAATTTTCTAGAAATGAGTGAAAAGCTTCACATATTCTTTGGTGTTAGTAACTCAGTGATGAGGATGGGAGATGAGAATATCAGCATGGCAGTTGTGTAATTACTGAACACACAATATATAAAGTGGTGTTTATGATCCTAACATTTAATAAGTACTGAGCAATATGGTATTAAAAACATAATTCAGTTTTATTCCTATATTTAATTAACTTTTAATATAAATTACACTAAAAATCCATTTTCAACTTTCTGCAAAGCCTGCATGTCTGAAGGACTACAACATCTCAGGCACTGTGCAACGAAAGGCACCCAAGGCTATAATTTTCATTAGTGTTTTCTTTATCTTATACTTTCAGCTTTCTAGTAGGAAAATAGCCACAGGACTTTTTAACATAAAGACTGCATTGCTAGCATATTTCCATACCTTCTGCATTGCACCGTACCTTGCATTGGGAAGTCTGTGATACTTGGCAATATGCTGTTATGAAGTGGCCTCAGCAATGATCATAGAATCATAACAGCCCACAATCCACCAGACTCCAAAACCCATAGATGTGACCCTCTTGGTCAGCGAAGAACTCATTCTAGGCTAAAGGTACGACGGACTTCTGTCCAAACAGTCTAACTGCGGGAAATTCTGCAAGCCTCTGTCTACAGCCTTTCAGAATTAAAAACCTCAGAGAAAAATGCAAAGCTGCAAAACCAGGAAAAGCCTTGATTTCAGGTACAACTGAGGAGTCATACAGAAAGACACCTAAGATATTAGTCACTGCCTGTTTTCTCGTTGTATACTACTGTCATTTAATTTCTCAATAGCTTTTCTGTAGCATCAACTTCAGTATTTCACATAGCCTTACAGAGAACAAAAATCTACACAACAGATGACATTAAAAAAACCAAACCAACCAAACAAAAAAAAAACGCAAAAAAATGAAATATGTTACCAAAACAGCTTTATAAAATAACGGAGGACTGCGGAAAAGTATTACATTAAGTAGTCCTGTGAGTAAGTATAAAATATCAGGTAGAGATATAAAACCAAACAATAACATTATTTATCATCACTGGTTAGACAAATTTAAGACCAAAGTTTATGACACTGACTAAAAATATTTTGCTCTTTTTTGCACTGCTTTTGTTACTGTTGCCTGAACCTCAAGAGATCAGTTCAAGATGGCTGAGATCATAGGAGAAATGGAAGTTAGCAAATTTCAAGAGAAGACACGTGAAATGTTGCCTGAGCATGAAAAGCTAGAAAAAGTGCTCTTGTGCTTTATGCAAAACTGAAATCTTAAGGAATGATTCTAATGCAAGTTTTGAAAACTGAAGGAATTTAAGGAATTTTGGTGTTTTTTACCTGTTCAAGCCCCTCTCAAATGTAATTAGGAAGATTCGCTAGCAGCTGTCCATTTGGATTCCCACCTCTGCTGAACTGGAACTAGGTAGACTTGTGGAAGATAGCAAAAGGCACCAGAAGACAGCTTGAATAACTTCAAAGCATCAACTGTGACAACTGCAGCAGGAGACCTGCATTGAAACAAGGGAGAGAAGCCAGAGCAGATGTGAGTGTGCCATCATAAGTATGCTAGGAGCAGTGGTTAATTAGAAGATAAGGCAAACGTATTAGTACAGGAAAAATAATGAGCTCATAAAATTGAGTACATTTGACAAAGAAGAAAATTGGGGAGAATATCAAAGATTACAGGAGGGGCAACTGCAATTTCCAGTCTTAACCATATCTAATTTTAAGATTTTAATAGTGTTTTTGAAGCTCCTTTACTTAAAATTAAAAACAAAAGGCTTCTGAGATGTTCAAGCTATTTTTGCCATGTACACTTTGGTTCTTTCTGTTCATACTTGGCTAACAATGAAACTATAACCCTGACTGCCCTTGTTCAAAATGAAAACTCTACATCTGAAAACAGACATTCTCTCCTTGCATTCTTTTCCCACCTTGTCACAAAGGCACTTGCTTTGGTGTTTACTACCTAAGTATTACCCTGCACAGGTGCTTTATAAAAACATGCAGCTCACTGCAGACTTATGGATAGGATTTCAGTTGTTGCTACTGGAAAGATTCCTGTCCTGTTCTGTGTTCTTACAAAATGTGGGTTCATGAGTTTATTGATGACCACGGGCATATAATCAGGGCAGACACAATGACTGAATCAGGTGTTTGTCTTCTCACTAGTTTAACTTTTGAGGCCTGCAAAACTGAGAAGCTTGCAGCAAATTTTCTGAATATCCACAGTGTCGTGGTTTAACCTGGCAGGCAGCCAAAATACCACGCAGTCGCTCGCTCACTCCCCCCGCCCCCCCAGCGGGACGGGGAGAGAATCGGAAGGGTAAGAGTGAGAAAAACTCGTGGGTTGAGATAAAGACAGTTTAATAGAACAGAAAAGGGAAAATAATGATAATAAATAATGATAGAATATACAAAATGAGTGATGCACAATGCAATTGCTCACCACCCGCGCTGACCGATAACCAAGTAGCGATCGGTACTTCCTGGATCACGCCTACCATTTATATACTGAGCATGACGTCACATGGTATGGAATACCCCATTGGCCAGCTGGGCTGGCTGTCCTGATTATGTTCCCTCCCATCTTGTGTACCGAGCTCAGTCAGTAGGCACGGGAGCTGTCCTTGGACTAGGAGAGCACTTAGCAACAACTGAAAACATCGGTGTGTTATCAAAATTCTTCTCGTACTAAATCCAAAACACAGCACTAGGAAGAAATTTAACCCTATCCCAGCCGAAACCAGGACAATATCCACCCCTTATTCCATACCATTTACGTTATGCTTAGGTCTCACATTTTTCGATACCTTTCAATTAATCACCACTATCTTTTATATATATATACATATATAATACATATACATACATATATATACATATAATACATATACATACATATATATACATAAATATATACAAATGTCCATTGAGTTCTTTTAGTCCACAACTTTGGGGTCCATCTGTCATAACAGTCTTTCAGGGCCAGAGAGATGGTGTGTGGTGTTGGGCTGTTGCATCCTGAAGCCAGTTCTCATTTCGGTACTGCTGCGCTCGTCCAGTTCTATCATCGTTGCACTTTGCTCGGTTTCATCGGAGTCAGCTCATTCTTCATTAATCGGGGTGATTTTCACTGCTATACCATTGATAGCAACCATAGAAATAATGATATACAATATCATATAACAATTGACATCATAAAATTCAGTTCATTGGCTATTTTCACCCAAAATCAAATCCCCTTGAGGTACACACCGGACTTGCCCATCCTTTCGCATCACCCACCAAGTGTACCCAGGTCCTTGAGCAAAAGCAATCCCACGGATGGGTTTTCCCTTGCCAGAGGCAGGAGTAACCCAGACTGTCTTCCCCAGCATATTTCTCATATGCACGACAGGGACTTTATCTCCATCTACAGTACGTAAGAGTCTTGATTGGGCAGGGCCAGCTCGATTAACAGACCCCCTAGTGTTGACTAACCAGGTGGCTTTTGCTAAATGTGTGTCCCAATGTTTGAATGTCCCACCACCCATTGCCCTCAGTGTTGTCTTTAGCAGCCCATTGTATCGTTCGATTTTCCCGGAGGCTGGTGCATGGTAGGGGATGTGATAGACCCATTCAATGCCGTGCTCTTTGGCCCAGGTGTCTATGAGGGTGTTTCGGAAATGAGTCCCGTTGTCTGACTCAATTCTTTCTGGGGTGCCATGTCGCCACAGGACTTGCTTTTCAAGGCCCAGGATGGTGTTCCGGGCAGTGGCATGGGGCACAGGGTATGTCTCCAGCCAGCCGGTGGTTGCTTCCACCATGGTGAGCACATAGCGCTTGCCGTGGCGGGTTTGTGGGAGTGTGATATAATCAATCTGCCAGGCCTCCCCATATTTGTATTTCAACCATCGTCCCCCATACCAAAGAGGCTTTACTCTCTTGGCCTGTTTGATTGCGGCGCACGTTTCACATTCATGGATAACCTGTGCAATAGCGTCCATGGTTAAGTCCACCCCTCGATCACGAGCCCATCTGTATGTTGCATCTCTTCCTTGATGGCCTGAGGCATCATGGGCCCACCGAGCTATAAATAATTCACCCTTATGTTGCCAGTCCAGATCCACCTGGGCCACTTCAATCTTAGCAGCCTGGTCTACCTGCTGGTTATTTTGATGTTCCTCAGTGGCCCGACTCTTGGGCACGTGAGCATCTACATGACGTACTTTTACAGTCAGGTTCTCTACTCGGGCAGCAATATCTTGCCACAACGCGGCAGCCCAGATGGGTTTACCTCTGCGCTGCCAGTTGTTCTGCTTCCATTGTTGCAACCACCCCCACAGGGCATTTGCCACCATCCATGAGTCAGTATAGAGATAAAGTATTGGCCATTTTTCTCGTTCAGCAATGTCCAAGGCCAGCTGGATGGCTTTTACCTCTGCAAACTGGCTCGATTCACCTTCTCCTTCAGCAGTTTCTGCAACTTGGCGTATAGGACTCCATACAGCAGCTTTCCACCTCCGATGCTTTCCCACAAGGCGACAGGACCCGTCAGTGAACAGGGCATATTGCTTCTCGCTTTCTGGTAGTTTATTATACAGTGGGGCTTCTTCAGCACGTGTCACCTCCTCCTCTGGGGATATTCCAAAATCTTTGCCTTCTGGCCAGTTCGTGATCACCTCCAAGATTCCTGGGCGACTGGGGTTTCCTATTCGGGCCCGTTGTGTGATCAGTGCGACCCACTTACTCCACGTAGCATCGGTTGCATGATGTGTAGAGGGGATGCTCCCTTTGAACATCCAGCCCAGCACCGGCAGTCGGGGTGCCAGGAGGAGCTGTGCTTCAGTACCAACCACTTCCGAAGCAGCTCGAATCCCTTCATATGCTGCCAATATCTCCTTCTCAGTTGGAGTGTAGCGGGCCTCGGATCCTCTGTATCCCCGACTCCAGAACCCTAAAGGTCGACCTCGAGTCTCCCCTGGTGCTTTCTGCCAGAGGCTCCAGGTAGGGCCATTCTCCCCGGCTGCGGTGTAGAGCACATTCTTCACATCTTGTCCTGCCCGGACTGGCCCAAGGGCTACTGCATGAACTATCTCCCGTTTAATTTGTTCAAAGGCTTGTTGTTGCTCAGGGCCCCATTTGAAATCGTTCTTCTTCCGAGTCACTTGATAGAGAGGGCTTACAATCAGGCTGTAATCTGGAATATGCATTCTCCAAAAGCCCACAACGCCTAAGAAAGCTTGTGTTTCCCTTTTGCTAGTCGGTGGGGACATGGCTGTTATTTTGTTGATCACATCTATTGGGATCTGACGACGTCCATCTTGCCATTTTATTCCTAAAAACTGGATCTCCTGTGCAGGTCCCTTGACCTTACTTTGTTTTATGGCAAAACCGGCCTTCAGAAGGATTTGAATTATTCTCTCCCCTTTCTCAAAAACTTCCTCTGCTGTGTTGCCCCATACGATGATGTCATCAATGTACTGCAGGTGTTCTGGAGCCTCACCCTGTTCCAGTGTGGTGTGGATTAGTCCATGGCAAATGGTAGGGCTGTGTTTCCACCCCTGGGGCAGTCGGTTCCAGGTGTACTGGACGCCCCTCCAAGTGAAAGCAAACTGTGGCCTGCACTCTGCCGCCAAAGGGATGGAGAAGAACGCATTAGCGATGTCAATGGTGGCGTACCACTTGGCTGCCTTTGACTCCAGTTCGTATTGAAGTTCCAGCATGTCCGGCACGGCAGCACTCAGTGGTGGCGTCACTTCGTTCAGGCCACGATAGTCTACTGTTAGTCTCCACTCTCCATTAGACTTTCGCACTGGCCATATGGGACTGTTGAAGGGTGAGCGAGTCTTGCTGATCACTCCTTGGCTCTCCAGTCGACGAATCAGCTCATGGATGGGGATCAGGGAGTCTCGGTTGGTGCGGTATTGCCGCCGGTGCACTGTTGTGGTAGCGATTGGTACCCGTTGTTCTTCAACCCTCAACAACCCCACAACAGAAGGGTCCTCTGAGAGACCGGGCAAGGTGGACAGCTGTTTAATTTCCTCTGTCTCCAAGGCAGCTATACCAAAAGCCCACCGGTACCCTTTTGGGTCCTTGAAATACCCTCTCCTGAGGTAGTCTATGCCAAGGATGCACGGAGCCTCTGGGCCAGTCACAATGGGGTGCTTCTGCCACTCGTTCCCGGTCAGGCTCACTTCGGCCTCCAATACAGTTAACTCTTGGGATCCCCCTGTCACTCCAGAAATACAAATGGGTTCTGCCCCTTTATAGCTTGATGGCATCAGGGTGCACTGTGCACCAGTGTCTACGAGAGCCTTATACTCCTGTGGCTCTGATGTGCCAGGCCATCGAATCCACACAGTCCAGTAAACCCGGTTGTCCCTTTCCTCCACCTGGCCGGAGGCAGGGCCCCTCTAGTTCTGGTCATAGTATCTGCTTCTCACTTCTCGCAAACATGAGTCAAGAATTCCTTCATTACAGTCCAAAGTAAGATCAGCCCTTCTACTCTGTCTGGGGAACTGTTCACTGGAAACTGGACCGTCGTGAGACAGATTTTTCCTAAAAACTGGAGCAGCATTTTTCCTGGGAGAACCCCCTTGTGTGACTGTTTTTCCTTGCAACTCACGTACCCGTGCCTCTAGGGTCAAGGTAGGTTTTCCATCCCACTGCCTCATGTCCTCTCCGTGGTCACGCAGGTAAAACCACAGGGTGCCCCGTGGTGTGTACTTTCTATATCCTCTCTCTTGAGGAGAAAAACGCTGACTCCTAATGGCTGAGATACTGGTCCGTACAGGTGGGGAATAGGACATACCCTCTTCGAGTTGCTGGACCTTTCGGGACAGTTTCTCCACAGCCGAGACAAGGGAGGAGGAGATAGTTTCTTCAAAATCCCGAAGTCTGCTAACCACCTCATCCACCGTTGGTGCTTCTTCCTCTTTCCAACACAGTACTGCCAACGAACTGGCATACGATGCTGGTGCACTCCGTACCAACTTCCGCCACATGGGTCGGGTGCACTGAACGTCATCTGGATCTTTGGGCGTTTGGTTGTTGTCCAGGTCACTATAAACCACCTCCAGCACACCTAGTTCTCTCAGGTACTGGATACCTCTCTCCATAGTGGTCCATTTGCCTAGGCGATATATAACATCTTCCTTGAAGGGATACCTTTCCTTCACACCTGACAGCAGTCGCCTCCAGAGGCTGAGGACCTGTGTCCCTTTTCCAATCGCTTTGTCAATGCCTCCTTCCCTAGCAAGGGATCCCAGCTGTTTGGCTTCCTTCCCCTCCAATTCCAGGCTACTGGCCCCATTATCCCAGCATCGGAGCAGCCAGGTAACAATATGCTCGCCTGGATGACGGCTGAAATCTTTCCGCATATCTCGCAGCTCACTCAGGGATAGGGATCGGGTGGTTTCCGTCTCGTTTATGAGTTCTTCCTCTTCCTCCTCCTCTCCTCGTGATGGCCCTGGTCTTTCATCATCCCTTTCTAAACGACCTGATCTCCGCTTCCAAGATTTCCTCTTCTGTACAGGGGCAACGGATACCAGCAAGGGTTGGTCCTCTGGTTCAGCTGTAGTGCCTGTTGCTGGGGTTTGGGTAGCTGCAGTGCCTGTCGCGGGGGCTGGAGTAACTGTAGTGCCTGTTGCCGGAGTTTGAGTGGCTGCAGTGCCTGTTGCAGGGGTTGGAGAAGCTACGGTGACTGTTGCCGGGGTTTGAGTAGCCACAGGGGTTGTCATGGGGGTTGGAGTAGCCGCAGTGCCTGTCGTGGGGTTTTGAGTAACAACTGTGTCTGTAGCCACCCCCGAGACTCGCCGCTCTGCCTGCCCCGATGAGGCACCACTGCTTGCCCTCCCTCTTTTCTTGTTCCTGAGGGTTGATCTCTGGACAGTATTTCTGAATAGTTGTTTAACCCTAAACAAGGCCTGAACCAGATTCAGGAGACATAGCAATATGAACATGCTTGTTTGAACATCCCAAGGGTATTCAAAATTCTCAGGGAATATTGTGGACATCTTTGTGAAGAGGATAGAAGAAAAAGGAGTTTCTGACGATATGGAAGGGAAGATGAACAAGTGGGAGAGAGTGTCCCATCCCGTCTCCCCCTTAAATTCATTCTCCGAGGAGGAACAAGTGCAATTACCAATAATTTCTAAGAGGTGGTTCCCAAGGTACAGAAATGACGGCAGTGCCGAGTACAGATACCAGATTAGACTTACGACCAATGATTTTATCACCTCATAAAACAGCAACAAAATGATAATCTTGGCCCAGTTCCGACTGATGATAAACAGCACAAAAGGGAACACATACTGCAAGCAAGGTATTACATGACCCAACATTGAGAGCCAGCCCCACAACTTTGACAGCCAATACCTCAACATTGTGACCAATCAATATAATGGATGCTTATAACAATTTTGCCTTAACACACTTTGATCAGATCTATCGTTATCTCAACCCTTTGAGCCCCACGTTGGGCGCCAAAAAGGACTGTCGTGGTTTAACCTGGCAGGCAGCCAAAATACCACGCAGTCGCTCGCTCACTCCCCCCGCCCCCCCAGCGGGACGGGGAGAGAATTGGAAGGGTAAGAGTGAGAAAAACTCGTGGGTTGAGATAAAGACAGTTTAATAGAACAGAAAAGGGAAAATAATGATAATAAATAATGATAGAATATACAAAATGAGTGATGCACAATGCAATTGCTCACCACCCGCGCTGACCGATAACCAAGTAGCGATCGGTACTTCCTGGATCACGCCTACCATTTATATACTGAGCATGACGTCACATGGTATGGAATACCCCATTGGCCAGCTGGGCTGGCTGTCCTGATTATGTTCCCTCCCATCTTGTGTACCTAGCTCAGTCAGTAGGCACGGGAGCTGTCCTTGGACTAGGAGAGCACTTAGCAACAACTGAAAACATCGGTGTGTTATCAAAATTCTTCTCGTACTAAATCCAAAACACAGCACTAGGAAGAAATTTAACCCTATCCCAGCCGAAACCAGGACACACAGGCACCAACTAAACCCAGCGGCACATAAGATCTAAAGCAAAAGAGCACTTGCATGACTTAAGTCATTCCTAATTTTCTTCCCCATAGATCACTTCTCTCTTGCACCATTTTTTTTTATCCAGTCCCCTTCTCTGAAAGACCAATTCAACCTAAATCAGGAGCAAAGAAGGTTTAATGGGTACTGGGGAAGCCAGGGCTGGCCATTAGAAGGATTGTTTCGTTTAGTGTAGAAAAAATCATGTTTACCAGGGGCCATGGTTGCTCTCCGTGAACATCGTTAAGTAGGAACAAACCACTTTCTTCCAAATAGACAAAAAAAGATAATTGAAAAAGTACAGGACAGTAGGGGCATGGTGGAAAGTTTAGGTGCGAGATGTTCCTGAATACGTTCAGAGTAGATAGAAGACAACAACTTCAAAACACTGAAGACTCTCCAGGCTCCCTCCCTCTTGGTCACCATTCCAGGACTAAAGAGGGTGCAGAGAAAACACCCATTTTAGTTTCATTAAGAGATTTGCTACATCTAACAAGACTGAGGTTCAACAGTATGGAAAGGAAAGTGAGGAAATACTTTTTGGTTCCATATTTTTGCTTTCCTCCATCTGTGTCTACCCACAGACATTTGTCCAGGCATTTGGCAGAAGTTGCACCTTTTGTTTACCAAAATCATGAAGCACTTCATGATCATACAAAGTTAATGTACCCCTATCTAAAATTTGTTAAGTATTTAAATAAAGGATGGAATTATTGATTTTGTTCACAAATTAGGATTAATAGGAATTTTTAAAGTACAATGTTTGACTTGTTACTGTAGGTTGCTGCTTAGCAATCAGGATCCACAAAGTCAAGGAAACACTGAAGAGTCAGGGAAGTTAGTAATTACCGACTAATTAATAAACATTGCTAATTATTACAAATATTATTCATTGCTCTTCTATTCCCAAAAAGGCAGAAGAAGGCCTGGATCTAACAACACTGATAATTAAATATTTATAAGCTCCTATACTTTAAAGCATTTTTCTTTTTACTCTTCAGTTGAAAATGCTGACAATTCCATAAGCTTTTGTAAAAAGTTTCAGTATATTCTTCAAGATGAAGTTTCTTAGGAAGGCGGAAACTGCTGTCTTTGGTGTAGGACATGAATCAGCTACATGCCTACTACATGACCAAAAAAAAAAAAAAAAGGTTGATAACATTTTCAGAAACCTAAGATTTTCTGGTCATGCTTCCAAGGCCCACCTTTTTGCCTATATTTTTGGAAGGAGTGGGAGTCATCTGAAAATTACCTATTTGTTAACATCTGTTGACATAAGTAGTCATTTGTTATCATGTATAATCATACTGGGCTGTCAACGCCACTCAGAGTCAGCAAGAAGCAAGCTGAATGTGTCTCAGAGAGGTACAAGTCTTACATATAGAGAATTCATCAATAAGAAAAATAAAAAAATAAACTAAGAAATGCATATTTACTTAGAAAGGAAATCCATTTTGGCATAGGATTGTGAAAGAAGCTTAAAGCGTGTCCAAAACCCTCTGAATGTCAAAGAGATTTGGGAAGCTACATCCCTTCTCTACCCATGGAAATTCCCAACTTATAAAACATTGGCTACAAATCATAATGATCGTGGTGAATTGGATGTCTTTTGCTTTGATCTTTTGGGTCAATCCAAACCCCCAAACTGAAGCCAAATGCGTGGCTTGGGAATGTGCAAAACAGAAGACACTTTATAAATCCCTGTAAAAAGATTAGTAAAGCCCTACGTACTTGGCTGTAATCAGAGAGAGGAAATGCAAAGCCATGATATAAATTACACAGACCAATGGCTTCGGTTAGAAAAAGAGAAAAATAACCCTTGGATGTTTCCTATGAAGGTGTTGCAACTAGTATGCTGTTTGAAGTTAAATGGAAAGCAAAAACTGCTAATCAAAAACTCAGCAGCGTATCGTAATCAAGTTACTGCAAACTTGGTCATGCCTGTGTTTTTTGGCTACACAATCTTTGCCCATCGACATAATGTGAATCTCAACAGTTTGCTGTCAGAAAAAGAACACTGAGAACCGAAACAGTACCTCATTATCACACCCACGTAATTAACCACCAGCTTTTCCAAAGCACCTGCTTGCTCTCCTGTGCAAGCCAGCATCCCAGCTAGGCCGAGCAGTGTGCTCTGCCCAAAGCTCGCCCAACACTGAAAGGGTTGCTGTTGAAACATGCCTGTTAAATCCTCACTAGTATTTCAGCTTGAGCCCTTAGAAGAATTAAATTTAACTTTATTTTCTTATGCCCCTGCCCATCTTCCCTACAAACTACGGTAAAATAAGGGAATCGTAGAAAAATCTAATTTTTATGTCTGCACTTCCTGCATTTTGCTTTTCACAATATTACAGAACTAACAGTGATGTTAACATTTAACTGATAGTGCTTTTAAAAGTGCATCATAGAATGAGACACTGTCCAACGGGATTCTTAACTGCAAAACATTTGAATAATAGAGTTCAGAAATGGATTCACCAATTGCAAACTAAGACCATGATTTTATCCACCGCAGCTATTATTGCCTGAATTATTAAAAAAAAACAAAACAAAACAAAAACCCAAAAAACAAAACCCACAAAAACCCCCAAGAAACTAACCAACCAAAAAAACCCCAAACCCCAGCACCCCCCAACCTTCTGCCCCCAAACCTAAGCCATGGATTTCCATACTTCAGGATCAGTTGCATTAAAAAATTTGGCAAGTGCTCTGCAAACACAGTAACTACATTCAAATACCCTTACTACGCTTGAAAATATTTATTTTATGATTACCCATCTGTTTCAGTGAGGTTCATTGTAGAGCAAGGTGTCACTCAACATGCATAGAGTAGCAGCATAAACCCAATATTTGCTTAGAATTTACATCAGGGCTTAAGCCTGCAAATGTTTTATTCATGTCACTCTCAAGGTGTGTTCAGATAAATGACTGGTGGATTTGTAACCATCCATTACATGGCTCAGTCTTTTGGAAATGTCCTTCTCTAGAAAGCAGTCATTTAAACCACTAGGAGACTGAAAGAGGAAGGGCAGCACTATGGGGGGCTTGACCTTTCTGCATCCGAGACAGGGAGATCTCAAGTCACGTACGCTTCAGGAACAGAGCCCGCCAGTTACCTCCAAACACAGGCGCATGCCTAATAATATGACCATTGCAGCTCTGGGTATACCCAGAATTTTTGTTTTACTAATCTGTAAGAAAAAGCAACCAGTCATAGCAGGCAGACCTTCTGTGCTAGCTTGTGGCTGGCCTGCCTGCTGAGTTACTCTTCAGTTCTAAGGCTGTCCATTCGGCGTCTTTTATACTTGCAAGCAGCAAGGAACGGCTTGTCAGCAGATGACTAGCTGCATGACTCAGTGGTGGCTAGTAACAGTGAAAACACAGAAGAGGACGTCTGTGAAAGTTTCCTTAAAATACAGAATTCAGCCCAGGATGAACTCTCCATAAAACTCACTTGTAGAGGAAACAAATACTGCACGCAGGGAAGGCTGCGAGAAGCTCGTTAACTAAGCCAAGCACAGCACCAGCGCTCGCAGGCTCTCACTGCTGTACCTCCAGCCGCTTCCTCATCACCGAGGCTTCACACGTTTGCACATAGGAAGCCCATTTAAATTCCACTGAGAGTCCGGCCAGGAATCAGATCTCAAACTTGACTGTGAAGCTGTCTTACTTTACAGGCAGCATTTACTTTTTCAACAATACAAACACGAGATTAATGAAGATAAGCGTTACAGGTGAATCCAGGCCCTGACCCAGCAGGCTGTCTGTGCTTATGTCTCTGCTTTTTCACTCAGATCATTAAGCAGGGCAGGGAGCATGTTGTGAGTAACATTTCAGGAGTTCTTAGAGACCACTGAACTTAATGCACTAGCTCCATTTCCAACACTGGGAAACCTTTAAATGGAAAGTTCACCAAACAGTGCAAAAATTAGTGAACGCTGCAGTTCCCTGGAACAGTTCATAGTCTGAAATTACATAAGTGATCTGAATTGAGTGAGAACTACAACCCTTGGGAGCAATTTCCAACAGCGCTAATGAGAGCACATCGAGTTCTTTATGTCCAGACACTGTCACTGTCTGCGATAGTATTTAGAGCACATCTTGATGCTGACTCACAGATGCCAAGCATATTATATCACCTTTCAGTGGCTCTGTTTAGTCAGCTATGAAGTTCAGCATCTGGTTCCCGTTTGGGAGTTTATTTATACAGAACACCCACTTATATTCTACACACCGGGAGATGGACTGTAAAGACACAAAGGACTGATGACTCAATGGAGCATTAATGCAGATAGAGAAGAACACATTCAGCTATATACACATAGGACCAGGGGAAAAAAAGATACAGCCAGGTTGAGAGGATTACTCAAGTGTTTCACGTTATGATTTTTGGGAGCCAGAATACTTAAGTTGTTAAATTATCCAGGACAGTCATAGTGAAGATATATCACTTATTCTTAAATCAGTTGGAAGTTTTTAAGGCGGTCTTCCAAGTTTCTGTCTTGTTTGCTGAATAGGTTTAATGGGTAAGTGTTTGAAATACTCTGGTATTAGCACACACTTGAAAATGGGCAGCGAGTGAGCTGACTGGAAAAGCGAAGCTGTGCTACTATCTCTGATTCTCACTGAAAGATCAGAGTTTCACAAAAAGACTTTTATTAACAGACAACACTAATAATGCTCAAGTACACACCCCACTCGGTAGGAAGCAATGTTTTCTGTTTCTCACCACTGTGTCTGGAAAAATACAAAACTAAGTAGGTTCTGGTCCATCAATGTATTCCTTGATGTAATAGGCTATACAAAACAGACTGTGCAATACCGTACCTTAAAAATAAAAAAAAGAGAATGTTACAAATTACCCTTTCGTATCCTTCATTTTCCTATGCTCAAAACTTCTCCTCCCTCACAATTTGTATATAATATTTATTTTGCTAGAGACTATTAAATTTGCAGGCTAGTGGTTTGTGCCACATGAAAGTTTGGAATCCCATCCTTCAGACTGTGCTGCAAGAGCCTCTGTTCTTGCCGTCTTTTTCTGACTGTTTCAAACTGGATACTGCAAATCCCAGCTCTCAGGCCAACCTACATTTCATTCTCTCATGCCAAAGCTACGCTCCAGAGAGTAGCTCTGTTATGCTTTGCGTATTTGTAACTGGAAGTGTGCTGATTTCAAGTGTGCACCTTGGAATAGACTTAAAGGTTTCTTTCTTTCTTTCCCCCCCTCTCTCCTACAGCAGCCATGTGATGGATATTTCAGACATTTGCCACCAGAGGGAGATGACAAAATGCCACAAATGAAAAAAGACAGGAATTGACTAAGACAGCTAAAATTTTTTTTTTTCCCCTAGATGGCTGGAAACCAACTACATTTCACAGTACAAACTAAGCTCAATTTGCATGCCATATTTGATGAACACTTAAACTTAATTTACTATTTTTTCCTCCAGTAGAGCAAGAACAAAAAGGAAGAAAGGATTTTCCTATTATAGAACATTATCAAAATGCTACTTTTTAACCATTAACATTGATTCATTGTCCCTTTTATAAAAGCAAATTTTTGATTAACTGAGATTCTGAGAGATTGCTTTACTTCATATATAGAAATATGTATGAGAAATGGAACTCTTCCTTAAAAAGTGTTCAAGACATGTTAAGCCAGAAATACCCAGAAGAAGTGGAATTTATAGGAGTCCTTTTCCCTTTTTGAAAGGGACAGTGACCATGAACACTGGTAACGGCAGAGGCTGGGATTCAGCCCCAGGTTCAGAAAGCTCTGACCTGAGATCAGGGATACACTGAATACAGAAGACCCCACATCCACACAGGACTTGCTGCTGAATCCGAACCAGACAGGCATAGAGTCTCCAAAGAGTTTTGGAATAATCTGGGATAAACTCAAACGAAAAGCTGATCTACACTGAACTTACAAATTTCTTTCAGCCTGGCTTGAAACATCAAAAGGGAAATATAATGTATTTTGGATTTTAAAAAAATCTAACTTTTGATGGCAAAAAGCAGCTTCCAGTTCCTTCATGGAAGAGAACTCAAAACAAAGTACAGGTCAGCTTTGGACAACAGCATGCAAATATTCATTTGATTGGTTTACATTTAGCACAAGCCTCACACACAACCTTCCCTTCCCCGAGATCTTCGACGTTTGTGCCTGTACAAAAATCTCAATTTGAGGGATATGTTTTGTATATGAGTTATAAATTATTTTTCCAAAAAAATCTGCTCATAGAAATATAATAGTGGGAGAAATCTGTTCTGATTTAAAGTTCTTATTTCTATTCCAAGGCATTTCTTTAGCCTCTCTCTTTCCAGCTGTAGGATTTCTTCTGAATACAATTTTATCTTTTGTAGCCAGAGATTGTATCTGTAAATTCTGTCTTTTCATACCATGCTCTTGCCACTTCTCCAGATGACTAATGCTCCTGGTTTCTGAAGTTACATTTGGCAATTGCTGGACTAGAGTAGTACCTACTGGTGTCCAGAGCAAGTGCCTGCAGGGGAATCCACTCGGTCCAACTGCTGCTCATTACTCTATGAAGAAATCTGCACCCCCTCACTGTAAGGTTCAGTGGAGCACAAGACTTAGGACATGCAAACCGTGCTCTGCCCAGGGAGCGGCCCACTGAGCCACCCAGACACACAGCCACGGTCCTACGGCAGAAGCAGGAACAACCCTGAAGGGGCAAGGAAAGTCAAACTAAGAGGGAGGGGCTGTTTCTCTGGTTTCCTTATGTCATGGTTTAACCCGGCAGGCAGCCAAATACCACGCAGCCGCTCGCTCACTCCTCCCCTGCCCAGTGGGACGGGGAGAGAATCGGAAGGGTAAGAGTGAGGAAAACTCGTGGGTTGAGATAAGACAGTTTAATAGAACAGAGAAGGGAAAATAATAATAATAATGATGATAATGATAAAATATACAAAATGAGTGATGCACAATGCAATTGATCACCACCCGCAATGACCGATAACCAAGTAGCGATTGCTACTTCCTGGAACACACCTACCATTCATATACTGAGCATGACGTCACATGGTATGGAATACCCCGTTGACCAGCTGGGCTAGCTGTCCCGGCTATGCTCCCTCCCAGCCTCTTGTGTGCTTGGAAGAGCATGGGAGCTGTCCTTGACTAGCAGGGTACTTAGCAATAACTGAATGTTATCAACATTCTTCTCATACTAAATCCAAAACACAGCACTAGGAAGAAATTTAGCTCTATCCCAGCCAAAACCAAGACACCTTAAAGCTTCTCTTATCATATTTTTAATATTCAAACTGAGAGGGATTAGTATCACCTTAGAGAGAAATTGAGAGAGGCATATGAAAAAAAAAAGATAGTCTGTGCAAACTGGGTTAGTCAGGTGAGCCAGCCAGCAAAATCAGAACTAACTGCTCGGAGCTGTACTGAGCAAACTTCCTCCAAACTACTAGCCTTGAAATTAATTAGATTGACCCTTCCCCAACTAGAATTTTTCTAGTGACTTATTTTTAAAATAATTAGCTCATAACTTATGGATATAATAGACCTTGCTGGTATTTGCTGCAGTTTCAAGCGGAACACGTTTTAGGACTCCAGGTGTTTGTTAGGCAGGGTGAAATACTGGACAGTGCAGGGCTTTGTGTGGTCTCGCCTGCTTCTATAGCATGCGGCACTGGGCACAGTAAGAGGCAGACTGTCAGACTGAAGGGATCAGTGGTCCACTCTGGTTTTCAATTGCTATCTTTTTATAAGCAGAGCCAGATTTTAACAGAATCACCCTTTCAATTAGCTCAATTAGCTCCACTAAACCTGTTTTTTTTTAGTCTAATCAAGTAACAAGACAAAGAAGAACATCATGTGGTGGTTTCCTGTGCAGTAACAGCAATAAAAATAGAGAACAATGAAATGGATAGTTCACACCCCACGAAGCAACATAACAACCAAGTCTGCTAATTAAGGCATTTTTCTTCAGCATCTATCCCTTTCACTTCTGAATTATTTCTTTTCCTTCAAGAGTCACAACTCAAAACCTCTCCACTCACATTATTAACCAAAATTGCTCTGCCACCAGACAGTTTTTGCTTGAGCATTTAGATTAAAAACACATGCTATATGTTATCAGGAAGGCAATGCTCTGTTTTGAAGTCCCTACCATCACCTAGGACCCTTACTGTTTAGATCATTGATCCTGTTTTGGATTTACCTGAAAATATTCCTCTCGTTAACCGTGAGGAACCCAAACAGACTATGAGCTGGGGTTTGCCTTTTAGAGTTGCACCAGTTCTCCAGTTGTAATAAAGGAGCACTCCTCATGTTCCTGGCCATTCAAACGAGCACTGCCAACACACACGTGAGGTTTATGCCATACCTGGCTTGTAAGTCTGTGCCCTAGAAATATTTGGGAAAGACAAAAAAAGGACAAATTCTCCTTTCATACAAGAAGCTGAGATTTCTTTTAGTCTATGCTTAACAGTCCCTAGGAAAACAGCTTCCAATTCCTTTCTTTCAGCAATACATTGGTTTTGGGGAATAGTTATTACAAGACAGCTTAGCATATCCCTAACTGTTTTTACATTGAAACAAAGGGAATTTGATTTCAATGAAGGCAAAATTTAACCTGTCACTGGCGGTTTTATTATCCTCCCTAGAACCACACAGTTGTTTCAGTGAAGGAAAAAGTTATAGTAAAAAAAAAAAAAAATTAAATTGATTTCACTCCCATTACAGCCCTTGCTTACCAGAGAAGCGTAACAGCATTCAAACTAGAGAGCTGAAGGAAGGAGGACTGCGGAGGTCACACCAAACAAGTGAGGGTTGCTGGATCCCTTGGCTCAACAGGCTTCAGCTGGAGGACCAGCTCTGCCCACAGCAGCAGCACCTCTCACCCTCCCTGTTCTCGCCGTGTCCCACCCGGCTCCCAGACTGCCGGGGGGGGGCTGCCGGCAGAGGCAATTAAGAGCGAAGGTTCACCTTGTGCTCCAGGGCTAATTAAATGCTGTTCACAATCAGCAGGCAGAAGGTTTCTAACAACACCCTCTATTATGCACGATGACTACCATTAAAATACTGCTTGCTAACAATTAGAGTGTTAATGATGACTTCATTAATGCATTTTTTCCTGTATAAGATAAAATTATGGGAACTGGAATAAGAGATGGAACATGATTAAACTTTTAAATAAATCCATGGTTGTTCACTTCAAGGAAAGACTGAAATCTGTTAATGACATGCAACTCCATGCTGTGGATAGGGAATAAACTGTAAATTTACGAATAACTATATAGTAATTGAGAAGAAAAAAGCTAGCTGTTTTTATCTCCATAACCAAAGACCTGGTGATAGACATAATCTACCTTTTGATTAGGTCTGACCTTGAAACCTGCCTTCACAGGAACATTGCAAGTCCTTTTTTAGTAAACTGAGGTTGCAATTAAAAAAAAACAGAAGAAAGTATTATTGCTTGCAATACAGAACATTTTCTCAAACAATTCAAATATTTGTTTTAAAAAATGAACTGCACTTTGGCCACTTGTTACATCAAGTAATTAATCATCAGATCACTTAATTCACTTAACTACCAATTGTTCATTTTCAACAGTTAAGTTTGAATTAATTATCAGAATTCTCATTAAACTGTGTCTGCCACATCAGACATGACATTGAAGATTCCCCAGCAGAAGGAATGAGACCAGCCCCGCACCCTGGCAGACACGCTTTGGGCAGCGGGGTGGGGGAAGGGCAAGTCGGAAGCTCTGTAATATAAAGTAGGTCATTTTATAGTTTCAAATAACTGTAGATTTTCTGTTGCACTTGTAAACCTCTTACATCCTAACCGGTATGAAACAATTTATCTCTCACTGCAGAACAGGATTTGGAGGTTTGTGGAGCAAGATGATAATATTTAAACAAAAGATTTTAAAACAAGAGCAAGACAGTTACAGGTGATAAAGTAAATAGTTATTTATGTATTTATTGTTATAAAGTTACCCATATATGTGGAAGGGTTCCAGCTACTAGAGATGCTTGAATCATAACATCATAGAATCATTAAGATTGGAAAAGACCTCTAAGATCATCGAGTCCAACCATCAACCCAACACCACCATGCCCACTACACCATGTCCCTAAGCGCCTCATCTACACGTCTTTTAAATACTTCCAGGGATGGTGACTCCACCACTTCCCTGGGCAGCCTGTTCCAAGGCTGACCACTCTTTCAGTAAAGAAATTTCTCCTAATGGATATTCTCCGCTAAATTTTTTTAAAACAACTATTAAATCAAAACTAAAGATGGCATAATAGGATACAGACCTAATTTAAATGATAAATTTCAATTTTAAACAACACTTCGCAATTTAACTTAAAATATAGTCTGATGACACAGCAGAAATATAAAACCAAGACATTTCGGTTAAGTCTATGTGTGTTTGCAGGTCTTTTTGTTTATTAGTTTGTGAACATTTTCTGCCCCGCTTCAGGATGATGAAAATATTTCACCTTGTGATACTAACCCATCTAGTCCCAAAGTAGCTCTTAGGTGACAAGCACTGCCCCAAACCTCCTCCCTTGTTCAAGGAGACAAAACTGGAAAGAAAAAATGTTTTGGCAAGGTGAGTTGCTGAAACAGCTTCAGGCAGTGGCAGCTGTTCAACAGAACACAATCGTATTCATTTCTGCTCCCTGCCAAATATACAGGAAAAATAAAGAAAGCTAACAGGACAGAACAAATTAGTAGATGGAAACAAACAGGCCTACCCCAGTCCTCTAAACACTCTTTAGCTTCCCTTGGCAATGCTTTTCACATTAAATATACAGAACTCAAACAAGCATGATAACAAGAAACATCACTACACTAATAGACATTGGTGTGGGGAAAAAGGAGATAGGAGCAAAGGTTTGATTTGGATATTCTCAGTACACAAACTCAAACAAATCAGTACTAGAAATACTAAGTAGGGTAGAGTAAGTTTACTTATGAATTATTAATAATTTAAATTACTTGTTAATATGCACACTGAAAGTATAACTATTTGCAAAAGAAAATAACCTCTCCCAAAGCATAATCAAAAAGAGCTTAAAAATGTCAAATGTAATGATCTGCTCCATGTATTGCCCAAATCTTAAAAAGATACCTATTTTTTCTTCTAGTTAAAAGTCACCAGATTTTTAATTTAAAAGATCCAATATCAGTGGCAGATTAAAAAATAATGCAGGAAGCAATTTAAGACAAATATAATAAACTACAATCTGTGAAAAGATAACAGAAACTGAGGACCAAATTATTAAAAAAGTTAATCCCATCTCAGAAATCTGAACCCATGTAGCTTACAGCTTCATATCTCACATATACTTAAAGAACTACAATATCCTTGTAATAAAACCTGTTTTGTTATAAACTCGTCACATAACTTTAAGCACAGTCTCCAAATTTAGCTCAATGCAGAATCTGAGAAGCGTAGACTATTATATCATTGGGCTTCCATAGAATAATACGGGAGGAAAACCCCAGCACCATCATATACATGAAAAGAGGCGATATTTGTGGATCATTCAGGAATCCAACTCAGACTGTAACTTTGACACCTACCACTCAAAACCAAAACTGGGGCGCTACTGTATATAGCAGTGTCATATAAGTCAGTGTATACAACAAACTGCATACAAACTCTAGACAACTACCAGGAATTCAGTGGCAGAGTAAAACTGAACCTCACAGAGAAAGCAACAGCCAAGTCATAGGTGAAAGAAAGTGGAAATGGAAGCCAAGGATCTGAACTTTCAGACCAGTGCTTTTTTAAAGATAGTTTAGTTTCAGATCCACTTTAGGTCAAATCCAGCTACGAGTGTAATTTGTAAGATTAAAAATGTTATCAAGTTGTCCTGGCTAAAGCTCAGCTCTGAATCTTCCTGCGATTGGAAGCTCTCTAAAGGAAGAGTATAGTTTCCTGCTTAATTTATCTTTTTGATTTTAATGAGCTTTGATGTGCACAAAAGCAAGCATATTTTTTTTCATAACAGCAACTGTGATAACTACAAATACAGCCTTTTGTCAATAAGCCAATTTAAATCATTGCATAAATACAGACTCATTGTTGGGTTTCATTTAACTTTGCACTTCGATTGAAATTAACTGCCCTGCCTCCTTCAAGGAGGCAATTTACACCAATTTACACTGAAGGTGCTGAGGAGACTTCATCATCCCTATAACAGACTTGCCAATGCTGTCAGCGTAAAACACTATCTTTTCATTCTGCAAACGTAGAAGAGCACAAAGAGTAATTTGGTCTGAAAAACAATTCTCCAAGACATTCCGAGAAAGTCTGGTTTGACAAAACATAATTTGTTCCTGAAGGAGCAGAGGGCAAATTAATTTCCATACCATTCACCAATATTTTAAAAACCGCAGTTGAAGAAAGTAGAGTGCTACTTCTCTTTTTTTTTTTATGAAAAAACCAAACCAAACCAAACCAAACCAACCCCAACCAAACAAAAAATCCCCACCTAAAATAAAATACCAAAAAACCCAACCCCAGAACAAAAGTATTGCCTACAAACTAATCAGAGTAAAGGTAAATTACCCACTGACTTCCAGGTTCCCTTTTGTTACTGCTTGTTCCTCTTTTTGAAACGTGTAATTGGTGGCAGCAAATGTAACTCTCATCTTTCTAAAACCATTCCTATTCAACTACCTCCAAAAAAATTGCATTAATATAGATCAAACAAAGAATCATATTGTGCTAAAATCTGGGCAGAAAGCAGTTTCTAGCATTCAGATAGAATTTCTTTGTACTGTGCTGCGAGTTTCTTTGTACAAAGAGCTCATATAGAGCTTATAAAATTCTTCTGACATTCTCTGCAATGTTAAAAAAAGTTGTGCCCATTTTAGAGGAAGATGAAGAGCGAACAAATGCCTTATTCAAATAAAGCGCCATTTTGTAAAGAGTCCAGCAATCCAGGTTCTTGTCTCCTCTTATAGTCATGACCTCTTTGGAGACTTGTCAAATATAAGAAAAATCCTCATAGCTCTGAAAACATGGACATTATCAGAGATTGAGTGAAAAGAGATGTGGGAGGGAATCAGAGCTAGGGACATGCTGAAAGACAGCAAGAATAGATTAGAGGCAAGAGTCCTGGTGGAGTAGATATGCAATATCATATGGGTATATATGATAACATATATCCTATGCACATGGCTGCTGAATCAGTGCAGGATGAGGAGCGGCATTTAAAAACTAACCCTGGTTTATGTGTGTGGGATTCTACAATCGGGGAGGATTCTCCCTGAAAGGCAGCATTGTCTAATGAAGACTTGAGGTTTGGAAGAACCTGGGTTCTAACTTTTTGGAGTGGTTTTCAGCATCAACATGTACTTCTAAGCACCACATCATTTGGAAGGATGTCTCTCAAAAGAGCACAACTCACCATTTTTGACTTTTCCATCATGCACCAGCCAAATTACACAGGACTAAACGTGTTAGCCTGGGAATTTGAAAGGCTGAGCCACACAGATTTTAAAATCCACTAAAATTAAGAGAAGAAACATCATTATCAAAAATACTTGTGTTTAAATGCCTTGAAAGTGTGACTCAAAAATTAAGACCCAAAAATTGGAATTCAGACCGAGTACCTGAAATTGGTGTTTCAACACTCCCAGATTACCTCGGTATTTTTTTCCTGTTAATCACTGGTGTTAATAAGGGCAAAGAAGAAAAATATTTTTTGCTTTCTTACAATAAACCCACACATTTAAAGTTTATGCTCTGAGATCTACAGAAGTTATTTTACAAGATAAAGTTCAAAAAATCATTAGAATATGTTTGACTATCTTTCAACACTTCTCAGTTACTTTCTTGTTCTCCTTTTTTTCATAATTGCTTAAAATCAAGTAAACAAGATCTATCAAATTAGTTCTTGAGATAAGCATGCATCAGTGGTTTAATTCAGGTCAGACACAAAATCTTCGTTGCAAGTATTCATTTTCTAACTCTTACAGATCTTGGGTATTGCGAGAGTCAAACAGTCATGAAAACTGTACTGGCGATCCACCCCTATGAGTAAAGGAGACAGAGGCTACAAACGCATTGTAAAAAGTTTTGTCTGTTACTGCTTGCACCTTAGTCCCTATATTTTCCTTCTGACTTTGTCACTCCTGTGCCTATGCAGTGTATGCATATGGAAAAACAAATTGTCGTTTCGTTGTGGCTTCAACTATAATGGAAACAAATTGGATCTCTCTCACTCTAGCGAGTTGCTGACAACAAAGCCTTCACAGTCAGAGATCTGACTGTTTCTGTAACAAACATATTGATATAAATGTAGGCACCAGAGTAAGTTAGAAGAAATCATTCATCCATGAAATAATGCTTCAGATATACTAACAACTACCTTAAAGAAATAGAAAGGTAGAAAGAAGCTTTCTATATTTTAATAACACGCAAGTTCTTAAAAGTCTCATTAAGTCTCATGTAGATTAAAAACAGTGGCTATTAATCAATTTATCATATGCAGCGACTACTTAGAGAATAAGAGGGTGAGAAAAAGGACCAATCTTAAAGATAGTGTCATTTAAAACTCAAGCAGTCTTATCTGTTTCAAGGGAGATGGTGAAGATAAAATGCTATTCTCTAGAAATCATTTTAAGGTAAAATTATTCTGGCCAAATTAATCCCAAGAGTAACTATTCATTTCACTGGACGTGCACTAGAATTCAATTTAGCCTATAGGATCCAATGTAATAAACAGGAGTATTTCAACCTGACTTAGGCAGGCATTATATAAAGCTGTACACTATTTATATACAGAGTGGAGAACTTCATCTCCATATCAATTACATGGAGATAATTTATTGTTATATCAGTTTTTTGGGGTTTTTTTTGTTTGGTTTGGTTTTTTGTTTGTTCGTTTCTTTCAAAAAAGCCTTCAAAAAAAAAATTACAGCCGTGAAAGAATAAAAGCACAAAACTCTCATGTGAAACAAGCCTGCAGAAGTTTATTCCTCTAAAACTGCTAGGCCATATCCTGTTTGTTTTCATGTAGCCATAAGTCAGAAATCATTCCACTGAGCCTTTAAGGAATTCTTTGGCTTTAAGGAATTTAACAGACCACTACCAGAATGTTATATAGCTTAGAAACCCAACCTGCAATGTTTTACAGATAATTGTATTCCTACCACACAGTTCTGTCCAAAGAGCTTAAGAAACATAGAGAGATATTATTCCCCAAAAATTCACAGAAATTAAGGAGTAATTTCTATAAAATTGAATAGAATACTCAATGGAGAGTTTATGCTAATGGCAGAGAATAGATAAAGTCTGACATAGCTAGCCGGTATAAAATAAACCCATCACAATTTCTGAGCAAGTCTGGATGAGCAGAACAATCTCAGACCAGACTGGGGCTTTGCGTCATGTGGCCATAGCATTTTTGACTCAGGGTGGAAGGTCCCCAAACCATATTTTTATACTGTCTAACCAGAGTCTTGTTTTGTTTTTCTGTCTTGCAATATTGTTTCTGTGTTTTTTCTTAAATAAGTTTTAGTCACCTGATTTTTTTATCCACTGAAAAAGTCCATCATATCTTGTTTTCGTAACTTTAGCCAGGTAAATTGCAACAGGAAATTAATTTCTGGATAATCCTTTATTTTTAATCATATCCAGCACACAGATAGGGGAACTGAAACATGCACAAAATAGTCTTAATTATCCACACATTTAAGGTAAGTTCTCAGTAAATTAACTTGCACCAAAGTCCATGCCTCAGTAGCTAAAGGAATGTGCATAAACAACTGAACAGAAACAAGAATTTTGTCTTTTAGAGGTGATAAATAACTCTTATTCAGGTTCCCTGATGGTGCTCAGCAATTTTCTCCTCTTTTTCTCAAACAAAATGTGTTGATCACCTACATACACTGTAATTTAAAATTCCTAGGATCTCTGACTGAAAGACCACTTACTACTCCATCTGGAAATCTAGCTTTAAATGTCCTGGAACCAGTTTTCAGGAAAGGTAAAATTCCTGGTGAAATATTGATAAGTGGTATATATTCTTGGTACTGTTGAAAGAAATAATTAGTACAGCAGGTTTCAGAGACATGGACTGCTACTTGGGTGAACTGTACAGACTGCTGAGACTGCTCAGAGACATGTATCGGTACACTTTCTTGCCCTGGCGGGTTGACCTTGGCTGGACACCAGGTGCCCACCAAGCCGCTCTATCACTGCCCTCCTCAGCTGGACAGGAGAGAGAACATATAACGAAAGGCTCGTGAGTCGAGATAAGGAGAGGGAGAGATCGCTCACCGGTTACTGTCACAGGCAAAACAGACTTGACTCCGGGAAATTAGCTTAATTTATTACCAATCAAATCAGAGTAGGGTAATGAGAAATTAACCCAAATCTTAAAAGCACCTTCCCCCCACCCCTCCCTTCTTCCTGGGCTCAACCTCACTCCCAATTTCCTCTACCTCCTCCCGTCCAGCAGCACAGGGGGACGGGGAATGGGGATTGCAGTCAGTTCATCACACGTTGTCTCTGCCGCTCTTCCTCCTCAGGGGGAGGACTCCTCACACTCTTCCCCTACTCCAGCGTGGGGTCCCTCCCACAGGAGACAGTCCTCCATGAACTTCTCCAACGTGAGTCCTTCCCATGGGCTGCAGTTCTTCATGAACTGCTCCAGCGTGGGTCCCTTCCACAGGGTGCAGTCCTTCAGGAACAGACTGCTCCAGCGTGGGTCCCCCACGGGGTCACAAGTCCTGCCAATAAACCTACTCCAGTGTGGGCTCCTCTCTCCACGGGGCCACAGGTCCTGCCAGGAGCTTGCCCCAGCGTGGGCTTCCCATAGGGTCACAGCCTTCTTTGGGCATCTCCCTGCTCTGGTGTGGGGTCCTCCACGGGCTGCATGAGGATATCTTGGCGTCTGCAGAGTTGCTTCTCTCACATATTCTCACTCCTCTCTCCGGCTGCAATTGCTGTTGTGCAGGGTTTTTTTCCCCCTTTTTAAATACGTTATCCCAGAGGCGCTACCACCATCGCTGATGGGCTCGGCCTTGGCCAACAGCAGGTCCGTCTTGGAGCCGGCTGGCATTGGCTCTATCGGACATGGGGGAAGCTTCTAGCAACTTCTCACAGAAGCCACCCCTGTAGCCCCCCCGCTACCAAAACCTTGCCACGCAAAACCAATACACTTGCTTAGACATTGTAATGGAAAAGTACGCCTCTGCATTGCTTAGTAAATATCAAGATTTCAGAGATTTTCTTTTTTAAGTTAGTAAGTAGCATTTCCCAGTTGCAATTCTTATGAAATACATATTACATCAAAACCTCCTAGTTCTGTCTTCAGAATATAGCCAATTATTTTTATGGATGTGCATATACTGTTTCACTGTTCATGAACATTTGCATATTCAGCTGAATATTAACAACTAATGAGTATTTCTAAAACAGATTAGTTCTGAAGAAGCAAGCTTACCTATGAAAACTACAGCAATGCTGTATTCTCTTTTCAGCATTAAAGACAACAATACACAGGGACTGAAAAAAAATCCCAATGTCTTAAATGCCAGGCTATGGTACTTACAAGCTACAGTATCTGTAAGCTATCTTTCCTCCCTCTTCATGTTGCTTCTACAGCATACAAAGCTTTCTTGTGCTATGCCTTTGTGCATAAACTCAGTTTTTTGTTAGAAAAGCAACTTCTTGCTACAACAGTGAAACAAAAAATAGCTCTGGTCATTTGCTGTTACTCTCAGCCCAATGTCTTTGCCCCACCAAGTTTCTATTAATACTTTTTATTATTTCTCTAACTTAATATTGGAAAAAATCATGTAGCTTGTTATGTAATAGCATCTGTGATGCATGAATAAAGAAAGAGACACTTTCAGAATAGACTAAATTATATTTCTGTTTGCCATTGGTTAATTTGAATTTATTAAAAAGTTGCTTAATTACTACAGCCAAGGTGAAATGTGGTCAGTGTACCTCACTACTTACAGGAAATGATCTTTGTTATCAGAATTGGTTCAGTGTATTTGTAACTGCTTAGAGGCTTTGAGGCCCGTCTACAGGGCACGCTTTTCCTAACCATTCTTCAGGTTACAACTTATATAACCGCATTTTAAAAATCAAGCTTCTAATCTATGAATAGTGAGCAAACTACCTCTGCCTCTTACCTGTAAGATTTTCATCTTGAATAGTGGAAATGCTAAATGCAAGCAAGTATGCCAGAGGTAACCAGCAGAATCAGAGTTCTTCATTTCTCAGCCTTAAGCAGGTTTTAAGGTAAGGATTTTTACTTCTTAATCCATTTATCCAATTCCAGTTGAATTCAAAAGGACAGAGTTAATACCAGTAAGCTGAAAGCTAGATACGTCCTGAAACCCATACAAATGTACTCCGGGTGATGAAATTGGAATTTATGAATTCCCCCCCAAAAAAGAAAAAGCCAAACCAAACCAAAACAAATTACTTCTCATCTAATAGTTACTATATGGAGAAATCTAAGGAAAGCTTTTACAAAATCGATTCTAAGTGTTAATCAGCTAGACATTATTTAATGACAAGATATGCAAAGACTCACCTTAGAGATAACCACTAACATAACTGAAAGAAGTGATAAAACAGAAGATACCTTGCTGGCATGCGGAGGTAGAAGTACTATACATTTTACTTAAGTACTTATATGCATAGAAAACAATCCTGCTATAACTTTTAAAGATGGCAAGCTCTGGTGGCTTGAATAGGGCTACAGTAACTAGGTATGCATATGCTCCAGTTTTAGGCCTACCACACAGGGAGCAAGGTGGACAGCTTCTTATGCCAGATGCCTCAGTTTCCTCCACCATAAAATGAGGGCTTATTCATCTGCTTCACGGAGAAATCTGTGACTATAATGCACTTCAAAGTAGTCAGTCTTTATGCATGCACTAAAGGTGCAAAGGGGAATTTCCATAATTTCCAGGGTTGCCTGAAATCAAGAAGGTGGAAAGAACCACAGTCTGTCTTTTTGTAATAGCAAGAATGGAAAGCATTCAGATCTGTGGTTAACAGTGGGATCCATCTACCCTCCTCATCATTTGCAGGAGACATCGAGGATCAGGTTTATGCAAACATGATGCTGAGACGTAAAAATCTAGAAAAAGTAAACTTAAGAGAAATAATTGCCACCATAAAAGAGAATACATTGCATTTTTTTTTCTTACTTTCCTTGAATATTTCTTAATACTCTTGAAAATTTTTTTGAATATTGTTGGACAACCACGTGAACTGGGAGCACCTCAAGACAAGCAGCATGTTTTGACATGTGCTGAGTGACTGGAGACTCATTTGTTACATTTCTCCCTACACCTAAGCAGCAGACATTCTGCATTTCATTGGCACAGTCCCCCTAGTATTTTGTGCCAAGTAGACTTACAGTGCTGTACCATTAATAACTTTTTTGCAGTAGGCACTTATGCTTTTTAGCACACCTACCATTGGGACATATGGTCTATTGCATCAGCCTTAGTAGGCTCCAATTTTTACCTACAAGGAAACTACTTTTTCTCGTGAATCCACAGATCAGAATTTTCCTGTCATATTTCCACGAGTAATTGCCTGAAGCATCACAAGGCACAGTTAAGTATTGATGCAAACCACCCAGTGGGCAAACTGAAGGAAAATGTCTCATCTCCTGGCCTTGTCCTGAAGAGCAAAACACTAATGCCAGCTGTTTATTGATAAAAACCTGTGTCAGATTTACCTCAGTCCCCTCCACTTTAAAAAGATGCAGTCAAGCTTTCTAAAATTGACTTGACTTTAGGCTTGGGACCATTGTCATATTACACTGTTATCAGCATTTTTTCCTTTGTTGTTTATTATATATTATTGTTTGTTTATTATTTATTATTTCTTCCCAGTGTATTTAAAAGTGCATCCAAAACAAATAATAGGAGAACTATCCTGCAAAATAAGACATCATAGAAAAGTCTGGCTTGACTTCTGAAATTGTATGGAATATCAGTTTTTCTTCCTGAACTTCCTTTTCATACTAATATACACATTTAACAGTTACAGACATGGTCTCTGCCTTCCGACAACAACCCAGCTCGGAACACCACAGGTGTTTGGAACGAACAGTTCCTAATACAATGTGTGAAAGCAGCGAGCTGACTTCAGTATAGTCCCTCATGCCTTCTTGTAATATGAGCCATATGTAAGAACACAACTCAGTGCAGCCAGATTCTGGTCATAGGGCACTTACATATCCATCCCTTAAAGGAATTAAGAGAAAGAAACTAAGTAAAAATATCAATTTCTATCTGAAAGTACAGCACAAACTGGCTCACAACAATGGGAGCTATACAGTCGAGGAAACAATTTTGTTGCAGTGGAATTCTCACAGCTCTACATTTTTCTTGTTTGAACAATGACAACCAGTTCTAGGTAGAAAAATAGCAAGCATGGTTTGAGCTTTGGTGATAATTTTTTTTTAAAATAGCAAAGTAGATTAAAATTGGACTGTGGACAGTTAAAAAACTTGGAAATCTAAAATAATGCAGAAATTTTAGTTGGAAAACAGAGGCTTATTTTTAACTCAAAAATGTGACAGCCTATGATGATATTTTTATATTACTTCATATTTTTAAACAGTAGAATTGTCCCAGAGAATATATTTTTGAGAACTGATTTAATACTGTGTCTTATGAATTAAATAATAAAAAAAAAGTACTTGCTCTTTTACCTACAAACAATTGCAGGTTTCCAGACACTGTTAAAAAGATTCACAATATCAGCTTATTGGGGTACTTTATTGGGACTTTAAAATAATCACTAAGGTCTTCCTCAAGACTTCTTATTTTATGCCATCAGTCCAAATACTTACATGTCTGGGGAGGAAGTGTTAATAATGTTTTAATTTAAAGAAAACAAACAATATATACTGCAGCCTATTTTAAAAGTTGACGTTAGAGAGCTACTTCTGTGAACTGTCAAATCCAGATACTGTTGGCTGCGTCATGTTCTCAGACAACAATCTCCTTGGACGAGGGACACTATCACTTACTTTCATCTGTAAAAATCTTCTATTTTAAGTAATATGTAAGATTTACTTTAAAAAAATTAATAAAAGCATCATTTCCCTTTTCTAAACAATCTGTTTATACCAGTTCCAACAAAACATTACTATTAATAACAAGGTGGAATATCTGTCCCTATAGAAAGAGGCATCCTGCTGTGACACACTATTTTGTTTGCCTTTCATCACTGAGAATATTAATCTCAATGCAATTCCTGCTGGGATAAAGATTTATAGTTTCTCAGATTTTGGAAACAGTTAATTAAGCAGCTGCACTAACAGAGTTTCAGTAAAAGAAAGCCCAGAACATTTCGCAAAAGGCAAAGGAAAGCTCCATACTCAACTTTCTGGTTCCAACTGGAGCAATTAGAGGAGCCTGAAAAGAACAGAAGCCCTTTTCTTCCTTTTCTAGACGTGAAATGATCCATGTATTTCACAGAGTCCCATTCCCCTGGCACTTTCATAGTCAAATACTAGGACAAACAGGGATAAGTCTGGAACAAAAGTAATTTCTTACCTCCTTAGAGCATGCACTTGGAAAGAAAAGATCCTGTTTGAAGAGGAAACTTTGATCCACAATTAGCAAGGGCAGGCGAGCTAGATTCAGAGGCACAAGTTCTTCCCGTCTTGTTGACTTTATTAGAATGTAGAATGAAAGTGGGACTGGAGATGGCTTCCTTAGCTGTTCAGAGGTAAGAAAAAGAGATCTTTTGTTCCCCTGAGAGGCTCAGAAGGAACTGTTGGGCTAAAGATGAAGCTTAGGATACTTTGCAAAAGTTCCCCTTGTTTATAAAGTGGTGTGTGGTGTCTAGGAGGGAAGAAAGAAGGAGTTGGGAAGTTTGATATCTTTAACCTCTTTTCTTGCTTCACTTGGTAGCTAAAAGCTGCTAAATAGACTGAAGTCCTTGTTTGTGACTATAAACAAGCGTCTTCTGGAATTCCCCGTTCCCTCACAGACAATCTCAAAGGATTCTCTTCACTGTTTCTCCTCTCTGGATTCTTGGCCTGGAGTAATGAGATGAAGAGGGAGGTGATGAACTGAGTGGCTACTTAAAGCCCCACCAACAGCACCAACAGCCCCACTCAGACATCTGGCTGTGCTCTCCCAGATGTCAGAGTGCCAGAGAAGGATCAGTTAATGTGTGGGCTTCAGCAGGAATGTTGCTCTAAGAAGGGCTTTCTTTTTTTTTTTTTTTTTTAATGATAGCACTGGAGTTTTCAGTCCAAAACTGGTGGGCAGAAGCAAATACCTTGGTGACTGTTAGCCTCCTCACATTAACTTGTTACTGTTTGCTCTGAGCCTTGAGGAATTTAACTGTTAACAATAACACCCAATTAATGTTGTAATACCCAAACGAGCTCTGCTCCCTGATATTAACTTAAGAGAACTATCTTAACAATATGGTATTTAAAAGGAAAAAAAAAAAGTTTTTCCCCTCAGAAGTTCTGTTCTGACATCCCTGAAAGTAAGAATATATATAATAGATACATTTTACTGTGTTCACATAAGCTCTGACTGAGTTCTGAAAAGTCTTATGTGCATGATTTATATGTGAATATGGGTGCCTGCTTGGATCAGTAATACAGTTAATCAGATGTGCACGTTGAATACTGTGCTGTTTGTACTGTGTACAAGGAAGGAAATCCTTGTACATGAGAAACAGAATATTGCATAGTTTTAGCTTCCATAGCTTTCTGTAAAAATCATTTACTGACTATAAATACCTTTAAAACAGAGTATGGTTGTCACACCCACTGGTTTATAATAGCCAAGCAATTTGAGAATTGATGGAACACAAGCAGAGGACCAGAGAGCAGAAGTTTCTATCTGGCTGTTTTTTTCAGCATATTTTCACAGTACCATGGCAAATAGGACCTTTCAGAATCATACAAGAGCCACAGCCGTTTGCATATGCATCAGGATGGATGCTTTTAATGGGCTTTAAATTTTCTACAAATGCAGAAGCATGGCCAAACCTGTAGAACAAATGTATGATTACATCTCTATTGCATTTCCTTTGTTCTGCCAGAATCAGGCTGCTGAACCATTTAACAAACCTGGCAAAATGAGGACAAATAATTACTGAGGCTATTTGTTTTGAAGAAATGCTATATGATATCTTTTTGAAAGCTATGGCATATGAGAAAGATTTCGAGATCATTACTCATAACTGTTGTCATTTACTCTAGCCTTAATTAATATGCTTGTTTTGCTAGCTCAAGTAGTATTCAGGAGACAAACCCAACAAATTTGTCCATAGCAAGATAAGCAGAGAATAACATTTCCAGGATTTATTTCCTACAGTGTCAAAAAAATGACAGTTCCTTGCTGTTCCCTACCAGCTTCTGCTTTACAGAGTTATCTACAAACAGTAATTGATAAAGTTTCATAGCAACTCTGCCAAGAACGGAAACTGCCTGTTCCATCACATAGGAAAACACAGTGAACTTTGCCCCAGAATAAAAGAGCAAACCCACAATTTTTAAAGACGAAATTGTTAAAATAGCAAATGAAAGTCCAAATATGCTATGTCAGAAGGAAATTTTATAGTTAAAATTTTCACTAGGATATAATGATTATTTAGAAAAAAACATTTAGATAAAGGGGTTTTGGTTGGTTTTTTTTGTTTGGGTGTGGGGTTTTTTTTTCCTTCTTTTTTCTTTTTACACTCTAATCTTCCTTGAGCATAATTAGGAATTACCTTAGCTTTAATTGTCAATTAAAGAAGGTACCTTAAGCTGAGAAGTGACAACAAATTTGAAAGTCATCAATTCTGCTAGCCCTTGCAAGATATACTTTGCAAATCTGTTATGCAAATATTGATCTATTAAATTGCAATTCTACTGCAGCTCCCTGGTGGAATGCCACAGTGCATTCATTATAGGCAATATAGGGAAGACAGTCCAACAGGGAGATCTGTGATCTGAAAACACCACAGATACGATACAGCCTTGCATCATTTACACAATGTCCAAACTGTATGTTGTAAGTCTTGAGGAACAGAGGGTATTGCTATGGCTCTTGTTCAAGTTAGGAACCTAGCAGAGTTAATCACTTAATAAATAAATTAGCTTGAATAATATCCCATTTGTATATTCATCTTTAATCTGTGTATTTATGTGATCAGCCTTGAGTGAGAAAATATTTAAGATAGAAAGTGAAACTATAACTAGTTGTCTACAGACAATCAAAACAGCGCTGGACATTACATTGCTACAGGACTTCAGGATATGCCCAAGTGCTTTGCTGGAATAGGGCCTAAATATGAAAAATCTTTGTTAACCCTCTGATTTGTCTTGGCTGAAAGTCATCAGACTGACTTCAGAGCATTTACTTTGCATTCTGGCATGAGTTAAAGATTGAAACATCTGATGCTAATTTTAGTCCTACTCTGACTTTCCTGGGGTTTTGTGGGATTAAGTCAAAATGGTGACGCTATTCCAGGGTAGAATTTTTGTAGCGGAATTCAGCTGTGTTCTGTTTTACATAGAGGAAAATATTTAATGCATAAGTACTGTGCTTACTCAGTGAGTGGTAAACCTATTTAACAAAAGTTAAATTGTATCAAACACACAAACCATGAATTTTTCTTGGGCTACAGAAAACAAAAAGCCTTTATGGGCACCATTCCAGTTCCAATGCAAACGGCAGAGAAAGGTGTGAGAGCTCCTAACCCAACAAATGCAGGAAAACATCCATCCACGTATCATCACTCTCAAAACAACTGTTTTCAATAACATGAGCTATGCTTTACGTAAATGGATGTTTAGGAGCAAAAGTACAAAGCAATACTTGTTGCAAGATCTGATGTATCATTTTTGACATATGGGAGAGGATGTCTTCTTCTTGTCTCCCTCTCTCTCAACACTTTTTTCCTTTCTCTTTACAGAGCAAGGAGGAGTATCATGTCAATTCTAAAGTTTTAACCAGTGTGTCTGAAACTAAAGCCATGGTGCTACTTCTTTAATTAAAGCAATTCTCAAAAGGGCTTCTAGATGCAGGAAAAAATAATAAGGCACATGGATTTAATTTTATGCAAGTTCTTCATTGAATTGCAAATATATACGATCTGGTTTAAATCAGTGAAGGAGGGGAGCTTGAGCAACCAATCAGGCTCCACTCTCGCACGTTAATGAATACCCCATAGAGTAGTCTCATACCCAAGAAAAGACTATCAAAATTATATTGCTTTTATTATTTAGAAATATTCCACGACACAATGTAATGCAATATCATTTTAGCAGAACAGCTAATGCCTTGGGAAGCAGAACAGTTATAGCACAACAAGCATCTTACCAAGTACTTACATAAGCAAGAACTACAAGACCTATCCTGTAAGACTTTAAGCCCGTGAGTGTGTATTTCCTTCTGAGATATTGGCTCTGGCAGAAGGTACAGCAAAAGAGCATCACAGTTCATGTACTGGGCGTTTTCCCCCTGTAGTCAGAACTAGACATTGGTATTTTATTACTAAAGAACATATTTTAAAGAAGGAAGCAAACAGTGTGTAATGGGAAAAAAAAAGATTTCTTAGAAAATTTCCTGCCATTCTAAATTTTTAAGACATGTGGTTGTTACAACAAGAAAATAATTCCCAATCAACTTTTACACAGTTTAAAATATTTTTTTCACAGCATTATGTAACATTTCCATTAACTCTGTCAGGTTTTTTTCAAAAGCAGTCTGAACAACAGTATTCATCATAACTATTGGCACAGTGACATTTTTGAGGTCTCATAACTGTGATCACTGAAGAGAATGGGCAAATTCCTATGTATATTATTGGTACTGGGTCAAAGACTTCTGTGCCAGCTAATCCAGTGGCATTGTTATAAAATGTAAAGATTTTTTTAAGTTTGTCAAATGGGCATAGTCACAGCTGGTGTAGTAGGTTAGGTACCCCAGAACTATTTAATCTGAATTGCACCTTTTTGCACTTCTGAGGGGCTTATGAGGAAACTCTTAGCTTCTCAAATACATTTTCTGTAAAGGTTCTAGAATGATTTCTTGGTATTGTGGCGTGTATAAAATATTTATAACCTGAGTTTCTATAATCTCACAGAGATTAAATTGTGCAACCTTGCAATTCCCTTAATTTAACAGGTGGAATCATATTCTCGGTGAAAACACAGACACAAGAGTTTACTTTCTAAGAAACTTTTTTTGGGGGGTGGCAGAAGGGAACATTCCTTGTTGGTTTGAACACTTGTGAAAAGAAAATATGAAAGGGGTAATAAAACACTCAAGTAAAACCACTTCAAAAAATCAAACTAATATTAATGAAAAATGTTTTACAGTATTCATGCTGCACTTTTTTAATGCAGTGGGGGAGGTTAGAAAGGTAACCTAAAATGTTCCAAAACAGTTATTAAATGAAACATAATATGTAAAGATGTGAAGTACTCCTGGCTTTGTTTAGCAGATGGAGATAACTCCTGAAAGATCTGTATGTACTCAGCTACTACGAAAATCATCCCAAGTATCTGTGGGAAAGTGAGTCTCCTAAATCAGGACTCCTTCTCCTCCTCCAAGTCAGGGTGCATAACAAAGTTCACCTGCAATGCAGTACCTTTCTCAGGAGGGCACAGTCAAGGGTCTCATTGCAAAATGCCCTTTGTGGGGCCCTGGTCTGTACAATATGGCACAGATTTTGGGCAGGATAATTTATTCTGCACTGAACTCCCTGCTGCCAGAGCTAGACTGCTGCTAATAGCTGAGCTGCCACCCTGCACCACACTGGAATCTGCGAGGTAGACTTATTAAGCGCGCTGCAAATCCTTTTACCTCCGCTGCTTTGTAACAAGAAGATAATACTCGTTACCCTGTGTGTGCAGAACTTAAGAGTTTATTCATTGTGTGCTGTTTGCAGTTCTGACAGTATCAGAAACAGTACTGATCTGATGGAAAAAATTGTACTATGCCAAAGCAATTTCTATATGCCTTTTCCTCCTTATGTACCATAGGGTCAGTTAATCAGCTGACCTGTTCTTGTGCCACTGAGCTGGAAATGGCTCTTATGGTAAAAGTGCACAAATATTTCATTCCCAGGGAGAAATTTGAAAAAAAAAAAAAGGTTGTTCAGTCCTCTTCCAAACAGAGAATCGGGTTTACCTGTTTATTCCTTGATCTAGAGAGCTAGTATCATTTAAGAAACCATAGAAATAAAACCATATTGAATGCAAGAGGCTAAAGCTTTTCAGCTCACAGTAAACCCTGGTTTCTGAAGCTTCTAGAGAAGCACAGTTAATTAAATGACATGAAGCAGTACTACACCTTGGTGATATCTGTTTATTCTGTTTCAACCACTTCTGGAATTTGCACAGATTAAAATAATCTAGAGAGGTCATAATAAATGACTACCATAATAAATGTTATCATAAGAAATGATACCATGTCATGAACAAGTAAGGTAACCTCATTGATTCATAAAGGCTTAAAGTTAAATTCTGCACCTACTGATTTTCCAGTTCACCTTTGAGGTAGTTTTTCCTGAATTACTTCACGTACCAGAAACCAAATATATGTGTGTAGGCAATATGAGAGAATCTCAGTGTTTTCTGGTACACAGATACTAATCCATTTCTACTATGCAGCTGGTGAAATAAAATTAATTCCTAGAGATCATGGTCTTCAAGGGCAGAGGTTACAGAAATCATGAAAACTGAATGTGGAGTCTCTGCAAGTAAATGCAATTGAACTAAGGCCAATTAAATGGAACCTATCAATTTGAACTAGATGAGAAACTGAAATTCTGGACCTCTGGATCATGGATGTTCAAATGTAATGACTCTGCATCCAGCTCACTTCTGGTAATTAAACCATTGATATAAAGAACACAACAAATGTTTCTGTATGCCACTTTTGGCACCAAACTCACCAGACCCAAATGTTGGGTTTTTCCCCTCAAAAAATGGATTATTAATGTGGTATTTAATCTCAAAAGGAGGAAGGTAAACTCCTTTTGGACTCCATGCATATTTTTCTTCTCCAGTACCCAAATACGCATTGGAAATTCAACAGCAGTGGCACTCAGCACTCTTGCAAGTAGTGACAAATAACATCTGCAATGGAAATGGCAGGGAAAACTAGACAGACAATGTAATTACGTGCATTGAAATCTGGCCACGACATTTAAATTAGCAACAGGACGATGAGAAAAATCTTGTCACAAAATCCGAAGCCAAGCAACACCTGGAGTGCCCTTTTTGCTAGGCAAATGCAATATCAAAAGCTGGAGGACGGTAGCAGCAGCCAGAAAGTTAAAGACTGTGCTTCTAACACCAGGTGGATGCCACTTGTAAGAATATGCACAACGTATCTGCCTGAAGGATGTGGCAAACCACCTTGAGGTGTTCCTCAAGTGTGAAGGGGAGGAAAATCAGCTTCTGGACAAAACGATTATAACACATTGGAATGGGGCTGGTGACCTCTGCTCCAGGAAGTGTAGGAAAAGAAGAAGTTGCCAAAAATTGTCATCAAGTGTATGATAATTTGAGTAAGATTTTCTTGATGTGTTAGCTTCCATGACACTTCCCAGAAGAGATGAAATAACCACAGAAACTGCTTCTGGCTTTGTTCACTCTGACTTAATGAAATAATATTTATTTTCTTAAGATTTGACCTGTAGATTAGCTCTGTAGACCCAAAACCTAAGAAAACGGATCAGATGCTCTGAAAACGAAACATTTCACAGGAGGACCTCTGTTATAACATAAAGAAAACATCTGTACCTATGTTGCCGAAGGAGGAAGTGGGCTTAGTGACATAACAGTCTGTAACAGTGTTCAAATTAATTAGAATTTGATCCTAGAATCAGCCTATATCTCCCCTTTTTCTACTCCTGCTTCACCGTAAAACAAACAAAAGATGTTTCTGTTACGGAGAAGTAAAGAAGCTAGAAGGATGTCAAGTGATTACAGGCACAACACTGAAGGATGGAGACAGAATCTGTTGTCCATCCCTGCTTCAGATCCTGTCTGGTTATAGGATAGCTTTAAGATGAAGATTGGTGCCTACTGAATTTTCCAAGGTGGCCCTTCCCCCTGCCTGAAGCTCCTTTCTGTACAATGAAGATAACAAGGCTTGTTTGCCTCCTGGAGAAAGCAAAAGATAAAAATAACTGGTGTCAGTAACTGATGCGTACGAAATGTTATGTTCTCTTTAGATAACTGTTGTATGCATCCAGAAAATGAAGATGGAAAAATAAAATCTAAACTTGGGTTTGGATTTTCTAGGAGACAAAAGCATAAGGCTCCTAATTGTTATCGGTTTTTGCTTTCTTAATCTTTTATCTTTAGACCTTCTGCAAAAAAACCCAAAAGAAGCCCACAATCAAAAATACAGTAAAAACAAAAAGGTTAACTTGGAGGCCCCAAGTTATGTGCAGTATTTCATAGGGATGGATGCTGCTCAAGGAGAGGAGAAGCATAGCCTGTAAGAGGGGTCCCAAAATCTGAATCTGGCATCTTTGACAGAGTGCTGGACACCTTTGCCATACCACAGGAAAGTGGAAGGAGGAAAGGAAAGGACACAGGCTGCTGGAAAAGAAAAATAAAACTGCTGAACTAGGAATTGCAACAAGAACCACAATTATCAGTTCTAAAATAACCTCAATTCAAGTAATTTCTGTGAAATTTTTTGGGTTAAGACATCCTGTATTATATAATATACACCCAGTCCAGGTGTGTATAGGTTATATAAGCTTATTGCTTGCCTTCAGTTTTCCCACATCTAGATTTAAATCATCCAGCTCCCCCGATTTTCAACAGTAACTTTTTATTTCTCTAATCTGTAGGCAAGCCAGCATCAGAACAAGCAAGCAGCTATGGATCATGCTCTACTTGTTCTCAGAGAAGCAAGGAATATGCAGTAAAGCTTTGAAGGGGCTTTGAATATCAGAAAAGTCTTTGGCAATAACTAAAGTTCATAGTATTTCTGGAACCTAAAGCAGTAGAGAAGATGAGAACTGAACAGGCTTAAAAATAACCTCAAAGATTAGTGCTGCTCAGAGGTTACAGGCAGCGTGAAACATCCCGCAGAAAGGTATATAAGGAACAGCTTCAGGAGCATGTTTCTGATTTACAGTCATCAGGACAAGAAAAATATTATTGTGCCATCCTGATGAGACTGTCTGAGTATACCCCAAAGAAATACCCAACATATTTCCTTCTGAGGGAAGTGAGGAGTACAGATGACCCAGTAAACTGGCTTCAAATCATTATAGGCCATATGTTTTCCAATGCCTGGTCGTATACAATGTCGTGGCTGTTACAGAGCCAGTTGAACCCTTTATGCTCCTGACTGAGGGCCAGTCGGTGCAGCCAGGTTCCCAGTGCAAATGGATTAGAGTGGGCAAGTGTGCCGTGAGGTCCAGCAAGGCAGACAGTCTCCACAAACAGGAAAGCAATAGCAGCCTGCCAGCTTCCTAATTGTGGAGTTGGTGTCTGCTGGGAAGCCAGCTGCCTTCCCAGCCTTCCAGATGGAAATGAGAATGTAAAAGAACGTAGACAATGAAGGGTACATGGAAATCAAATTAAATAGACGCTATTCGCACTACAATTATGATCTGTTTTGACTGGCCCTTTTTTATGAAAAGCACTTCAGGGATTTTCTTTTTTTGCATGTGGTAAAAAAGTAAGTTGAGTATATAAGAAGGTGATGAAGCAAAAGTACTAGATAGCCTCTCTTACATTTGGAGCTGCTGTCTTTAATCTCCAAGTATACAAGCACATTTAGCAGCTATGAGTGAAAAGTTCAGAGGTACCTTTTTGATTATTGCAGTTTGGACTTTTATATGAATTTTGTCTAAATCTTTTCAGTCTGCAAACTGAAACAACTGCTTGTATTTCCTTCTCTTACTGTTTCCGTCCAGGGCAGTAATGCCAAGACTTCCTCGTGGTCCTAATCAATGAGAACAAGAGATAGCAGCTTTTTGGAGCCCCAGAAGAAGATGGTAGGTAATTTCTTGCTCACACAACACTTAGATGATGCCTGAGATAAGATGAACACTTATCTGAACAAGCTTCTTTATACAGAACAAGCTTCCTTATACAGAATATTAACACAGTATCAAGGGTAGAGTTCCAGCTGACTCACTGATGTCAATACTAAGATATTTATTTCAGTGTGGCATATTTATCCTTAATTACATAATAAACCATTTTCAACAGTGTCAAATGAATGTAAAATTAACACATGTCCCCCTGTTGCTAGTACATGGTTATGACCATTAAGCCACAGCTGAAAATGTCTGCAGAAATCTGAAAAGGATTACAAATCACTGCAACTTCAGTACTAGCAAGTCCATCTAAAACATTAGGCAATTCTCCCAAAACTCTGGATTTGACCACTTTCATCAGGAGAATTTAGAAAGAAAAATACATGCTTCTCTTCAAGTGAAATCAGTGCCTACGTAGGATAAGAGCTGGTTCAGATAATACCACAAAGTATTTTTAGATTTATATAAAAAGATACAAGTTTTATTACATAGAACAAAAGGGAGCACAGATGCGATCTAAACAAATCAAAATATGAACAACTAGAAATGGTAGGAATTCTCACCTGTCTCTTTCTTGAGCTACAAATATTTTGCAGAGATGAAAAATCAAATTTTAGGTCTTACAGATATTTTCCTCCACAAGAAACAGCCCCACCAGTTTTTATTGCCAGTAAGGGTATCTGAATGTGTATTTCTATATTCATGTCACTATTCACATGAAACTGATTTCAAACAGAACAATAATTGGGTAATGTGTATTTTACAGAAACAAACTTAAAATACTTCACCATTAATTTTGAACTTACTTAAGTAATTAAGTGCTCAAGATTAGAACAGAACAGTTTATTTTCCAGAGTTTCTAAACCTATAAAGTACAACATACGAACAGCAAACTCATAGATTTAAGAAAAAGATCAGTTCCAGAAAAAAATACTTTGAAATTATCTATGGTATAATGAAAAAAATTGTAGCAAACCTAGGAAGACCACTTGATTACTAAAGTAACATTTGTCCAGTTTTATCCATCAGCACTTTCGGAATTTCCTGTACTGATGATCTATTGCTTCTGCACTGAACTCCTTAACCATTATGCCTGATAGGGAGGATAGTGGAATACTGAAGTTTTCTCTGATATATCTTTTAAAATAACAAAAGGATATTAGGGCAGTAATGTTGATAAACATGGAGTGCTACAGTTTTTGTTCCTAGTACCTCTTAAGGAGATATTTTCATAAAATCCTAATTGGATAACAATTGCCTTCCAAAACATAACATGGAGAGGGAGGGTCACAAGCTATTCTAAAGATAATCAAGTCCTTCATACTACTGTCCATGGATTTCCTTCCTGTCAGAAACTCGGCCTCTAAGTACTATTTGTCTTTAGCGTAACGGTAGATATTGCTTTTACATTTTCTGGTGACGCAAAAGTTAACTACCAGCCCAGGGAAACTGGAATGAACTTTGCAGAATCACACATTAAATCTTCTTGGGTATTTTCCTAACATACCTGGTAGCAGGAATAAGCCCAGGTTCCTTGAATTATGCCATAGCTGGATCAAAATGAAAAAAATTAGTCTTTACAAAATGAGTTTTTTTACTACCTTTCTATTGCTGACTTGTGGGTCCTTTCCATAGACAGAGATTTCTGTCAGTAAAATGAGCTTTGATCCAGGTTCACAACTGACGGAAATTAGTTTGACTATGGTTGTGAATTAGCGGAGCCCAGCTGACCTTATTCTAATTTGATAGCTTCTACCACTACAGATTTGCATTTAGAAATTAAAACTCATCAAGTCAAATTCCAAATATTTTCATATCCTCTCCAATCATAGAGACCATAAGGAGTGCATGTTCTTTGGCCTTTCAAATGTAATTATTAGTCAGAAAAATACGCAACTAAATGAATCTCTCCCTCTTGCCATCTTCTCTCTTTTCTAGGTCTGCTTTACAATACCTTTCGCCTACTTTGTGTTCCAGAATTCATCTTTCCCTGTTACTACAACTGAATTTAAATAGTTGATTTTAACAGTAGATGAACTTACTATAAAAATTAAGCTAATTTTTCCTTTTGATAGATAGCCTTGTATGTAGTTCAATTCCTTAAAGTATCAGGCATGTAGTGATGAGCTGATCCTCTGCTCATAAGCAGGGATCTGACCTTACCAGTTTGTACAAACAATATCATAAAACCAAGCACATAAGTAAAGCAAACCAAGTGTTTCATAGAGCACTACCTAAAAAAATACAAAATTTGCTCAGAGTAGCAATAGACTAAAAGAAAGGGAATAGCTATATTTTTAAGGATGCCCACTCAATGACAAAAGATTAAACAGGCAGTCTTGTGGCTAAATTAATTGGTAGGATGACAAATCTCTTCCAGGGCCATAGCTGTGTCATTGATGAGTAGATGCCAAGCCCAAGCCCCCAGAGATTCATAGACCTTAAAATTCCTACAAACGCCTCCTAGAAGGTGTTTAGAACTATCAGTCTATATTGCAGGAGTCAACCTCCTCACTTGTCAACGTACAGGCAGCTGGCAGCTGTCCCTGGACCCTATCGGAAGCTTAAGTTCACTTTTCCTTCTTAATCCCTCTCTGGTTATTCAGAAATATTTGTATTTCCTTTTAGCATTATGGGAGTTCCTTTATTTCTCCCCCATCAAACTGGTATTTATCAGGAAACCATTTTTGGCATCTAACACCTACACAGCATCCTTTCTTTCTGTTTTTATCATATCTATGACCTTAGAATGTCTCCCGTAGTTTTTCCACCTGACACTGCTGTAGCTATGTGCCAGATATCTCCAGGTATAACAGATGGCAGAGGAGCTGTCTGTATTTTCAGTTCAGAGTCAATCTTTTCAACAGGTTATGACAGTTTATGCCACTATACTTCTTTATGGTTTTTCTGCCTTTTTTTAAAGAAAAAAACCAAACACCACCCTATGTTCAGCAGTAAGTGTGGGCAGTTGGAACAAGGAAGATGTTTGGGAGTTGGAACAAGGAAGGTGTTTGGGATGGTGCAGGGTTAATCACAGTTTTGAGGTGTGGGTAGATGTGAAGTATTACTAGGATAGGGAAGATCTATTTCTTTAAACATCTCTGTAAAAGTATCTATAAAAATGTCTGTTCATCATAATTTCTGGCCTTAAAAGCCTCCTGTCATTTCAGAGTATGGGAGAGAGGGGAGAGGCAGAAATCCAAGTCCTGTTTAGCATCTCTATTGCTTTTTAATGATCTCTTCAGCGTCTTAAATGATCATTTAATATCTTCTGTCATAATTTTTCAGAGTCCCACACAATCCTGAGAGTTACTGTCTGTTTTCACGGCTCTTAGCTCTCTAGCATTGCAAGGCATCAGCAAGCTTTTACTCCTGTCTAAACTGGCTAGGATAATAGTCACATCCATCACAACGTAGATTCAGTGACAATTCATTGTACTCATCCTAAACATCCTCAATGCAGTTCATTACTTGCAAGTCCATAAAGCCTGTTTTTCCTCTGCTCAGTGTGAATCTGTCCTGTTCCATCTCTTTTCAAGCCATTGTCTTTTATACTCGGAACACCAAATGCTGCATATTCCAGCTCAGTTACATCAGTGCCTGTGAAAAGCCAGTGCCTCTCATTTGCCTCTCATTTGGGCCCTTTCTTACCATCATTTATCTTTAAAAAAGTCCATTATTAGTTTTAATTTCTAGTAAATTCTATTTTGTTTCTTTTTGTGGAATTGAAGAAATAAAAATTATTTCCACTTAATTTTTCTGTCAAAATTTATACCATCTCCTTGGTACCCTCTCCTTTTTCACTTGTTTCCCAGGATCTCACTAAAATTTTGCTATTTTCTCCTCTGTTCATATTTTTATTTTATATCTTCATTAAATGCATCCATTTCTGCTTTCAAATGTCTCTCCTCATTAACATCTAATTTATTGATATTTAATTTGGCTAGAAACACCTTGAATGTAGTTTTTATATTAACCTGTATCTCTTATAAAGTGTATTTGAAATGAGGATCAATGCACATGCCCTTTTCTTCTGTTTTTACTTCTCATATTGTGTGACAAGTACTCTGTGGAAAGCTATGAATTGTTTGTTTTCTTTCCAATAATTCCTAATGTCTGTTTAGATGTTTATAAATATGTTTCCAAACTCTGGCAAAGTAAAAACCAACTTATCAAAACCCATAGTTTATTTCACAATTTATATCTTCTAAAAACCAGAAAGCATACACTATCATTAGAAAAACAGGGAAAACAAACAAATATTCTGCAAAAAATGAAATACAAAGCAAAATATGTAAATGAGTAACTAAGAGCTGACACTCATTTTAGTAACATTCGGAATACATAATTCTGGAAGTGCACACAGATATCTGTTTCAAGCTTGGATGCCCAGTATTGATAATCTGAAAATTGTGACGTTAAAACATTTCTCTGAGTTTTCCTTTAGATGCATTGTTTGTGTGCCTGACAGGAGACAGTACACTACACAGTCCCAGGTTGATCAGAAGTATGTATTGTTCTGCTTCTTTTTCTAGTTAACTTTTTCTTTCCAAACAAGTTTTTCATATTTAGAGATGAGAGAGAAGAAAAAATATACCATGTGGAGACACGTTCAAAGAGAGATAAATTTGTGACTTTTTATTTACACTGGCCATGAGATGGACTCCCTCAAGATATAGAAATTTTAATACTGAAAAAAATAGTTTTGGCCCAAACTAAATGCAAAGCTATGTAGAAAAAATAAATATAATCAAAGCTCAAAACTACCGTTGTCTTTATTAAAAGGAAGCAATAAAATCCAACACCCCCTCCTCTTCCTCTCTCCCTGTCCTGGTTTCAGCTGGGATAGAGTTAAATTTCTTCCTAGTGCTGTGTTTTGGATTTAGTATGAGAAGAATGTTGATAACACACTGATGTTTTCAGTTGTTGCTGAGTACCCTGCTAGTCAAGGACATTCAGCTTAGAAAACAAAACAAAACAAGTGTTGGGAGGGAGCACAGCCAGAACAGTTGGCCCAGCTGGCCAACAGGGTATTCCATACCATGTGACATCATGCTTAGTATATGAATGGTAGGTGTGTTCCAGGAAGTAGCAATCGCTACTTGGTTATTGGTCATTGCGGGTGGTGAGCAATTGCATTGTTCATCACTCATTTTGTATATTCTATCATGATCATCTTTATTTTCCCTTTTTTGTTCTACTAAACTGTCTTTATCTCAACCCACGAGTTTTACTCACTCTTACCTAGGGTGGGGGGAAGTGAGCGAGCGGCTGCGTGGTATTTGGCTGCCTGCCACGTTAAACCACAACACTCCCCTATAAATTTAGTACTTGGCTAAATTTATTGAGCAGTTATTTCCAGCAAGCCTTCTTTACAATCACTCTGTCTCCCTTCCCTCTCACTACAAGCCAGCAGAGGAGTTGGGAGATGCTTGACCTTGTAGCAGAGGACAGCACCACTAGGAGAACAGAAGAATTAGTTGACAACTGGGCGTAGAGCCATCAATCCTTTACCTGGAATACTTTGCCTTTCAAGGCTTTGGATTAAAAAGTGGAAGTAGGGGTAAGGGAGAAGGTTTAAAAGGAGCCTCTGGGAAAAGATAAGAGAACAGGGCAGGAAAAGCAGCAAAGTAAGCAATATATATAGATTTCCAGGACTCTTTGTGTGTCCTGAATGGGAAGCTTATCAAAAAGACCATAAAGCTGGTCTGGCAAGATAATGCAGTGACTGGTATCGGAAAAAATATAATCTGTTAACAGAACCCTACACAAGGCATTTTTTTTGTTACATAATACGTGTACTTGGGAATTCATAAAGTGACACATGGCACACCTCCTGATGAATGGCTAGAAGTTTAAATGGTTGGTCTCTGAGCAAACGCGAAATGCTCAAGGAGGAGTTGTTTACAAAAAGCAGAAACTTTTCAAATGATCAGATACTGATAGGCAATTCATTGTCAGAGATATCGATATAGTTTTCAGGAACTTGTAAAGAAAGCTTATATCTCTTGCCATTATTAGCTTTCTATCTGTGACTGGGGTTTTTAGTATTTTTTAGTTTCTGTTTGTGCCTGGGAAACAGCAAAAGCAATTTATGTGTTCCATCTGCTCAGGGTAAATAATGATTAGCATCTTTACTCCCTTGAAATAGAACTTTCTTTGAAACCTAGGTTGGCTTATTGTTGTCTTGGGTTTTTATCAGCATGTTTCGCCTCAGGTAATGGCACTTCAGCATCTTCTGCTAGCACTGGATGCAGGGCATGGGGGTCTTATTTGCACAGGCTTGAGAACCCCAATTAGGATGAAAAAGCATAATCCATTACATTTTAAATGTAAGTTTTGATGTCCAGAGATAGGTATGGACTAAAAGTGCCAGAAGTATTTAGATTGCTGTAAAATAATTGCAAAATCACCAGGGAATCTTGTGGACTTCTTCAAGAATGTTAAAGAAGCAAAAAATTCAGGGTGCACTCATTAGAATTTTGAAGTGAGGTCTTAAGTTACTTGAAGTGAAAGGATACAATCTGAAACAGATCCAATACCCAGGCTCTGCTGTAAAGGCGAACATGTGTCAAAATATATGTTCTCACCCAAAGTTAACTAGGCAAGAAAGATTTCACGGTTCACAGTTACCTTTTCTTATGAGAAATTAAAACACATTTTGTTCTATAAGAACATAAGGAATGCCCTATTGAGTAAGACATTACTCAGTCAAGCCTCGTATTCTGCTCTGGACAGTGGCATACAAGACACTATTAAGGAGAAAAAATAAGCTTTGCCCTTTTCTACAGTCCACTGGCCTTGTTGTTCCCTTGCATCCACACCTGCTACATTAGCGGTCCTAGAGCATACATCCTGCTAGTTCCCTTTAATGAGTAATCACTATTTTACTCCTTTTACAGAAGGAATTTGTCTAATTCCTTCTACTACTTGCTGATACTCTCCATCTGTCACCTCAAACTCCTGTGGCAACAAATTCCAGAAGTTCATAACCATCTTAATAGAAAAATACATTCTTTGTTTTAAACCAACCTCCCACCAGTGTCAGCCAGTACCTGTTAGTTCTAGCATTGAGGGATTTGATGAACACCAGTTTTTCATTTACTTTATCATCATGATTTTGTAAACCTTGGTCGTGTCCCCTACTTTAGCCTTTTCTTCTCCAGACTGAAGAATCCCAGCTTCTTTTAGTATCCTTATAAGACAGTGTCCATATCTTCAATCATTTCAGTTGCCATTCTCTGCACCTTTTCTAACTCCATCACATCTTTCTTGAGATGCAGAAGACAAAATTGCCCACAGTTGGGCACACCAAGATTACATTTAGTCACAAAATGTTGCCTTCTCTTCTGTTCCCATTTCTCTCTCTCTGACTGTGCCCAGAATTTTGCTGACTTTTCTGGACCTGCCTTTTGACTCTTCTCCATCGTGAGAGATGACCATTTTGTCCCATCCATTAATTCTTATCATTTAACCAGCTTTCCAATACATAAAGGAACATTTAATCTAATGCAATAGCATCATGATTGATTTAATAAACTTTGGTGCTTGCCAAAAACTTTCTAAACCCGAAATATATTATACTGTCAGAATCCTCTTTAACTGTACTCTTTATTGACACCCTCACAGCACTCCAGCAAGTTAGTGAAACAGGATTTCCCCTACAGATCCTGTGCTTTTTTTAGCATAGATTCTACCATCTTACTGGAGATGGAAATCGTTGTTCTGTAGTTCCCAGGATCCACCAATGTAATGAAAAACAAACAATTATTTAATGCCTATCAGGAGCAACAGGGATAAATAAGACCATTCAGCCTACAGCATCCATATGCAATTTTTTGTTAGCTCTCTTCTAGGAATCTTTTGAGGGTTTCCTCATACCATCATATCATATATAGTATGATGAACAGCTCTGTAGTGAAAGGTTGCCTTTCTTTTCCTTAGGAAAGAGTATGCAGATTATAACCAGGATCTCCATGACAGGAGTCTTATGTGTTAGAATGAGAAGTTAAAGTGGGCACCTTTTCTCCCAAGTAAATCTAACAGGAGAGAAGACTCATGCACCTATTTAAAAGACTGTAGATGTGGTGCTTAGGAACCTCTTGCATGAATTCGATCCAAAAAAGGAAGTCCCTGATGTACATAGGCCATGACAGAACAGCAAGATCCCTGAGAGTAGAAACTGATATTTACTACGAAAGAATGATATAGCCATGACCTTTAGGATTTCTGTTTATTTAAAAGAAAATCTTTAAAGCTGAAAACAACCAAAATATTAATTTGTCTCATTGTCTTCCTGTGCACTATTTCTTTCCGGTGACCCACAGTTTTTCCAGCTCCACAACAGGGACACTGGAAGGTCAATGGACATCATAAATGTAATAGAATGAGAAAACAGAAGAGCATGTGGAGCCAAAATGCAGCTAAATCACTTTGTTTCCTCATTCTTGAGTAAAACTGAGTACATAAAACTCTGTATTGATTGTGCCAGGCGTATTATGTTCAGAGGAGAATCACTACAGTATAGTCAACAGCAGAAATATGATCATGGTTTGTAAACTAGTCCTTATCATGTGGCACATATCCTGTGCCTGTCTAGCTGATAGTGTTTCCTCTAATGCCTAACAGAGATTACAACTGAAATCAACAGGGAAGCTCTTGCCAGTTAATTAAGACTTGCCAATTACTATCTTTTCATCAGCACATTACCAAAGAGCTGCTTGCTATGGAATAGACATGCAGACTAGCAGACTGCATGCACACGAGAGATTAAAAAAAAAAATGCATCTACAACATTAAATCATTAAAAAGTATTTTAAATAGTTCATGGTCTAGTGAACAACTGTTGAAGATCAAAAGACCTGTTTTCTCTGAATGACAAAATAAGTTGTACAGTGAGTGGGTTAGTTAGCTCATATGTTAGAGTGGAAAGCCAATGACTACCTATTTTTCTATGGTATTTTGAGATTTGTGAATGAAGACAATCAAAAGAGTAAAAAGCCTTACCAGCTTTCAGTCTTTCAAGGTGATCTCGTTTTGTTTATTTCTACAAACACTTAAGAATATTCGTGAAAAACATTGTCTTTAGGTTTCAAGGGAGGCATTAAAGAGAAAGTCTTCTCTGAAGACCTCTATCCAGCTTTTTGATGTTTCCAGACATAACATAATAGAATATGTTCCCCTGATCAGTGACAGCATCAGAATTTACCGTTTCTCAGTTGAGGTCCGAGACTCACATTGGCCAGTGGAATTCACCATTATGTTTACAGGTGTCTATCCAGCCTCTCCCCGGTGAGTTGTTATCTCTAGAGAAGGAATGTCTTGTATGCTCCTGTGTACTCCTCGAGCACCTATTACATTTACCAGCCAAGGGTACTAGCATGTTCTGATACCATTTATGGTTTATGCCAATCTATGCACCAAAAGCTAAGGAGTAAATAAGAACAGGCACACTAAGACAGAAGGTCCCTCTAGCGCAGTATGTTGTCTCCGACAGTAGCAGTAGAATAGTAAGGCAGGGCGGGCAAGCATGAGATTCTCCTCCTATAGCTTCTAGCTTTTTTCAGCACCTTCTCTTCCTGTGCCTCTCCTTCCCCCTCCCCCCCACCCTCCCCCATTCTGAGTGGATCTCTCCTGTTCATCTGTCAAGTTGCTACATCAAGTTAATTTAAAATTCAGCATCCGCAACATCTTTGGCAAGGAGTTCCATGGGCCAATTATTCACTCAGTGAAAAATTATCTCCTTTTGTTTTGAACTTAGCTCCTTTCAGTTTCCTTTGATGTCCCCTTATTCTTGCATCCCTGATTTTTCTCATAATTTTGTAAATCTCTTAGTCCTTTCTTTTCCAGACCGAAGCGTTGTATCTTACTGAACTCTTCCTCACACAGAAGCCTGACAAGACACATTCCATTCAACAGCAGCCTTCAGCAATGGCTACATGGACTGCTATGCTAAGTAACTCTTTCAGATACTTCCCATTTTGTCTGTTTGAAAATAAGAGTCAGAATCACAAGAGAACTGGCCATGTGTCTACTCCTAAGCTACTGAAAAAAGCAAACCGAAACAGGTCAACTTAAACCACACAAGAAAAGCCAAGGTGGGGTTTTATTTTCAAGCTCAGAAATTCCCTTTTCGGTATGTTGGGAGGGAGAAAAAAGGAGAGAAAGCCTTAATAAAGCCAGTTGTGTTTAATAAAAGGGGATAAATGTCAAGAATTTTTTCCTATACAGTAAGCATACAATGACCTTAAAAACCTGATGACATTTTCCCTTGGACTATGAGCTTAGACTCCTTTAACAGTTCCATCTATACCACTGGGAACTATAAACCACTTATTGCATATGTCAAACTTCTAACAAGACCCCCTAATACTTCACAATTTTTTCCCCTTGGATATTTTACAGAAATAGAATCTCTACTGGGATTTTGAGAGAATTTTAAAGACGTTTATCTCTAAACCACTCTTTCAATTATCTGCACACAAACATCACACTCTTGGCTTTACCTGATTTAAACAAGAAAAAGAAAATCAGATGCACACTTGTTATTTAAGACTTTGTTCCTTTCCTCACTTACTGCGAAGGTTTGTTTATTTTTTTAAGCTATGAAGCTGTTCTAGCCAGCTCCTCTCATGCTGAGAGAAAAGCATGCTTCATCCATTACTTTCTCTTCAAACCTCCTAAGGAGATAATTAGGCATTGCAATCGATTGCAATTTATTAATCAGACAGTCTGTTATACCTTTTTTTTTTTTAACAAAAAACCATAATTTTGTTGTTGGAGAAAAAGAGGTAGAATATCCAGCCAGATTTCCTTAAGTGCAATTCATTCTAAATCATTCTTGTTTTCTTTTTATCCATTATGTCTTGTCCAAGATTTTAAATGGATCATGGAGAAGTATTCAGTTACATTGTTATGGTACACAGCAAATTTGTTTCATACAAGGAAACAGGCATCATTTTATGCCATCCATAGTATACCACTGATTTTCTGGCTTTCCCGTAACCTCCACTACCCATCTGTATTGTTTATGACCGATAAAAGAAATACTATCTCAACATTCATACCTTACCATTATTTCAGTCACCTGCAGCAAGTTTGAGTATAATGTTCCAGTTGTTGCCCAGATAAATATTTTTATGGAATTAAGCACCATTCAGCCATACACAATTTCCTAAGGGAAATGCATATTTGGAAACAAACACATGAAAACATTGTTCACCGATGCTTTAATTTAATTTATTTTGTTCTATTGTTGTGTGTGGTAGCATTGCTAAAGGGTTTTCATGACATGTTTAAGGATAACATGGGGACACATTACACCGACATAATATCTGTGATATTCTCAACAAAATTCTAAAACCAAATGGTGACTCTGATCTCTCAAACCAGAAACCTATAGAACCAGAAGCATGAGCTCTTAACAGCTTGATTCAATAAAGCTGGTGGTACTATAGCCACACAAACCAGGTTCACTTACCTTCAGAGTGCTCGGACTTATTGCCTGCCATTTTGGAATGGGTACCGAGCTATTACAATAAAAGCAGAAGAAATTTCCTCCAACCATCAAAAGTTAAGTGTTAATCATTTACTGGAAACAGACAACACAACAAGGTTTTAAGAGGCATTTCCAAAACAGTGATTTTACCACTTCCAACAGCGGCCCTTTGAGTTTTTAATTTTCTGTGGCTTTTTATTGGTTTTAGGACTTTTCCAACAGTTTGTAACCACACTAAACATCACAGAGCTGCCTTAAGTGTTCTGCTATCTTATTTTGATGATCTGCCTCAGTATCAACTCCATTTTCAAATCTGTCAAACTAAGATGACAAAAACCACTCCTCTCTCTCTTCCTGTCATACCCAAACTCTTTCCAAGATTAAGTGATAATATGTAATGAATCACTCATCCTGAAACACAGGCTTTAAAGCATAGCAGTAGACTCAAAGGGAACATTGTGCTAGGCTTGGAAGTTTTTAGGACAGTGGCTGAAAGTTTCAAATTTCATTTGTCTCCAGTTGCATTTTTTTCTCCTTTTATCACAAGGTACACAAAACAACCATTGTTTCTAAAGTGCAGAGGTCCTTTCAAGCTGGCAACATTAGACTTTACCCCTTCTGTTTGCATTTGGCTGGCAGATATTGCTCATTTCCAGCCTATCAGAAGGAGAAAAACTCCCCAAATACTCCCCCCACTCCCAAACCTCCCCTAACTACAGCAATAGGTGTTCATTTAGTTCCACTTTAGCATCTCCCAGATGAAGGAACACCTTATGGGAAGATCTTATAGTAATCATGTGCTAGTTTCTAGACCTGTTTCTATTCTTCACAAAACCTTTTCATTGAGAGACTTCTTGAACAGAAGAAACAAAACAGCTCCTCCCTCTCAGTTACCATCTCATTAAAAAAACAACCAACCAATCAAACCAACCCAAAGCAAAAACTAACAAACAAAAACCCCCAACATTTTGAATGGACATACGTATTCTGGTAAAAATTTTAAACAGATGTTGTCTGGACCATGTTGTAAGATGGAATTCCTCTAGCCTAAGAGCGAATGAGAGATGCAGATCTATCTGCCCGTCTCAGAAAGTCAGCACTGCACTTGCAGCTCAGCTCTATAACAGAAGTTGCAATGTGAATTTTGATCCTGCCTCATCTTTGTCCTCCTCTTCCCCTATGCAATGTGTTGAAGATGATTACTTTAGTTTCGGTTTTCACAAAGTTTTGAGCCGCTAACATGGTTCACTTGGTTTCTTTTACCTGTTTTTGCAGAACTAGAAAAGAGTAAGAACATTACATTCAACTAAACAGAACAAGAAATACCTGTGTTAATCAGCATTTTTGAGGCAAGTCATCAAAATCAATTTTGGTGGAGATCCGTGAAAGACTTATTTTCCTCAACAAGGGTGAGCAATCCTATATGTGCTTGTTATAGGAAATTATGTGTTTACTTCAGTGTGGCACTTAACATTGCTTCTCAGTTTTGAGGGAAGCTCTCTGTAAATCAGAATCTTTCTCCATTAAGTTTTCAAGGATTGGGTATTGTTAAACTGAGCAGGGAAATTAATGGAAAGCCACCAAGTCCACTTTGACCATAGGACTATAAACTTGTGTTTCACCAGACATCGTTTACTTTCAGCAAGAACCTTTACAACACTTCTGAAACCATTATCATGTGTTAGTTACTATTTCACTAGTCTTTTACCTTTTATAAGTGCATGTATACATGCACCATTCATCAGCATTTCAAACTGATGTTAGTCTCTTACATTATACAATTACATTTATCTTCTCTTCTAGATACATTGCAAAAAGTCACCAGTGCAAACAGACAGTAACGCAGCAAATTATGACAGGACCAGGTTTTGTTGTTAAGGATCACCACTCAATGCTGAAGAACTCCCACTGGAGCCTTTGTACAGAACCACAACTAATTGCTGTTTTATAAAAACATATTGGCTTTTCCTCCCCTTCTAGTCACTATCTCTAAATACAGAAATCCTGGGAAAAAAGCATTTTAACGCATTAGAATATAATCAGCAACTAGTCATTTGAGCTAAAGTTGGGGAATAATCAACATCCTTATGAGAATTGAGCATTTTCTCTTAATCACAGTATGCAGCAGCTGACTGGCAAATAGATGTCATTGCTAATTCTGCTAAGTAGAAACCCCTGAGCAATTTTATTTTTGTAGAGTATCTCAGTCTAAGGAGAGACACACATTTGTGACATAAAGCACAGACACAGAAGAGAAACAAGATGAGGTGTAGGTTACAACACACTTCCAGTGGTCACTGTATTAATTTTTATATTGTTTTCCTTATTCCATGGGATTGTTGAGAGCTGAAGTTTGTTAATACTTGTAAAAGGTGAGAATATCCTCTACAGAAATGAGAGAGTATCATCTTCTGGAATTGTTTGTGTCATCACACCTGCTGCAAGAAACTAAAAATTCCTTATCAAAAATACACCCTAGTTGGGAAGAAGCATGCATATGTGAAATACTTATGTAAAAATGTTCTCAGATTAGATGAAGCACATAATGTCATGAAGTAAGATTGCCATTCTTTTACACTATTCCTTATCATTGTATGGGATGGATTTCAAAGATTTAAGTAATAATCCCATCTTTAAAATGGGAAAACATTTCTTTAATTTTGGACAACATGCCAATAAGACCTTATTTAGATGAGAAACGATGAATTTTCCAATCTCTAGAAAAACAATGGTATCGGACGGGTACTTGCAGCAATTGCAGTTCTAATACTGCCTGCCTGCCAGCATCTTTGCCATGAAGACTTAGACAAGTCAGTAATTTAAATGCAGGAGCCTCGCCCCAGGGAAGCAGTGCCAGTAGTAACAATTACTTTTCAAAAGTAAAAAAAAAAAAAGTACTTAGAGTCAGCACTGGTAAGGTGTCTACGCCTGGAATATTTTATGCCCAATCCAAAAGCTAAATCTGATTAGCATTGTTTGTTCAGTTAATGTAAGTAGCAATCTGCAAAAAAAAGTGTTGTAACCTAACAAACATGAGCCATTTTTAGAGTACAAACTTTAATTTCCCTCTTTCTACAAGCATCACAGATATACACTATTTCAGAAGCAGCTGTGATCTAAAATCTTTCTCTCATACACACTAAAATTACAAAATATCATGATTCTCTCCCTAAAAGTACAATTAAATGCTTCCAGTCCTGCTGTCATGCACTCAGAAACCAGTTAATATCCTGCTCATGAGGAATTTTTGTTTAGCATCTCTAGGCTCATTAGACAGGTTTTTGTTTTATATCTAGCACAATGGGAAGAAAGGGTATGGCTGGTTCTCCTATAGGTTACCACAATACTAAATGTGTTTAAAGGCAACAATTCTTTACAATTTAGCAGCTTGCATGAGATTCCCCAAATCATCTTTAGTAGCCAAACTAAAAAGAGTTAATCCAAAACATGATGTTGAAGAAATAAAAACTCAGTTTTAAAATATATATCCCTTATTTCTAGCTTATTTCAAAATTGAACCAAAGGAGTTAAGGTGAAAGCAAGGAGAACATGCAACTGAGAAACTGAATGACAGTCATCAGCATAATGAGAAGAAATTGTTGCCATGTCCGTGCTGGATTTTATCTGCTCCCCTTCCCTGTCTCTCACAGCAAATGACAGTAATTACTGCATAATATAGCTTTTGGGAACAGTATAAAAAAGCAGGGGAGAAAAGGAAAGATTAGAAGCTTAAATCTACAAATCATTCAATCCCTTTGCTAGATTTTTGGCATTAATAAGACCAGGTTCATTCAACTGGTTTAATTATCAGGAGCTTGAAATCAAGGTGTTGTGACGGCAGTGGAATATGTTCATTCTACGAAGAATCTACAAAAGCTCTAGACCTCATGAGAAGCTCGTAGGTGTAACCTACTGGCAGAATTTGGTTCTTTATATAATGATATCAGATTGTGTACGAAAAAAGTTTAAATGAGGTTTGATTTTTCATCTTACTGAAAGAAAAAAAATCTCGCCTCCTTGTGTGCCTACATGGAACAAATAACACTGATCCTGGCGAGTAAAATCAACTTCTGGCAGATTCCTTTGATGTTAGCATATATCTATGCCACTCTACAAAAATCTTTGTTAGGAGAATGAGTCATGTTTTTATTATTCTCTATTAACATGAAGAAATTATTCATCAGCATTAATCATGTGAAATTCTTCGCGCTTGGCTCCCTTCAGAGCTACAAGATCAAAAACTAACCCTTTCACTGCATCTCGTCTGGAATTTAGAAGTATCCATTTAAGAACAAAGAAAGGCACTATAGACAATTGTATGACTTGTAAACATATATAATCTGTCTTTGCAGTGTTGGATTATCTAAAAGAAATCAGTTGTTTAAATCTGGATAAACATAAATTTACAGTTCAGGCTATTTAATGATTGAAAATATTTCCAGGAGTCTATCCACTCAGCCTCTGACAGCAAGCAAAGGAAAGCTGCAGCTGGTCATGGGCAGTAGATAGCCACAATTTGAAAGTAAAGTGATAAAAGATGCTGATTCTTCCTCTTCCACCAGCTGATGTTGGCAAAAAACCCTCAGGGATTATAGTGCACTTGGACTGCTTGCTCCATTCCATGCTAGTCACTTAAGCTTCCACTGCGGTGTTTAAACAGAAATTAGGCTGCTTATAGGCAATGAAGGTCTGTCTTCCTTTCATCTCCCTCCCTTCCCTAATTTTCTCATCTGAAATATTGTGCAAACACTGTCAAATTCTCAGCACAACAAGGTTATGTATGTTGTTTATTCTCCATTTTCTGTATTATTCCTGTAGCCTTCCTCAATATATTATCACAACCTGGTTATTTTCCCTTGCTTTCTTTCCTCTTTTCTCCATGATAGTCAAACAAATAGAGTTTCTTTATATGTAAAAGCAATCAAATGAAAGAAATTGTCAGTTCTGAATGCAGGAGAACACTGTAAATAACATTTCTTAATTAACTGTTCCTCTTCTGCACATTCATTGTCAGTTTTTGCAGGCTGTGTGAAATCTCTTTATCTGAGTGTACTGAATTCTGACTTGTTTTAGGATAGAGAAAGAATAAACACGAAGGATAAAATGTCTCCTACACCAGGAGTTCCCCAACTCTTTCTTTTACTGGAAATGTAATGACCAATAGCAACATTATCAAGAGGCTTACATATCAGTTGAAATACAAAAACCTAATTTGGAAGTCTCTGTTGCATGGCAGTGCAGGTAAAATTTGGCATTGTAGCAGCAAGAGGAAGAGTGGTAACTGAAACAGAAACTTCATACCGAGCAATGCATGCAGTTGCTGGTTTTGTCCAGATTATACTGCCCGCTTTGTCTTCCTCAATCCTTTGACACTAGAGATTTACAGATTTATTCTCCTCTGGCTCTGATACTCTCCAAGTACGTGGCACAGAGCAGCATATTCTACTTTGCTGTTGACCCAGGACAGGGCGAAGGCTGTAGCACAAGACTACAGCGCAGAAGTGTGCACGGAAGTGGTAAGCTCAAAGGAAGCCTGCAAACCAGCTCACTGCTTTCTAACTGCTTAATAGTACCTATAGCACACTTTCTCCAAGACTTTAACATGCAGCTGGCTGATAAGCCATCCAAAAATCTAGAGCAGGAGGGAAACTACTGCATCAACATACTGTAAGCACCTGCCATGGTTTAACCCCAGCTGGCAACTACACACCACACAGCCGCTCGCTCACTCCCCCCAGGTGGGATGGAGAGAGAATCAGAAGAGTAAAAGTGAGAAAACTCATGGGTGGAGATAAAGACAATTCAATAGGCAAAGCAAAAGACACGCACGCAAGCAAAGCAAAACAAGGAATTCATTCACTGCTTCCCATGGGCAGGCAGGTGTTCAGCCATCTCCAGGAAAGCAGGGCTCCATCACGCATAATGGTGACTTGGGAAGACAAACGCCATCACTCCGAACATCGCCCCTTCCTCCTTCTTCCCCCAGCTTTATACGCTGCGCATGATGTCATATGGTATGGGATATCCCTTTGGCCAGTTGGGATCAGCTGTCCCAGCTGTGTCCCCTCCCAACTCCTTGCTGATGGGGTGGGGTGAGGAGCAGAAAAGGCCTTGACTCTGTGTAAGCACTGCTCGGCAATAATGAGAACATCCCTGTGTTATCAACCCTGTTTTCGGCACAAATCCCAAACATAGCCCCATATAAGCTACTATGGAAAAAATTAACTCTATCCCAGTCAAACCAGCACAGCACCATAGGGGGCCTATAGGCATGGATCAAATGATCAGGACAGGTGCCTAACAGACAAAAACGTCCTGCACAGGGAGGTTCTCAAGATCTCTGGTACAGACACAACATCAGACAGTACTAATGTTGTTTGCCGTACTGCCTTGCAAATCCTGGCATTGGGGTCTGGCAGCCTACAATGCAGCAGGGATTTCAGACCACATCCCCTAATGAGGAGTGCCTTTCACTCAACTATCATAAACTGTGGTTGTTCCTACGGTTAAAGTGTGCAGACAAGAATCTGATGCATGCACTAAAATTCAAGCCATTTACTTAGGATTATCGATCCCGATACAAATTTCTATCACCTCTCCACATTTTTCAGTCTGTCTGAATCCTTGAGCACCACTAATGAATGGTGATCAGGCAATTAGTTCTTGATAGACATTCTTTTCTACCACTAGCTTCTGAACATAGCAAAGATTTTGGAAATGGTAGCTCTTGCAGAGTAAACCTGTGCCATTTTGGTATTTCATGTCATGTCTACCTCTAAGAGGTTGTTATAATGTGCAGATCAGACGTCAGGGACTGAGCAACATGCAGTTAGCTCAGTCATGCAAAACAGTGAAGATCAGCAGTGCCTAAAGAATGATAACTTGTTTGTCACATCAGGACAAAAATCACTGAATGCCATACCAAATGATGCAGATGGTGAACCTATTAAAATTTATTGCTTGATATCCAGCCAATTCCTTCTACCCTGGATGTAAATTGACATGATAATCAAATGCTATAAACAAAATTAGAGTGCACTATAGTACAGCATGATATATTAAAATTTCAAATCAGATACCATATAATAGCTACTGCTTTATGATTTCAAAACTTAAAAAAAAAGTTACTTTTATTAGCACAAATTACCAAAAGATACCTTGAAAACAAAACCAAAAATCCCACAAAAATTCAAAATGCGTACATCCCACAACACAGATTATTTTTACTAGAATAAAACTAGCCGCAGATTTGCTTTGTTTGAAATTTTCACAATGAAAATTCCATACTTTCACTATCTAATGTGTTGCCAATGCATAACTGATCTGGTTTGATTTGGCTCAAGACTTGCAAAAGCAATCAATCATTCTCGAATGCCTATGACTCTTCAGCTGAATACACTGCTTACAGAGTGCTGAGCATATGTTTTAAAGAAGAATAATCACGATCATTACCAGCTTCTCCTTCCTCCCCCCTCCTCCCCCCCAAACAACTTTTTGTGCACAGAAAGAATGGAAACTCCATTTGAAAAATATTTATGACACCTCTGAGCAACATTTCCTGTCCTTTTATGATTCCCATTATATTAATCTTTCTATGTGTAGAGCTACTACTGAAAGATGTGTAACATGTCAGTGATAAGGTTAAAAACTGAAAAATTTGCTATTGTGGTAGTAAGAACAATCTGGCCTGATTCATACATCGAACTCTCTTTTCTAGGCTGGAAAAGCCTTCTAGTCAACAGAATTTAGCACATACTTTAATCTGTCACTATCTGATTTTGAAACTGTTCTCTGTAACATTACAAAGGAACAGTTTTTAACTGCCATAAGAAGAAACAAAGCTCCATAGAATCACATATGAAGCATCCTGTATTTCTATGCCAGATTTTGGTGAAAGACGCATTCAGAAACAAGCAAAACTAAGAATCTGCTGATGACTATATCTTGTTGTGCCTATGGGTGGATGTACAGAAGTGTAAGATGCAACCAAATTGGGATTATGAAATAACAAACACTAGCCTCAAAACGTGGAAGGGAACACGTCCTCCACCAAATTAACTTCTCTTTTTTTTGCCACTGTGAGCTCTCTCTGCCCTATCCAATCTATCAGGGAGCTGTTGTTTCTAGTATTGTTGACTGAAACACTGGAGCAATTTTGCGGTTTCTTTGCTGACAATTTCCTACTTCTGTCTCATCTATACAACATCTGTGTATCTCCTGATCCTAAACTAGGCACACTAGAGAGGGGTGGAACGGAATAATTGATGGGGATAACAGAACAAAGCAGCAGGCAAAAAGATTGTTAGAATGGGAAAATCTTTTAATACAAGTCAAGACTACAAACCAATGCAAAAATCATTATTAAATCAAGGTTTTCCCAGTCAAAAGCTACTAAGAAAACCCAGACGAGATACCTGATTTTTCGTGATTTTTTTTATCTGCCTTTTCTCTGCTGTCTCCTCTTTTCTTGAACCAGTAAGAACAAGGAAAATGGATCCTGCCATCCAGTATGGCCCAAAAGATTGTGCCCCTGCTCTTTTCTGCAAAAACTTTTCAGTTTTTGAGGAGCTGGATAAATCCAAGACAGAGCAGAAGAGGTATTTACGTTCTAATACTGTTGAAATAATGTCCTTATGCTTGAAATAACGTCCTTACGCTGCATAACTCCTCATCCAAGTACCTGCTGACAAGGTTCCCAATTTGGAATAGGTTGCATATAGCCACACTGCCTGGAAGAACACAAAAAACAAACCCAGAATCTGACATCATGACTTGGATGACTACATACTCTGTTCCATGACAGCTATTTAAGATAATCAGCATTACTGAGCTTTACTAATGAAGCGTTGCAGTCTGTATTCCAAATCCAAAGAGGACGCATTTCTCCTTTTTCATCCCTAACAAATATAGAGAGTATAATGAATAATAGGAAGGATTAGGCATTCAGCAACTTACAGTAAAATCCTGTTTGCTTATCAAGGAAAAACAGTCCTGGAAAACTGGCTTGCATACCTTTTTTTTTTTTTTAAACTGTCATTTAATATTTCTGCAATAATAGGAAGCTACAATGTGGTATTTTCTAACCGGTAACAAAAACTAAGTATTTTCTACTTGCTTCTGTGTTCAGGGGACAAACAGAGTATTTGGGCACTATTTTTTTAAATGAAAACAGGCTACACTACAGAACATTACTGTCCTGGCAGAACACGAACAAAGGGAGAGGTGAAGAGATTTCACCTTAGACAGCATTATTCAGAAACCTTGTTAGTCCTGAAGTTCTTGATTTGATGCTTCTCAGATGGAATGTATTATCTGAAAGTCAGTTATTTTCAACCGAGCAATTTGGTTCACAAGGGAAATTAAAGCTTTTATTCCAATCCCATTTCTCCTACTATAGTAATATTTAGTTGGATTGTCCTCATAGATAACTTGGAGGGAGAGGGATGGACAAACTTCTAGACCTAATGTACGGACCCAAGATCACTACTTCCATTTTGTCCCCCTCTATTCTTCAGCTCTTTCCATTCTGCATCCTTAAAGATCCCTTTCAGGAGAAGTGGAGGCAATCAGAATTCTTGTATTTACTAATTAAAGAAAGACAAACCTCAGTAACTATTAGCAAGAAAAAAGGAAAACATTAAGAAGGCGGCATGTTTGCCTCACTTCACTGGACAATCAAGAGCGAAAGATTTTTTTTCCTTTTGGAGTTAGTAAATGAAGATAAAAGTTGTGTCCAGATGCATATATGATACAGGTATAAGAAATGATGAGACTAGTCATGAACTCTTGATTCTGCTAAAATTAACAGCTTGGTTAATGACACAGTGGGGTCAAAATTTCACCCTGCATGTCACATTTATTTATATGCGAAGAATGCTCAGAAGCTCTCGCCAAAATTGGGTTTCCTGACACAATAGCATATTCCCGACAAACCTTTAACCTCTCCTTACTGGAAGCAGAGTGTATCATTAGCATTACAGAGGTGGGATTTTAAAAGCTACAAATGGGGAAAAACATGTTTGGTGCACCCAGACCTAAAAGTAAAACTTAACCTTTGGTCATGCCTTTTATAGTGTTAACACACTAGAACATATACACTGTAATTAATCCATCAAAACAGACGTTCCCCAAGATACACTTTTGCATGCAAAGTTTTCATGACAGAACAGAAAAGGCAACAAACCGCTTGTTAAGTGGCAAGGCTCATGAATTGTTCAAGGTTTTTTTTATTCCAAAGAAGGATAACTGAGGGGCTGTGTAAAACAGAAGTAAAATTCTGCTGCTAAAGCAGTATCCGTTTTGGTTTCTTTCTTGGGAGGGGACAGGTGATATAAAAAACCAAACAAACCAACAATCTCATCAGATTTGCAAACCTTTGAGTTACTGGTCAGATATAAAATCTTCCCTTTCAAAGTATGCCAAGGCATTAACTTACATTCTAAGGGCCAAAGAACCCAGAAACAAGACATGTTCACACAAAATAAAGAAAATAGAAAAAAAAAAAAGTGACTCAGGAACATTTCACAAAAACACAGGAAAAAAAACCCCAACAACTATCAATGTAGGTAAAAGTGGTCACTGTCCTCTTGGTTTTGAGGTAACTCCTCTAGTCCATCAGTTTTGCACAACCAAATATTCAAAGGATTTCAGTCTCTCTCTGGATACCAATTTTCACAAAATCCTAGGCATTTAATTTTTAAGAGACTTCTGTCACCCCATTTCTTTCTTCCCTGCTCCCTCTTTTCTAATTTGGCTGAAAACAGAAAAAGTTGGTTATAAGATTTGAGTCAGACAAACCAGCAGTTATACACGACATATTTGTGTAAAGCCGCTTTCCTTGGAAAATAAAACTAAGATGTGCAAAGACCCATAAATGATCACAGGTTGCCATCTGTTTCTAACGTAGCATTCAGAGCAAAATAAAAGAATCCACGCAGAAAGAAAAGATTTCCAGGATGTAGCAGTAAGAGGCATCTTTCCTTTTCCTAAATGGGCTGTATGCACGTATGATTTGAGGAAGAGATCTTAGATATAAAATGAGACATTGACTGAATCAAACTGGACATAAGACAAGAAAAAGTGAACTATGGAAACTGGAAATTAAGTCTTCCTGGACTTTTATGTGACAAAAGTGTTGTCAAAAACACACCAAAAACTTCACAGTTCTTTCAATGTCTCCTGTGTCTTCTCTCACAGGGAGCCTCGCTTTGTGAAGACTCTCTTTCAGAGGACTAACTGTGTGAACAGTGAAACGACATGTATTCACTGTGAAAATAATGCCCATTACCTGATATGTTGAGCATCCTATGGGATGGAGAATGTGACAGAAACTAGCAGTGGTAATCCTGTTTTCTTGGGAAAAGAAAAATAAGAGTTAGCTGTATTGCAAAACTATCCGATTTTGCCTGAGAGAACATAAACACAGCTGCCAGAGATGAGCAGTTTTCATGAAATCTAAATTGACGTTGATTCACTACTAGACCAAAGGCAAGCTACTGACTTTTTATGTTCAGAGAGTGACAATGCCCACCTGCCTTTGGAAGCACCTGAAGATTAGTTCATGCTGGGAAGTAGCTGAGAAAGAAATTATGCAGTTCTTGTGTCACTTGTATAAAGTGAAAACAGAGCCTTCTCCCTTGACTTCAGTGGAGGTAGGACAGTACTCATGGCCCTAAGTAATTCCTCTGTTACAGGTGTTTGTGGATTAAAATGAATAGATGGTGTTTGCCTGAGAACAGCGGTCCAGAAGCTCCACTGAAAGCCATTTGTTAAGAAGCAGAGATTAGGCCTATGCTTTTTTTCTGTAGAAAATATATTCTTCTTCAGCGAAAAATAAAGTCACAGGGGGAGGTTATGAGTCTCTTAGTCTTGACTGTGGTCCCTGAGTGTCAAAATCCACAGAAGAAATTTATATTAACTGATCAAATGGCCTTTCAGTTCAGCTAGGTTCCACAACACAAGATTGGGCATGTGCTCCACAGGCAGTTCTGAAACTTATCTTTACTACAGAGGAGGAGACCTATATTTGACCACAGGAAGAGTTTTGTGAATATTCTGTAATTGCAAAGCAAACTTGCTGAGAGAGAAACAAATGTTTTAATGACACCGGGCTGAAATTACATAGTAGATCCTAATTCTAAAATATTACATAAAGACATAAAATGCAAGAACATGAAAAGTAATACCAAATTAGAACTAGAAAAATAAAACAACAAAAGAGAAGGAGGGTACTGCTGCAGTGTGGAAGCAATGCTTGGAGTCATAACAGAAGCAGGAGAAAGAAAATGAAAGTAGGTGACAGCATTTCAGCTACAAAATCCTAAACTGCTCTCAACAAAGGAGAGATGTAATGAAGTAAGGCACAAAATAGATCCATTTAAACAGGTAAAGATCACACTTGGTCTGTTATTAAATTTTGTAATTTACCATGGGCATATTGAGTCACATTTAATCTTTCTACCTTGAAATCTAGCTTTAGTTCCCCCTCACTTCCTAGTTTTCCCATTTGGCTGACTTCTTTACACCACTTCATACAAAAAATGTGTAGGATTTAAATATATTAAGGCAAAACTACCCTGAGTCTACATTATACTTTTAAATGTTGTATTGGGTTTGCATGGCAAGGTTTTGGTAGTGGGGGGGCTACAGGGGTGGCTTCTGTGAGAAGTTGCTAGAAGCTTCCCCCATGTCTGACAGAGCCAATGCCAGCCAAAGGCAGACCCACCACTGGCCAAGACTGAGCCCATCAGCAAGGGTGGTAGCACCTCTGTGATAACATATTCAAGAAGGGGAAAAATATGGCTACACAACAGCAGCCAGAAAAGAGGAGTGAGAATATGTGAGAGAAGCAACTCTGCAGACACCGAGGTCAGTGAAGCAGGAGGGGCAGGAGGTGCTCCAGGCGCCGGAGCAGAGATTCCCCTGCAGCCTGTGGGGAAGCCCATGGTGAGGCAGGCTATGCCCATGCAGCCCATGGAGGTTAATGGTGGAGCAGATATCCACCTGCAGCCCTTGGAGGACCCCATGCCAGAGCAGGTGGATGTGCCCGAAGAAGGCTGTGACCCCATGGAGAGAGGAGCCCACACTGGAGCAGGTTTGCTGGCAGGACTTGTGACCCCATGGGGGACCCACGCTGGAGCAGTCTGTTCCTGAAGGACTGCACCCCATGGAAGGGACCCATGCTGGAGCAGTTCCTGAAGAACTGCAGTCTGTGGGAAGGACTCACATTGGAGAAGTTTGTGGAGGACTGTCTCCCATGGGAGGGACCCCACGCTGGTGCAGGGGAAGAGTGCAAGGAGGAAGGAGCGGCAGAGACAACTGACCGCAACTCCCATTCCCCGTCTGCCTGTGCCACTCGGGGGGAGGAGGTAGAGAAAATTAGGAGTGAAGTTGAGCCTGGGAAAATGGGAGGGATGGGGGGAAGGTGTTTTAAAGTTTGGTTTTATTTCTCATTACCCTACTTTGATGGTAATAAATTAAATTAGTTTCCCTGAGTTGAGTCTGTTTTGCCTGTGACAGTAATTGGTAAGTGATCTCTCCCTGTCCTTATCTCGACCCACAAGCCTTTCATTATATTTTCTTTCCCCTGTCCAGCTGAGGAGGGGAGTGATAGAGCATTCAGCCAAGGTCAACCCACCACAACTATCTTCCAGAACTCTTTTCTACCTGTAGTGTGTATTTTTTTTTGTGTGCAATATAAAAAAATCCAATGCATTTTTTCCCAACTGTATAATTTTGAATGTAATTCTTGCACTTGTTTGTTGTAACGTAGCAATCTAAATGCAGCATGGACTCTGCTGTGGCCTCAAGACTTGGGTCTAAAGCAATCCTACTATTCATCCGGTATCTCAAAGTGAACTGAAATCTAGTTCATGAATAGCTTGAATCATTTGCAGATTCTCTTTGAAATTATTGTGCACGTATCTTCCAGATTTCCTATTTTTCCCTCCAGTGTAGCAAAGAAAGGTGTATCTGTTGATTTAAAAAAGAAAATTAAATAATCAAAAAACATCAATGCAAACTCTTTAAACTCCTTAATCCAGGAATTCTGTATACTTATGAAAAAAAATGAACTAAGGCATTTGCATTTTATAATTGGCCAAACAGGTCTATTTACACTCCATGTTATTGACTGCAATACCTATCAGGCACCTCTGTGGGTGATTCTAATGATCATTACATTTTTAGGAGTTATAAACCAAGTTTTATTAAAGCAGTTCAGTTAGTCTAATTCCTGAAAGCTATATCGCTCTAGAAATTCCTCAGAATGCTGCTGGAAAATGAGGTTTCAGTGTTTACGATACACTTATATCCAGAATCTCATTGAAATTAAGTTGCCATTCCAGAATATGAAAGCAAGAGAGACTTGAGGATTGCTTCACAGTTGATATAAGCTCTAAGACAATATTCTGAGAGAAAGGGCTGATGGAAAGGCCTCTAGACCAGACTTTTTTTTTTAGGTGTGTGGGGCACAATAGAAAGACATTAATAAAGCACAATCATTTCTGTGAGATACATAGATCTTCTGGAATGAGAAAAAAAACCCCACCATGTTCTAATAAACACCTTGAAGAAACAGTCCCCTTCCCCCAGGATAATCCTTACAGCCTAGTGAAAAGCTGTTCTCTGTTCTTTGTGTTCGTTGGAAGAATTCATGGGGATGTGCCAAAAGTTTTGACCCATATTTCTCCTGCATTCTACTTTTAAAAGACCACGTAAATTTGACTCCCTGCTGTTGAATTTCAAAGAGAATACCGGTTCCAGTCCATTTGCATAGCCTCAGGCTTCATTGCCGTCACTCCTTGTGTCAGAGCAAGCACTGAATCAATCAGTCTTCAGTCTCATTAGGTTACTGCTTGGAATATTACTTCTGAATAAAAAGAATAAGGGTTTGTTTTGGGAGACATTAGTTTCGGGTCCCACCTAAAAACAGCAGCCTGAGAAGAAACTGTTTGCCAGACCAGAGCGGTAAGAGGCTGGGATATGTGGTCACTTGATCGGGACAGTTCCACACACTGGAATACTAGGAAAAAACACCCCCACACCTGCTTCAGATGATTATCGCCAGGCACCTTGCACTATTACTTTTTGGTTTGTTTTTTTTTTTACTCCATTTGCATCTCTCCTTTTGATCTACTTTTCCAGATAAAAATTATATCTGGGTGACAAGTAACAGACTACCAAAACTCCTCTTCCAGGCAGGCTGAAAATGGTCAGTGTTTTAATTCAAATGAGGACTCCCATTCTGTACATTCCTTATTAGCCAATTAAAAGCTAATCATTATGCTCTATGTAGTGGTGAGTGACACCAAACTAAGTATCTGCTGTAAGGCAAAATTAAAAGAGCAAAAAATATTTGGAGTGTTGAAGGTCACGGCTGTCTAATAAAGGATTTGTGACTATGCGAAATTGGAAAAGAAATGGCATATTCTGAAGCTATTTTCGTCCCATTAGCTTAAGTCAGAAAGAATAAAAGCAAATGTTGTTTCAAAGATTAGTTTGGAAATCTGATGTGCAATGAATGAACACAACTGGCACTTCCCCCCTTCTCTTTCCCTCGTATCTTTTAGATTGGGTTCATTCTCTTTTTCCATAGGAAAGTGCAGGATGATTTTTTTTTTTTTTTGGACACAAATAATCAAATCACTATTTCAGGAATTTTCTCTAATGCAATTGTCCTTTTCATTTCAGACAGGTGATCAACACTCAGATAGCTTCCTATATTTATTCATAAGCAAAATAAGCATCCTGATTGTTCACTTTACCACATCACTGCCCTCCTTCCCTTTTTTAAAACTATCTAGTGATATCAAAAGATGGTGGGCTTGCAATATCAGTGATTTTGATCATTCTTAGAGCCGATGTGAACTCCAATTCCTCCATGAGTCCAAGACATTGTTGGTTGACTGTTTTTGAAGGTGAGAATTTCAGGGAAGGTAGTATCATGCAGGTACTAATGATGAAAAATAAAAAAAAAAAAGCAAAAGAGATATGATTAATCTGATTCTATTGGAAAAGTCATTCCACCTTACTGGCAAAAACCTGGGCTTGTTTAGCATTTCAGTGTCCATTTGAGTTTTGGTAGAGAAACAAATGAATAAAAACTTTGTTTGTGACTGCAAACCCTGTACGACATAAGAGACATTTTCGTTCCCCAGATCTTGGATGAACTAAATAGCAGAGAATACAAAAGGAAGATTTTTCTTGTTCTTCTAGAAAGAGACGTCTACACTAATACTTGGTTATCTAGTCCATGTTTAGAATTTCAGACGATGATGGTTCTACAGTCTCTTCCTAAAATATATATACAGCAGTAAAACAAGACGTAAAATTCCCTGTTATTTAATTTATGTTTTCTTCACAGATCTTTAACTCAACTATTTTTGTTCTGCTCTCACTGACAAACAGCAACCATTTTTAACTACCTTTCAAAAGCAAAACCTTCAGAGAGTTAATGTTTCCTTAAAAAACAAAACAAATGCCCTCAAAATATCTGTAGGCAGTTCCATATCTCCCTGATATTTCTGTCTAGAATGGAAAATATCCAGCTCTAGAAACCTTACACTGCATAAATTCCATCTTTAATTTTTGTTGTTTTATTGTGAATCTAATTGCTTTTTAAGATGTTAGATGAAAAATAAAACCTCAGTGTTTCAGCTAGGGATTAAGTGCTGCCAAATAGACCTGAATAATTATCTTGCCTGTTTTCTGCATGATATGTCTCTTACAGCCGCACTCCAACAAAAATATAATGTTCTGCAGGCAATTTTATTTTTGTCAAGAGAGTTACAAAATTTCTGAAAATGGTGATTAATCTAAAATGCACCATAGGAGTATCTTTAATTCAGCTAATATTTCCATGGAACAAGGCAACAGTTGAAAACATAGATGCAAAATGAATGGCTTTGACTATGTACAACGAACAGACATGAAAGGCTGGTTAGTCTCAACATTGCTACTTAGTATAGGCCCATACGAAACTGGCTGAAGGCACATCCGTTCTAGCCACCACCTGTCAGGCAGCACATTTTACTTGAAGAGTACCATGGGGCTTTTACTAAAAAGAATGTTCAATGAAAGGCTTTTTTTCAGGATATGTTTCAAGTCAGAATTGAATCAGCTTGTGAAAAAAGTTTTCTGACTACCTAAAAGTTCCACATTTCAGCCAGCTCTATTGTTAACTCGTACTCCAACACTTCTTGCAACTTTTAATCTCCTGTCTAAACAGAGTCCTGAAACACACGCACAAAAACCCAAAACCAATTTTATGACACCTCAGTACCCAAAATACACCTTCATTAACTTCTTAACTGTGAACATAATAGTTAAGGCAGAGACACAGCATCCCTTTTGCCACATAATATGGGAAATGTAAACAGAGAGATTTGCAGAAGACAGCCAGGGAGTATAATTCTTTCACAGACTAAGGCTATAGACGCATTTGAAGTTCTCTGGTTTAGGTTGTCTCCTAGGGTGATAATACTGGAACTGAGGAATAATGGATTTTTCTGCTCATTGGATTAACTGGAGAGACAAAGTGAAAGTGTAAAAATGTATATGTCTGGATTATAGCCAGGTAGCTAAAACCATAATTTTACAGTGTAAGCCAAAATAAAGAGGGAAAAATTAGAGTTGAACTTAGTTTAATATGACAGTTTTGAAATATTTTGTTTTGAAATATTTTATTTTGAAAATACTGTTTTTCTTTAAAATCACTTACAATAAAGAAAAAAGCTATTAGCAATCAGTCTAGTTATAAAAAAAGTTATCTTTCAGCAGTAATTGATCTATAAGATTTTTAAATGTATAAGTTTGAAAAAAAGCTCTGCAATACACGAAATGCAACTTGGGATGCTCAGACATATAGTGACTATATGTGTTATTTCTGCATTGAAGCATTAAAAAAAAATCTTACAGTAATATAGGCGTTGTTTATTTAGGGTTAAATTGTTTCTGTGACCACAAAGGTGATGACAACATTAATGAAAGTACATCTGACATCCACATATCAGCTTTGCCTGTGACAGAAGAACAGTACAAAGTTTGCAGTCATTTAGTGAGTATGCAGAGGTACACAGCTTCTTAGTTAAAAACGCCTTCTACAGCTCAGCTCAAGATGCATTAATCATGGAATCTAGATTTTGGTGCTAGTATAAGTGCAATTGTTGTGGGACGGAATTCAAAACCGTTATGTGTACGAGAGAGAGAGAAAGTGGAGGGTGCATCTGAGCTGGACAGTTAACAGCTAACAGAAAGCCATTTTCTTGATGATGTTTGTGTTATTTGCATTTCAACACTTTCACTAGAGGAAGGCAATTTTGAAACTGTTAAATCAACTCCATGGATTATCTGAATTTCAACTCTTATTGTAACTAACCATGATATTATTTCGTTAGTGTGAAGGTGTGTTGAGGACAAGACTCCCATAGATAATGACAGTTTCCCCATTAATCCTTCCTATTCTTTAATATATTATGAGATATAATAATAAATGAATCCAAATCAATCATTTTCAATTAAAAAGATAAATTGAAGCATGAAGTAACTTCATTTCCTTCTGTTTTAGCCAAAGTGGTGAAATCTGACCCAGTAAATTCTGCTAAGAACTCCTGTATTACAGTTGATGACCTTAAATCCTATACATATACCATAGATCTCATAAAGAGGCATAAACAACCTTTAAACCTCCTAGCCTGGTCCAATGATCACAAGTTGTTTAGCAACCAATTCACACAGTGTAAGTCAACACTAGAGACTGCACTGAGAGACTGCTACCTCCCTATAAATGTTAAACAGATATCTCGTATTCCTTTCAAGGAAAAATGGCCGAAGGTATAGCACTGGTCAACAGTTATGGTGTAACAGTTTAAAAATTTTATTTCTAGAGCTTTTTTTCTCCATTACTTTTTGTCCTTGCCCTGTTCTCCACCTACTCCCTTTTGCCAATTCTCTTTGTTCCTTCAAAATAATGAAATAAATCTATTTATATACAGATCTACTAAACAGTAGATTAAAAACTAAAACCACAAGCAGATGTTTTTAGGTGGAGGTATTCAAATATTGAATCCACCCTAGTTATATTTATACGCTACATCAGCAGAGTAGAGGAAAGATTTCTGACTCAGTAGAGAAGAGCTGTAACACTGAATTTATTAAATTGGGTCCACAGTGTCTTAGTTCACTCAGCTGTAAAGGATTAAGTAAGCCTCCAGGGGAACATTTATGATAAAGTGCATAATGTTGGAGAGATGCAGGTGATACTTGCCTGAAGATTGTGAGAATTATATCTCTCAATGGTTGACTGACCTAAGTGAAGGCAGGGAAAAGGGAGCAGGAGAGAGAGGAATGGATTTTGTACTAACTGATCCCAAATTGCAGATGAAGAGCACCTGAGATTTCACTTTGTGACATTTATGTTCTTTACTTATACAGGATTTCTATCCTCATTGTTGCTCTATCTTTATAGATTTTTTTTTTTTTAAATAGCATATTAGATAAACATTGCTGACTCTGCAAGACATAGGCAGAACACCCTTTTCTGCTCTTCATACACACCAGAAGAGATTATCGACCGCATTTGACTGAAATTTGCCACTCTGTATCACTACTTTGCAGAGAGATCTCCCATCTGTTATTGGAAGTCTGAGCTAAACAGTTCCAAATAAATTAAATTATATCAGACTTGGTGAGTATTACTTCACAGACTTCTCTAACAATCTTAACAAGTCAACAAATTGTTTCCCCTATAGTTGCATATATATGAAGTTTTAGGAAAACAAACAAAAAACCCCAAGAAATCAAAACCATGAAACATGTTTTAAATGCATAATTTTGCTTAACACAGCTGAAAACAGCTGGACTGATAGCAGTGGAATAAAGAACATATGGAGAAACCTGAATTATGGTCAAGCCGTCTTTGCGCTATCTGAAACATCACCCCTGACCTAAGGTGATCATGTCTTCCGCAGCACAACTGATTAGATGCTCTTACAAGACCTTGCTGTCCTAAAGTCATGGTTGAGGCCATGAGCCAGGGAAGAGTCAGTGATAATTGTAGCTTTTATTAGTATGAACGGATATTTAATAGGCAACAGGATACATTTGCAAGACAAATGATGTCATGTTTATGGAAGATAATAATAATGGCTAGTCACTTGGGATTCATAGCCTGCACTTTTGAGTTAGATATGTGCACATTGCACAATCTGCATCCAAGAGAGACCCTAGCTGAAAAGCTATGTTTCTAGATCTTAAATCAAGTCATTGCCTCTTTAGTGAAGGTGATAAGTGTTTATCACAGAAAAAGGAAGATCTAATTAGTCATTAGTGAGAACAGGGTTATTTCTCACCTTACAAGGAAACCATGAGTCACTCAGCCAGGTAAGCTGAGAGCCATTGCGTGAGAGAGTGCACTGCCAACGGTTCTGAGACAGGTGCTATGATTATTTTTGGAAACTGATCACTGCCAAAGAAAAATAAGCAGGCCAAGTTTGGGGTGGGGATTGGCACAACAAATGAAACAAAAAGTGTTATTATGCACTGAATCCCTCTTACTTTCTAATCTCCCACCTTCTATCGGAGATCTGCAAACACCATCAGAAAACATCAAGAAACACAATCCCTTGCAGAGAGCCCCATTCTCTGCTCCCCCAATGTGTCTGATCTACAGCCTGCTGTGTTTACCCAGAGGGTCCTACACAGTTTATATCTCTGAGTGGTCATGAGATAGTAATATAGTAGCTTCTGAGAATGCTGCTACAGATATTAAGTGTAAGAAATGGGATCACAAATAGGATGCACTCTGAGGTATTTTACAATGAAAACAAGTAAAAACCTCAATTATCACACAACTTCTGAATGTCAGTCTACAGGATCTAGATCTCCTTTACACTGTCTAGGAAAGAGCGTATGTTCAAAATAGCTGTAGTCCAAATGAAGTTGGTCACAGGGACTTCATCTATCCTCATTAATGGAAGGGGATGTTTCTCAACCAAGCTAATAACTGACGCACTAACTCAACAGCAGTATCTCTGGTCCACACAATGAAAGATTATACACTGGGACTGCAGGAGCTCAATCAAGATATGTGTAGAAGACAGAAAGGTTATTAATGAACAACTCTGGGACTCCATAACTTTGAAGAGAAAAAGTGGTCAAGACATACAGGACAAGAACACCTAAGTAAAAAATTAACTTTCACAATGCGTTTCACAGGGTCAGGAGCACTCTTTCCTTTCACCATGAGTAGATTAATATTGTCTTTAACCTAACCAATTGTGTGCTATTTGCTTCCCCGATAGCCTTGCATGCTCATTAGCACAGAATTGATTCTCTGTTTGGCCTCTGTTAGTCAATCACTTGTCAACGTTATCTCAGGAGAACAGGTAATCATTGTGGCTGAAAGGGTCAAGCTTGTCTGCTTGGCATATTTAAACATACCCCTTGCAAATACTGTCTTCAAGAACATGCAACTTTGAAGTACTCTCTCTGATGTGAAGCTGGATTGTCGCAGGGTTATCATTACAAAGGCCTGCTTCACAATCTGCTGGTAAATACTGTTTATGTATGGAAGTTCTAGAAAGAAGCAGATGTAAGTCTGGGTGGGACTTGGGGGCTTTTTTGGTTTGGGTGTGGCTTGTGCTTTTTTTTTTTTCCCCTCCTTTTATCAAAAAATAATTTGATCAACAGGAAAGTTCAGACACAGAACTCTTTAGAGGCTATTTCACCAAAGTCATATGGTATTCATGGGAATAAATACCAGGATGGCATCCCAACAGAGCATCATAATTTCTGCAACGTTGCTCTCCTGGTTGACAGGAAGGATTAAGAACAGCAAAATATTTAACTTGTACACAGGGAAGCAGAAACTTTAACAACTATTATATAATTAATAAGTGTCCTTTTCAGTTTGACACTAGCAATTTAATTATGTGCCAGGACTTACGCAAAATTCTGTTTCAGGAACAACTTCTGTTTATGCTTTAACCTTGAATAAGAAAAAGGTTCTGTACATGCAACCCCTAGTCTAGTCTATGCTTAGAAAGCCAAACACAGAATCAAAGTCAAACACACACAGCAGAGTCTGCCAATGCCTCACTTCCCACCCCCAACCCCACCCTCTCCCCCAAACCCAAATCTTAGATGCTACAGCGTATTGCCTGGATACACCCATTTCCATGAGAGAAGAAGAAAGGGATTTATCTTTTGTAACTCTTTGTGTTTCCATATATATTAAATAATAATAAAAAAGCAAATAAAATCACAGGAACAAGGAAAAATCCAGCTTATACGTACACAAATGGAAAAATGAAGTTGACTAATCCAAATGACAAACTGCCAAAGGCAGAAGTGAGAATTCACAGTAAATTTAATCCAAAACTTTCAGATATTCTATTCAAATGGATTGTTTCATGTCAAGAGAACTTTCTCCCACTAATTCCCAAGTTCTTTAAAGGCTAAAAAGTGATGTCCTATGCAATGCTATAGCAATTCTATATCAATTAACTCCATTTTTGTTTTTCCCCTTCAAAAAGTGATCAGATCACATAATCTCTAAGCATTAGAAGAATTCATTTTAGATCATTTTCCTAGATATTCTTTTAATCATGTTCTTATCACTGCAATCCTCGTATGATTTACTATATAAAAACATAATAATTAGCAAAGGCTGTGTATAATGCTCAGACACTTTGGCTGCTTAGAGTAATTAATTCTTCAGTAATTAACTCTTAATGCCTTAGTCAAAAGGAAGAAGGAAGAACTGTTCTCCAGGAACAGTTTAGTATTGCCTAGAGGATTTTCACTTCACAGAGTTTGTTGTCCTTGACTAACTAAACAGGATATTTGAGTTTTTCCACACAGGTCTACAAGAACAAAACCAATGGCCATTACATACAGACACTTTTTTCTTCTCTCTTCTTCTCACACACCCTTCTGTGTGACCTATGCAGACAGACCATTCTGTACGGGGACAAGTTATATGAGGCTGACCAGATTTGAGAGCTCCCTGACATATATATGGTGAAGCTTTACTCTCCCTGACCCTTATAACCATGTCTGCTCCCAGCCATGCAGTTCTACCTCAGCTTTTGCATGGTCATGATGCCTTTCAACTGAGCTGATTCAGCTCATTAGCCCAGAAGAAAATTCTCTATTTGTTTTGCTGGCTTAGTAAACCATGTCAGGCCATGGCATGAAGTTAGTCCCTTCATTAGGATAGGAAGTTTTTATCCTTCAGCAGAGTCTGCTCTTCTAAAATTAACTGTTTAAATACAATCCTTATTAGCTTCTGAGAGTTGACAAGAACTTAGACAGGAAGGGTAGCAAACATGGCATCTTGAAATCATGACGAGTCTTATCTGGTTATCTCTTATTGCCTGACAGAATAGTGTGGAGAAAAACCCTGTCTATCAGTCATGCAGCCCTTTTCTTTATAGTCAGGTTTAATCAGACACGATCCTAATGATACCTTTCAGAATGTTATTTATGTTGAATATTCCATAGTTAGATCTTCCAAATAATAGGCCAAGCAACACATTTAGAGCTTTGTAAATTGTTTCTGTCACCCAGACTAATTTATTTGGACAGGAAAGCCCTTTCAGTGTTAGCCTTCAACAGCAAAGTGGCTAAAACGCATCACTGAAGCCCTTGTTGTAAACTCTGTGCCATGATGCCAGATTATATCATTGTACAGTTATCACTCAGCTCTGATATTTCTGTCATGGATCATTAGCCAGGTGCTAAGGAGACAAATGGCAGCATCTGCCACTTGACAGCTTGCACTGTTTTTATACCAAGAGTTTATTTTATCAACAAAGTACAAATAGTTCTACCTTCTTGATTCACATTCTGCATGTTTATAACAATTCTGTAAAAACATTAAAGAAGTTTTAGTAGAGAACAAATTACTTTCTTATGCACAATTATCTCAAAGTTTAAAACCTTAATGGCAATTTATCTGCTATATTAACAATTTCCAGGTATAATTTACTCTCTGTGAACCTCATATTTTTCATTTCATCATACTGTTCCTCTGAAACCAAGCTGGTGAAGGGCCTGGAGCACAAGTCTTATGAGGAGCAGCTGAGGGAACTGGGGTTGTTTAGTCTGGAGAAGAGGAGGCTGAGGGGAGACCTCATCGCTCTCTACAACTACCTCAAAGGAGGTTGTAGTGAGGTGGGGGTTGGTCTCTTCTCCCAAGTAACAAGCAACAGGACAAGAGGAAATGGCCTCAAGTTGTGCCAAGGGAGGTTTAGATTGGACATTAGGAGAAATTTCTTTACTGAGAGAGTGGTCAGGCCTTGGAACAGGCTGCCCAGGGAAGGAGTTGAGTCACCATCCCTGGAAGCATTTAAAAGACGTGTAGATGAGGTGCTTAGGGACATGGTGTAGTGGGCATGGTGGTGTTGGGTTGACGGTTGGACTCGATGATCTTAGAGGTCTTTTCCAACCTTAATGATTCTATGATTCTAACTCTTCTATGTCCCTTCTATGATTCTAAGTCTTCTCATTTTGCACCCATAACAAAGGGATGGAGTTAAACAGGTTAGAAGAGGGAGAACTAGACTGGTTTTAGGATGGTCTGATACAGCATGTGCACTTCCAGCAGCATTACATAATTGCACTCTCCTTCCATCACAGTAAAACAACATCAACCTCTAAAGGGTATGGGAACTTGCCTAAATCACTTGAATGTTTTACAGCTGGGAAAGAGCTCATCTAAATCATTTAGGTATGTAATTTTTTTTATACTTAAGATATGGCTTTTAGATATACTTTTGCTTTTAGATATACTTTTGCTTCATATATTATATATATATAATCTATATATTATCTATATTATGCTAGGTGAGAAACATGTCTCCCTTCTCTTCAAATGAATAGGACAAGGTTTAAAAAACAACCAACCAAATTCCAAGTATTTTGTTGTGATTATAGTAGCAAGCAGTTAGCCAGATTAAACCAAAATACTTTCAAGCAATTAATGTAATTGATTACTTAGAATCAGGAGACAGTAAATAATTATTTCACAGGTTCCAAAGGTTAACATAATTAGAATAATTAGCTAGGTCAAGGAATAAAATTTTCTGCTCAATTCTAGTCCAATGAAATAAAGAATCTTTAAAAAAAACAACTAGTAAGACATTTACAACTCAGATTCTCCCAAGGCCCGGGCTATAATAATGTAACATATGAAAATATATGGGTTTTTAGCAATATCAATTATTTGAAAATAAATTTTAACTGTTCTCAGGTTACTGTATAACCTCAGGAAATAAAGAAGTGGTTGTAACGCAGGTGGATTTGAATAATTGATTCGAGTTAGCCTATGTGTAACAAGCTTAACAGCTTTCCTTGGAATAGCCTCAGATTCCTTAGTTAAAAATGGATTTGTGGGATTCAATACAGAAAGAATATATTCTACAATGGAAAAAACTAGGCAAATATGGTCACTAATGAGCTGAAACGTATCTTCAATTGAGTCTTAAGTAAGAAGCCTTCTTAGAATAGTATTCTACATAATCGAGCGTTGTATTGAATACATACTCTGAAAATTACCCTCTGTTTGAGCAGGGGTTAGTTATTAAAATTTAGGCACACAGCAGTTGTCCCTCAGTTAGCAAAGACTGCCAATTTTTGAATGTATGTTCTGCTGTTCCCTCTATATTCCTTATGGTAAACAGCATATGAAACAGCAAATGAATAGGAAGGCTGACATAAATGTACCACAGTGAACTTAATGTAAAGAAGCTGCAGTATGATATGGTCCTGAAATCAGACAGAAGATGTAATTTAACATAAAACCTATTTATGACTACATATGACATCTGTATATATGACATCTGTCTTTTGGTTTTCCCATAGTTAGAATTGGGTACAACAGAAAGACTTAGTACATTATTGCTAAACTTGTGACTGTATGCACTTGGAAAGCATCCTCACAAAGAAGCAAACCTAACCCAAAAAGGGATCTGGTCTTCCCTCTTAATGAAGAGGGGACTGGAAATTTTATGTGATGATGTAAAGGCAATCTTTGCATCCATAGCAAAAGAAATTAAACTTTTGTAATAGAAGAGTTTTAGAACATCCAAGTCTCAGATAAAAAGTCTCAGAGAACCTAAAAGACAGAGAAAAAGCATTGACTTAAGAGAACATAATTTAGAATCCACAAGAATGGAAACAAAGTGCAAATTGTCAAGAATCAAGCAAGGTTGCCCATGAAAGGTAATTAAGATCATTTCCAAAGATAAACTATTCTGATATCCTTACAGTGTCAAAAATAGATAAATCTGATCCATAGTATAGGCTTTGAAAGGTTATGATGGCAGATGTGAAACTCTGAATGCAAGGAGTTTTAAGGGATGCTTCATCCTTTTAAAATGAGGAAAATGGATCATCAATATTTTCCCCCCCCTGACATGTGTGTACTGTTATTCTCCATTCTACCTAAAAGGAGTTAGTGGATCAGAGGCCCACTGGTGTCCTCCTCCTCAACAGGGGCTAATAGCTCAGTGTAACAGAGATTTCTACAGTTTAACTACCCATTACATGAAGTAGCATTTAATTTTGTTCTGAATCTACTATCTATTTCTTTATTCGAGGACCCCTACTCTTACAAGGAAAGGAAATGTTTCTTCCTTCTCTGCTTCACTGTCAATTTTTTTTTTCTTTCTTATATTCTTTCTCAGTCATACCCTTTAACACAGATCATAATGGCACTCTGCTAAGACCTTTCTCCCCAATGAAAACTGGTCATTAGTTTTTACCCTGTGTTTCTCCTCCTTTATCCAATCCTTTGTCCACTTGACTTCTCTGAACTTGTGGCAGCTTAGCTAGAGATTCTTTGGACTTTGTAGAATATATTTTAACACTTCAAAACAGAATACCTCAGCTCGATCTTCCAAGTCCACTTCCTTGCTGCCAGCTCACAGAATGTAAATAGAATTTTTTTTTTTTTTGACTAATGACTTCACTTTTCAAGTTGTTGTGGTTTAACCCCAGCCTGCAACTAAGCACCACACAGCTCCTTGCTCACTCCCCCCACAATGGGATGGGGGAGAGAATCAGAAGAGTAAAAGTGAGAAAACTCATGCGTGGAGATAAAGACAATTCAATAGGTAAAGCAAAAGCCACGCACGCAAGCAAAGCAAAACAAGGAATTCATTTACTACTGTCCCATCGGCAGGCAGGTGTTCAGCCATCTTCAGGAAAGCAGGGCTCCATCACGCATAACGGTGACTTGGGGAGACAAACACCACCACTCTGAACATACCTCCTTCCTTCTTCTTCCCCCAGCTTTATATGCTGAGCATGACGTCTTATGGGATGGGATATCCCTTTGGTCAGTTGGGGTCAGCTGTCCCGGCTGTGTCCCCTCCCAGCTTCTTGTGCACCCCCAACCTCCTCGCTGGTGGGGTGGGGTGGGGAGCAGAAAAGGCCTTGACTCTGTGTGAGCGCTGCTCAGCAGTAACGAAAACATCCCTGTGTTATCAACCCTGTTTTCAGCACAAATCCAAAACATAGCTTCATACCAGCTTCTGTGAAGAAAATTAACTCTATCCCAGCCAAAACCAGCACACAAGTTTTGCTGACTCTCCCTTTCTTTCATACTCATCTCCATGTCCACTAATTCTACCTATTTGGCTGGTATGGACACCAGACTTAATACAATTCTAGTTCCCTGGATAGCTTTAAAGTCTCACATAGATTGTGTGACACACTAGCCACTATTAGTCATTTTCTTTCACACTATTTCAACAACAGGTTACATACTATTCAATAGCTCACCTCTCCCATTCTTAATTTCTTTTTGAATTTATGGATTAATACCATTTCATCACAACAATGTAGCTAAATTAATTTGGACTTATATTGTTAGGAATACAACAACTGTCAGAAAAAGTGAGACTTAGGGTCCATCTGAATCAATAATAGATGGTAAAGACCATAAATAACAAGGCAATAAAGGATTGATTCATCTCTGGTATATCCTCTCTGTGTGCATTGATTGTGCAGCAATTCCTGAGAGGGAAGATGCATTCAGATCATGATTTTATAGCCACGGATGAACTTATCTTGTATGAATTTGCCTAAGCTCTCTTGAACTTTTCTATTTTTTCTGACAATATAATTTGCAATGGGTTCTACAACGGAATCATGAATTGCATTAAAAAAAACCAAACCAAAACATTGTTTTAAGATTCTGCCTGCTAAATGACACTCAATGAAATTAATGGGAAGAATAATGAATAATCCTTCTCCTATTTATCTCCCCTACAATAGTAATATTTTATAGGAAAAGCAGGTATGAAAGTCTCGTTTTCCACTGCCTTTCACCCCCTCCTTTTGTGGAGATACTGAATAAGCATGAAAGCAGTTTACACCTGTTTGCATTGATGTGACTTATTGCACAAGGAATTTCACAATGAAAAAAGAAATTCTAGATAAGGAGATATGAGTTTACAGATTAACGCTACTTATAAAAACAAACTTAAACTTGTAACACTGCGCAGATGCAAGTTACAACTCTTTCCATGTTTATGTACTGAGGCATCCGCTTTATTTTTCCCATTTCTTTAAGTTAGTATAACAGTAAGCTATTCAAATCCAGAAGTAGGATTAATTAATTCTGAGGGGTAGAATACACACGTACAAAGCTTTCGAAGAACTGTGTAGTTTTCTTTCCTAGCGCACAAGTTTGTCTTTTCAACATTTCAAAGATTCAATGAATATAACAAGGGTGTTTGCAGTGACATTGTATGAAAAAAGGAAGTTTTACTCATATGCTGAATATGAGATATCAAAACCAACATACAGGATTTTCTGGAATGTTGAAGACTTCCTCATGTTCTCAAATGCATAAACCTATTTATACGTTTAGGGAGAAAGACTAGGAAAAAGCCCATTATTATGCAGCATGGCCCTCCAATGATTTTTGGACCATGAGTAATTACTGTTATCAGGCTTGGCATTCAAGATAATCTGATAGGCTCTGATAAAATTGTTATTATCAGGCAGAAGAAATCTGATAATTTGGTTGTTGGATTATAATATATAAACGTAAGAAGCCTTTCACAGTCGTCATCTCCTTCAGAGGTCCAGTTCTAGAATAATTTCTCCAAACAACTAGAAACTTTTGATATTTCCTAAAGTTGCACCTCATTAACTAAAGATCTCTGAGTTTCCATGAACTCAAAATAATAGTGCTTATTGACTGGAGATCATGCAAATTCTCTCTTATTTAGTGCATATAAAGATGAAAAATTAGCAAAGAAAGTCCTGGAAAAAGGCCATAAAAGAACCAGGGTAACTGCCTAACTTTAAGCACACAGCTTAGACAGATGTAGATTTAATGATTAATTTTTACTGGTTGTTGAAATATACTTAACTGATCATATCTGATTCACAATAATCCTTTCAGTAGTTTTAGATTGTTTTATGTGGCTTCCTAACACAAAATGGTTTTTGAATATCCAGACTAATCTAATTCTTCCTAACATCAGTAAGAATAAAATTGCTGAAACACATGGAAGAGGGAAATAGCTGTAAAGTACAAAATGCCAAATACATTAAATCAGTGCTTTGCCAACTAGAGCCACAGCCTTTCAGAGTTAAGGTCTGAATCTCTTAAGACATTTTTAGAATCATTACTGTTTTCATATACAGCATAAAGGAATCTCATTGGTTTTAAGCCAAATATACTTCTGCTCTTTATATCTTTTGGTTTGTTTACCAGTGTTGTCTTTGCAGCTCTCATGTAAAGATTCTGAAAAAAAATGTTACAGAGTAAACTAATCATCCTTGGTATTTGTTACCATTAAACAAACTTTACTGACCAAAACAGACTTAGGTGGCTAACAATGGCATCTTCTGAAACCTTTTTGAAGAGAAGTCTGTAGTATCTGGGAAAAAAAAAACGTGTTTGTAATTTTAGGAAAAAAATACCTTTTAGATAATCTGTAAAAAACCCAACCCAAACCAAAAAGCTGCACTAACTTTCATATCATTCAATCACGTCTTCAGTTTTCTGCAGGTAAAGTCAAAATAAAAACTCAGCTTACACCTCAAACTTCAAGTATTCTTAAAGAAGAATAAACATTTTGAGCATTCAAAAAAAATCTGGCTTGTCTACCTTAGTATGGAGCTCCAATGAGGTCTCTCAAAAAGAAATGTATAAATGAGAGTCACCATGGAAAAATATAAGTTAATGTTCCTGAGAGGGAAATAATTTTCGGTGTTTATATTCAGTAAAAGCAGTCATACCGCAAGATGAAAGTCTACAGGTAATGGTAGACAGCAAATTTGGCATCTGTTTGCAATGTAATATGTCTCTAAAAAAGCAAAAAGATTATTTCAAACTGCCTATCACAAATCAAAGAGTATTCTCTTAAATAACTGTAGAAGACATTTCAATTAGTTTTGGGCAGTACATGATAAGAAAACCATGGAAAAAACAGAGGGAGTTTGGAAGAAAAAGAAAATAAAGCTGGAAAAAAACCCTACTTTTTTTTTTTTTTTTGAGAGGATTAAAGGAGGTTAAAAAAATAAAAAGCAAAAAAAACCACAACACAAACAACTTGTTTGGGTAAGTGATGACTAAGAATGAATAATATATCAGGCATAACATATCTTTAGGCTATTAACTTCCAAGTGGGAATGGATTACTTAGTGTGGTACACAATGCGTAACTAGAAGCAGCAGCGTTAGATTATGACAAAGAAAATGCAGGCTATATATAGAGAAAAGCTTACTGACAGGAAAATATGTTACTTCCCAAGAGAAGCAGTAAGAACTAAATATCAAGAAATTGTAAGACTGTTCAACTCCAGTACATTAAAAATCGTATTACATAAGAGATTCACCTGAGGATACGTACTTCTCAAAAGCATACTAACTTTGACTAAAGTACAAGCAGGCTCCCATAGAAAGGTATCTTGTTCCCAATTGTTTTGCTTGTTAAGGTTCTTGGGAAGCAAGCACTCTCAGTCTGTGACAACCTTCCAGTCACAAATGTTTCCCCAACACACACATGATCCCAAGGAGAGTAATAATTCAATTCCAGTTTGGAAGGGGCACCTGGACATTTCCTGGTCCAATCTCCTGCTCATAGCAGGGCCACTGTATATGAAGTTGCTATCATATTCAGTCACGTCCAGTGAAGTTCTGAATATCTTCAAGGATGGAGATTCCACTATCTCTCTTGCCAACACCTTACAGGGTCTGTCTTGTTTTGTCCCTAATATCTAACCAGAATTCCACATGTTGCAACTTGTGTCCATTGCCTCTTTTTGGAACTGTACAGTGAAAGGACAAGAATCCTTTTTTTTTTTTCTTTTCTCCTCCATAACCTCCCATTAAGTAGTTGAAGGTGGGAACTCCACAGCTTTCCTATTTCAAAGATATGATAGCCCCAGATCAAGATCTCATTTCATGAAAGGTGATCTCAAAGGATTCCAACCCTGTATTTGCAATTGAGGTCCCAATTGTCCATGTGTGTCAAATGGGGAAGATCCACTTCTAGAACATGCCCCTTTCCCCCCAATAAAAATAATAAATAAATAAAAAATAAAAACAGAGAGAGAGAAAAGGAAAAACATCACCCCTGCTTCCCAAAGAGAACACTGGAGGTCTTAGATACTCTGGCCTTAGCCACAATCTGAAGGGTTTAAACTCTTTATGTGGCAGACCAGTTTCTCACATAGCTGCATGTCCCTTTACCACAGGAGACATCCAGTCCTCTATCAGGACTTCGTAAACAGTACATTACACAGCCGCCAGATAGAAAGGCTGCATAGATCTCCTAAAAATAGGATAAAACTGGATAGTCAGTTTTGAAAGTTTTTTGGAGATCAGAGAAAAGGGAAGTTCATAAAACAAAATGTTTTCAATTTTCCAAAATCCATGTTGCCTGAAAATAAAGACAAAATTCTACACTTCTACCCACATCAGAAATAAAACCACACCATTATGGAAGTGAAAACATTTTTGGCTTAGAGAAAATAAAGCTTTAATTCAATAATTATTTAAACAATCATTCTGACAGAACCCAGTGATCAAAATAATCCAGTTAAGGGTCCACATACTCAGATATTTTGCAGGTATTTAGCAAGTTGAAAGAGGCAGCAGTAGATGTCAAATTGGTGCATTATGAACTTACACTGTTGAATTTAATATTTTAGCCTGCTCAATGCATTGGCAAGACAAGTTAATTGCACAGCTACCAGAGGATAACAGGATAAGGTTCACATGGGATCCTATGGAGGTATTTATTGATTCCAATAGAGTAATTTTACACTAATAAAGTGGTGAATACATAGCAATGTATTTTATTTCATAATAATACTGAATTAACTTATGACTCCACTAACTCTAGTATGAACAATTAAAATCTGACAGCATTTTGCTGGAACATTTAACAACAACCTCGTATTTTACACATGTACACATAAGCACTCATACACAATTCAGTGAATTATTAACAAATTCCTTCCTTTGTGACCACCTGGATTTTCAGAAACAGCAGAGGATGTACTAACATTTTCTGATTAACTTTTGAGCAAAAGTAGTTTTGCCTTTAGGTTTGATCAGGATGAACTTGGTATCAATTCTTCATGTTACTCCTGGTTAGAAAACAAGCTGGATGATTGTGATTTATCACAGAAGTCACCTGTTGTTGACTGTTTACTTCCCTAATTGGTTGCTCCTGTGCAATGTGTACAGATGTGTAACATGAACTACCCTGCTTTTTTCAGGAAGAAAAATGCATTCTTGTTCTATTAATAGGATATGTGGTCAAGCTACAGAAAGAGACAAGCAGGAGGTGATCGGACAAAAGATCTAGAAGAGAGTAATTTTGTTGTGCAAAATTTGGATGTGTGAAGAACAGCGGGCCACTGATTTTCTTGTAAAGAATGAGGATGACCTACAAAGAACCCTGGGTAGCTGACCTGTACAGTAACCTCTGAAAAAAACTCAAGACAGCAACCAGAACTAGTCATTCTACTGAATGAATTATCTGCCTTTTTCTTGATTGAAGCCTACTGATAAAAATCAGTCATCTAATACTGAAAACATGCATCGAGAGTGAATATCTACCCTATGTAGAGTTATGCAAAACAGTTAAGCTATACCTCGTAAGAAGTCCTAAGTATCTGTAACAGATGGATTTAATTTCAAAAATAGTGTTGTTAGGTGATTTTATATACGTTTTGGAGACATTGTTAATCAGGTCTTAGAAAAAACATCCTAGTATTTTTCCTTCCTTTTAAGTGAATTGCCTGCTAATTGAATTAGCTTAACAGTTACCTGGAACTCATTTTTCATGTCACCTTTACAGATGGAAAGATATAAAACTTTTTTCAGATAACAGAAAGAACAATTGCTTTAAAAAAAAAATTCTGAAATTCTCTTTAGAGGCCAATGTTCAGCACAATATATCTTTTCCATATGGGAAATCACAATGGTGCATAGGGACATCAGTCAATCTTTACTGTCTGGAACATTAGGAGAGAAGGTTATTTACATAGATTAACTTCAGTTATCTGATTTCCTTAGATTATATGTAGTGAGAAGAGATTGGCTTCTGTAGGAGGGGAAAAAAAAAATCAGAACCAAACCCTGTTGTTTTAGATGGAGTCGGGGGAGGGGAAGTTAACTTCACTAGAGAGATAGGTCAGAATTAGTTCCTGCAGAAACTCACTCAGACTATGCAACATCACTACTATTGTGCAGAATGAGTACTGCAGTGCCTTTGGTGAGTATTTGGTTTCTCAAGGAAGCTTCATGACAGTAATCCTTTTGGGAACACTTATACAGCAAAAATTCAAGCAAAAATTACTTAATTGTATAATTAATTTGTTACTGGTTTAAAAATGAGACGCAAGAAGGCACATTCGTACAATATACAAAACAACCAACTACTATGGGAGTGACAGAGCTTTAGAGCAAGCCCATAGCTTTTTTTTTTAAATTAGTCCCATAATTTTTTTTTTTCTTATTGCCATTACAATATTTTAGGCAGGGATTATTTGTAGATTATGTAATTCACACAATGGTTTGCATGGTGGTGTCTTGCTAGTACATAACTGGAATTTGTACCAGTGTTACCCAAAAAATATCACATTGGCATGCAATGTTGTGCTTCAAGTCTTGTTGCATTTGCACTGAGCAACAAAGCACTCATCTTTAAAGAACTAGCTTTTCTCTAATTCCTGATAGGAGCCACTGAAGTTATTTAAATGACAAGCCTCACAACGGGTGTTGAATTTGACAATCAAATTTTCATATCTCTGTAGATGAACTGGTAAGTTTCTCTAACCTTCCTTGAATTTTAACGACCTTCCGTTTCATCAGACAAGCATCCTGTAAAGCTTGCCGTAAATGTGTCCTAGTCTGGGTTCGCATACCTGGATGCCCACTCAAGAAAAGGAGAGTGTGCTTTGCTCCTAAATGCTATTTAAAAAAAATAACATGTGTGTTTATATATATATATATAAACACAAATTCTTTTTTGAACAATACTATGATGAAAAAAGTTTAGAAAAGATCTGGTGCAGTAGAATAGAAATGTATTTGTTGTCATGGTGAATAAAGGCATATAGTAAGCCAAACTGTTTAATTTTATTTAAACTGTTATTCAGATATCCATGAAAGCATTTTTTCATTTGGAAGAAAAAACAAGTAGGTCACAAAATATTGATTTTGTTGACATGAGTACATATGATATAATGTAAATATCTTTTAACTTAAAGGAAAATATTTTCCATTTTAATATTAAAACGAACTCGGGTAGAATGCCACCAAAAAAACCTGCTGGATCAGCAAGTTAACTAAAGCTAAATACAGCATGTGTCTCCTATATCCTAGGTAACAGATATTAAGCCTGGAGCCATAATATCTTGCCATTCAAGTTCTCAGTAGAAAGCATCAAGTGAAGCATTTGTCTGACAGACAGATCTTTTGAAACAATACTATTAGAAGCAAATACCATATTCTTTTCCAATAATCTGATCTATATATTAATTTACAGAGGATAATTTAGTGAGAGTGACACTATACAAGCAAAAGATGCATCACATAACTGCATTCCATATGCCTATAGGAGAGCTAAAGTGGTTTTGCACAGCCTTGATCCTATGCTAAGATGGTTCTTTCTGCAACTCTTCTCTCTAGCTTTTAGTTCAGAACATGCAACAATAGAAATATTTCTCTCAGTCAATTCTAAATGCCAAACCACTTCTTAAAGCACTTTAGTGCTACAAGAGTATCCTATGTTCTTCACAGTTTTGAGTTCAACTTCATGCCTTTGTGGTCAATAGTACCTATAGCACAAATTCCTTTCTCTTCATTTTCTTCCAGCTGCTGCTGCCTAGACAGGAGTGTATCAGAGGCACTGAAATGCCAAATATATTTGGCAAAATATAGAATGTTGCCAAAGATTTACTTAAGTATTCTATAAATAATGTATGCTGTGTGAAGTTATCGGTTCCCACTATATGACAGCCATATCTTTTTGCTAAATGTTATTTTATATTGCAGCCAGGACTTGAATTTGCAAGAATATTAATTCACTTGAGTTCACATTTTGGTGGTTACTGTAACTATAGAGGATGCTCCAGCTTCTAGTGAAGAGCAATGCCTTGCAAGTGATTGAATAAACACTGATTTTAGTTAGGCTGTGTTTCATGCAAGCTTTTGGAGCACAATAGGAAATGATTACAATTAATGACTTAAACTGAAAATCTCTAGAAGGAAAGAGAACAATGTTCTGAACTATCATTCTCCATTATCTGGCAATATTAATTATAAGTAATGTTGTAGGAGTGCATTAAGATAGGAAAACAAAATCACCCAATTTTATTTGGGAGGAACTGATGCAAATGTTATACTGTTTAAAGTTATGGCAGAACTTGAGAAAATGCCTCTTGTAAATATTGTCCACATCCCCTTATATTGTTTTGCTTCTGACACCTGTATTACAGTTCCCTTTCATACTGCTAAGGGTGAGACTATACTTTTTCTTCTGGTCTTACTCTCTTCGGATTAGATTTAAAAAGCACGTGCAGAAGTACCATGCAATACTAGCAAAAAGCAAAGGTGTTATAAAACCAGACCACTAACAGGAGATGCACAGGTGCTCCTCCAGTGAAGTTTGCACTGTTATGTAGCAAAAGCAACTTCCCTGGTTGAAGAAACTTTTGACCATAAAGCCAGAAATATAAAATGAGAACAAGCAGTCAGATGATCAGCCAGAAAGGAGAAAATAATAACAAACATTGCAGCAAGCATTTTTTGTGCAGAGGAGATCATGAAAGTAATCATGGCATGAACAAGAAGTAGGAATTGCAGCTAAATCCAAGTGCAATGCATTCTGGACATTAAAGAGGGCATGGCAAAGTTCTATACTATATGACATTTTCTCAGTCCATTTTTTTTAATTGCTAAAAATTTCAAGCAGGCTAAGAGCTAAAAAATCCTAAGCTATGATCTTTTATCATAGGCACATGCAGTAAAGAGTTTCTCTGATGGTTTGGATGATTTGTTTTAAGCAGGAAGTTATATTCCAGCTCACTGTCTTGCATCATCCCACCGGGTTCTGAACCGCCAATAGTAGGTGGGGGGCGGGGCGGGGGGAGATTTTGTTTTATAACAAAAGTAGATATGACATAGACACATGTTGGAAGTAAGAGTCAAAAGGCAGAGTGACATTTTCATGGTGGCTTCTGATCTTAACATCATTCTGAGCTCTTTGCAAAGAAGCTGCTGAACAGACAACACTATTATTCTACCTTTTTCCCAGAGCAGCACTAGAGTATCTCACTGGATTCTCAGATATCCTGCTCACACAGAGTAAGGGTTGTTATACACAAATAAGAAAGACATTCAGAATTTGCACCACAACTTAGAGAAGAGTCTGTCTACTAAGTTATTAAAATACCATTCTGCTGCTACTGTAATTTCCTTTGATAGAAAAAGTGAAAGGAAATAAATATCAGATTCATTCTAAATATTTCAAATACATGTTTGTATATTTGCATGTTCTAAATTTAAAAACTATTTTAAGCAATATAAAGCAATAACAGAGAGAACGAAAACCTTTAAAGTGCTATAGAAATGGAAGATTTGATACCAAGCTGGAGGTGCCAAGATCCTTTGGCTCAGTTAGGATTTGCTCCTTTTTCAAATTACAGCTAATTTTCCCAGTTACACTAAGTTCCAAAAGAAATTAATATTTGTTTCTGGATATAAAGTAGAAAAGCACTGTTTCTTGCAGGGCGAAGTTTTGACTCCCCCATCCCTAAACATTTAATTTCTGATTGTTATTTAAAAATGAGAAACAAAAAAAGACTCACATGTAGAGCATTTTTTTTGTAACTAAATACTTAAAAGTCAGTCAAATTTTATTATGTCCTGTCAATTACAACTTGGTGCAAAAACATTATTATGCATGTTGACCAAAATTCTATCCCTTTTAATAAGCAGTGTTTCAGTCAAAGTGTTTTTCTCAGCTCTGCTGAGTGAAGGCTGTTTCTGAGAAGTGACCATCTTCATAATCCCATAATCCTACAGACAAATGGGAAGCCATCGCTTAGCAGGTTACAAGCAAAGCTTATTGAAACACAGCATGCTTTGGCCACCATCAGTCATCGCTTAGAGAATACAGAACTGCGAGGAATAAAACTGCTGTACAACCTTGACAACAAATGCACATATTAACATACATACATCTACAGAGCACTTTTCAGTGATGAGGTATTGTTTTTCACATCCAGTGCAGACTGACCTAGCCGAAACTCTAGTAGAGACATTGAAATTTTGACAGTTTATATTCAGAATGGTATTTTTTTTTACTAGTAGGATTCTATGCTCTGTACTAAAAAAAATTCAGTTCCCGTATGCATAGAGGACACACAAAATACAGAAATGAAAAAAGATGATAACTGGATTAGACACTTGAAGGCCCAATGCACAGGGCTAACAGATTAGTTAACTAAGAATTCTCTCTTGCAGGATCTCTTGCTGTTCTGCTAAATTCTGCAATTGTGTTTTCTTCATCAGAAACAAACCACTATTCTACCCATGGGATAATTTACAGCTTCTGCCAAGTGTTAATTCACCGAGATATCTGCTATCAAGGACTGAAGAACATTTTCAAGATGCCACGCAGTGGAAGGGAAGTCAGCAAATAGCGCAAAGCAAGCTAGTTTGACAAGTTTAAGTGTTATCTATGGAAGAAGGAGATGTGCCAAAGCAACGTAGGTCCAGCCAGTCACCTGGGCTCGGAAAAACCCATCTGGAGTTCCTGTTTTGCCCAAAGTAAAGTGACGCAACTTTCTATGGAAGATTTTGCAGCTTCCGTAATTCTTGCAAGTATGAATCTGAATTAACTTCATATTTCCCCTTACAAATAATCCACAGAAAATGTGAGACAGCTTGAAGACTTTAAAACATACTACAAGTTAAGATAGGGATTTGTTCATTTGGGTGGACAGTTTCCAATTTTCTACAAGGTATGTTCACTTTGTTTTTATTCAATTTTCTTTGCATTTTCTAAAGCACACATTGTTTAAGTCTTGGAGCATTCATTTCATGCTCAAGGACAAAGAGAATGAACTTCTGTTCTTGGGGAAACGCACAGCCAGGAGGTAGATTGAAATATGCTAGTCCTCAAGCACCCAGCCCATGATCTAGGGCAAAAGTCTTAAAAAGAAAATGTACCTACATTTACCAAACAGAAACAGCTGATGTTAGGAGTCAGAGACTGAAATTCAAAGGTACAGATCTTCATCCAGAGGGAAATAAGGGAAAACAAATGTTGTCTTCAGGAAGGTAAATGATTCTAACAAGGAACGGCACAAATATAAATGTAAAAATAAATTAAAATTAATTTTTGTTGAAATTAAAGTTATTCAAACAAGATAGGATAGAAAGGATGGCAGCACTCTTATGGAGTATAGTTGTTGAGGGCTGGATTGCAAAAATTCTGTGAAGAGATGTAATAGCCACATTAGGATAAAGGCTTGAGATTTTACAATAATATAATCTTGTTCTTAGATTGATCAGTTGATAAAGTTAAGCTCTTTCGACAAGAAAGTTTTGATTCTTATTGCTGTTTTGTGGGATGTCTCATCTTCCTGTGTCTCCCTGATGTATGATAACTTGCATGCTGAGTTGCTAATGTAGACAGCAATTTACTGGGAGCAAATACACACCCCCGGGACCATGTAGTAGAGACCACAACATACTACATGCTTGTACCTGTCCTACACAACACTGAACTTCAGTAGAGCTCAAAGGGTGCATGCCAGGCACAACTAGTCCAAGAATCTGAGATAACGCTGATCAGCTGCAGCTGGCAACGAAGACTGCACTAGAGAAAACTGGGGGAGATTGTGGAATGAGTCCCTTGATGGGAACACAGTAGGTTTTTTTAAAGGCTCATCCTTAAAGCCTGGCCCAAGGGAATAAATTTTGAGGTCCAGTATTCAGCTTTCTTCTGGATCACTGGAATAATACAACCAGATATGTGTTTTTGTTTGTGTGGAGCTGTTTGTTTATTTGTTTGTTTTTAAATATCCTGAGAAAAGAAAACAGTCCAAAGAGACTACTATCTGCATGAGTCTGTACTATAGCTCCCATTTAAATACAGCATAGGAATAATATGAATTGGACATAAAAACTTTGCAAATAATGAACAGTCATTGCGCTAATAAACTACAGTTGAGGAAAGAGAGTTACATTCTTCAGCAATAAAACAACAACAAGGACCTCTCTGGACTAATATTAAGGTCTGTATGTTTGTACAAGGGCAAAAAAACCATCCAAAAACCTAAAAACCAAAGCAAGCCTACTTCCCACTAACGGAGATATTTATCCTTTGGCACTAGTGCTATGAAATAAAACTTATGTATTAAAAAAAAAGGAAAAAAAGTAGAAGTCATGCATAGCTATTGCCGATACAGATATAGTATTATCACAATGGTTGAGGCCTTCTGAAAGCTAAGCTCTGGGCTTTGCAGTCAATAAACAGTACAACTGAATTATAATTATGGGGTCTATCTTTTTGAGATTTTTTTTCTCTGAACAAAGTGAACAAAATGCTCAGTTTGTTGTACACTTAAAATGCAGGGAAGGGTAACAAGTGTACAGGACTCAGGAACCCACTCCCATTCAGCATCCACCCCTTCCTTACAGCTTTGGCCAAACATTTCAGCTAGTCTGTGAATTATTTTCCTATCCAAAATGAAAGAAGAGATCTTCCCTAGAATATAACCGCTTCAACAACTTTAGCTCTACATTTACAAACAGCTGGCATCAACCTACAATTTGGGGTAACCAAGATGCTCTGAACACTGCTTCTAAACAGAAGCCAGGGAAAAAATTAGTTCTTAATAGCCTGTACCAAAATTTCTCAAAAAAACTTTACTTGAGTTGTCTTACCTCTCCAGCAGATGAGTTATCTTCCAGGAAGACAAACCTTAGATGACATATAGCTCTTGTTAACCAAGACTTTTTCCTCTATGGCTTTAATCTTTTTCGCAGTTCCTTACTGAATACAGTTTTTTCTTTTTAATACAAAAATCATCTTCAGCTTTTTTTGGTTACCTTCTCTCCTGTTTCTCCTGAATGCTCCAAACTAAGTGGAGGTTTGTTTGTTGGTTTGTTTTTTTTTTTTTTTTAAAGAGCCCAGCACTCTCCCACTTCTTAGTCAGGAAGGATTAATGCTTAACTGGAGCCACCTGACTGAATTCTCCCTCTCTGCTTTCCTCTGTTACAATTCAGGTGTGTGAAACCCAATGCAAAAGTCTTTCAGGCTGGAATATCCGCTATTATTCCACTAGTGAATATCCACTTTTGTAATAAAACAAGTGACTCACAAGGTACGAAGGAAAAGATCGTCTTTTCGGTTTTCTGTATGAACCAAAAGATCAAGGAAAGGCTTACATTTAAGTACACTTCTTCACAGGTATTCTCTACACCCTGCCTAACAACTTTCCTAAATTAAACCTTTAGATATGACAATGAAAGGTTAAAGCCAAGCATACGTTTATCTTTCATGATAAATGAAATGACATGGCATAAAGATACTTGTTTTCTCTTCCTCATTATCAGCAACAGCCAGTCAAAAACCCCCACAAAAAAAAAAAAAAAACAAACCAAACAAAACAAACTGAACAAACCTTCCACAAAAATACACCAGCTGATGATGAAACCAGCCCAGTGCTTCAAGCTGAACTCTGTCTTATAGAAGCCATGGTGCAGCTGCAGGAAGAAACCCAGCAAATGAGAAGGGCATCACTGAGCTGCATTTCTTTTGGTGCAATCGCTAGCTATGTAATAATCTCAGAATAGTATTTCTGGAGTTGTTACACACCTCTTCTATCATCTCTTTAAAGCAAATGAGATATGAACATCTTTTCATTTCTCCAGAAAAACATTATTCTAGAGAGAATGACATATTCCAAATAAAGCCAAGTAAAACACATAACTCTAATTGGACTGAGTATAAAGAGTTACTCTGAATTCAATCTGCAATCTGTATACAACATTCTTTTCAAAGATTTGTGGCCTGAACACACACAAAGTGTAACCAATTTAGAGCTTGGAGAAGAATGTAACAAATGTGTTTCAGATTCATTTTGCTTGCTTATTCCACTCTCGACTGTCAATGTAAAGACAATTTGAGTGAGTTGTTGAAATTTGGTCAATTATTTGCCTATCATATAATGAAAATCATTCCAGATATCATGAAAATAATTTCAGATACACACAATTTACTGCACTCTTCCTATATCATATAGTCATTATCCAAAATCTGACCTGTTTTTGTTAAACGTATAGTCATACATTACAAACTCCCTACTCCTTGCAACAAGACTTTTACTTGTTTCTTAAAATTGGAAGTCCTTCAAGGGTCTGTGCTGTTAGGTTATTATTTTTTTTTTTTACAGTAAAGTCAGAGTTTAATTCTTCAATCTATTATTATGCATTTATATCACTGAACTTCAATTGAAATCATCATAATTCATTAAAACAATGAATACATTCATTGCAAATATACAGATGAATAAATGTAATATTAAATTATTAAAAGTGTAAAAATAGAATAATTGATTTCTTGCCTAACAAGAATAGTGAGGGATTCTACAAAATATGGTATACAAAATGAAAATTAAATGTGTTTCAGAAAATAACTATTGTGTAAATGCAGAACAAACACCAAGTTACAGAACTCCTTTGAACTGAGATTATTATTTGGCCCCCAATGTTTTCATCATCAAGAAGAAAATCAAAGAAAGGAAAAAGCCTAGAATCATTTTTACATGCTGTTTTCCTAATCAAACAGTGAGAATTCTGTTTTTGTTTTTTTTTTCTTTACAGAGAAAAGACTTGCATAGTCTGGCAAAAATCAAGCTGAGATAAGTGAAAAGTTCTGTTCTTATTTAGAACCAAATAAGTAATTAATTAAATTGATCTGCAGTGCCCATTGTACCTGATTCATATTGAGAGGAAGAGTGCATCCCCCGTCATTAATTTGGCTAGCTATTTCTATAATAGCATTTGCTTATAGTGTACTCTCTGTTTACATCTCCACTACACCGCCCTCTGAGCCAGGCAGCTACTTTGTGTTCAGCTCAAAGCAGACTATCGCCATGTGGACGTACTCTGGCTCACATGCCCCAAAGCGCTTGGCATGTAATATCGGAACCAAATTTTCAATAGAAGTAAGCATGCTGTGGGGTAGAGTTGTAAAGCTGCTACTGCATGCTGTCCAGCTGGGAGATGCTGGATCTCAATTCACATTCCATATTTGATACCTACATGGAAACTTACTTCCTTTGAAGGGTTGGTCCCAAGTGGAATGCTAAGAAGCTGAAAACAAAATGCAGAGTTGTCTTGAAAATCTGGTCTAATCTTTTCTTTTTGAGGAGCTTTGACTTTCTCTTTTTTATGTTTGACGTAAAAGACACTCAAGCAAATAATATTTTCAATTTTTCCATGTAGGAGAAGATTAGCAGTTCTTCTCAATGATCAGTTTCCTCCAGTGTTCACCTAAGAGCTAAGTATTTTGCCAGAATCCACTGACTCTATGAAAGACTTGAAGGTTGTAGTTTGATAAATGTATCTCTTGGTGACACTACCTCATTCACATTCTTTTCCATTCATCCAGTCCCTCGTCACCCTCTTTAGTTCAGTCAGTAATGCTGCATGTGGTACTGATGAACAGGAACAGGAGAAATAACTTGTACAAAAGAAGATTTGAATTAGTTTCTTCACACATTTCACTGTGAAGTCTCTCAAAAGGCTGTACTGAAGGTGTACTAAAATTGAAGAATTTAAAATTGTCAGTGGAAGAAGGGGAGCTGGAGGGCTGCTCATCAGCTGGGATCTATGGCTTTGCAATCAGGCCCCAGATATTCATGCCAAAGTCAGAGCTAATATTCTCTTGTGCTAAATGCTTGTAATAGAGTTAATATAATAGGAATTACGTTAACTGGACAATAAAGTTGAATAAAATTAAGGTGAAGTTCACCGTGCATTGTAAGACATACAAATGGATCACAGCTGCCAGAAGGGAGATGTTTGATTACCCTCTCCACTCCTTCCTTCCCTTGTGCTTTTGCTCCATGTCATGGTTTAACCCGGCAGGCAGCCAAATAGCACGAAGCCACTCGCTCACTTCCTCCCTGCCCAGTGGGACGGGGAGAGAATCAGAAGGGTAAGAGTGAGAAAAACTCGTGGGTTGAGATAAAGACAGTTTAATAGAACAGAAAAGGGAAAAGAATAATAATAATGATAGAATATACAAAATGAGTGATGCACAATGCAATTGATCACCACCCGCAATGATCAATAACGAAGTAGCAATTGCTACTTCCTGGAACACGCGTACCATTCATATACTGAGCATGATGTCACATGGTATGGAATACCCTGTTGGCCAGCTGGGCTAGCTGTCCCAGCTATGCTCCCTCCCATCTTGTGTACCTGGCAGAGCATGGGAGCTGTCCTTGACTAGCAGGGTACTTAGCAACAACTGAAAACATCAGTGTGTTATCAACATTCTTCTCATACTTAATCCAAAACACAGCACTAGGAAGAAATTTAACTCTATCCCAGCCAAAACCAGGACACTCCATCTGGTACTCCTCTAAGATATAATTCGCTAACCCATTAGAAAACTTACCCTATAAAAAAATATAAGTTTTCTGCTAAGTTAATGAATCAAGTAGGCTGAGAAGAGGGTCAAACACCAGCATTGATGCAGGAAAGGGAAGAGGGAGGCTGTTTGTCCTTGAACAGGCAGGGGAGAAAGGCAGAGGGGACACTGTTGACAACAGGAAGTTGCTTGGTCTGCCCAGCCTCTGCATCTTCTCTCGAATAGTAGATAATAACAGAGAGAAACCACAAAGTGAGAACAACCAACATCCTATTTTGCCAAGTCAGAAAGGAGGAAAAAAAAAAAATTTGGAGAGATAATTTGCTTTTCACATAACAAGGTAGAAATATTAATTACAATAAAAGCCTAGTCAGTAAGCACATTGGAGGAATATGTTTCCATCTACTATAAACAAAAGATAAGAAAACTAAGCAGCTCTTGTTAGTAAGAGAGTTATAAATTGAAATTATAGACTCAGAGTAGAAAAAAAAATACTGCTTATTGCTTATATACTATTATTAAATTATTTCTCAAAAAAGACAGGATGGATGATGTTTTAGCTGTTGACAACAACCTCATCAGGTCTGGAGAGATTTATTGTTCTCAGCAAATTACCTAAGACTGAAAGAAATAGAAGAATACCTAGCATATTCTTGTCTCCATCTTTGTTGATAAAACATGAATGAAGTCAGCAGAGGATAGATCAGGCACCTGGTTTGACATGCTCTAAACAATATCACATTAGTCACTGTGTCTGCAAAAAAACTTCCTCCAGACTGGATTCTTCCACTAGGTCTTAGGTTCTCAGCACTTTTATCTACCTCAGATTCCATATCCTCACTGATTTCCTTATTTCTCACCCTCATCTACTCTTTATTTTTTTCTATGCCTATTTCTAATTTAAGAATGAGCTGTTAGTTCATTAACAAAACATGCTGAGAAGACGCTGAGAATACCGTAAACAAAATCAGTGGGTTTTCTTAAGCAAACAGGTTCCAAAAGTGGTTGATACAGTTGAAGCAAGAATCGGTATGGTCCCTGAAGTAATATTTTTCTGTATTGATTAGACCTAGAATCTGATCCTCAGTGCAGATACTCATATTCCACAGTGATCCAAGATTCTATAATAATATTGTATTTCCACCCTACCCTGAGCCATCCCCCACAGCATCATCCTGTATGTATCCAGGAATGTTTCTTCACATGTGGCTTCAAAATCAAACCCATGCTATTATACAGTGCATGCTACACTGAAATTGTAGATTTCTGAGGCACACGGTGTCTAAAAGCAGGTACTTATGAGAAGAACTGTTTCAAGAAATGAAAACTTCTCAAGTTCTTGATAACCTCTCAAGGACTCAAGTGCTGGCTCCCATGGTTATTGCATCTTGATGGTATGCTGAACAACTGGACAGTGCGGTGGCATCTGGCAGCAGGAAAGTAGTGGGACTGCATTGTACCAAAGAATTGGACTTCATGGCAGTCTAGCACTAAATTTTTCATTAGTCATCGGCTCTCAAGACATGCATGTTGCACTTCCTGTAACTAAAGAAGTCTGCAGTAAGTGCCAGACTGGATTCTGTAGATGTAAATCATTTAGCATGACTGCTAAATTCAGCAGGTATATCAGTTTAACAGATGAGAATTTATTCCACAAAGTGGAGAGGGTGATGAATCAGATCTAATGCATATTGCACAGCTAAGATGACCATTTTGTCACGTTATCAGTAAAATTTTTGGTTTGGGATGTAAGAATACCTTTTAAAATTACGATCATTTCAGAAAGGAAGTATATACCATTAATGTGAAACTTATTAAAAACATCAAGTATCATACAAAAAAATTAAGTTCACCAAACTAATGTGCAGGGGCATCTTTGTTTTAATTGGGCTTTCCCTTCTAATTAGACACTACTTCAGTGATACTTTTCAACCTACATAAATGTATTAATAGTGTACTTATTAATGCTTTGATATTTCACGTCAGAAATTTTGTATTCTTTTCCATACCTAAACCAGTATTTTAAAGCAATAATTTCTAATAAAAAACCTACAGAAACTGAACGTTAATTTTTCCAATATTAAGAGTAATAACTTAATTAACTCAGCAGGGCTTAATAATATACTGAAGGAACAGATGAGTTAGTTCTTAAGTAATAATGTTATTAATAATAATTATTCTTACATAAAAATGTATTTATTTTTATTATTAGCTTGACTTTCAGAGATATTGAGCAGCACAGTAGATTAATACTGAAGCTGAAATAACCAATGACTTCCAGAATGAGGCTATTGAAGTCCTAACCACAGCTGAGGAATATCCGCTGTCAACCTCTTACAAGATAATGGCTACAACAGTATGTAAGTTCTCCTAAGTAGTATTCAATTGCAGACATTCTATTGTCCAGATTAATTTTATCAATAACTTTAAATAACCAGTCTCTGAAAAAAGTATCTGATTTTGACACTTCTTGTTGAAAGATGATTTTTTTATAGGATCCCTCAGCAGCTCAGAAAAAATCAGCAACACATTCTTATGCAACACAGTTATTACTAAAAACTTCAACATTTTCTTTTAATTCATTATCCAGGCAAAACAGAATTACATATTTGAGGCAAATCACTGCAGCAGAAGTTGATACTTTATAGCCATTAGCATATTTAAAACAGAATCAGCAACAATACAAAAACTTTGTAGTGATTCAGAATAGCAAATTAATATTTGATCCTTTCCTCTAAATGTCTGACTCAAAGAACTCACAAAAAGTCATACATTAACAATGTGAATGTGAGCCTATTTAGATTTTTTTCTGAGTTGTCCTCACATGAGTTAATTGCTGGCAAAATCTACAGTGTCTAGCAGTCATATAACAATCAAGAGGAATAATGCAGAACATCCACTCAAGTAATCAAGGACAGAGACAGTGGCTGTAATTTACATCTTTGGTGTTTACTCAGTCTTAATTTCTGGGAATAAAAACTTGGAGAGAAGACCAAGGAAGGAATTGTTCAACCCATTATTAATTTATTCATGACCTTATTTCAAAGATATACTCAAATCTTAAATTAAGGTTTTATTGGAATAGAAACAAATAAAAATATGCAACAAACTGTCTTCTACTCATCCATTCAGAATCAGGTCTATTTGCTTTTTTGGACAGATGGAAAATTTTATTGCTGTTTGGACTTGTGAAGCCGATTCAGCTCCAGTAAGGGAAATGGAATTTTGTTCCCCAGTCCACAAAGATTATACAAGGCAGTTTTGGTTAACTTCAAAGAAAAAGTTGCCAGGAATCACATATTCAGGGGGTTTTGCTCTCCAATAGAATAAAAGTAGGATTAATCCATTTTAATTTTACATAATGAACAAACAAATCTTGATTTGAAACAATGCTACAGGAAAGAATTTTGTTATAAATTTACAAAGCTATTTACAATACTACATTTTAGTTGTGACAATGTTTACCCCAGCTGTTAAGCTCTGAATGCCTGTTTCCTAAACTGGTGTTGCATGTACCATTTGCAAATACAGTACATCTTCATCAATGTCAAATTCAAAAACAGCCTCCTGAATATATTTTGTACTTTATATTCTAGTGGGCTTTAAATCTTTGTTTAAATGCTTCTGTCTGTTCTTTTTATTTTGGAATTTAATTTAGTCATGGAAGGTTAATTAGTCTTTAGATTTATAATTAGAGCAGTGAGTCAGCTCTTCTATCCTGTGGTATGGCCAGTTTTATACTAGAATCTCAAAAGAAAAGAATGCAATTCATAATTTTATGCAAATATCTTATCAGCTTTAAATGAAATGGAGATGGAAATCCTTTCAAATCTTGTCCGTGCAAGAATCCTATGCCAAAAGATTTCATTAAAAGCACTAGAAAGAATACAAAGGAAGAAGAAGGTCTTATATCTCATTTATGGGGAACTATTTACATTAGTGGGGACTTACTGAAGCGACGGGGAGGCTCCAAGTTCTCTAAACAAACTCTTGTGCATCAGGAAAGGTTGTTTAGACAAACCCCAAATGTTTCACAAGAACACATCAACTTCATCAGCTTTTGATAAAGCATTAGGAAGAGCTTTCCTTCAACTTAAATATTTGTATGCAACTGATAATGAAGTGTTTCAATAAGCTTATTTTGCAGGAAATCTTTTTGTAATTTAAGCAGAAAGGAAATTAGTCTATTGTCAGAATTGTTGTTGGAATTGAAACCCAAGATTCAATCAGCTCTATACATCTGCCTATCATGTCTAGAAGAGCAAAATCCTCAATTATGTTTCTGTTTGCTATGGTCTCTTTTTTTTTCAGGTCACAGTAAGAGGGAAATAAGAAGTCCATATTGCTCAGTAAAGAACCATATAATCTACAGACAATGGACTGCTTTGGCTAGCTGTGCAACACATCAAATGGCTTGTATTCCTCATCCAGAATAGCCCAGTAAGATTCAGTAAAATTATGGCTATATCAATTAAATAAAGTTATTCTCTCATCAGACGTAATGTTATGCAAGCAAAGGAGAATAGTTGTACAAAGACAGTTCAGTTTAACACTGTATGCGCGGAAATGTTTTTGGAAATTCTGTTATTGTTAAAGTAATGTCTGAGAACATCCAAAGTAAAAACTCCGAAAAGCCAAATGCAGAAGGATTTGACAGATTTTTGTCACTGTATGCATTATGTATGTGTATAGATTGCATTTTATATGTATTGCATTTTTATAATTCCCTGTAATAAACTTTATGCTAGGTCACTGTCCTTTATCTTAAAGGAAATAAAGACACAGTAAGAATACTAATCTCACTAGAGTTTAACCAACTAAGCTGATCACCGTAAGTGCCCTCACTTGGAAAGATACACGTGCTTTCTGCAGGTGACTAATTTCATTCCAAGCTAGTATCCAAGAGACATAGGACAAATCGCTTATGAAGACACATTGTTCTCCCCATTTATTATAGTGGGAGCCTAGACTAAATGCCTAATATTTGGATGTCTAGAAGAGACATCCAGAAAATGCAAATTTATATTCAAAAAGGTATTTGGGAACTGAGTTTTAACTAGTTTTAATTGACAAAGTCTAAGTGACAGTGAGAAAGCAGTGAAGCAGAATTAGCTACAGACACAACCTTGGAGGTTATGGTATTTCAGTTTGTTCACAATTCCTTTTCTTTTCTCTGCTCCTTAAACTTGAAAATAATGCATCCCTGAAACAAAGAATTTGTTAGAAAGGAAAAGTTCCCTGATAACAAGAAACTGCTAGCAGGCTTTTAGACATCATATGACATTTCTTTAGATACTCAATAAGAAATGGCAAAAAATCATTAAAAGACAGTTTTCAAAATATGAGTACAATTGAAAAAAGATTTTTCTGAGCCTACTTGAGTAAATCCAGATGAGAGGAAAGGCATTATGGCATTAATGCACAAAAAGAGGTACCTGTTTATGTGTCCGCTTTCATGCAAAATTTCTAAAGAAAGGAATAACTATCTACATGTTCTGAACAAACATAGATATTTCTTTCAGAAGTATTACTACAGATGTAGTAGAAAGTGGACAGAGGATCTAACGATCTAACAAAATTATCCTAAAAGTTTCACATAACCAATTTGGATACTCTAAAAATGGAGCAAAATTGTGACTGCTGAAGTCACTGCTGCTGCACAATGGTGACTATAGCGCTACCGGACCTACAGTAGAGCTGGCAGATAAAATGTCATTGTTCTGCTTCCACATTCAGTGAAGCAGTGATGGAAACCTTATACCTTCTAACAACCTACACAGTGCTTACTGACAGTATTCTGCTTTAAGATACTGAAGGGTGTTACAAAACTCGATCCAAGAATTTGCTCTCTATCGAGTGCTTACAAGCATCACACTTATGAGTGCAAAATGAAGCTTTGGACAGTAAAAAATAAAATTAACAAGTCTAATCACCTAGCTCACCTTAGTTATGGCCACAAAGAGGCTAAGCAGCTTACTGTTTACTAGCCACTTGAAAGACATGGAATGTAAGCACTTAATCAATGAATTATAAACTATGGACTGAACCTATGTCCACAGAAGTTTGCATTCCACTTGTAAAGTTATTTCATAATGGGTTACCACTGCATTCCTGCTTCACAGCTGTTAGCAGAGATAAAGCCTGAAAACTTCCGTACCGAAACTTCTGCATTCCTTTGAAATGGGACTTTCTCTACTTGCCTGAAGCTACCCCATCTCACCTTCTGCCTAACATTTTTGATCCACAGCTGTTAGAAATGCATGCTCTAGGCCAGTTTAAAGACCCATATAGTACATAGAAACTGCTGGGAAGAGGAAAAAGGGATTTTTGTGTCCAAAATGTGTTTCAATTTTTGCCCATCTCTCTCTTTTTTGCCCATCTCTTTCTTGAAATCTCTTTATTTCTTCTCTAAGCTAAAGTATTAGTTGGGGGAAATATAACTGATAGAAATGGGCTCTTTGTGACGTAAATTCTGACTTTGTTGACAAAATTTGCACATCTGTATGAGACTTTTCAGAAAAAGCAGTGATTTTCCTTAACTTTCAAAATGCATCTTTTTATATCACACTGACAATGGCTACATTTCAATGATGTTTCCAGCCTACCTTGTCTTATCTATACTGACAACTGGTTTAAAATTTCCAGTGCTGTAGCATACGGGCATCTGCACTTTAATGCCCTGAAGTTTTTCTCTATTCTATAATACTTACAGAAAGTATTTTTAATAGCAAAAGAATAAAAAAATAGTAAGAACTGTTCAAAGTTATGGATATGCTTAAGGAGTGCAATACTAATAGCACTCTACTGAGGGTCACAACAATTCACAGGACAAATATGTTCATTTGGAAATGTAAATGAAAATAAAATTATACTTATTAGTCATTCAGAAACAATTAAAAATGTCGAAAATGCTCCTGTATAAGGAAGTTTTAGTCACAGAGTGACAACGTCTTGATCACTAATGACACATTTCACATCCAAATGCAGTATTAAATGGCCTACAAATGAAAGGCTCTAAAGTGACACAGTAGCTGACATAAATGTCAAAAACAATTCTAAGTGTTCTGCAGTTTCTAAGTGTTCTGCTCCAGAATACCTCAGGTTTGACTAATGGAAGCCAATTTCTTTCTAATTCTGTTCATGACAGTGGAAGAAGAAAACAGCATGTTTGAAATAGAGACCAGTGGACAGTATTCATATTACTGACTTCAGGCAAATAACTGAGGTGACTGTGGCAACAAAAACTTCTAAAGGACAGTTCAGGTAGCCTATTTTAGAAGTCAGCCATTCTCCCAACTCCAATTACTATAGAAACAATCAAGGCTTGCTAAGCCTCTAACGTTAGCATTGAAGTGAGATACGTAAACTGGGCAATGAAAATTCTGGGCTCCTAAGCAGCAGCAAATAAAATCAACGTCAGCTTAAAAAAAACAGTAAGAAAAAAAAAAAAAAAAGGAGAGAAGGACAAAAAAGACCTTACTCTGGATGAACTCATAACTCTAGAGTAATTACATAACTAACTGGATTTTAGACCAAGAATTTAAAGGTAGTATTCCTACACATGTCCTAACTCTGAAACTGGCAAATGTTAGGGGGTCTGATTATTGGCTAATGAGTATATTTGGGGTTTAAAGGGAAAGTTCCTCATCCTGCCACAGTATCCAGTACTTTATATGCATATGAACCTTAGATTATAACAGCAATTTCCATGCCAGTTGGATTTCACCCCAATTTTGTTGGAGAAAAAGAGAGTCTAAGTGTGCGACATTGTGGTTGCATTACATGAACCTCGATAACACTAGTAGAAAAGCAGACTACAAGTAGGATGGGTTGTGCATCTCTGGCTAGTGCAGAAGCAGTAAGTAGGCATCACTTCCAGCAGGTTTGCAGTCTCAGGCTTGTGGGAAGGGCCACTGGGAACAAGGCGAATCTCTGGGATACCAAGAAATTTGGACCATTCTTTTTCTTTTCATTTGTCTTTCCTTCAATCTAATTTATTCTAGTCTGATACTCTGCACACTTATGTGACTAGAATTATATCTTGAATTCTTTTATAACATAACAAGCATTACATTTACTTTCTGGAATAATTTAGAAATTTCCCACATAAAAATTTTTGAAGTAAGTCACAGTCCAATGAAGCTGGCTTTTCTTAGGTTTCTAGCGTATTTCAAAATGAGATCTGGAATTCAGCTGTACTTTTGGGGTCTGACTGTGACCCACCACAGACCCACTGACTTTAACTGATTTCATTTCACTAATACGGCTTTGCTTATACTTGTGGTCACTGTAAACTATCAGCTAGCTGTAAACTATTCAACCTAGCAAGAAATCCATTTTTCTTTCTTACAGCTCACTTGTGCATTTCAAACAGTATTCCCATGGAAATGTAATGGTCAGTCTTAGAGGCTCTGGCAACAGGATTTCTACAAGATCATTTCAGGCTTTATATCCATTTCATTAACCCTTATACAGTCTTCAGGCTTTTCTTCTTCATGGACTGTTCAAAATTCACCAGCTGTCATCTGTCTTCAGACTCCTAATAGCTGTATTCCTCCCTCATGATCTTCACTTACCTTAGCACTCCCTTACTAGCATTTTCTATCCGTCTTTGATACTCTGTTTGCCCTCCGTTGGAACATTTTCTCTATCAGATATCAAAACTGTCAGCATCTTCTTTACTTAATCCCTAAGTACTTTAAAACCATGTCTCAAGCCTCTTCTGACCTGACCAAATAACATTACTGATTTTCTCTCAGCTTCTCTGTGAAATTGAGTCAAGTAGCAGCTTCTCAGGTTCTCAGACAGTTTGCTTGTGCTGTCATCAAACTACGTGACTGGAGTGGAGAGCTCATTTCTCTCTTTTAGACAGGAAAATTTGGGAGAGGGGGATCCAGTTTTAAGTTTGAAGGGATCTGGTTTGCCCAGTCCACTGTGCCTGCGAACCGTGCCATGACCACCTGACTTGGATGGTCTTGTGCTCACCTTGCCCATAGCTATTAATTTCTGAAGCAGACTTGGCTGTGTCTGGATATATGCCATGTCATCCCTGTGGCCCAGCAAAAGATAATTATTTTTGTATTCTTTTATTTGGTTAAATTGCCTAAAATTGTGAGGGTTCCGCATTGTAGCCTGTAAAAGTTATTTGTGTAGGGTAACTCTCTGAGTGAGTATTAAACGCCCAGGCTTTGAGGCAGGAGGTGTGCGAGAACTCTGGACCAGCTGCAATAGCATCTGAGAAAACCTTAGGCAGCGGGAGCCAAAGCTGGTGTGGGCAGCATGGTCAGCATCTCTGGAAGAACCCTTGAGCCTATGTGGTCAACTGTGCCCAGATTCCCATAGAGAGATTTAGCTGACTCACTTCAGAAGGGAACCCACGGGGAAAATTAGACTGTATAATAGTAAGTGAATAGATCCTAGGAACAAAACAAAGAGCTAGACTGACAGTGTAGGTGTTCCCTGAAGAATCACACTCCAATTTCATATCTCCATAACCGCACTATTAATGGTACTAACTGGAACACATATTGAACGCTTTGGTACATGACCTAAGAACCTAAACAAGCATGACAAAGAGACTACATCCAAGCTTTACGATGAGTCAGGATAGAATATATTTCACATAATGCCCAAAATGTTATCAGGGGACTTTGTAAGTCCATTAACTTTCAGTTCAGGGGAAATTATTCATTTAATATATATATAAAAAAAAACACCTACATAAAGTTTCCAAGTTCCTGTACAAAACTTTTCAACGATAGGATTGAAACTTATTTCAGATTCATATTGAGTTGAGGTGACTTTGCTGTCACTGCAGCTTATAGTGCAATGAAGTAGTGAAATAATTGCTTTGTGTACTCAGTAGCCTGATATTTAAAGCAAATCTGGCTTATTATTCATGATGTTCTGCCATATGTGGGTAGAAACACCACCATTATGTGCAAGAATAAAATGCCTGCATCTCTAGTTTAATGCAGTGGAATTACTTTTCTAGATAAGGATATTATTTACTAGAACCCAAGGAGCAAAACTGATATTTCAGGTTTTTGACTCTATCAAGACCAATGTTTTAAAACAGGGATTATTTTTTATGTTTGTTTCGATTTTCAATTAATTCCTTACCAAATCAGCTCTATAGCCCAAAAGAGGGTATTTTCAGAATTTTAAAAGAACTGTCTTTGTGTACTTGATATGTACAGGAGTAACTTACTGCACATACACTGAATCTGCAAGCCCAGTCAGTTATAATGTGAGAATAGTCATGGCTCGGTACTCCAATACACATTAGATACGTAATTCCAGAGACTCTTCATCACATCATTAAATTTTAAGCATTATCTTGCTTAAAAAACCTCAGCTAAGTCTAACTGACAGCTTGTTGCTGAAACATGACCACTTCAAGGAAATGCTTAATTTATCTACTATTGAAAGAATAACATTTCCCCTTCAGAAGCCAGATAATAGCAGGTCATCAAATAATGTGTTACAATCTGCATATAAGGTGGAATGAAGTATCTTTATAAAGATGGTGATTGCTTTTATCACTTAGAGACGTTTGTTCCCCATGGTTTTTGAAATATAAATTATTTATATTAATTGATAGTAATGTAATTTAAACATTAGGTATAATTTGACTATTCACACTACAAAAGCATTCAGGTTATTTAAAGTTTTTAATAAATGACATGTTATTTGCTATAAATACTCTACAAGAAGCAACAAGCCTGTATTAACTTCAAATCTTTTTAGCTTAATATCACTCCTGTTTATTGCACGCCACACTAATAGACAATAAATCCTCACAGTGGAAGCACTTGTATTTGCAAATTAATAGCCTACCTTGTAAGTCATGTAAGTGACTCTTTTATTGTTGTTTCACCTCTAGCGTTCATTGGATTTGACATATGAATAAGTTTTAAGTAGTTTTTATAATTCTGTTGTTTGTTCATAGTTTTAAAAATGATAGTCAATCATTTCTTAACAAATTCTAACATAGTACGTGGGTGAAAACATTCATGCACATCAACAGATACTCGTGAATACACAGTAAAATACATCCTAAATATAGCTCAACAGTAAAAACAATCCAGAAAATATTAAATCTCTAAGGGGGTGAATATTCTGATGTGCTGTGCTTTTAGTCACATTACCCAACCAGCCTGTGACTAAGACAAATCTGCCCTGTGCCTCTTCTGAGAAATGACAAATGGAGTGGTCCTTTTCTAATCAATTTGTGGAACTGCCAACATCAATAGTGCTCCTGCTTTCATCTCTGGGTAAACAAGAGCTAAAGTTGTCCACTTTTTTTCGAACTGCTGTAAAATGGTCTTAAAACACAACATTGATATGAGAGCCATGATCCTCAGAAATGGTTGTGTTCAAAAATTACAGGAGTTAAATACACTAAGCATCCCTTGCCTACCACAGCCTGAATACAGAAGTTTGAAGCTGTGCCTTGAATATCAGACTTGGGATCTTTGTTTTGGTCTTATTACAAAATGGGTCCTGAGACAGAGAAGTCTCTCCTTCCTCCATCCCTCCAGGTACAACAGCCACGAGCAAAGATTCAGGTCTTCATATACAAGCGCACCACACCGAGATTGTTGTTGACTACTTTCAGCTACCATCAGGATACGCATTCTGCCACTGACAGTCTTGAAGCTTCAGTTTAAAGATTTTGGGGTTTTGATGACTTCAGCCTACAGTCTAGTATCACAATAACTCTTTAAACTAACAGGACAGGATGGTCTGACCACAGCTGAAACTTTTTAGTGACCCAGCACAACAAAATGAGCATTCACTTTTAGCACGACCTGTTAGTGTGTGCTACTAGAACAGAGCAGCCATTTTTTACTCTGTGCAATCATGGGCAAAGTTAGTTCAGAGCCTACAATTGGCTAACATCTGGTTGTACAACCAAACATTTGATTATCTTTTATATTATAAAAAATGTTATCAATGGCTTGTGATTCCAATTCTTTTTAATTGATGTAAAGCCCATGAACCCCTTCTTTCACATCTAAGATTGAATACACATTCTGTAACTGCTATATTGAAATTAATCTCCTCTAATTCTGTTCTCTTTCCTCCGCTAAGAAAAACATTTGCAACATCTCTAATTTTCTTTGGGAAAGACTTACGGTCTGTCCTTCACCTTAAAGTTTCCTCTATACAATTTTGGATAATGATTTCCTTTTCGAAATGTGAATTTAAAGTGTAGTAAAAGAAAGTAAATAACATTTTAGAATTTTCCCATAATGATGATTCCCTCTACTGGATTTTCTTTAGCATGTCCTATTATTATCTGCAGAACAGAAACTAACTGAGATGCGTTTTCATTTTTATCTCAGAATTGTTAGTAAAGCTGGAATAAATTGGGAGGGGAACTACAGAGGCAATGTTATGCATTTTCAAATGATTTTGTAAACACCAGGTATCAGGAATAACTACCATAAAACTATGCATTCAATTTGTGCACAAATTTTAGGCAACAGAACATGAAAATTTGCTTATTTTTACTAACTGAGAGCATTTGCCTTGCAATGTGTAATGTTTCTTGCATTAGTTCCAACCAAAGTAACTAACCTCAGTCACCAGGTATGTTTGTGGCTTCAGTCCGGTTGCCTGTTGGAATGACTGAATTGGAAAGTAAGGACTGTCCAGAGATTAGGCTGTGTATGTAAATCACAGATTTTCCATCCGACCTTGGACTGAATGTGTAGGCTGAGATTCTGCCCCTCAAAATTCTGTCAAAGTCCTTGCACCTATTCCTGTCTACTGCTGGCTAGTTTTAAAGTCATATAATTAATCTGACCCAACTGATTTTTGGCTTTAACCTCCCTGTACTTCATTTTAGAAGCTGAAAATAACATTATTACTGAATCTTATAGGTTGTGAGGAGAGATATTAAAGATTATGACATGCTTGAATATCTGGATTGAGGAACATAAAAGAATCTAAGACCAAGTGGAAGACCATCCAAATTTCAATCTTGGATCTTCTAAGATCATGTACAACAAGTTATGTAGAGAAACTAAAAATATAGTGTAAATTGCACATCTCTAATCATGTCAAGATTTCCAGGTGTTAGGGAAAGCAAGCCAGGGGTTTAGTACCTCCCTCTCATTAACCCCTATCTCACAAGAGCTTGTTTTCTCATGCAGTGTCACAGTATGAGAAGTGAATACAAGGGATAATGAAGGCAGGAGGGCTTAAACCACAGCAGGATGGGGCACTGCTGTTGTGTCCAGGACATGGCAGACAGCCCTAAACCCAGGCTCCAGGCCTGGAGATGGTGGTCTGCACCACGGACAACCTGTTACCCTTGGCTGCAGCAGCCTTGCATTTCAGGAGTCATAGTTCTTCGGGAGCAGAGGGCCTGTCCCTTTCTATAACCTACAAGGGAAGATTCTTTCCCCATATTCACATCAAGGCTTTCTCCACCTCTATATCTAGCAGCAGGGATCAGGAAGATAGCTGTATGTTTGATCAAAATCTTAATTAGAACACAAAGCCAAACTGATTTTCAGTTCTCATCTCCTCTGCACTTCCTTCTTTGCAAATGGTAATTGCTGAAGTGGCATTTCATAAGAGGATTCTGCCTGCGACATTCAGACATACTGGCATTTGAAAGAGGACTAAAGATACACTAAGGCAACACAGCATCTCCCTGGAACAGTACAATCTGGTAATTTTATTATTTATTCTTCACTAGAAGCAGTGGAATAAAAATAGCCCTAATCCGAGGGGAAAAAAATTGATTGTTTATGAAGATCTGATTGTCTCCTTTTGAACTCTTTCTTCCTGCCAAACACTTAGTATGTCCCAGCAATTCTATTAATCATGTTTTTTTTAAGTTTGGGTACCATACGACAAAGCCGTTATGACAGAATAGGGAGGGTAATATGAGACGTGCAATCCAACAGGCCATGGTAGTTTTCGGGAACATAAAGGTTATACCATTATATCACATGTTTGAAAGAAATAGACAATCTCAGTAGGAATATGATGACTGGGTGAACCAGCATCACAGATGCTTGAACCCAAGACCCTCTAGAAAAAGATGTACAGCTGAAAAAGTGCCATTTCTTTCTAGAGCTCCTTATGATCTTATTTTCCAACAGGTAGACATAAAATATGATGAATTAACACTTCAATCTCCTGGAAATCCCATGGCCTTCATTTTAAAAGACTGATTCCACAAAGTGTATGCTCTAATGATGCGGTGAAAAAAACAGCTCCTCATTAAGATTAGGAAGGCAAAAAAAACCCCCCAAAACAAGGCAGTTTTACTTAATAAGGCTATCCCCACTTAATTTCAATTCAGAATTAAAGTAAAAAAGATAGACAACAGTCCATTTACATTTCTGTATTATCCTCATTTTCTAAAACAATAGGAAAGTTAATTTAATCATATCTGAAGAGAAAAATTTTGGATCATTTAAGGCAGTGGGATTCAAAAAAAAAAAAAAACCACCAAAAACTATCACTGCATAGTACAAAGATCTGCAGTAGCTTTTAAATTCTGTTCAAGTACATCCTTCTCAGCTATGTTAGATTTCAGAATCTAGTGCTGTCATTTTAAAAATGAATAAAGTATATTCTTAGTCCTCACTATGAATCATCAGTTTGCATTAAAAAAAAAAAAAAAGGAAAAAAAACCCAGCAGAAAGTTTAAGGCATAAAGAGAAAGGGGGGCATGGGGATGGGGGGGGGGAGGATGCTTGAAATATCCAAAAAGAATCTTTGATCTTTACTGTGAATTGATCCTGTGATTTTTGAATTGCATAAGAACATTAAAGTATCTTTTTTATTCACTTCAATGGACTTGGATCAGACCCTTAAATCCTTGTCAGATAATTAATGCCCTACGATGCAGCTAGCAAAACTTTTGAGCGATATTATTATTTTGATCTTTATTCCTTTTTCTCAGCTGAAATAAATGCAAATCACTGTCTAGATTGTTAAATCTTATAAATACAAACAGAAAGACATATATTTATGGTAAGTTGTTTTTTTTAAAAGCAACCTTTGTTTTCAAACCAATTTCTGTGGGTTGGTACTCAGCACATTCTGAATAAAGTTAGATCCTCCCACCTTGAAAAGATTCTAAGTCAGGCAGGCAAAATTGGTTGCCTATCATTTTTAGCATCTTGTTTCTTAATACTGAAAAATATGCGCATAACCTGCTAGATAACTTGTATCTGAAAGTTAAGTGAAATTTAGGCTGAAAAAAGGATTGTTTTCTTTACTATGGGAATTATTAGTAAGAGGTACTTACAAACTATAAAATTGTTTTCTTAATTGTACATTACTAAATGCAACTTAATTGTAAAGCGGTATAAGGTTTACCATAAGCTTTTAGTGAAAATATAAATCTAAGCAGCTCATTTGAAGCATTTACATTTTGTTATGATAAAATAAAGTGGAAAATATGTGTTTCCTGCTCCCCAGAGTTTTCCATATTTCTAACTGTTGCATGCTCAGCTAACTTCTTTATAGTTCTCTAGATAATACTGCATCCACAATTTTTGTTCCTTGGCCCTTTTCTTGTGAAATATTGGAGGAGTCGAAGTATTTTAATACTTTTTAAAAATTAACACTTACTATACCTTCATTCATTGTGCCAAATTTAGTACTAGTTCCGTATGTTAGTGCAAATCAATACTGGAATATATTTCAGGGCTGCAGAGGTAGGATGCTGCAACTGCTCAGATAAGAGATAAGTATGCTGGACACAATATTCATGAAGGGAAAAGGAAAAGGGAAAACTTATGGAAACACTTCTTGCAGAGTTCTGCAAATTTCTGCCAAAGCCTGTTCTAAACGAGGAGAGGATTAGAATATGGAAAATAATGAAATCTGAAGAAGCAGGGAGAGAGTAGTTAATTGTTACATATTTCTAAAAGTTAAATTTTTCATCATTTTGAAAAGTCTGGTGAAATTTAAAAAAGTAACCAAACATCTGGAAGAATGTAAGAAATACATTCCAAATGACTATGGAAAGGCTGAAGTTGAGAACGATATACAGACACATTCAGAGCTTCAGTTAAAGGGAAGAGGCAAATATGAACACTGGAAGAGTGTAATGAAGAAGAAAAATCACCGAAATCTTGAAAGATTGGTGCAGGACAGAAAATTACTTCAAAAGGGACAAAGTTCCTTAAGATCTAGGAAAGTGCATAAAAAAAAATAAAATGGATAAAGTGAATGTTTTCAATCTGTAACTAGGACCATGAAAGATAACTAAAGAAGGATCATATTCCCTAACATTCCTCTATTGAAAAAAGTAAGGGTTTAAGCATACAAAAATAGGTTATAAACCAGATATCTAGGTACAAAACACCAGTAAAACATAGGAAATTTAAATCTTGTAAAGGTTTTGGCTTTGACAAAAATATCATAGAATCATAGAATCATTTAGGTTGGAAAAGACTTTCCGAATCATCTAGTCCAACCGTTGTTAACCTAGCACTGCCAAATCCACTGCTAAACCATGTCCCTAAGTGCCACATCTACACATCTTTTAAATACCTCCAGGGATGGTGACTCAACCACTTCCCTGGGCAGCCTGTTCCAATGCTTGACCACTCTTTCAGTAAAGAAATTTTTCCTAATATCCAATCTAAACCTCCCCTGGCGCAACTTGAGGCCATTTCCTCTTGTCCTATCGCTAGTTACTTGGGAGAAGAAACTGACACCCACCTCACTACAACCTTCTTTCAGGTAGTTGTAGAGAGCGATGAGGTCTCCCCTCAGCCTCCTCTTCTCCAGACTAAACAACCCCAGTTCCCTCAGCTGCTCCTCATAAGACTTGTTCTCCAGACCCTCCACCAACTTCATTGCCCTTCTCTGGACATGCCCAGCACGTCAATGTCTTCCTTGTAGTGAAGAGCACAAAACTGAACATAATATTCGAGGTGCAGCCTCACCAGGGCTGAGTATATTTGTTACTTAAGTGGATATAACCTACTGAAGTGTGACTGAATGGTGATCCTATGCTATTAATAAAAAATAGTTATGTTTTTTTCTTTATCCATATGCTCATAGACATCAGGGCACACAGTTGGTGAGTGGTGTCCTGCAGAGTGTACCTTCACCCCAGTATTGATATGGACAGCTGGACTATGTCTACTATTTCCGTATACAAATCTAACAATCATGGCTTTAAATCTACAATATACATTAAAAAAAAAAAAGAGAAAGTAAAGCATATACATATATATTAAAAAAAGATCCACCATAAAAGGTAAAATTATTTGCCTAATATCCAACCTGTGAATTCACTCAAAGTTCCTTGAGAGTAGAATCACATTTTAGATACTTCATGGTGGTTCACAGTTGAGATTACAATATCTTGCCTAATTTGTGATTAAACACCTATGTGTTAATTCTTTAATTAATGCATCCTAAGCATCATAGGATACTCTATGATCACAAAAAAAGAAAAAGCATATAACATGATGAGTTTGATCTGGTATGCAGACTATTTCTGTATAAGATGGAAGGTAGAGGAACCAAAGCTAATATAGAATCAAACGTATGAGAAAGTATGCAAAGTAAACAATACATAGCTGGTATGAAGCAGAAAGTTGAAAAGGGATTTTTGGGAGCAGAATCTTACAAAGCAAATGGTACTTAGGCAGCCACAGAGCCACCACACAACATCAAGATTACCTAGGTAACAGCATGAGAAATATTAACTTTTGGTATGGATTTAGCAAAACTAGGATTAACAGGAACAAATAATTCGGAAAGGATACTTATTTGAGAGCAGACTGGGACAGAGAAAGGAATATACAAGGGTGGCAAATAGGAAGGTCAAGAAACAGAAAAAACCTTATTCGGTCACTGAACAAGAGAAGATGGGATCTTTGCAATGGTAGGAGTGCCAACACCAGCAGATGATAGCACAGCTGACCAATCGCATTGGGACGCTGGAGGGAACCACTTGACAAATTCTCAGACTCTCCACTAAGTCTATATCCAAAAGACTTGGTGCAGATGGGTAGAGAGTGATAGAACTGTAACTTAGTAACATTTTTTGTGATTAATAATGGTGTGAAGAGCGACAGAACTGTCAGTTAATAATAGTGGTATTTTTGTTGATTAGTCTATCAATAGGTAATTGGTTTTTTAGTGTAATCATAGAATCATAGAATCATTAAGGTTGGAAAAGACCTCTAAGATCATCGAGTCCAACCGTCAACCCAGCACCACCATGCCCACGAAACCATGTCCCTAAGTGCCTCATCTACACGTCTTTTAAATACCTCCAGGGATGGTGACTCCACCACTTCCCTGGGCAGCCTGTTCCAAGGCCTGACCACTCTTTCAGTAAAGAAATTTTTCCTCATGTCCAATCTAAACCTCCCTTGGCACAACTTGAGGCTGTTTCCTCTCATCCTATCGCTAGTTACTTGGGAGAAGAGACCAACCCCCACCTCGCTACAACCTCCTTTCAGGTAGTTGTAGAACGCAATGAGGTCTCCCCTCAGCCTCCTCTTCTCCAGACTAAAGAGTCCCAGTTCCCTCAGCCGCTCCTCATCAGACTTTGCTCCAGGCCCTTCACCAGCTTCGTTGCCCTTCTCTGGACACGCTCCAGCACCTCCATGTCTTTCTTGTAGTGAGGGGCCCAAAACTGAACACAGGATTTGAGGTGCGGCCTCACCAGGGCCAAGTACAGGGGCACGATCACCTCCCTGCTCCTGCTGGCCACACTATTTCTGATACAAGCCAGGATGCCGTTGGCCTTCTTGGCCACCTGGGCACACTGCCGGCTCATGTTCAGCCGGCTGTCAACCAGCACCCCCAGGTCCTTTTCCTCCGGGCAGCTTTCCAGCCACTCTTCCCCAAGCCTGTAGCGTTGCACGGGGTTGTTGTGACCCAAGTGCAGGACCTGGCCCTTGGCCTTGTTGAACCTCATACAGTTGGCCTCGGCCCATCCATCCAGCCTGTCCAGGTCCCTCTGCAGAGCCTTCCTACCCTCCAGCAGATCAACACTCCCGCCCAACTTGGTCTCATCTGCAAACTTACTGAGGCAGCACTTGATCCCCTCATCCAGATCATTGATGAAGACATTGAACAAGACTGGTCCCAAAACTGAGCCCTGGGGAACACCGCTCGTGACCGGCTGCCAACTGGATTTAACTCCGTTGACCACAACTCTCTGGGCTCGGCCGTCCAGCCAGTTTTTTACCCAGCGAAGAGTGCACCTGTCTAAGCCGTGAGCTGCCAGCTTCTCTAGGAGAATACTGTGGGAGACAGTGTCAAAGGCTTTACTGAAGTCCAGGTAGACCACATCCACAGCCTTTCCCTCATCCACTAAAGTGGGTCACCTGGTCATAGAAGGAGATCAGGTTGGTCACGCAGGACCTGCCTTTCATGAACCCATGCTGGTTGGGCCTGATCCCCTGGTTGTCCGGCACATGGCTTGTGAGAGCTTTTAATGATTAAATAGTAAACATTAAAGCTTCTTCTATCAGTTACATCTCTGCATTCAAAAAGGAGAGAGTCAGAACCAGAGGTAACACCTTCTTCAGTTAATCATTCTTCACAATATTGTGCAGAAATAAAGAAAATCAATGGAAGTGTCTCTCCACATAAAGCAGATTAGCAAAATCCAAATATTTTTACAAAAATATGTACTGAATTTCTTTAAATTGTTTTTGAGTTTTTGACTTTCCTTTTCCACAATACGTCATAGAATAAAAATAGAATAAATACAAATACTTCCAGACATAACAATCCTCCCTCCCCACCCCACCCCCCCTTAAAATCCAGGACCAATTAACTCTTATGTTTTCATAGTATGCTCATGCACTTTTTTTTTTCCCCTCCAAGGTAACCATAACTGTGGTTTCCAGGATCACAATGCTTCACATAAAAAAAACCCAGAGAATGTAAATAAAAAGTTAAAATCAGAGCAATGTGGGTAGAAGTTTAAAACAAGATGTAAGTTAGAAATAAAGTGCATACCTTTTCCATCAAGAGTAATTTATTATAAGAATAAAACATCAAGAGATGGATTTTTCCATTTCTGTTTGTTTTCACTTAAATATTCAGTAGTTTTTTGGAAGATACCTAGTGGATCAAACTCATTTCTGTGTTATCTGAATTCAGGGATATATGAATAAATTATTGAAGCCATGTGACACAAGTAAACATGAAATGATGTAATTTTAACTATCCCTTGTTATGTCAGAATATATGAAAATGTTGTATGAGGTCTAATTAAAATACGTGAGATTAATGAATCAAGAGAAACTTTTAAGTCAAGGAACAAATCAAATAAGCCACTGCAAATACAGGTCAGTTATAGGTGATACGCAAGAATACTGAAGTACAATACAAGATCTCTTTATCCAACAAAATGGACCAAATAAGAAAAATAACATTAAATATGTTGGGGTTATGGCATTATCAGAATTTAGTACTTCAGCATAAGTTTTCATGCAGCTGGGGCCTTGAACCTGATTTTAAAGATGGTAATAAAAAATTTATGGCCCGATTTTAAAAACATCAGCTCCAGCAGCTCTGGGGAACTGAAAAAACAAACCATTTCCACCAAAGGGACAAAATAGCAATGCATTTAAAGACTACCAATCACTGAAAGATGACATCTACAGCTGCTCTTGACAATTTTAGCTAAATACTTGGCCAAATATATCAGGTTATTATATCCCTTCAAGGAGATAATGTTCTGTAAATATTAAGTCATTGATGGCTATTGTTTCTGTTGTTGTCAGGAGTGCTAATAAAACTGCCTAGCAGGCAGAGCTCAGTCTCTTTGACCTAACCTGCCTATTAGAGTTTTCACATCTCATGTTTTTGCTTCTTTTCTTGGGCCTGCCCCGGCACAATATTTCAATTGAGGTTCTATGTGTGTTTTGTATGTAAAATTTAAAAATTAGTAGTATATTTTTTCTTTGTATACATGCATGTAGCAATATTTGGACCACAGCATAAGGTATTTTTTCACACTTTTTCAGTTAGCTTTCAGGTTTGTGACATATTAATAAATTTTAACAGTAGAAATCAGAGTTTACATAACAGAAAAAAAAGCCTAAAACATGGCAAATATCAGAGATCCCAAATTTACCTATTAAATAATGAGAAATTTACCATAGGCTGACTAAATAGATACCATTTGGAGGACATTCTAAAGGGCATTAAATTAAATTCATGAAGGATTAGAAAAGGAAGAAAGACATTTCAGATACAAGCATATCTAGGGCTGAGAAATGATGATGCCTGTACTGCTGGCTGAGTAGCAGATGAAGCAACACATGGAAAAACAGAAGCTAGACTTAATGATGAAAATTTCTATAGATGAAGCCACTAAGGTAAAACTTATAAAACAAATGCATGTTATGCATAATATTAACTACAAAACTAATTTACAAATTATAAAATCCCACCAAAACAGCACTGCTTGCTATTTAGCACTCAAAAGTCCATGAAATCTCAATTTGCTCTTCCCCCCCCTCCTTTGAAGGATTACATAAATACAGGCTATTTCTTACCTTCAGTCCTAACCCTTTCCACCCCCTTTTCCTCCCTCTAACACACACGTATATGTACAAAAATGCCTTAAAGGTTTGTATAAGGGAACTAAACATAACCAAGCATATTGGAAAAACATGAAAAACAAAAAACAAACCAGACATTCCACCTGGAGAAACAAAATTGTTGGAAAAGCTGAGGTCTCTCTTAACTGTCTTCAGAGTTAAGAACACTGCTCTTGCGGTTTCTACCTGTGTGTTCCTATCTAGCTATTTAAACTTGGGCAAAGAAGCTCATTTAACCTGAAGACAAGTCAGAATCGTTTCAGTTCTTTGCCAGCATCATGAATCACAGATTATGTTGATGACTCAACTCTGCTGGATGTACTGGAGCATAAGCATACACACCTGATGTATGGAAAGAACACAGACAATACTGAAGTCTCCAGATATTGGGATATCTCTACAGACATAGTTCAGAGATATCTGTGTTTTGACTTTCTGTGGTTAATAAAGACATGGTATTGTTAGTAGAATTAAGGAATTTTTTAGTAATTGCCTTTATATTCTTAATTGTATCTGGACAAGAAAAAGAATGAACCAAGAGAGCTGGATGACCTGTAGAGATGTTTGTTACTAATTTTAGCTGTTTGGTAGTAAGAAATCATTATTTATTTTGTATACAAAACGAGCTTCATGCTGAATGGCAGTAAAGAGAATTTTATATGGTAGCAGAATAAGTACTGCAGTTATGACAAAGAACACAAATAATAGAGTAAATAACAGAGATAAATGTTACGATGCAAGTGAGATCATTCTTATGATATAGAGCATAAATATACTCCATTTTTACACTTATACATTTACAAATGTATGTATATATTGCTGTGCCTAGGCATAAATAGTTTCAGCATCAAAAAACAATATAGATAAAAATAAGTTTAAAAGTATGAATCTATATATTTAATATATATACACACACACACACCCATATTTACATGTATGATAGAAACAATAACCTTTAATCTAGATATTTTAGATTGGCCTTTCTGAAATGTGGCACTTCCTTTCTACCTGTTCAGTCCTGCAAAGAAAAACACAATTCATCTTAGTTGGTGAAAGAAAATTAAAATAGGTGAAGTGAAGCAGGCATATTATCTTTGGAGGTTATAGGAAATCCTAAATTTCCTCTATTTTTCTTCTTTCAAAAGACATGATTTGTGTAAGAACATACTTGTGTAAAACCTGCTGAATCTACCAATATTTCCTCATATCCCTTTTTTCACTAGGGATACTAAAAACATTTTGAGCAGCAGACATCTTTTAGGAAGTTCAATGAAAAAGTAACTAGTTGTAGCCCTTGTAGAACAGAGAATAAATAAATTTTGAGTTCTGTCACATTGATCATGTCATTTCTGATACTTCTCTTTAAGAAGGTGAAAGCTCTGGAGGGACTGCACGTTTCTGGAAGCTATAAGCAGTCTAACTGATAATTTTCTGGAACTTATAATCTGTTTTGCATATATTCATAATTAGTTTGAGTAGAAGTATTTTTCTTGGGTAAGAGGATGATGTGTGTTGACCAAAATTCCAAATAATTTTATGTATTTCCTGTCATACTTAGTTTTGTTTAAAGCCCAGCTTTTACATATGTATCAAAAGCTGTTTCTTTAACTGAAAAACTTTTATAGTGAACATTTTAAATGAGAAAACGCTACATTTTTAAGATAAAATCATTAGATTTCTTAATTTTAGATTTTTATCTTATAGGTTTACACAATTTAGTAAAGCTCTTTTTCATATCTTTCCTCTCATCCACTATTTAAAAAAAAAAAAAAGAAAAGAAAAAATAGTGTTTTGCAAAAGCTGCACATGCAGAACCTTATATTTATTCTCCCTTGTTTTCTAAATATATATCAATAGGAACACATGGTCTGTAATTTGTGTCTCTTGAGTCTAGCAACATTTCTGCAGTAAGTAATGTATTATGTATTTTTTTTCTTCTTCTTTGTCACCATCTTATTAATGATTTTATTCTCTTTTTTATTCCTCCTAAGGCAATTTTGCAAACATCATTCCTTGAAAGACAAGACATCAACAAATGATAATGATGTCTGATTTCATGGAAGACCAGAAAGATTTTACTAAAAGGCCACTTGGATTACAATAATGTCTTTTAAGGATAAATTTTTTTTTATTTTAGGAAATTTCCATATTTAAAATGACTGAAATGAAATAAACTAAAAATTCTGAAATAATCTTAGCAATTCAAAGACCTAAATTACATCTTTCTGAAAAGACACAATTAATATATTTGAGACAAAGGCAGAGGAGAATGTAAAAGATGGACTTGAAAAAGTTATTTTTTAATAACTGAAAATGCTTTGCAAGTTTTCGAAACAGACTTGATGGGCTTTGGAAATGCTCCTTGTTAAACTGAAGATTATGCTCTGAAGATATATCATAAATGTCTGCAGATGCACTGCATGTATCTTGCAGTGTACACTGCAAAAGACGTGCGAGAGAATGTCACATTAAAACCTTTGCAGAACACAAATCTGAGAGCACACAAAGGCTTGCTATCTGCTGATAAAATACCTTTAATTTCAAATATTCTTATACTCTATAGTAACTCTGTTGATCTTTCAAATTAGTCTTACGCTTATCTTAAAATAAGGATTTCTACTCAAAGTGTTAAAAAAAGTAATGATTTATTTCCCTAATGGTATATAGGAACCAGTTTTAGCATCAGACACCCTAGCAATATGTTGATTCAATAATTCATTGAATTAATAACATAAGTTATTATGGAGACCTGCATTCAGCTAAAATATTTATTAATACAGTCTCAAAAGAAATTTATGTCCTTAAACTTTTGAGAAACAATGAATTTTATGTCAACTATCTTTCCCAGTATTGTACAGCTGTAATGATTATTCAATATGTTAACACACAAGAAAAAAAATAGTATCAGTAAAGATTGTTCTACTGGAGGCTTAAACTGAAGTTTCTCTTTATGAAGGAGTGGGATAAGCAAAGTCTACACTAAAACTTTATTTCTAGATTTTTACTTCCTTGAATTGTTTCTAAATCAGTTAAAACATAATTAACACATGAGGAGATACAGATCTTACAAGATGGTGATGTCCTCTAACATGATTTTTTCCTTTTGTCCAGCTTTTTCCTCTACATGGACCTTGCCACTTTTAATAAACTTATTATTCCAATTATGGCTCCTATCAAATATTGTTTAGAAACCATCAACTGTAACATAGTTCAAAAATTGCAAAATCAGTGTAGAATGTTGAATAAAAAAAGAAGAAATAAAACTGCATTCTAGAGTTTCAATAAATACATTTGAGCAGTCATGATTCAGGTTTAAAATTACACATTAATGTAATTTTGCTAATAATTATTGCTTTTCATCCACTGTGATATCCTTTGCTCTATAGTTAATTTTTCTGTCATTCCAGTGGATGATCAACATGACGAATATTGGCAATATGTCTATAAGAAAAGTCAACAAAGCAGCTTTAACAAAAGTCGAAAGCAAGACTAATAACCTTATAAAAAAGCAGCAACATTTCAATGTGCATGCGATCCTGAGTGACACCAGGAGGAGAGTTCTAGACAAACACAACACACACACAATAAGAAAATGTACCATCTAAAAGAGTAGCGAAGAAGCACTACTTGCAATAGCTATGGGTAAAACAACTATATTGAAGCCACAGCTACTTCTCTAGCACAGGTTTAAAGGACTTTTTCAAAAGAGCACGCTGGGAAAGGCTCCTCTGAAATAATAGAGTTCCGTAGCAGCTCATTAGTTCAGCTGAACTCTTTTCTGCTGGATTACATAAAAGATTTCTTAACAACAATATGACTAAGGTACACGTTAGGAAAAGTGGCAAAGTCAACCTCAGCGGAAACCTGGTCTTGAAAAGAAGTAGGAACTGCACTAAAGATTTGTGAATTGGAACTTAATGGGTGATGTTTCCTTGTTGTCTCGTATGATTTCTTCCTTTCTGACTTCACACAAATTTTCATTTCTGTTTGAAGTGCTGGTTTTGACCTTAGTTTAGGAAGAATGTTGCACTTTATCAGAGACAGTAATGCAGACACCTGCAGCACACTGGGATGTACTTTGTATGTACTATTGCCATACACATTCCACAGTTCTGCCAGAAGTAACTTTGGGGAGTCCTAATTTCAGTGGGAATAACTCATGTTTCTCATTCTGTTAAGACAAACTTCATATTGCTGTGTGATACTGCACTGAAGGGGAATGCACATTCCATGGTGTGAGTAATTGATAGGTTTATACAAGCCAGGACAAGAGGAAATAAAAGCTAACTAGGTCACAAAACCATTTAGCTACTGTAGCATGACACCTGAGACAGATGCTTGTGAAAGTGTTAAATTTTCTCCTGGAGCCAGCTTGGCAATGTCCATGTTGCACTTTATTTAATTTTATTTTACTTTGTTGACATTGTAGGACATATATTCATGAACCAAAATTTCCAAAAGCTGCTTATTTTCTTAGCAGCCTGAATAACTACACTTCACAGTAAAGTTCAGATTCCCAGAACAGTCTAATCAGGGCAGTGCAGATACCACGAAAAGCTGTCTGGCTATCCACACTATCTCCCTTGAAGCTCCACCCTACCACTTCTGAAATAGTTCTGATACCTGATATTTGCCTCAGTTACTTTAAATCTTTCAGTGCAATGCAGACATATTGTATCCCATTTTCAGTATAACTTGAGGCCAGCAGACTTACAGAGATACAAGATTCCTAAGCACTTGAGGCAGTTCTCCATAATTTTGGCAATTTTGAGGTTTTCTTCATTTAATTTTAAAAAATAACAGACAAGAAGCATTATCAAAGCAGAAGGATGCATTGAATAGGGTTCAATGAGTATATGTTCTTAGTCCATAATTTCATATTGTCCTGGCAGACAAAATAAAGATTAGGTTTATTAAATTTGCAGACTAGTAAAGATTGCCAGTACTTAGGAAGATATGCTTGGAACCCATTGATCTTGACAAATGGGAGAGTTGGGCTGGAAAAAAAGATGCTATTCAAAAGAGCACGATAAATTTGCTATACCTAGCAAGAATTTTAAGGTACATAAAAACCAGTATGGGCAACAGTTCTGCAAAAGAGATTCTAGGGACTATTATGGAGCCTTAGCTGAGCCTATATCACGATAATAGGTAAAATCAGTCACTGTATTATGATATAGAAACAGTTAGCCCTGTAAGAGACATGAGGTTAGTTTTCTGCTCTTGTACTGGTGTTGAAAACACCCCAGCTGATGCTTTAGATCTGATTTTAGGCACTTAGTGTCAGTTGGAATAACCAGAAGAGAATAAGGAGAATGACACAAGATCTAGAAACAGGTCCTAAATGTGCAAAATTTCTTGCACAGGGAATTGAATTGATACTGAGAAAATATGGTAATAGTCTTCACTATATAAAAGTGCTGGGGAGAGCAAAGGAGCAATCTCTTCTTGTCATTTGGTAGGAACAGAACAAGAAATAATAGCAATAAATTTCAGGAAGAAAGATTCAGGGTAAGACATTAGGAGAAACTTTTTTAACAGTAAGGACAGTCTAAAGATCTCTCGGTGGGACTACCTGTAAGGCTGAACCTCCATCTTTCAATGGAGGCTATAAGAGCAGCTTATGCAAGCATCTGTACAGCACGGCAAAGCACAGTTGACAATGCCTGAAGACAGGGAAACAGAGGAGATGAGATGACCTTTCTGTGCTTTCGTACAGAAACTGAATTGTGACTGAAGATACATATGTGGTTAATCCTTGTGCTTTTTAACAGTGAGGGCTGGTGTGGGAGAAGGGAAGAAACCCCCTAAAGTGTAATTAGTGCATGAGCCCTACTAGTATACCAACATGCACAGTATATACATATATCTGTAAATGGACATCATCGTTAGTCCTGGGAACTGATCTCAGGACTTTTGTGGTAAGGTCTCAAGAGATAAAAGTGACCCTGATGTCTGTGTAAGTTACTTGTTTTATCTTTTATTTCAGAAACCTGGGTAGAATGATTCATGAACATCTTGTGATTCTAAAATATTTTCGTAGCATTGCCATGGCAACCTGATGTGATATAACAGATGCAGAGGATATAAAAGTCACAGAGATCCAGCTAAAAAGATGTTGAGACTTTTTTAAAGAGAAGAAAAGACAGTGAAAATAAAATATAAAATACATAAAATATAAAATATATACCTGCAACTCCTAGATGTTGCTAGATAGTAGGAAAACCAGAATTTTCCATGTAGAAATGGCATTCTTATTCCCTTCTAATGCTGCTGTTAAAATAAAATACTACATCACAAAAGGATCTAAAAAAGGTAGAGTATTTTGTGTCTTTTTGACCTATCTCATTACAGAGATGCAAAGGAAGCATATGTTTTAGAATACTGCAATTGTTGCTCTATCCCCACATGTGCACTAGAATACAAGAATTAAACATATTTGGGAGCACATTGCTTTACAGATCAACAATGACAGGTAGTGATCCAGAAGCTTCCACAGGAGAAAAAAGTAAAGTGCTGGGTGAGAGACTTATCCCAACTCCTTGGTGCCACAGTACATGAGGGAAGGAGCCAAACAGGTACAGAGGACAAGTACAAGTGTTATTTTGAAAATGGCAACCTGAACTGCTACATGTGTATGGGTAACTAGTTTGGTGCAGGCAAGTCCATAATAATGGTCTAAATAGAGACAAGACATGCACCTGTAATGCTACAGGCATCCAAAAGAGTTGGGGTACAATGCTAATGATCTCTCTACGGCTATGGTTTGCTTTACCATTCCCAACATATCTAATGAAGGAGGGGACAGATGTTTATGGAGTATTGAAATAGCCTGCTCATATTAAATTTATTCCCATTGGTGGTGTAGATTCAGAGTCAATGGAAATATAAGATGCTGTAACCTGTTCCCATCCATGTTAAGCATGGCAATTTTAATGAGTAATTGATTCATAAATCTCAGCCTGTTCTGGGATAATCGAATATTGCAGAATATATTGTAATAATGAATTAGAGAAGCTTTAAGCACTGATTCCAGTTATTGGCAATCCTTGGTATGGGGACTCATCTAATCTTTATGGGATATCTTGTGTCTTATTGATAGCAACGGATATGAGTTTACCTAAATGCTGTTAAAACCAACAAAATATAAAACACAAAAAACACAAACCAAAACAAAAAACCCCATTGTAAGAGTAACAGCGCTTGTTGTACTGGAAACATGACATCAATTCCACTTATACCTTTTATAACTTTAAAATAATAAAAACTTTATAAAGGAAATGGCAATACAGCCATGCCAATTAAGAGAACCAAATAAACATTTAAGCAGAGACATTTTTAAACTTACATATGTATGCAAAAAACCCCTAAAAATTATGCTGTCTGACATAAATTCTTTACCACTGAGAGAACTGGGAATTTTCACGGAACCTGACAGCTTCTGTGAAGAAAGGCCAAGTACTGTATTTTTTGTGACTTTTGAAACTGTCAAGTTTTATCCATTGAAAGCCTTGAATAGTTCATGGGCAAAATGAACCTTACTCTTACGTGTGCTTCCTTAAACTATAATCCATGAATAATGTGGTATTACAAATTGTGGCAAGGCATTAAGGGGGAAAAAAAAGGCCTTTAGTATTTCACGATAAGTCCTGAGCTATACATGATGAAGGATGTATGGTCCAAGTTGAAAAAGCAATATTGTGAACCCCCTTAGCCTTTGACATTAAAATCCTCCCATCTTCTTCAATAGGTTGCTCACTGCCAGGAAACCCATCATTCTCATCAGCTATAAATTCACTAGCTATCTATCAAGAAATTTGTCCCATATTGCCTTAAAGCAAGCACAAATATGGAGGTTGGCATACCCTGACCTGAAACTTCAATACCAGCATTTCCATTGCTGTAGGGGAAACTGTGTAAAATCTGTTTAAAAAAACCGACTTATGCACAATCAGAAAAAGAAACCTTTTGATAATTTGGTAGATTGTGATGAATTTACTCTATACTCTTGGCTGCTTAAATTTTTGCATTTGTATCTCATAGAGGAACTGAGCCCCATGGCTGTGAGAAAGGACTGGAAAAGAAGCATTTCATAGTTGCATGCGGACAATCTCCACCTATTTATGGAAGCTATGACACAGCATTTCCAAGAGTCTTGCATCTCATTTTTTCCTCATAACCTTGTTTGATGGTCAGTATATCTTCACTGCCTTTTTAAAGGGTAATCATTGGATGTTTATTGATTTCAGTACCTCCTATGCATTACACACATCATCTTGAGGGGAAATAACAAATGTACGTAGGACAAACGCATGGTATCTCTTGAAACCTTGCTTTCTCTGCCTGAGCACACAGTCACAGGTTGTTTTTCCCCCCTTTCTAACAATACTCCTGTTAATAAAAAGGAATTAAGCAAACTGCATAATAAAGTTAAGAAGTTGATATGATACTAGCATATAGTTGCACTTGTTCTTTGAAAACGTTTTAGAGTCTTAGGGTATAAACACAAAGGATAGATGACTGAACTGTGCTACCTTCTTCACTTTACTGAAAGCTCATATGAAAGACATTTACCTATCTATACCTTCAGTAACATTTAAAAGACAACTTTGGAAATATATGTTTTTAATTAAAAATCTACAATTTTATATGGAATGAGGGCAAATGAGAACATATTCTGGAGATTCAGATAAAATGGAATCTGTACCTAAACCAACACCTGGATGTTGCAATACCAAGGTCTGAAGAATGACTTGCAATAAAGTGAGATAAACTAGTAAGTTACTAAAGCAAACTTCGAAGATTTTCATAGTGCTTAATTGTTTTTGTTGGTTAAGGTCAAAATTGGAAGATAACTGTATATGAACTGTAGTTGAAGAATTTGAGATATCAGAGTTCTGTTGACTGAAGAATAAACACATAACTTCAATTGTCTTGAATTCATGCTTTATAAAACTGCTGGAGTACAGAAAAAATATCTTTTCATTCTGTGCATGTATAATACATGGTACAATAAGATCTGTATCAGTGAAATGATACTGCAGATAACAATGGTTCCATGTTAATTTTCAGTCAGATTCTGATAGTCTGAATAATCTTTTCAATGTTTAAGATCTTTTCACTACATAGACAGCGAGTTCATACTGATAGCAGAGTAACTGCTCCAGGAACTTACGCAGCTCTCCTAATCTAGAAAAGTGAAATAAGCGAGACTTATATCCATCAGTTTCACAGTTGTTAATTTAAGACAGTATCTGATGGAGACCTTCTCTGGGGCAGTTTCACCATCTGGAAATTACCAATAAAATTTCGTATGAAGCAGAGGAAAATTTTATTCCTTTGGTAAATTTAGTCACTGCAAGAAGATTTTGAGATAATTTCTGAAAAACCTTCCACTATATTGGAATTGTAACATTCATATGCAGATAAGGAGGTTTACAAGATACACCTAAATTTCAAACAAGGACTACCACTGTAATGTAAAGAAATGTAAAAATCATTCCTGTTTGCAAGCAGGGAAATAATTATAAAATCACAAAGGAATTAAGTTTTAGCAATCTTCTGACCTAGAAGTTGCAGAAACGATAAAAGGAAGATGTAAACTTCTGATCTGAAAGCTGTGGAGCTGAACTTGAATTAGGAATTTTCTCAGAGTGCTTAAAAATTCTTCTACTAAAATTGTAGAAGAAGCAGAATTTGAAAAAAATTCATACGATATTTATGGCAAGTTATTAATTTATTCTAGCATCTGTTACTTGTCCATGCTTTCATAAAAATTCAATTTTTGCTCAACAGTAATTAGTGCAGTTGAATAGATATTTTAGATTCTTTGGCAATTTTGATTTTACACTTTTTTTTTTTAGAATTCACTATAGCAACTAGAAAAAAATTGTGAGATATACATTCAGCTCTGTTCTCTACTTTGGGGCAGTAACATATAATTAGAGTTCAAATGGATTCTGTACTTGCAAAACGTGCTTTGTTGCACATTTTACAGTTTCAGAAAATGATTTCGTGAATGAAGATGAAAATGAGGTATATATTTGTTAAAAAGTAATAGTGAAAGACTTACTGAAAGATCATATTTATTTGTTTTGATATTTTAATTTACTCAAATTTTAAAGCACTTAGGTAAATTAATAAATACTTTCTTGCATATATAATTGCATCAGAATGGAACTCAATAATGTGACTTAACCAATAACGATCATCATTAATTTACAAAAGGGTCATTGTGCAGCTGTAAATCTCGGTACTATTAAAGTGCCACTGTTCTGTGTGCTTTAAAACTGGAATACTAAAAGCCAAACAGGACAGAATACGCAAACTAACAAAAATGATCCTTTCTTTACTAAAATCTTAATATGCTACAGCACTGGTCTACAATGAAAGATATAGCTTTGTTTCAGGTTATTTCAGAAATCTGGAGGAAATATTTCTTTTATTTTTTAGAAAAAGCTATCAATAAGATTGTTCAATTTTTATTTTTAATTTATCTAGCAGTACAATATAGATAACATAGTAATTTTTGCAGTAAAAGGTAGTGCAAAAAAAACCAAAAAAAAACCCCAGATATTTTCATTTTTGCCAGTTGGACAAGTTTCTTAGTCAATGCCCAAAAAACCATGTATGTTTTTGTTTTCTTTTATATATATATACTGAAATGTAATAATCTGTGCCTGTGAAAGCACTAGGGATGTATTCTTCTACTACTGAATACAGCTGTAGAGTTTACTTCTATCAATGCCAGTCCAGTAATAACTAGCAGAAGTCAACAAATAAAATAATCTTTGAAAAGAAAGATGGTTGTTGGTTTCTGACAACCATTGCCAAAGAAGTCTTTACCCATTCTTCACTCCTCTCAGAATTATAAAATAGAGATAACTAATTTTAGCCATTAGTCTTACTACTCAGCCCATCTTAGGACTTCTTGCTTGCTACTAAGGATTAATATTTGGTTTAGCCTCTAAACTTCCACAGGGATGTCTCTTTCTTTAAACTTCACTATTTATAAAAAGTTGCCTAAGCTTTTTTTTCTTCTCCTTTCTTTTGCATTATTAATCATTTCGGAAGCAGATGCTGCAGTAAGACATGTGAGATTGAGCACACTTCAGAATATTAATGGCAGAACATTTCCTTTTAATGTCTTAATCGCTGTCTTCCGAGGTTCTGGCTATTTCATTTTGAATTTAAGCAGCCTCCAGTTAGAGAGTTTGTATAAGGAAGAGGCACCAAAAGTACTATTGAATTAGATTTCAATTTCTCTAATCCATCATTTTCTTTTATTTCCTTTGAATTAAATAAAATAGGCAGAGTTTATTTTCAAATATACCTTTTGACCTTTGGTCTGATCAGACCAATTATTTCATAGCTACTAAGCCCCTCCATTTCCACCTAATTCTGAAGTGTTTTTGTATCTGGGTACTTAATTTCAGTTGTAAACCAACTTATAGTGGGGTCAGAAGGTTGAGACCATCCAGGCAGGGAGACAGGACCTTCCATTGCCTAGACAGCATGAAACATATTCTTTTTCCTGTGAGAAGAGTGGTAGTTAAAGCAGGGAAAGGAAAAGGATACTTATGATCTAGTTTGGACCTCACAGCTCTTCTCCAGTTCCACATCATAATGACAAAAGAACTAGAAGGCTGGTTCTTCTTCTGTATTAATGACATAGCAGGTACGTAAGGTTGACTTTCCTTTTCAATGATCAGTCGTTTAGAAATAAGTAGTGCAGGGCCAAAATGTATTGAAGCAGTAGGATTACATGATGCTGACAAGCTTCTTATCTGCTAGAGACTTATCTGAGTGACTATGGAATTCCCTCAGGAGACACCCCGCCCTTTTCCAGATGGCTCCATCCATTCTTTGATATGCCTTAGGGCTGCAGTGAATTAAATGCCAACATGTTATGCATGAGTTTGCTCAAGGAATTCCTCTTCTGTTCATCAGTAATTGTTAATTGACCAAGAAATTTCAGCTGTGTATCAAAAATGCTCAAATTAAAATTATTTTGCCAGAAAAGTTTTACATTATGAAATACTAATTCTAGGACAGCTTTTTCTTTTGACTTATAAGGTTAGTTCATTGTTGGTGTGAAACAATCCTAATTGCTTTAAAAGTATAATCTGAGTTTACAAAAATTCTTCAATAACATCATGAAAAGAACTCAGGATGTATAGACTGATTTCTAAGAGATGTTTTTGGTAACAATCTATTTTTAACAGGCACAATATTATCGTGTTATTACATAAACTGATGGGAGTCTTTTGCTTTGGCAGAAGAAGGATGTGATGAATCTCACTGAGTTTACGGAAGCTTTCAGGATCACTCAGAGGAAGCAAGAAGTGCCTTAAAGATCTGCCTACTACTTTTGGAGGCCATTATATCATTGAACAGTTTCCTATACTGCCTTCAGAGCATATACATACATACTACTGCATTTTTGTGTTCCCACCTCTCCTGATACACAGCACAAAAAATTTTGCTCTTCCCGTCCTTCTGCATTCCACACCCAACCTGATTAACTGGAATTACCATTTTAGGAGGCCTGCAGGAGAGCTGTATGGACAGGGATGCTCCATACACCAGCTCTACTGCGGGAGCGAACAACTCCCCAAATGCCTACACAAATCTCTGCTACATCTGAACTCCAGCTAAGAGAAGCATCAACAAATCCAGAACACTTCTTGGAAATCATAGCCTTGGAATTATGATAAAGATTTCAGTTCTGCTTTAATTTAACAACAATTTATCTGGTTAATTGCAACATCATGTCTCGAACATTGTCTTTTCTAACATATCACCACAGGTATCTTAGTTTTTTATATACCTCCAAAAGGGAGGAAAGCACCTCCAGTGCAAGTGTACAAAGCCAAAAGCAGAAAAGTGTATACAGACATTTTTACACTGAACTGCCTCTAGTCATGAAACTTTTCCATATGTTACTATGGCACTGTAACCACATTAATGACTTACTGCCTTCCTGACCCTATCACTCCATCTCCTTCAGGGTCACGAGTGCTGATGCTGTCTCATTGTAATGTAGCTACACAGCTTTGGCACAAGCCTTTCACCGTACCTTCTGCAGAACTGGCTGCTTAGTGTCGGTTTCAGTCTTGTCAGTATTACATAGGTCAAAGCAAAGTAACTTTAACAGGTAGATCAAAGCAAAATAGCAGAACAGATTCTGGACAAGTACCCCAGTGCTTTCACTAAGGGTTCGGGAAATTTCCAGGCAGATGGAGGCAAATATACTTACATTATGGCAATTCAATTTTCCTAATGAGGCCATTGCAACAACATCAACATAGGGCAGCCCAGCTGGCTGCAATATCCCATCATCTATGATTAGGAAAGTACAAACACATTCCTCCTGGTCTATGGACTCTCCTTCATTGTCATACAGACTTCTAGGACTCACATAGTATCTGGCAGAGGATGGCATATTGTCTCCAACATTACTACTGTGATTTCATATTTTTTCAAATGAGAGTTTCTTTACTCCTCTCTACTCTTAACTAAATAAATCCAGCACTGTAAGCTGAATTTTCCTTTCTTAAAATACAGTTATATGAAATTTTTTTGGAGAATATTGCCAAAGCTGTTTTCATAGAGTAGAATAAATCCACAACATTGTTCTTTTGTGCACTTCAATGCGGGAATATTACTACCATTAGCTGTACATGAACAGTCAGTGACTTAAATAATGCAGCGGCTAGTGCATTTCTGTACCATACGTTCATGTATGTGGCTGACAAGTTTGTTACTTCCTCCTCTTTAAAGTCCTGGCTCGTACAAAATCTCAAGGAACCGCTATTATACCAGTGTAACCTGTCATTCCTCCTAGGGCCTCAGAAGAGCTCTGAGCATTTTTATGAGCTCTAGACTTGCCTTTAGCCCAGAATGAGTAGGATGAATATGAATTAAACATAGCCTTTTCCCAAATTGCACCATACACACTGTATCTGATGAATGGGGTAGCAGACCTATCAACTGAAGATTTCATCAAAACACTCTTATTATGTCCTTATAAAATCATTTTTATAGTAAATGAATTTATTAGAGATACATTCATCAATATTTTCTCAGTTTATTCCCATTTCATTTCTTATTTATACTAGATTTATAACATATATAGCCCATATATAACCTGTATCCTTTATAATATATTTGTTCTTTATAGCAAAATTTTAAGGAGGTAAAATGCATTCTCTACATTACTCCTATCTATCAGTATCCCCCAATTCCCTTCATCTCAATTTTTAACACTATTATAATGATAAACCAATATGTAACTCTTCATCCTGAAGTGTCTGGCTGGATAGATTTTTGAAGCAAACAGCAAACTAGGTTTAGCTTAGGCCTTCTAGGGTGCTACGGGAAGATGGAGAGTGCACTGTTCTCCTCATATATGAATGTACTGAATTTTCACTGTAGGAGAAATTTCCAATCCCAGAAATCCCAAGAAGCTCAGGCTGATTACAGTTTGTTTGTTGTGCTTGACACCACAGGATAAATGAAAAGCTTTCTTGGAAGGATACCCATTCCCCCTGGCAGAGCATTCATTTAATGATGTTCACAATTATCTTTACAGCAAAGATACTGGCTTATTATGAGCTATCACTGAGCTTGTGGTGCCATGTCTCGCAAGAAATTGCCAAAATTGATACAGGCTGCAATGAAAGCAAGCTGTATAAATTAGCTGTGTAGGGAGTTGCATAAAAGTCAGAGTGTATGTTAGGAATTAAGTTGGGGACATTCAGTCTGTTCTATATAGCACATATCAGTATGCAGTCACACGATAAAAGAGGAATATAGGGTTTTCACATAGATGTGTCCATGGCAACTGACAGATTATTTTCACTTGTCTCCAAAGATATTTCCAGCATGAAGGACTCCGTTAAACCTCACAGATAAAAATCACACTCAGAAAGAAGACCAACCAAGAGTCTTTTGTTAAACTTACATTCTGTTTTGACAGCGGCATGGGACTTCTTTGTTTCACAAACCAATTTCTAGTCCCTTTTTATGGCAGAAGAAAGCTAGGGGGAGTTTTCATATACACAACATATGAAAACTTAAGAGTTTAAGATTATTGTAAAATGATGTTAAATTAGAATTGTAACATTCTGTACCCATTTTCCACAGAGTGAGTTATGAGAGAAGGTTAAATGTAATCCATGAACATCAAGAGTCAAAGTAATTAACAGGTACATGTTGGAACACTTGACTGGAGCACACAAACAAAAACGCAGCACAGAGCACAAACGTGGTGACTCAGAGCCTAACTGGGCTTTCCCTGCCTGACACAGCTGTAACGTTACTGCACCCTTGAAACAGGTCTCCCCAGAAGTGATAAGATGTGCTTCAAGAATGCTGAGGAAGTACTGCTTTCTGTAAAACCTATGATCATTAGATTAGAAGGGAATTAAACAGTTCAAGACAGTAGGAGGAATAAATCATACTGTTCGGATGTTCGATTAAGATGGCGACTGCACAGATCTGTGCTGTGATCACAATATTAAAGGAAACTAGTTATCCGTTTCTAAAGCAGTACACCTATTAGAAATTTCTACCACAGCACATGCCATGTCATGCAGTAAGTCTTTTAGTCTTTAAAAAATAACCTTAATTTTTGCCCCAGTGTAGCAACTTTTCAGGGCTCTTCTGACTATTTGTTATCATGGAATGACCTGTTTCCTCTTTCAGTTCAACATTGCCTCCATTGAAAAACAAGCAACATATTTTCCATTGAAGCTAGACATTATCTTTAATTTTTACTGCATGAATCTTTCATTATTTGTTTTAATGTTACCAGATTTTATTGTTTAAATTTTACCAGAACATTATTTTGCCAGTTCTTACCTTTTTTCTAAGCTTTCTGACTTCTGAAGCAGATTTCTTTGCTGATCAATCCATCTCTCCATTCCCTACAGGCTCTCTGCATATTTGTAGTATTCTTCACTTGAGTAGCCATTCACCCAGAAGGTTTGAAACCATTTCCTGCAAGAAATTCAAAAGTTTGTAAAGATGACTCTGGAAAGCTATGCATTTTTAATTAATAACAAAAACCATCAAGTCTCATCCACACTGAAGAGCTCCAGTTCTTCAACACAGCTGAATTCTCTGACAAGTTCCCTTAATTTCTCAAAGCTTGCCCTTTTGAAATAATTAAAAACTGTAATTACTAACCCATTTGGTTTATGCTTCTATTAAACTGAATTAAATCAGGGTCACTCAATCCAGAATTATTTCCTATGATCAGCTTTTCTCAGCAAGTTCTCTCTTACCATTCAGGCTGCAAAATTATACAGCCTGCTCTTGGTTCAATGACCAGTAAAAAGTCTGTTGTCTGGCATAGCCAGAAACTCATGGGCCTACCCAATACTAGTAGTACTTTGTCTCCAAGCTATATAGAGGAAAATGAAGTGTCCCTCAGTGAAACAGTTCGGAACCATCATTTGTTTCTACTAATTTTAAATCCATAACCAAAACCTGGTCCTGGGGTTTTATAATAGCAGTATCTCAACAGAAATCCTATGGCATATCTCGGAATCAGATTTTACAGTAAACCTGAGCTTGAGGTTTCAGTCTTTCAGAATCAGTCTACACCTCAGCGTCAAAATGAGTGAAATGGTCATGAATATTCTCGGTCACAAAATACAGCAAACAAAATGTACCTGCGGGATTTTTTTTTCTTTGTTGTTGTTTTTGATCTAGCTCATTCATAGTTAAATAGATAAAAGCTATTCTGACGTTGTGGTCTGGTGTGTACCAGTTGTGACTTCTGAGTCATATACTAGAGGCAAAATATTCAGCAATAATTGGTAACTGACTGTCACCAAAGCAAGAACATGGAATCTCCCATTCACATCAATGATACCTTTCACAGTGTTTAAGCGAACACTCACACTAAAGCAAAATTCTTTTACTTGAAATTCAGTTTAAGTAAATCACAATTGAATAAGCAGAATGGGAAACAGAGAGAACAAAGATAATAATCTTCTTGCATATGTCAAGATATATATTTTTAAGGACAAAAAAATGTAACCAGATGTATCAGTGTTTCGGCGGCTTTGCTAGCAGCTAAGGAGCTGTTCTTCCTTAGTTCATAGGACTGTCTCTCACTACTAGTAGTAGTTTCCACGGGTCTGACAGGACATGTCATTGTTACCAATGTGCTTTTGTACCAATTACTCAAGGCATAGCACATAACCTAGCAATTTAGCAAATGCTGAATTTTTGACATGTAAATCAACAGCCAAGGATTAATGAATCCAAGTCAACAGTGAGGTTTAATGAAGCTAGACAATGGGAAAAATTCTCAGTTACAAAAAGATGGCACACTGCATCCAAATATTTTAGAACAAAAAATACAATTTTTCTTCCCCTGCAGAGAATAAAGGAGAACAACTTTCCATGGTCCTGCAGTAACATGCACGTCTGTCATTTAAAGTCATAGGTCCCTTAACCTTACCATAAATTTGTGAGCATACAGCAGGACAATCAGCAAGAAAACTACATGTCTCTGAACTACTCTCACTATATTTCATCTAGGAAACGAACAAAATTACTCTCCAAGTGGATCAGATAGATACATTTTTCCTATCATGTTCAGATATGTCGTGGTTTAACTCTAGCCGGCAACTAAGCCCCACACAGCCGCTGGCTCACTCTCCCCACGATGGGATGGGGGAGAGAATCGGAAGGGTAAAAGTGAGAAAACTCGAGGGTTGAGATAAAGACAGTTCAATAGGTAAAGCAAAAGCCGTGCATGCAAGCAAAGCAAAACAAGGAATTCATTCACTCCTTCCCATGGGCAGGCAGGGGTTCAGCCATCTCCAGGAAAGCAGGGCTCCATCACGCATAATGGTGACTTGGGAAGACAAACGCCATCACTCTGAACGTCTCCCCTTCCTTCTTCTTCCTCCAACTTTATATGCTGACCATGACGTCATAGAGTATGGAATATCGTGTTGGCCAGTTGGGCCAGCTGTCCTAGCTATTCTCCGTCCCAACTTCTTGTGCACCTGGCAGAGGATGGGAAGCTAAAAAGTCCTCAACCAGTGTAAACACTACTTAACAACTAAAACATCAGTTATCAACATTATTCTCATACTAAATGCAAAACACAGCACTATACCAACTACTAGGAAGAAAATTAACTCTATCCCAGCCAAAACCAGGACAGAGGAAACATTCAAACAGACTCACACACACTAGCCTATTGTATTTGGTTCCTCTGGACCAAAATGGTCTCTTGATATTTCAGAAAAGCTTCCAAAAATTTGGTAGCAATAAAGTACCATCACTAACACGTAGTCACACAACATTGCCTTACTCTTTCTCACCAGCACTTCCATACAAGGTGCTAAAACCAGCATTACACTCTGTTATTGTTCTTGCTCATCAACACAATCGTAATATTTCATATGCTTACATAAAGATTAACACACCCTTTATCATGCTTATAGGTCTCTTCTTTCCTGTGCTCCTTGTGTAGCCACTGGCAAACAGATCCACCAGGTAACTCACTCCACTTCTGAAAGGAAGCTCTGCACCCTTGCAGTGGCAGGTGCAATATATTAGCTCTAACCTGTACATCAAGATGGTAGGAGGAGCCTCTAAAGAGAGGAGTTGAAATATTCAAGGCTCAGGCTCAGTTTAATTCTTTAATGGGCAGTTATTCTTTATAACTAGTAAGTCTAAATCCTAGGAAGGTTGAAAAATCAGGTATCAGCTCAGAATACAGGTGCTTAGTTAAGCATTCTGTTATTACACAGAATAAATACCTTGTGTACACCACATCAGTAACAGTTAACAGTGGTAAAGCTTCCTTTGTATTTGTTTACATACCATGTTGGTTTTACACAGGTTCAACATGAGAGGTATGAACATTTTTCTAAGCCTATTTAATGAAATCCAAAAAGGGCTTTCAGGTTTTCTCAAACATTTACATTGTCTTGTACCTTGTCTATTGACCTTTTATATGTTAAGTTTGTCATTTAGCACTTTTAGCCACTTGCAGTTTATTTTTTGTGAAAAAGGGTCTGTAGAGACGGGAAAAAAAGCATCAGAAGAATACCAGCATTGAACCGAAATAAATAATCTTGCTAGGGCTTAATATTTTCATGCTTGGGAAAAAAAAAAAAAGAAGTGAAACTAAGGGACACAAAAATCCCCAAACATATTACAACACCTACCAGCATTCTTGAAAACACAAGTCAAATTCATACAGAGCAAAACCAAGGACTATTAACAATGCTCTACAATATCCAGTTCCAACTACTGAGCACAAGGGTGTGTCCTGTGTTTTTAAGGTGTTTGTGTTTGAACGGGCACAGGTGATTTTTCTCACTTTCTCTGAGACTGTCTTAATGAGGTGTCTGAACACTCGCAGGGAAGAGTACTAAAAATTATCAAGTACCTGTAAAGAAGCTACTGGAATCACTGCCACAAGGATGTTAGAATCACCTTGATTTCCCATTACAAAAAAAAAATATTTACACTTTGCTGAAGAAGACCTAATATATCCAATATCTAATAATTTTTTAAATGTCAGAACATTACTAAGGCAAATTACTTCAATATATTTTACAGATTTTTCCTCTCATTCCATTCACATTTTACCAGAATTTTATAACATTCACTCATTCACCATTACAGAATTAACTGTGTTTTCTCTGTTAATGAAGGGAATTTCTTTTCCTTCATAAAGGGAAGAGTATTTATTAAGTATCTGTTTATACAGCAACAGATTGAATTTTCACAGAAGCAGCTGGTTATGTGAGCCTTAGTGTATCATTTGGAATTGTTTAGGATTTTACTCTTGATCCACTTTGTAATAAAGGTGGATAATTAAAAGTCATTATTTGATTGCAGTTACCAAATGATAACCAGCTATCATACCTTCTTATAGTGAAATAAGAGAAAATCCTATTCTTACTGAAATAAGTTGGATCTTTCCCTTAAGGTTTTAGGAAGAATGTCTTTCTCTTTCCTTGGTCACCACTGTACGTATTCCACTAGGCCACTAAAGATGTCTTATTCTTTAACGTATTTTGTTCTCCGTTTGAAGAGTTTTGGTGAACTACCTAATGTTGTCTGTATAGACCTCATTTACAGAAGCAGTGTAATTCATCTGGGCTAATTTCATAAGATGTAACTGTCTTTCCTGACTGTTCAGATAGTGTTTTGTTTTCTAATGGGTACTGTACATTTTCTTTTAAAACTGCATTTCAATTTTTTTTAAAAAAATATTTTATTACAGGAACTATTGCTCCTGTCATATCATATATGAAAATATTCACAGATTAAATTCTCCCTGGAAAATGTGGACAACAAGCTAATTCAAACTGCACAGACCAATAGATGGACAGTAAGATTTGTCCATTGCTGCCTGGAAAATCAGTGAAACATATACTTGTGATATGAAAATTAGCAACCCTTTCATTCTTTCGATTTGAGATTTCAGTGCTTGCCCTGATAAAGTAGTAGTTGATCTCCTTCTTTTCTTCAACATGAATATTTATTCTTATTATTTAATTTAGTCTTTCCTGAAAGAAGCAAGGACTTCAGAGCTTACTGTATAACTTAAGCTTGTGTGGTATTCACACCAAGGAAAAATATCTAATTATCTAAATCTCCATTTCATAGGAAGTAATAACCAATTCTGATGGCCAGCATGCAGTTCTAAACAAAATTAGTCTTTTGAATGATGGTAAGGACGTAGCTGATATGGGTAGAGGAAGTCACTGAGGCTTAGCATTAAATACAATATTAAGAAAGGAAGAGTGGATGGATGTAACACTGTAAACAGAAATCTGTTTTTAGAAGGTAACATGTACATGGGTGTAGCTATTATAGGTGAGTTTAGAAAACTTGCATGACCCTTCTAAGTGCTCTGAATTTTTCTCAGCTTGCTAAAAAGTGTACCTTCCATACAGAAGATGACAGAATTAGCCATCCTATATCTGATTACTGGCTTGTGTACTGTTCAGCAAACAAAAGAAAACCAGTCAATAGACATAACATGGAAAACCATTAATAGCAAAAAAAAAGCTCTTTTCTGAATCTCCCAGGCAATCACATTAATTCTGAAATATGAGATCAGATTAGTATGATATTGTTTTAGCTTGCAAAACCATGAAATACCATAAGTGGTTGAATTTAATACAGAATATGATAAGTTTTATTAATCTTAAGTTTTGAAATTGCTGTTAGAAATAAGCTTTGCTTTGTTCTAAACAGATAGCCAGGAATCGGATGTGATGGAAATAGTGTCTTTTATTGGATTTTGAAAATTCCTTTGGTACTTTTGAAAATTTCATTGTAAATCCCTGATTTAGTAAGTGCCCAACTTTAGTCACATGGACAGTCTGATTCATCTTTATGAGAATATGCAAATGCTAAATCTACCAAGCTGAAAAGGGATACAAAATTGTACTGGAAACCTTACTGCTTCCTTAAAGAAACTTAAGATAACACTTGTCCGTGTGATAGAATTGCTAATGCAAGGCTTTTATATGATTAATTTAATGAATATTAAAACGATGCTTTAATTTCACCTAGTTCTCATTACTTTCATTATGAGAAATTTGCATGTATATGTATTTGCATGTAGGATACTATGCTAGATATCATGCCTTAAGGACAGATAAAAAGATAAAATGCGTATTCATACTGCACTTGCCCAGGATCAGGTCAAATATGATGGTCTGAACGTGGAGCAAATCCAACAAGGAATGAGGCAATGGAAAACAAACCAAGAATGCTTAAGAAAAAATGAATTAAAGGAAACGTACAAAGCACTAAAGTGTCAGGGAAAGCACTAAAAAAGACCTGTGGCGATATCTGTTCATATGGCCAGGAGGATACTTGATTAAGACAGAAAACTTTGTAGTATCTATTATTTTGAGTGAGATTTACAGTTAATTATTAACCACCACTTCACCCCCTGCAAGTCAATACAAAGCAGCCTTTGTGTAGCTTGTCTCCTCTGCCTTATTAGGGGTTAAGCTGCTTTCTTATACTTATTTTTATTGGATTGTCAGTATTATTCAGCTCTGCATACCCAAGCAGGTTCTTCTAAACCTATTTGCATTTAATTGTAAGAACACAAGTAAGTAAAGCTTAATTTTTTTCTTAATTAAACTCCAGACAACAAATCATCATTAGTAAGACACCCTGCAGGGACAGAGATTAGAGATACAGAGCCAAACCTTAAAATCTGTTTTTGTGCCTGCAATGCAATATTTACAAAACTATCAGAACAGTTTGTGTATTTGTTAAAGAGGCAAGAATATGTTAAAAAGTAACATAAGAGTAACTTTATGCAGTTCCATATCCTCTTCCCCAAGGGAAAAATTACCTGTCAGGAAGCAGCAGAAACAACCACAAGTTATATTGCCTACATTACTAATGAGATCTGACCTTGGGTGCATGCTTCACTGAATCATAGATCATCAGCACAGTCTGCCGCTCAGCTTGATGCTGGTGATCCACCCATAGCTTGAACCATCCATCTCAAGTCTGCCCAGTTTCAAGGTACATCTAGAACTAACTGCTGCCAGCACTGGGCATGTAGTCCTATCTTGCTGATAGGCAAATTTGGCCCATCTGTGATTAGAAACAAATTCAGAACAGAAACAAGTGGGTTTCAGATTTATTCCTGAATTGCCTTTGCTTGGAATGGTACAAAGGGATGTATTCTACTTTTTGGCACCAGAGAGGATAAATATGAATCATAGTGTGAACATTTCAGTGTGGATTAATATAATGAAGAGAGAGGAATGACAATTTACATGGCTCAGGTTGTTGAAGATGACTCCTATGCTAGTCCAGAAGATCAGTGACTCCTTCATTAGACTGCATCTGTTTGGCCCTGGACTGTTGTTTTATACTTCAGAGTGCCTAGCATGAGGTCCCTGGTCCATGATTAGTTTCTGGGAATGAAAATGTAATAAATATTAATGAATTAATGTAGCAGTACCACCAATATTCACGCTGAACAATCAGGAGTCACACCCCAAAGATTTCCGAACATTTATTAAAGACTACAGTTGATTTGTTTGTAATTGTCTTTTGAATCCTGAGTCATAAAGCTATAGGTCACATTTTCAACTGTGATGTCTACGACCTTACTTATTTTTCATTTGTATTTATTTTTAGAAAGCTGATGCTTTTGAATAGCTAACAGTACCCATATTTGAGTTTTCAGGCAAATAAGACATGTTAGGAGTGATAACACAGGATTCACAGAATTATAATCAATCACACTCACTAAAGTGAAGGACTGCAATAATATCTGTGTACATTTGTGTGTGAAAGAGGAATGGGCAGGAGAGGGAGAGGCAGATGAACAGAGACAGATTCTTGGCTTAAGCCCGTTGCAGGAAGTCAGGAAGCTCAGAAATACATCTTGGGATTTTCCTGCGAATGTTATAGTTGTGAAGTGTTAGCTAATCAAGTCTGCCCCCAAATTAGTCTCAGCATTCACTTGAGATTAACAATTCATGAAATAGCAATCTCCACTGGTGACAATCACAGGTAAACTTTAGAGCAGACTTTTTCCTTCCACTGTTCTCTTCTGATACTCTAGAAATTCTTCTGATATTTAATTCAATGTTAATTTAAGAACATGAAGACCATGCCTGTGGCAGTGGATAAGCTTTTCCTTTGGGATATCTTTTGCCATTATCCTTTAAAAGCTGCGTTGATTGAGGTGAGTTAGTAAGGTTTTCTGCTACTTTTGTTTTCCCTGAATCACATCTCCTGCATTCTACAGCTGAGAAGTTTGATCTGTTTAATTGCTGCTGCATTCAGTACTGGTAACTGTAATCTCAGTTTTTACTATGACCTCCTTTGCTTTTTTACTTCAGCTGACTTGTATAATTCATCATATTCTGTGTTTTCAGTTTTCTCCATTCTAATATTTTCTTTTCATTTTGCTAGCTTCAGCTCCTCTTACCAGTTGCCTACTTGAAAAGTGACCTACGGCTAACCACTCTACATTTCTACTCCCAATGTCTGTTTTGACTGAAGGCCTGTGACTAGGATCATTTGAATTAAAAGTATATCATCTTAAGGCATGCTAGGCTATGCAGAAGAACAAATAGAATTTCTGTCTAGGGAGATCAGACATTGTGACACTCCGTTCAATTGATTTTACTTGTCCTTAAGTGATACTAGTCAAACCAGTAAGCCATTTATCATCTATTAATTCTATATAGATTTACAGGCGTTGGTAGCAATAACTGTTTCTTTTTCAGGCTTTCTTGCTGATGCCTTTATATCAAGCAAAACCTCTGAAGGCTTGGGCATTTGCCAATTTTTCCATGGAAAATTACAGAAATGATATCACAAAGATGGATGTGTTAAAATTTATTTTTTATTTCACAAATTAACTAAGCAAAAGCATCAAGTAACTCATTTAGAATCAAAACAAAAGCTTTTTTTCAAATCTTTGACGAATTTGAAAAATAAGAAAAAGTTAAACATTTTTGTTACTTCCATGGAATCCTGAATTTCATCTTTCATTCACACCAGATCCATTTGGTAAGAAGGTAATTTTGTTGCCTAATAAATCTCCAGAATGTTAATTGCATTTTAAAAACATGTTTTTAAAGAAGTGAACGTTCACCAAGGAGCTATTTACATATGCATTTTCAAGTGTTTTCTCATAAATTATAATCTAAATTATGGTTACAATTTTTATAAATCCACCTACTGTTGGCAAGGACACTGCACTCCTTAACATTATACACACTTACAAAACTCTCCTCAGAAAATGAATGCAGAATTATGCATAGGAAACAATGTTTTAAGAAAAAAGTTGTCAAGTTAGAGAAAGAGAATGAAATCCACGTTTGAATATCCAAAAGTCTGACAGGGATTAATCCAATAATAAGTGAGTTCAACCTACCTATCTAAATCGACCTGATGAGAAAATTGATGCAGTGTCTTCATTTTCTAAGAAAATGCTTTCAGTATTATTATCTGTTCTGGGGTTTTCACTATTTCATGGATATTTTCTAGGGTAAAAAGAAGTAAATGAGACTGTGAAACAAAACAAACTGTACACATTCAAAAGTTTCTTAAAATTCTAATTTTCTAGATAGATATAAAATTAAAAAACAAAACAAAAAAGCCTGAAAAATTTATGACAATTATTTCTTTTAGTATTTACAAATATGACACTACACTATATTGCTGTGAACTTTAAAGGAGGCAATATCTCTTACACAATATAGTGCTCTTCCTGATGGATTTCCACTGCATGATCAGTTGAGAAACATGAAACATATTGTAACTTTAACTCTGTAAGTATTCTATTTTTAAGTATTGCTTTGTTTTGCTAAAATGGTTACTCAAACTGAGGAGTACTTTACTTTTTACTGATTTGAATATCCTCTTAAGTTTATAATTTTGGACAACTAGATGTCAGCTGCTGTTCAAAGGCATCAGAGCACCTTGTGGGATTCTAAATTTAGGCTAGCTCTTCCCAACCTGTGTTCTTTTTTTAGTGCTTTAATTTGCAATCATGATGTTTAACTGTGCAAACTGACTATTTTGATGACAAAAATATTCTTTTAAAAATTTCGCTACGATTATGAGTAAGTGGTACTGCAAGTCACCAACAGAATGAATGTTCAAACGTACCTCTTCTTATCTTCTTCCTCTTTTGCATTTTACTTCAAATCCCTGCATCCAAAGTTCCAATGAAAAAATATTGATAGCAGAAGTGGAGTGATTGCTAATACAGTAAATGTGAAATAGATTTGTGTTTGAAGCAAAGATTCTCTTTCTGTGGGAAAAAGACTTTTTTCCCCCAAACTCATATTATTTTTTTGCCTATGACTTAACTTTGCAGATTGCATTATTCATTATCATTCATTACTTCTTATTTTATAGTAATAGTAAGGTTTATTAAAATTTATATACTCTTAAGCATAGTAATAGTTAAAGAAATATGGAGAGAGAAGCAAAATACAAGTAATATAATAGCAAGTTTTTAATTAAATGGTTAAATCTGGATTTTCAGGCTAACAGGTTAAGAAATATCAAGAGGAAGCACTCAGACTGACGGTCATACTTTTTCCCAAGAATGGTATTTTTACGTAGGTGTTCTGGCCTGATGCTTTCATTGCCAGATTAACACCCGCATATTTGCACATTCTGATGTGGTTGCTTTCTAAAATTTGGAAATAATTGCCTTAAATCATGCTGGATCTTTCCTTGTAATTGAAGGGACTGAGTTGCAAGGATTCTGTGTTCCTGCGGAATACTTTGACAGTGCAAACTCCAGTAACCATATTGCCTGCTTAAACCTTGCTGTTTTATTCCACTTTGCAAGAACTAGTCTGCAGTCCCTCTCTCTGCTAACCAAGTTTTAAATGTCTTCATCTATATCTAATCTTTCAATTCTTCTTAATCCATATTTCAAATATTGTTTAAATAACAGAACTAAATCTTTCTATTTAAAACACTGAGTGGTTTAAAGTATTTTAAAATTCCTTTGAGTTTGATAGCTCTTGGTTACTGGACTTCTCAAATCACTTATGAATATTATTTTGACTGATTCATGATTTTAGGAACACTTTGTTTTCTATTTCTAGTTCAGTTTTGGTGGCTGCTATGTCACATTTCCATACACAAAAAAAACAAACAAAAAAATTTCCAGAAGTTCATACTGACACCCCTACTTTTGATTTATAATAATACCATTCCAAGGAGCAGGATTGTATTAATATAGTTTAGCTTCTACATAATAGTGCTTTACATGTGCATGCCAGATCCCATGCTTCATTCAGAGAAAGCATAACTCTGTCAAGTATATACAATCATAGCCCTGTTCTTCATTTGGTCATGGGAGAAGTAAGGACAGCCACTATACAGCCTACAGGGCCCAAAATCTCATGGAAAATATTTCCAGAGTTTTCAAAGAACCATAAACTATGCTTTTCTGAAGGTAAATACTGAGTATTTTCAGTTCCAGTACAATTATAAAAACCAAGCTCTGTTTACCTTGAGCTATTTTCCACTCCTTTCATTCATGCCTCTAGGTATAAGCTGTCCTCCACCTTTCTCCTCCCAGATATTTGAGACTAGAGTCAAAAAACAGAGAGATAACAAGGAGAAATTTACAGAGAGAACATGGAGAACTTCCTTGTAGCCTCATGAAAAACTGTGCAACCTGAAAGCTCTTAGAAAATACAAATTTAGCACAAACATACATTGTTTTCCTGATTGTATAAATGAAAAACCTGCTTAATTTACGTTGAAACTACTTCTACTTTATGCCTAAGAGAATTGTCAGTAGGTCCAAGTTCATCCCTGATGGTTTCCAAAGGGGATTAGTTTTGTTCCTAGCTATTACACACAGAGAAGCAGATTCCATGAAAGTAATGGACTAACATACTGATATTATGCTTCACTGATGAAAGAGCTACAGTAAACTTAATTAATATGTAGCAGGAAAATTGGCACTATGCCTGGGTTTGTTCTCTTCTATCCATTTACAAGAATATTAGAAGTTTTACTGAAATGGTAGCTTACTAACTGTCTTGTGCTATGGTTACCAAATAACCATAAATGAGTTAAGATACAATAAATGGACAACTGACTACAGAGTAGAGCACTACACTTAAGTAACTGAAAGTATATGGTTATTCAATTTATGTTCCATGAAGCCATTACTAGTAATTTATTGCATTTGTCAGGTATTTCTGAAGCTGATATAGATCTAGTTTATTGCACAAGATTTTATAATTGCTGCGTGACTTGGAGCTTAGCAAATTCTTGTGAAATACAAGACATGATCCTTAGAATGCTTTTGCAGATAAAGGCATTTATGCTATGCAATGGTTTCATTTGAATCAGGTCTGGGATAGTGAAATCATCAGCCCTGGTAAACATTCAGAAAGCTTTTCTCTGTTGACAAGGAAGTTCGACAAGGAGACATAGCAAAATCGTAATTTCTTTGCTAACTGTTCAAAATCCAACTGACAACCCTATCTGTATGCTCACATTTATAGCTAAATCTGTATCTATCTCTATATCTGAGATTTTCAGAAGGGGAAAAAAATGTTATCTAAATGTGTCTGAATAAATTCTTCAGAGATTTGTTACCTTCAAATAAGTATTTTGATCAATTGTCAACTGTTCTTTTGTTTCCCATCACACTTCTATTTACAGGATGCAGTTTCAGATATTCATAATCCACTAAGGGAAGTTTGGACAGATTTTTATATGGGTGATCCTAATTTCAACTTGTGGGATAAGAGAAGGAGTTCTCAGTATTTAATAAAATTCAAACATTTTAAAGTTTAGAGAGGTGAAGAGGAACATGACTGAACAATCATTCATGACTGAATGATACTAAAACAGCTTTGCAAACTAGTTAGTTTAGTAGAACAGATTTTACTGGGTTTACTGCCAAAAGATATATGTTTATGAATTAAGGAGAAATACTTTTAAGAGACCTTTGATACTTTGCTCTGAAGTATAACATTGTTATAGATAGATCAGGCAGCTGAGTGACCTACTGTAGCATTGACTTTTCTTCCACTGTGAACAGAACCTGAATATTGCCTATGTGATGATGCACAAGTCTTAAGTCAATCTTGTTATTGCTGGGCTACTACTAATGTACTCTTTATTTGGGTCTGTTTAATGTGACTCTTACAAACATGTATTAGTGGTAAACTTATTAAATATGTAAAAGAACGTATCATTAATAAAAAAAGCTATTGTCATTCTGTCATTAGTCCTCATGAACCTTATCCTACAAATATCTAATCACATGAGTCCTGCACATGGGTCGGGGCAGTCCCAAGCACAAATACAGGCTGGGCAGAGAATGGATTGAGAGCAGCCCTGAGGAGAAGGACTTGGGGCTGTTGGTTGATGAGAAGCTCAACATGACCCAGCAATGTGCACTTGCAGCCCAGAAAGCCAACCGTGACCTGGGCTGCATCAAAAGAAGTGTGACCAGCAGGTCGAGTGAAGTGATTCTCCTCCTCTACTCCACCCTCCTGAGACGCCACCTGGAGTACTGCTTTCAGCTCTGGGACCCCCAACATAAGAAGGACATGGACCTGTTGGAGCGAGTCCAGAGGAGGGCCACAAAGATGATCAGAGGGCTGGAGCACCTCTCCTATGAAGACAGACTGAGAGAGTTGGGGTTGTTCAGCCTGGAGAAGAGAAGGCTCCGGGGAGATCTTATAGCAGGCTTCCAGTACCTGAAGGGCGCCTAGAAGAAAGCTGGAGAGCGACTTTTTACACAGGCATGTAGTGATTGGACAAGGGGTAAAGGCTTTAAACTGAAAGAGGGTATATTTAGATTAGATATAAGGAAGAAATTCTTCACTATGAAGGTGGTGAGGCACTGGAACAGGTTGCCCAGAGAAGTTGTGGATGTGCCATCCCTGGAAGTGTTCAAGGCCAGGTTGGATGGGGCTTTGAGCAACCTGATCTAGTGTAAAGTTGGAACTAGATGATCTTTCAGGTCCCTTCCAACCCAAACCATTCTATGATTCTATAATTGTTATTAAATTCTATTAATGATTTTCATTACTGTTACACTTAGGCATTTGCAAAATTGGACTACTTACTTGCAAAGATGCAGTGACTTTAAGCCAGAGCTGTTTTCCTCAGTCTATCTTAAGATATGATGTTAACCTGAACAATGAAAGCATATATTTATTAAGTTCCCAGACAACACCACTCTTTGAAGGCTGAAAAACATATCAGAAGACAGGTTTGGAATAAATTATTATGAGATTATTTGAAGCAATCTGGTATGGATAAATGCAAGTTCTCTATTTGTCAATAGGTAATTTCTTCAAAAAAGATATTTGATCACAACTAAAGAAAAGTCATGAATATTGCACTTCTACAGAAAGGCAAACATTGCAGAATATAGGAAAAGCAAAATAATCAGATATGGTATTTGTAAGATCTCGGCTGCAGACTGTGTTCAACTTAAGCCATAGGTGGACAGACTGGAGAAATTCCAAGGAATTCAATAAGAATAATAAGTAACCTGCAAAAAATATAAGAAAGGTTTGAAGGAACCGGATTTTTTTAATCTAGGGTGAAGAGGTGCAGTATAAAGCTTGATATACACAGCAAACACCTGGAAAGAAGAAGAAAATAAGCTGGTTTTCCTGTCAACACAGGATAAGATAAAAACCAAAGGTCTCTAGCTGGACAGGGAAGACAGCTGGGATTGCAAAGCACCGAAACAGATGGCCCAGATAAGCTATGAAATCATCAGCCCCCAACTAGCCTGTTTGGGTTTTCAAAGTAAAACTAATGAACAAAGGACAATTCTTCTTGGTATTAAGTGAAGTAAAAATAACACTAAAAATGACACTGTTATAGTATGTTCTGACCGTAGAACATGACGGCAGTGTACGTGTAGGTGTTATTCCACTCAGAAATATAGGATAGCAGCTTCACAAGTTTTCCGTTGTGACTCCAGGGCTTTAGAGTCTCCACCTAGTAGTTCTGAAAAGGAAACAGTCATAACAAATGAAAAGTTCATATAAATTTGTAGCCAGAAAGCAAAATACAAAAGATGTTTTGTTGGTATTTATTGTGAATGGATATATATTAACAGAATGGACAAGCTGGACTGCAGTGACTAAATTGCTATGTTTATGTGGTTTTCTATTTCTCTATCTTTTTTATTGCCTTTATCCTGTGTGGTGTCCTCCAAGACCCTTTGTACATTGATGCAATTACTACATTTTTCTGTAGATTCAGTATTACAATATAGCTAAAAAACATAAAAAATACCCCAGATGGCACTTAAAAAAAACCACACTTTTTTCTTACATTTAAATATAAATAGTCAAATACCTGATTAACTTCAGTTTTTCAAGAGAAATTTTGCAACAGTATTTACAACAGTAACAATGATGTATTCATGAACGACACGTTTTATTTCTGTCCTGTGAAACAACCCTTTACAGATTGCTGTTTTTCGTTTATATTCCTGTAAGACGAGGCTATGGGGTATTTCTTAGAGTATATATATCTCTCTATATATATGTTAGAGTATATATATTTTTTAAAAGTTTATTTGCTTAAACATATATATATGTTTTGTACATATATTTAAGCTAAAGAGATTAACAGAATTAACAGATTAACTACTTGAAGAAAGAAAAGAAGAAAATGCCCAAGGAAGGAAAAAAGAGGATAAGTCAATAACCAGCTTCCTCTTTCCCAAAGTGCAAAAATAGTAACACTGGGGTTCTCTCCTTTTGCTATGGTAACACGTTAAGCTTGTAAAGTCTGAAGATTTATCCTCTTTTCTAGTAAGGTCTCAATCAAGCTGCAGTTGACCTTCCAGTGTATATTGCCCACCAGCTACCCTTCCAGTAATAAAGTGATCTCTCTTCTTCAGCAGGAGTACCAGAGCATACCACATCCCACATTAGGTCTTGTTGTCCAAGAAAGACTTGTTAAATAGAGTTTAACTGATTTAGACTTTTCTAAGAGGTGTGTCCTTTTCTCTTTAGAACATGCACTTTGAGGCTGCTTGCTATAGAATTAGGAGGCTGACTGCTCACCCCAGACACGTTTAGGTATAATTGGTTTGCACTGATTTTCGGGCTGTCATTTACTTCACTTTATCACAGGATTTCTTTTTTAAAAGAAATGCCCACAAATATGATAAAATACCAAATAAGACCCATATTTCAGTTCTGCCATTATATCTGTCTATCCACCCTTCTTTCTCTCCATCAGATGACACTTCTGCACTTCCCTTCCTCTGACACTTTCCAGGAAGAGCTGCTTCTTCTCTTTTAGGTATCTGTTAATGTTTTCAGTATTGCTCAGGAATTTTTGGCTGGCTTTTACTTGAGTACCTGTTGAATTCTGCCTCCAAGATGCAGGAAATGGTAATTTACACCTTAGCTGATGGGAACATTATTAGATGTGATATCTCAAATATTCTATCTAGTAAAAGGCAACAGTTTCTGCACAAAAATTATGTCCTTCTTGTAGTAGTTAGTAAAAAGCACACAAAGATAATGACTAAGGAAGAATTAAAAAGCATATGAAGCAATTATTTACAATCATATTCTTACTGTCTTTCATTAGTGAAACCAAAGACATTTGTCTATTTTTGGTCTCTTAGTTCTTCTGGGGTAACAAGTTTTCTTGAGATGTAAACACAAATTATACTTGGCTGTTATATAGTGAATTGACTAAATAATAATAAAACATTACAGGTGACTTAGCTGTGAAAGAGCCACAGGCAGTTGTCTGAAAAAATCACAATCATTTTGGGCTGCAAATAAAAACAGAAAGGTAAGAAAAATTATGAAGAAAGTAAAACTATGAACGACTGGAGATCTCAAACATCTTTCTACAAGAGTAAGTGAATTCACAGAAATTGCCTTATACGTGATGATACTTCCATCATAATTACTCAGGAAGGATAGACACTATTTTCATGCCAAAGATGCAACTGTTTAGAGGTCTTAGGTAATATGAGGGCATTGATGGACATCCTCAGAACAGGCTCATACATTCTTGTAGGCTTTCTCTCCCAGACATTTTATGGCCTTTTCGTTCATCAAGGATATTTTATTTTCTGTTTATAAACCCAACTGCTGTCTTAATTTAAGGTAGTAGGAAATAAAGGCATAGGAAAGGCATAGGAAACAAAATGGGCTGTCTCAGGTCCAATCTATAAAGGGCTAGGACAGAAAAAGGGTAAGTATATAATGCTTTCTATTTCATATACTTAAACCACTAAGACATTTTTGCCAACATAAGACAAAAGGTTAAACAGCCTGTAAGATAATAGCCTGTTTCTCAAACAGCAAAAAAAAGAGACATAAAGAAGCATATGTTCTTTCTAGAACTGTAATGCAAGTCAGAGTAAGAGTAGTAAACGCTCCTCCACTGCTTCAGTTCCCAGGTGTACGCTTAGTTCATTGGATTAGGCCTCCTGACTGGACACAGGGCAAGTCAACCCTTTTAAGAAAACATATTAAGAACATGCTTTTAGTAGGCACTGATGTTCCGGGGGTGAGTGGGGGAGCGGAATTAAAGGCTTGCAAGCAGTTTCAGCCAATTGATGATTGCCAGGTAATAAACATCTTGTTCTAACATATGGCATCCTTAAGCACTTTCCAGTGAGTTGGGTAAAACCTTATTTGTTCAAGGTCACTGATGTGGTGGGATTTGTCATTCCTGACCTGACATCAGTATAGGTCAAGTTAGTATAGAATAGTTTGGTACTTAGCTTTGGGCTTCTTGTAATCCATTATTATTATGAACTGAAAAAGAAGCCAACAACCCCTTTTCCTGTGTTGTCTGGAAAAAGTGAGCTCAGTAAGAAAAACAAAAATGAAGTTCACCTTAAAAACATTTCTGGGGAATGGAAACTTTGATTTAAAGTGACAATTGTAATAATATTTTCCCATTTTATTTTGAGTTTTCTTCAGGCTGTGGAAAAACAAATTAAAAAAAGAAAATAAAATTATTTGAGCGGAAGGAAGATAGAGAAACTCTTAAATAAAAGGGCATAAAGCAGAGATTGCAACCCACAAACCAAGCAAAAATATTAAATGAATGATATTTTAGATACATTTAGTATTTAATAACAGTAATTAAATCTGGTAAACTTTTTGTGTCATAGATTTTAAAGCAGTTATAAAGCAGGCTAAAGTTCTCGTTAACCACTTTTATAGATAAAATACTGTCATAGAGGAAATGACCAACATTTTCAAAGACAAGTATCAGAGCAGATGACATGCCAATGATTTTAAAGTTTGCCCCTACTGTGCCAAATAACCATAAAATTTCAATTATGTATTATACAATATTTGTATAATGCACATCAAAAGAACAGAGTCAGAGGATTAAACATGTTCTGAAAATAGTGTCTCATCCTGATCTAGGAATTTGTCATGATGAGGAGGAAAAACAGAATGTTACCTTTTATGTACTACAGATCAGACAGAAGTACTATCTTTCCTTGGAAAGTAAATCTGCTCAATAGCCATCAAGTCAAAACAATGACTGAGTTATATCTTTAAGGAAATAACTGGGTAGGATAAGATTTTTGTCACAAGAATCTGAGAGCACTCTAATCTGCCATCCTTTTAGAATTCAAGGTGAATGTCCAAAGGTAAAAAATAAAGTAGATATATTTCTCAATGTATAGAGGTATTTTCATAGAACGACATGATGTTTGCAATTGTATGTGTCTAGCAGAAGGAAGAATTAAGCCCTCAAGGAGTAGGAAAATCATGGCTCCATCAGTCAAAGTGCTAGCTTTTTAGCTTCTTTATGTTTATTACTTTCAAACCTGATTGAAATGATTTATTATCCAATCTCCATATTTTATTATTTTGCCTTACACATCTTTTACTCAAGTGACTGACCATAATTCCCTGCAGTCGTTCTAATAATAAAAGAAGTCTGTTAATATGATTTCCTCCATAGATCATTTAATATTCATCACACCTGGATAACATAAATGATTTATGTTTTGAAAGTGGAAGAAAGAAGCCTACAGCTCTGCTCAGAATTGAGATTTTCAGGTATTTTTAGCAGTGCCTTATTATATCTTTATTATGTCAACTGACCCATTTTGACTTCAGATCATCTGGTAGAAAATTAGCTTTTGGCCAAACTAAAGAGCAAGAATTCAATATTGTATACATAAATTATAATATTGGCTGGTCATAATGTGCTTTCTTTATGTAGGTCTGATTTCATGACAGTAACTTCGTTAATACACAAATGGGAAAGAAAAAGTATTCCATAGGGTTGAAACAACAGAAAAAAATCCTACTTCCACTGAATTTAATGAGGCCAGGATTTCATCTCTGTCCATACGTTTTCAAGATCAACCTCTGAAAAAATGTTTAAAATATTTAGGCCTGATGGAATGCTGGATCTGTAATATGTAGACAAAAGCATCCTCAATACCTTGAAAAGATGTAGCTATGTTAAATTCAGGCTATGAATTCATCTTATAGGAAAGAAAACATTTACTGATAGGAAAAGGTTTGGACTTAACATTCCTACTTAGAGTTAATGATATACAGAGCAAGATAACAAAATGTATAGAAATAAAAGAGACAACAGTGGAGACAACATTGTAAAATGTTTTTTAAGTAAGTGCTGACTTTCTTCTTGGTGACTTTCTAATATTTGAACAAATATTAGTGGTGTTATTATCCACATATCCATAAAAATGAAGGTAAAACAAAGCACATGGTCCAAGATTTCTAGGGCCCAACTCTTGCATTGGTGGTCACAGACATCTATTTCTGAAAATTAACAGTTTCAGAGATTCTTGTATTTTCTCTTCACAGAGGGCATCCCAGGCAAATACGAGAAATGTGCGTTTCATTTTGTATGTAAAACCTTTTTCTGGGCTATGATTTGGTTTTGATGTGAACTATTTTAATAAATTATGTTTCAGAATATACTTGTGATTATAGTTTTAAGCATGTATAGAATAGTTAAGAAATAGCAAATCTAAGTATTTTTTCTTACATAATGTCTGCAATAACAATAAAATCTGAGATTTGCCTCTCTAAATTCTTACACTTCATATACATGCCTATCCTTTGATTGAATCTGTCAATGAGACAATAAAGATTACTGTTCTGTATTTAACACTGCCATAATTGTGACAAAAATGCCAAGATTTACAAAGTAAGTTAGAGAAGTTATGTGTATAAATTCAGATTATATATTTGCTAAACACATTTCTAATCAATAACCTTTTGAGAACATAGTTTACATCTGGAATCCTTCTCTAGTACAATGATACATCATTAACTTAGCAATTTTTCCTCTTGCTATAAAATGTGCTGACAAGGACAACTGGAAAGACAAGTAGTATAGATTGAAATGGTAAATGTCAATATGATTTAGGCAACATGAACCATCATTAACTGTCTTTGAAATGTCAATACAAAAAAAATTGAATAAAGCACAGCAAGCACGTGGAAGAGCCAAGAAATGAACTTAGGCCTTATGAATCCCTGTGCACTGTCTTAACTACAAAATCATTCCTGATAACTAACATAGTCCATGATTTGAAAAGGCCTTTAAGTTTTTATATGCCTGTTATTTGTTTGCAAAGATGGATATGGACAAAAATTCAAATATTGTGATTGCTTTAAGTTAGCAGCAGTTATAAGGGTATCTTGACTACCACTGCATGTGAACTAAACCAGCATGCTGAAAAACCTGTGGTTATATTCCAAAGCCTGTGAATTTTTGGAGAATATTGATGATCCAGTAAAAAAAGGAACAGGAGAGGCTGACATCAAATGGACAATTTTATCCGTTACTAAAGAAGAATAGGGAAAATCCTAGTGGTTCTTGCTTATGAGCTATACTTCAAGTGGAACAGTTTCATTTCACATTAGCCTGAAACGCATGTAGCACCGCATGTTCTTATCTTTCACTGAATCTTTGAAATATTTGAACATTTGAAGATTTTCAAACCATCAAGAAGGATGAAAAAGAAGGTTAATAACCTCACTTTTTGTTCAGTATCATGTGCAGTATTTTCACTAGATCCAACGACAGACTTCTGCATAAAAAGGGATCTAACTATTTTACAACTACAGAAATATTCCTTTTCCCAAAGTGGATACTTTCTTTTGACATGTTCACTGAAACAACTTGAGCTGTATGTAATGATTGTCATTTAGCTGGGAGTAAAGATACCTTTTCACTTTCATACATATACCCCTATAATAAATATGTCTTTATTATAGCTCACCATGTTTATCTGCTTCAGAGAAACTATCTGGAAACAACGGAAAGCACTAATAAGGTATAAATAATTCCATCCAACAAGGAAAGAGATTGGTGGTGGCAGCTGCTTTTCATGCTCAAGTGCTTGACAAGAGTCAATGGAAATGCCTTACAATGAGCTTTTGCTTCCACCATACATCTCCTAATTTGTAAAATGCCATAACCACCAATAGTACAACCTTCTTCTCAATATCTGAGGTCTCTAAGAAATTAGGATATAACACATGGCTTTGTGAGCAGTAATAAATTTAGCCTCACGACTGACTTGACACATGCACATAAATTGAGAGGATAACAGTGTAAAAAAATCCACACAGACTCAGATATTGTTTTCAGATGCCAGCGTTTCAGCTACTAATATATTCAAGTGCCCCTGAGTTGCTAAGATCAAACTGCACACAAGCATACCCTGGGGTTGAGGGAGAAGAAAAATATTCAGAATCAAGTCAAAGAATTAAATTATTCCTTTCACTAATTTGATCTATTTTTGAGAAAGTCATATGGGGATGTAATATACTCATCGCTAACCCTGAGTAATTAAGGCGGCAACAACAGCAGGACCTGCATTCTGTCACTTCCAACTTGTCAGGACACTGTAGTCTTTAATTTCAGATTTCATTAGAGAGATCTATGATCAACTGGATTAAGATTCAGTTGGACAGAGGTATTTTTTCATTTATTATTTGAAAGGATACACCTGAAACAGAAATAACAATTTCTGCGGAGTCTCACAGTTCACTTTCTTAGTAAGAAAAGGCAGTAATCTTTGGCTCTCAGTATACAGTTTTTCTGCACCCTATGTTGGCTCCTTTACACTGTAGCACTTACCATAGCAGCTGTGCTTTTTAAAAGCCACACTATTAACATGAAAAGTGAAGGAAATCAGAAAAGGGGAGTTTTTTGATCAAGAACCCTGGACAATGCCAACGTTTCTTAGAAAAAAATAAAGCCAACGCCAAGAACTGAACAAATTTACAATCTGTGGGTTCTTTTTTGTGAAAGCCTACTGCAATAATCAAAGATGATAAATTAAGTAATATATGATGTATTAAATATTTATAACAAAATAGGAATTATTAATTAAGTACCTGGAAAACCAGGAAAATCCAGATTTCTATACAGATACTTAAGGGCTTTTTATTAGACTATAAAAGAATACATACTTTTGAATTAATTCAAATTGTATTTGATAACTGCATAGTATTAAAATATATAATCCAGTCAGTATAATAACCAGGGTTTCACCATACATAAAGGAAAGAGGCGGGGGGAAACCTCTTGCTTAAGAATCCTGAAGGAAAAAGATTGTACTTCTGTAGTGAAGATGGTTCACTGGATCCCTAGAGCAAATTTGCACATATATACAATTTTTTGTTGTGTTTCCCATTAGGTCACATCATAACTTAGGCCTAGTGTTCCATCGCCTCCAGGTATTTTTTTTTTCTAAGAGAAGATAGCTAAATTCAACTTTTTAGTAGAATGTAGTTGATTTACAGTACATTTACTTTAAATTTTTTGAAGCAGATTTTAAAGTAGATTTTTTTTTGGCTTTTAAAGTAGATATTTTTGCTACTTTTTAGTTGACTGTCAGGAAATTTTTGGAGGGAACTTATTTTATCCAATTTTGAATCAGTAAAAAATTTTGTTGAGGAAAATAATTAATGACTTTTAAATATCCTTCTTCATAACATTTAAGGAATATAAACCTTCTAGTCTGTTTGAGACTGTGCAAGTCTCTGTCCTGTATCAAAGGTTGTGACTTCTAATGTCCTTAGCACAATATTGAGCAACTTAATGTACTTTAACAAAATGAATTTGAGGACTTTAATAAAAAAAAAAAACCACACCTGGCCTAAGATCATGCAGCTCCGAAGATCACTCTTTACTATGTTGATCACTGCAGACTTTATTCATTGACCCTGCTGAATCAAAAGACTCTCAGTTTAAGCATCTCAGTTTAAAAGGTGATGGTTCAAACCAGTAGCTCCCATTCAGCATCTGAAGTTATAGACATGGATGTCTGGATTCACTGATTTCTTTATGCAACTCTAAGGATAGAAAAGTTCATCTGTAAGATGAACATCGCTAGGGCCTAAGTATGTTTAATTGTTTATCAAAATGTATGAAAAAAAAAACCTAAAAACAATCTCATGTTAACATAGCTCAGAAAAAGATAGAGAGTTTTTGTTTGGGAAAAAAAATTTCAGACTCTTCATTGATGTGGCTAGTGACACCTCATTAGTTGCTGAAGACTCATTAAATTTACACTTTAGAATTAGGAGTACATTGGACATCAAAAATAACATATAATTTTTAATAATTCTGAAGCCAGTGGATGAATTAATAGAAGGTAAAATAATAGTAAAATAGAATAAGAGTAAAAACAGATGGATGGTCATATGAAGAAATGCCATATCAAGTAGTGAATGTAAACCCAAATGTTGTCTTTGATATTGAGATAGGCAAGCCAGTAATAATTTCATGTTTGGCAAACATGATACAAAATGTGGTGTTTAAGTAAGAGTCATTTTAATTATAATTCTTAGTTCCAAGTGTAGCATCCATTTTCACAGAGGTTAAAACCTGGAAAAACTATCACATGCTGGTTTTGGTAGGTCTATAGGAATCAGGAGTACTAATATGCAGCCTTGTGAGAAGTAAAGACACACTGCTTGAAATAGCTGCTCTTACTAACCTGATTTTTCCCACTTCTATGTTCAAGTAGCCTTTACCCCCAATAATTGTTCTACCTTCCCCTAAATAGGCCTCATCTTAGCTCAGTTAACCAAAATCCCCTGCTTTTACCTTTAAAGTTATGGTCTAAGCACCTGAAATAGAATACTTGAAAGCAAATCCACAATTTGTTATGAACCTAGAAAAATTTACCTCTAAACACCATTGTAACTGATTCACAAGAGAAGCTCTTCATGTTCAAGTATGCTCTTAATATCCTCATAAACAACAAAGATAAGAAGGGAAAAATACATGCTAATATTCAATAGTCAAAAGAGGAAAATGAAGCCTCAATAACTGAATTTTCTGGCTTTCAAGACAGACCAAGACTGAGTGTAAGGAGACATGATGGCCATTTATGTTTACTTTGTTGAAATAATAATATGCCTGAACAGTAACTGGACCCCTTTACATAAAAGGCTGCCTGAGGAACATTCCATTTGTCATGTCAAATTGGTACAGCAAGGTGCTGAACATGGTGTTTTGTATGAACTGTATTAGCATCATCTGATGAACTTTCCCAACTTCCCTGAGCAACTGCACTTACCATTGATGTAGTGAGACCTGTAAAACAAATTGGAAGTAACTCTTATTTTGTACCTATTGGTAAATTACATGACATTTATGCCAAAAAAGCCTCACAAGCTGCCATACCAGCTGGAAATACTTCAGTTTAGTATAACAAGCAACCCTGAAGAGCTTTTATAGATATGACTAATTCAGTTTAGCTTCATTGTAAATTAATGCATTGGGACAGCCAATAGTAAAGCTATTAAAAGAATGAAACGGCGGTGGAATTGTCAAAATTTCTCCCTTAGCCTGCATTTAGGAAGACAATTTCAGCTACATGGGTCTCCAGTCAGTGGCAGAGACAGTCATACATTACATTCAAATGTGTATGAGGTTTTTGGGGAAAGGACTTGCGGAAAACAGTCTGTCTTACCCCCTGAACAGTACAATGTGCATGCATATGAAATTTACTTTAGTTAACATGACAAAAGGGATAACACTGCAATTAGACAAAGAATGCCCCCTATCAGGCAAAAGCCTGTCCAAACAGATGGGCTTTCCAATACACTTGAAGGTCAACAGATTCTGAATTTGCCTACGAATGTGTCAGTAATCACGATAGCTTATAATCTTTCTCTATTGCAGCTATTAGATAACCTGTACACATCTCAGCAATTAACAGATAAGGCCCATAAAGCAAACTGAAAAATAAACTAGATCCTCTTTTATTAAAGAAAAAAGAAATCTTGTTGGTCCTAATTGGAAGAAGGTTAATAGGGAGGTTTAGTTCCACTGTGGGTTATTTGGATTTTGTCTGTAATCACAGAAAAGCCTAATCTAGAAACTACCAGGAGAAAATTTCCTCAAAGTTTCTTCTGTGGGACTTGCTTTGAAGTAAGGAAATTTAAGAGCAGAGGTAGTCAGGCTTAATCATCAAAGGGTTTTCTCTGTGTTTGGAAATTCCTTTTTATTTGGTTAAATGCTTCTTAAGTATATTTATGGTGCAGTACATAAGTGAAACTTAAATGCATATACAAAATGCCCTTCCACATGGAATATTGATGTTTTCATATGGTTTAATGGATGCTCCAGCTACACAGTCAAAGCAGGAAATTAATATTTAAGACAATTTGCATATATATGGATAGAAGACTTGGTCTGAAATTCTGAATCTTAGTCTGGTCAGACTGAATGGGGTCATTTAATGAGCTAAGTGTGGACAATGTCTTTTAAGAGATTTCACATGAAGCAATCTTATGAGAATAAATTCTCAAAGGCACACCAGGCAGAGAATATTTAATCCCAAATAACACTGCCTTAATATTATAGTTTCAATAAACAAAGCAAAATGTTATTTTCTGTTGCACTGATACAAATCTTACATAGCACTATTAAAATCAATGACATTAAATCTACTGTAAAAACTATAAATAAAAATGGAATTTAAGGCTTTCATAGTAAAGTTCTCCAGGGCTAAGCATACAAAGGATATCAGAAAATTCTGCTGTTCTCCAAATTGTAGCTGTTGATACATCCTCATTCTTCATGTATCCTTTTTTTAATCCTTATCTTCAACTGTTTCCTTGCTCCATTTGCTTTTTTTGATCATTCTGCCTTGAGCCTTAAAAGACTGCATTTGAACAAAAGCACCTACAGAATGTGATACTTAAGTCTGTTGCTTTCAGTGCATTTTTCTTGTCTCATATTCTGTTCCTCTTGATTAATCTGTCTTTACTTTCAACCTATCTTTCTCTCCTCTCCTTCTTCATGTGTTCTTCCTTTGTTTGAAGGAAAGAAAAAAAAGTTCCTTGAACCACTAAAAACCAGCCCGAACTCTCTGATAAATTACTATCATCTAAGACTCTCTAATCAACTGGGAACACTCTCTCAGGGAAATCTCTTACCCTATTAATCAATCCCATCCTTACAGTATGGTCTGAAGAACATAAAAGGAAACTATTTCTATTTCTTAGCTGTCTGAAAGGATGCTCCCCTCCATATCTGTTTCTTCTCTCAACATCTTGCTTCTCTTTTTGTCGCAGGGAACCTTTGGATCTACCAAGCTTAACTTGGACATGTTAAAGGATGCACATACACACACACACACCCCCCAACCCCCAACATGCCAGATGGTAAATAAGGAGGTAGTATTTAAAAACTGGTGACAATATGACTCACTCAATCTTCCCAGATATATGCAGTCCATGGTACAAAACATTTTCACTACTAGACCCTATTTCCTGATTTCTTGCCTAAATCTCAAAGCTATAGTTTGCTCCGAGAAACTGAATGACTGTCACCAGCTTGCTTAATAGTACCTCATTCTAGGATTGGATTTACTGCACCAACCCATAGTATCTCTGCTCTCTATTTCTTTGTAAAGAAAAACTAGAGGGGTTTATGATTTAGAATAATTAAAGATGCATCTCTGCATGCCCAATATCACTACAAGTCAGAATAATGACTGATATTCTTTAAAACAATCATCTCTTCCGTCAACTCAGCACAAGTGTGCAGTGCAGCACTGGTTTTCAGTCAAATAAAAAGCCAGGTTTTCATTTTAATAAAATGGATCAATTGTACAGAAAACGCTTATGTACAGCAGTAATCAGATGTACTTTACATGCTTCAGATTGTTTGCAAAAAAAGACAGGAAGGTCTGGCTCTGACAGACGAAAGTCATGGCCCCCAAACAATATTAGTGTTTTTTAAAGCAATCGGTAAATATCTGAAGAGAAATCCTCATGACATAGTATACGTGGACTTCCAAACCCTTCAGACAGTCCTCAGCAAAGGCCAAAAAAGCCTTTGCCTTCATTTGCAAGAAAATGATTTTGTCTTGACAGTAAAAGGAGGGTTCTTTTGTTAAAGTGTTAAACATGAAAGCAAAGACAGAAATTAATTATAAGGTTGCACAACGGAGGAATTGTTTAGCAGTGAAGTCTCAAAGAAAGGTAACCTTCCTGTGTTGCAGATGTACATATATATATATACACATATATACATAAAAACACATTTATGATCTGAAAATACGGTCAAAGACTAAAACGTCTGTGCTAAATGTTTCATAATAATCAAAAGTAAAACTTACTACAAAGAGCTGCAGAAAGATCTCACAATATAACATGATTTGGCAATAAAATTGGAGCTGATATCCAGTATGAATATATTCAAATTAATGCACAGAGGGGGAAAAATCCCTGAGAATATATACATGGCATGGGTTCTAAACTACTTACAACTAATGAAAAATAAAGAGTGGATTCTGTGGGAATATAAGCTCTTTCCTCAGCAGCAAGGAAAAGTTTAGAACATTACAGAAATAGATAAAAGAGTTGACTGCAAAACAGAAGGCATGTTTGTAACTTCCAGTCACCCAAACTAAAAAAATTATATAGAAGAAATAAAAATCTAAAGACTAGGCTGACAAGGAGGTATAGAAAAGCTTACATAAGATGCCCTAGGAGACCATATAGCTGAACAGAAAATGAGTTGGAAACTACTCTGGTTTGGAAAAAATCTGGTTAAAAACAATAGTAATAAAATTAATCCGTCCCACCATCAGATGCACCATATAGTCACACAAGCACTTGCGCCAAAACAAGTGATAAGGCAGCACGGGGACAGGGATTAAATGAATGGGGGTATACTGTGATTACACCTTTCAGGGACAAGGCTGGCTTTAAATGTTTGCAAAACAACAGACTAACTAAACCACAACATTTCACCTCAGAAGAAAAACAACTGAGGAAGGATATAAAGATGGCAAACCAAAAATTTCATAACTGAGCTCCTACATACAATTTTGCCAAAATCATAACTGAAGGGAACAAATTTTTGCTTCACTTCATTCTGCAAAATCTGGTGGGTACCAATTTACAATTATCTGACATTGCCTTCTGTACAACACAGGTAATTCTTCAGGCATTATATTATGTTAATTAAAATGTATAAATTAGGCTACTGAACAACTTATCAAATACAGAAAATGTTTATATACTATTTCTTTCAGTCACACAGCTGCTTTAAAGAAGGTGAATTTTTTTTGTTAATTTGATCACCTCTGTGACTGAGAGAGAAAAAATGTTTTCAGTTTTTTTCTATAAAATTTACCATTTTTGGTAAATATTTGCATCTTTTGATCTACATCTTGCACTTCCACTACTTTTCTCCCTTGCAAGATCATAGTGAAAACAGAAAAGGCAATGGTGAGAAATGAATGAAATAACAAACTGGAACAGCTAACCTGAAATTTGTAACAGATTCTGCAAAATTCTTTCAAGTTCAAACACTGACAACTTTCTTTTATCCTTCCTCTACACAGGGGTAGCTTACATTTAAAGTTCCATCTGTAACAAATTCGGTAGAATACATAAAGGTGTTAAAGCCTGAACATATTTGTGATGTCTATTAAAAATTTTGAAATGACTGACTTTTCTTTCTTTCACTAATTACAGTGCTTTGTTTAGTTACAGGTGGTGTTAGCAACAGGTTTTAACATCATCCTCATCCTAGAATGGGGCAAAGACAACTTTTTAGTTTTCCCAAGATCATTATGTCCCCAAAAGCTCAAAAGAGAAACACATCTTCAAAGTCAAAACATAAGTTAGAAAGCAATCCATGATGAGCAATCATTAAAAAAACCTGATCCTCACAGAAGCTGACAGTTAATGACAGTTCTAAATTTAGAAAGGAGTCTTGAAACCCATTTTCCCTGTAGTGTTCCAGGGACATTTTGCTTCTTGAGGGAAAATAAACTCACGGCCCATTTACAAGATAGCATATAAATTTGTGGCTCTCAAAAATATAAAATAAACACCCATTCTCCTTCAGTTTTTCATCTTTCCCACTTCATTAAAAAATTTGCTTTAAGTAGAAAACGTTAATAACTGAGGTTCTTTGGTGTATGAGAAATTATGTAACAACTCAGGGAAACCCATATGGCAAAAGTTTCAGAGTTGAACCACAGCTAAATTTGAATCACCAGAGATATCTTTAAATAAAATTAGTGATAGAAAGACTATTAAGCATTCCAAAGAGCTATTTCTGCTTTGGTGTGATTCATGCTGGAAAACAACTCATTTTTAAACTAAATGAGACCTAACACAAAGCCATATGAGTTAGGCCACCATCCTGATGAAGGGAGGCTCCAGGTGGCTGATCTTGATGCGTTTCTGTACTGCTATTATCATCTAAGGAGGAAAGGAAGAAGGTGAGTCTATGCACACTACATGTCACAGTCACAATAGATGCATTATGTATTAAGGCTCTATTAGCAGGAAAGACTTGTCATGCAATTGCAGCGTGGCTTAGTGCAAACAAGTTTTTTGTTTTTAGATTTGTCTGACAAGTCTTTAAAACCTGCTATACTTAGGGATCTAGAGGCAAGGGTTGGTTAATACAGAAGAATGCTGGGATCAGCATTCAGAAGATCCAGTAGCAGAATGGTACTGCAAAGATATAACAGAAGAATTGGTTGACAGTAGGAACAGAATTGTTTATCTGGGATTCAGAAGACTTAAAACCCATCATATATCTTGGTGGAACACTGCTTCACCTTCTCACTAAGAGTCTCAGTTAGGGTGTCCCAAAGCACACACATACAAATGTTAGACATGGCTTACACTTGCATAGACAGATCTACCTGAATAGTTCTAGGTAAAAGATGCGGCACATTGTTTGAATTTACTCACTTGGGCAGTGTCACACCTTCACCTATGTCAGTCAGTCTCATGCAGTGAGGATCTTAGTCCTAAACAATCTGCAAAGCTGAGCTGAATAAATAAATGTAAGAAAACAAAAAGCAAAATGTTATAGGGTTGCTTTTTGTTTCTTATGAAATCCTCAGCAGCATGTTTCAAGCTTCAGTTTGTGTACAGTGAAAACAATTAACTAAAGTAAATCAAAGTATTTTCTTTCTAAAGAAAATTGGACAAATTCCAGGGTCACTTACAAAAAACAAAAAAAAAAAAAAGAAAAGAAAAATAAAAGAGTAGGGCTGTTACACAGGATTGAGTGATAGAATCATATTCTCTTGTCATTTTATGTGAACAATTTCCAGCCTCTGCCAGTTATTATAAATGAACCATTTTTACTCTCCCTTGACCTGACCAGGGAGTTTATTTTACTCTCTGATGAAAGGATAATTTGTATTAGAACATACAATCATTTTGCACATCACTTTGGTCTCCCCACCTTTAATTCATGTTTCACACACCTACTCATACTGCCCCCCCCTTCCTCTCAACATCCCTCTTTTGAATGAAACACACAGATCTTGAAATCTCTCTCAGAAATGCATACAAGAACATATTCCTTGGCAACATGACTCACTCCAGTGTCTTAGCCTCATTAGTAAGCAAGGCAGATGCCCAGATACCAATGCTGTCTGTAGTACATACATTTTTATATAACATCTCATTATTTATATATAAATATATAATGCCTTGTCTTGAGAATACAGCATCAATTTTTGGTTGAACATTAGTAAGATTCACTCATACTTACAAGTGTCTTGTTTATTTTAGTTCACTTCGTAGTTTTCTTCTTTAAATTTTGTCATGAATTATGCTTACTTAGAAGAAAGTAAACCCCCTTTGGGACATTTTCCCCTGAATGCATTACATATTCCAAAATGTCAATGGCAGAATCTCTTACAGTATAGCAGTTGACAGTCTGCATACTTTAATCAAGCCAGAAATTTTTAATTATACTGCTAGAGGCATCCCATTAACATTTCTTTTCTTTAATAAGGACTCTATGACAAATTAAAAAAAAAAAAGGTAGAGCCTGCAGTTCTTTGGAAAGAAAGAGGAGGGCACTCTTCTGTTTCTTAAACACAGCCAAATCTGAACGTTATGATCATGAAACAATAATATAATTTGTTTTCTTTTACAGCAAGCAAGAGAAAATCTTACGTTTGATACTGTTAATTGTAATGCTTCTGGATACTGTAACTGTTCTAACAATAGCAGGACCTTTAAATAAAATTCTCCTCCCTACCCATTTCCCCTTTTTCTGTCTTCTGGCATTTAGTACTGGGAGTGGGTAGCCCCATGCAGTTGGGAACTGTGTACCTGAACAAATACAGCTGTAAGAACAGCATGTGTCTTGCCCTGTTTAAGCTCACCTTGAACAATGTCAAGGCAGGGGATTTTAGTTTGGGAAATGGAGCATCAAATATAAGGCCTCCTCAGATGCCTGCTTTTGGAAAGAAAGGGACCATTATAAAATATCTGTTGGCCTTTGAAACAGATTAAAGAAAAAAGCAAAAGGACTCTGCAGTCATTATTGAGACAGATTTTCTCCTCGTCTTAGAAAGGTAACATAATTTCTCATAGAAATTTATTTTAGATTTAAATGTTATCCTATCATTGTCATTTAAGTCACGATTTCAGATACTGTTGAAAAATATTTTTTTATATTTCATGAAATATATGGAATTAATGATCTACTTTTGATGGCCTGTACTTTTGGACCTGAGTTCGTAATTTGCCTTGTGGGTTTTTTTGCAAGGATGAGCTCATTAGCCACAGGGTTCCTGACTTCATTCCAAAGCAAGTTGTGCTTTCTCTACAAATTCTCTTTAATCTTCATTTGGATACATTGTATTTTTCTCCCTGGTCTGAAAGTACTATTTACATAGCATTACTGTTTTAAGCTTTTTTTCATTCTTTCTACACCATAGGTGGCAGGACTGTAAGAGGTGAGAAAAATAATCTATATGCTATCAGTAATGGCTGGGAAGTTACAGCTGGAAGTTATATGATATATAGGACTATTAATGTATGTGATGGTAACAGGATAATGGACAATTTGGCTGAAATTGCAGTTAAATACAAGATAAGCTCTATTCACAGACTTCTTGTTTGACTGAGCAAATAAATACAGCACATTTAAAATGGTATAATCACCCCCAAACAGATAAGATACCACAGCTTGAAAAAGGGACTTAAATGCCTAATACATAAATTGCATGGTTTAAACTCGCAGATCCAAAGGCGCAACCTTGAAACTATGCCCTTGGATTACATAGATTCTAGGTAGCACATAAACTGAAGAAGGAGTGCAACATAAAAGTTCTTCAGATAAGAAAATCTCAGCTTCTCTAAGTGATGAGTTAAGTGTCATGTACCTCACTGCAGATGGCAAACCTAAGCGTTCCTCTGCCTACTCTTCTGAAGCTCTTGAGCCAGTAGGTTTTAAAGTAAACAAACTCATTTTCTCTTAAAAAAAAAAAACAAAAACAAAACAAAACAAACCCGAAATTGTTTTCTTTTTCAAAATGGCCAGAAAATGAGTGAGATTTTCCTTCCCCTTGCTTTGAGACAAAAACTTATTCATTAGAGCAGTGACCCAGGCTTCATTCTCTTTCCTTCTTTAAAGTGGTGTTCAAACCTATGTAACTACCACCTATGAAAAATGCACAGATGCAAATATACAGAGGAGCTTTCAAGCTTTCTATGGAGGCTGTGGCATTTTCCATGTAAGAATTAAGAGGTTACTTGTTGTGGGATTAGGGGGAGAAGAAAGGTCGAATATTACTCTCTGGCCTCTGAATTACAGCAGGCAATTGGGAAGGTGGATTCCTAGGTTGATCTCCAGAATAAAAGCACAAATGTAATATAAACCAGTAAGGAAGAAAAATAAAGTAAAATGGATCTTTGTTTAAACGCTGTCCATCTCTCTTCTTTTCCTTTCTGTTCAAATGGAACCAATTCTGCAGCTTAGGCTGACTCCAGCAACAAGTACAGTACATGAGAGTGCAGTGACTGCTTATGTAACAACATATTTACAGATGTTCCTATCTGGAACACAGGTGTCCCCTTTTGATATTTTTCTGGCTAGACAGCCAGCATAGTAATTTTTTGGAGATCATCCACAGCCATTTCATAAAGAGAATTGTACATCTTCACTGCCACTAATTATAGTAATCATCTTCCTCCATAACAAGCCAAGGGCTTGCACCACAGCAACTAATTTTGTTTTTACTCCTGACTCCAAATTGCTACTACATTGTCCAACCTTCTCTCAATTAAAAATTGTCTAAGTGTTTAGTTGGACTTAAAGCAGAGCAAGTAATATTATTTTCTTCAAGATGTTTCTAGACATTGATTTTTAAGCAACACTGGATTTAACTGTGAAGCAGAAGAAAGAATTACATTTTGAGGTGTTTCTCAGGAGAGTGGGTGACAGTTATGTTGCAATATCATGTTTACAAAAAATCATCCTTTTTGTTAAAAAGTACCTCAAAAACACTGGTTATGTCAGCAACAGGACAAGTGGCCCTCAATATTATCTCAGTTTTGATGAACAAAAAAGGAGGACTGAACAAGTCAGCTATGCTGGTAATGTAATTTTATAAGGTGTTAAAAACTGTATTAATCTATTTGAAATTAACGCCCAGTAGGTAAGTATGAGAGCCAAAGAAATGAAACAATGGGAGTAAAATAATGATGGATATACTTGTTAAAAATAGTGAAATAATGACATTTTAACATCTGTCACATTCAGAAAATTCTCACAGAGATGTCATGATTGATCTGAAATTTAGCTGTGACATTGAAAACTACAGTATATATAGGAATATGTCAAAAGTTGGATACTGCTCAGAGAAATTAAAATAACAACGATAATATAGAAGATGACATAATTATTGTTTCCAGTAACTTCCTTATGCAATTTCCTCTATTTTTAAGAATATTTATTCTTAAAGTCCTGTAGGCTTCATATCCAAAGTCATGTTAGCTTAATTCTGTTCCATACTTTACCAATTATAAATATTTTGTGATTTTAAAAATATTTATACCTATGCAAACAGGACATTTTCAAGTAGTATTGAATTTATTGTCTCTGCATAGAATATGACAAATGAATTCTCTGTAGGCTGCTTGAGCTACATTTCTCTCTTAACTGGGCTAGGAATTTAATTTTTGCACTCAGAAATTCTTAGTTAGACACACAGTGTGGGACTGATCTGACTTAACTCAGACATCTAAATGCTAGATGCATAAGTCTGAGCCAGTCACTCCCAATCCCTTTAATAATTGAAGAACAGGCATCTTTAAATGTTTATAATTAGATCAGACAAATTGCATGTTTCTCTCTGTCCCCCCCTCTCCCTGACATTTTACAAATATCCTTGAAAACTGGACATGTGATTGTCTTAAAATTATTAAAATTTTCCATGTCACCATTATGCAGTGTTTTGTTCACAGTGCAAGTCAAGAGAGTGCAATGAGAGAGAGAGTTTGTTGCACGACAGTTCAAGGTCTCCATATCTTTTCTGTATTCTTCACTGTAAATATCAAATGTCAAAATGTTGAACTTACTAGCTTGTAATGGAACTTCAGTTGTCGTTCTCTGTTTCTTCATAGCCTTAGTGTCCTTAAGTGTTCTTGAGAGATTAGGATAACCTTGAGAACAAAAGAAAAAGCAGAAGTAATTTATTGCAAGCAGTACAACCGCAGAGGGTATTATGTTGATAAGGGAATAGCCCTGGAACATGACAAATGCAAATAAGGCAGGCAGTAATGTACTGCATGTTTAAGAACTACTTATATAATAGGTAAGTACTGGGGAAATTATTTCATATCTAGTATGGAAGCTTTTGATATATTTTGCACCAAACACCAAAATGCCATTCTTAGAGATGAACCACTGCTTATCAATCCTTCCTCCCTCAACACATACATACACAGACACACATATTTGTAAACTTTATTAATAAGAACAAGCAGAATCAATTGAAATAAACTATTTTATATATTTTAAAGAGTGTATGCTTATGGGATGAATTTTAAGAAAGACAGCCAGCTCCAGGTATGTTTCAGTACGAATCACTGCAACCATAGTTTAAATGAGACAAGATATTTACAAGGTAATTCTTCTGGTTATTAGAAAGGTAATTATGAGAACAATATAAGGAGAGATAAGTAGCTTCAAAAACATTCAGAAAACAATCCCCCATAAATTTTATGAAGTTATAGAATTAAAAGGGGAAAAGATGAATATTTAGTAACTTAGTGTTTTGTCTAGGGAATACTTCTTTTCCTGTCTCATGCTCCACTGAAAACATTTCAGACCCTTCAAGATTGTAGCATGACATTTCTAGATGTTGATGTAGCTAATGGACAGATGGGGTTCTAGTTCACCCAAAGAGAAGTTAAGCAACCAGAAATTAACACAGAATAATGAACTCAATATTAATTTTTTATCTTTTTAATTACTCAAAGATCAGATTTCCTTTTGCCTCCAACTGTCTCTTTCATTGTGGACAATTCTATTGTTAGTATATTTAGTATGACGGTCTGTCCTGTCAAATATTTTGATACACAAGGAAGCGATATTCTCTAAAAAGACTTTGAGCTGCCATTGGTTTGCCTGTAACAAAAATCTGCAGACTGGCAAATAACTCCCACAGGGCACTTTATTCTTTAAACTTTTTAAATCTAAAAGGTTATCCATTCTCCCTTGCTCATCTGGAGAGGTATGTCACTGCAGAACACTTACATGTTAAGGTACCACATTATTTTGTCACTTCTTCAAGTGAGCTAGCTAACAGAAATAAGAGAAATTTAAAAGGTAAACAATGCAGAAAAATACCTTTCAGATAGGTTATGAACAAAGATGGACACTCATTAAAGCCAAGCATACAAAGAAATTCTATCAGAACTCAAATGTTTCACTCAGGTGATACAAATGTCACAGAAGAAACATGTATTTGAATTTCTATATCTGACAGTGATACTTTTCACAATGACATCTGAACATCTCATCCACATTAGTTAGCTGAAACTTATGACACTATCCCTGCAAATGCAGGAGGGATTGAACATGAATATTTTATAAATAGAAGCTGAGGAAAAAAAGAAATTATGGTGTTCCAATACAGTAAAGACTAATTGCTCCCAAATTTTGCTTGAGCTGATGAGAGAAGTATTTGTCAAAACAAGAAACCAGTGTTCCAGCATCTTGTACAGAGAAAGTTATACTTCTTCTGTAGCTATTCCACATACTTCTATTTGGAAGTCAGTCTGGTTTATCCTATATTATCCATAGAAACTAGTATGCTCAAATCCATAGTTAAGTTACTGGCATTTCTCAGAAAGTAAGAATGAAATCTTTGACCCTTGGAATAGCAAAATCTTTGCTCCAGTGGACAGAGATTTTATTTCTACTTCCTTAGGAGTAACAATTTTAAAACATTTTCATATCCCTGTCTCTATTAGTCAAATAATGTTGTCTTTTCTGAAATCTTTTTAATTAAAGTTGCCTTTAGAAACTGAATTCAGGTCTTCAATCAGAGTAAAATCACTTCTTTTCTTTAACTTTCCAATTTGTATTTAACACAGACTTTTCTCTCTTCAGATATTCAAATTATTTTTCTCTAGTGAAGCTAATGCAGATTTGTACAGTATATGAAGATATTGCTCTCCATGTTTTACAGACCTTTACCTCAACTATGAGGATGTTTTCTAGCCATACGTAAATCAATATTTTAGAGGCTTCATTGAAGAAGAGTTGTTACAAGGTGCTAATACACAAAACATTCCAATGCATAAGATGATATTAAAGTAGGAAATATTTGTCATTTATCCCTCCTATTCCCTAATATAATTCATTATGTAAATCTTTACCATATGGCTATTGATTTCCAGATAGAAGAACACAGAATCTTTTCTTTCTCCTTTTCTTAAAACAAAAAGCATTTTCACTCATCTTCCGAGAGTTTTTGGTTAAAATCCACTCACCAACCTGTAAGCAGTGAGACTCTGGAAACCTTTTATGCTGCTGGTTGAGGAGTAAAATATTCACTGAAACCAAAGACCTATAAATTGCACTACATTTCACTCATGCTCTCTCTCTCTGTAGTTTTCCCTGTTTTGATGTTGGGCTTTTAGCTATACCGCTGCTTCTTTTCCTAGATTATTTGCAGTGAGGATGTATATGTGGGTGTTATTTTTGAGGCTTGAGGTATTGGGGGAAAGGGACATGGAGCCCTGGAAATGACTGCTGAAAACACAAAAAACTTTAACTTAGCTATTTAATTCCTCTTTGTGCTGAGGTGAAAGGGCTGGCACTCTTTTTAAATTATTTTGGGGCAGGTGTGTAGCCTTTTAAGCAATTTCCTTCATTCCAGTCAAATGTATTTCCATGATCTAATCTTTGTGTAAGAAAGCTTATGTTGAACAAATTGTGGCTATTGGTATTTGCATTCCCCACACAGTCAGAGCACCCACACTATCTAGCTTATTACTGAAAATTGCTTTAGAATGCCTTCAGTATGAAAGGTGTTATTATAGTATCAAATCCTACTCTAGTCTGCTTTTCAAATTCTTGATTAAAACAGTATTTTGGGCTAACGGGTTGTCTATTAACATCTCACCTATATACTTTACCCTGAATCATTCTAAATAATTTGTTACAGCTAAGGAAGGTTAAGGCTGCTTAGAATAATAGTCTGCTATTACTGCTTCAAATGAGATGTTTATTGCCACGCTGGATTCAGTATTATAAAATATTATATTCAATCAACTACTGCCAGTCACAGAAGCTGCTAAATTTCTGTGGTGAATGGGAGCTATATGACTGGGGCTAGCATCATACACTGATATCATAAGTATATGCTGTTGAACATATAAGTGAACAGTAGCTTGAGAATTAATTTTTTCATTTATTGCAGAAAGAAATAAAATTTTGGTTACACTAAATGCCATCAAATGATGCATGCACAGATTGTCTTTGCAGTAAGCATTACATGTACTTACAGTTACAAGAGTATGGATAGGACCAGGATCTCTTGTTTTTACTTTTGGGAATCTAATCAGATACACAGCCTTAACATAGGTGTCTCCAGAAAAGCAACCGCAAAGACGTGGCTAAAAGAAACTAAAACAAGAGGTTCTGGACATAGAGAACCAAGGCCTGCTTGTGCATGAGTTTGCTTGGTTTAACATCACTTACTGTGGACTAGAAACAGTTAAGTACTCTGAAGGAAACAGTGCCAGAGACTGCATTTGTTGTGTCCCTTGTCAAAAAAGAAACTCTAAGAGCACTAATAAAATATCAAGTTTTTTTTGGTTAAGGGAGCAGAGGCCTAATTTAACTACCTGAGGTTGAGTCTAGAAGCTCTGAAACCCTGAATACCTCTGTATCCCAACCCTACAGCTGAAGTCAGGCTTGTAGGCCTTGAAAACCAGGCTGCCAGGGGAGGCCCTGCGGGGAGGAGCTGCGGGAAGCCCCCTGCACCTCTGTCCCAGGCTGCGGAGCGATGTTTACCTCAGGCCCTCAGCCCCAGCCTGAGCAATGGCGTCCCCACACCGCAGTGCCCAGCCGGGGGGCATGCTGGCCTGCCCTCCTCAGGGCCAGCCTGCTCACGGCCACTGCTGGCTCCCCTCTCCCTGTCGGGTGCGGAGGCTCTGGAGCCGGTGTGTGAGGAGCCGCCGCGCCCCGCCCAGCCGCCCTGCAGCACCCCTCCTGCAGCTAGGTCACCTTAGCCACCGTCAGGGTAGCCAATCCCTTACGCGACTTAAGTACGCACATAAGCTGCCTTATCAAAATACTTTCCTGACATCCTTACAGACAGGAAAGTTTCTTTTCTACTATTCATACAGTTGATTTCCAAATCAAATCAGAGGTTGATTTTAAAAATCAAATATGTGAATTTTAAAAGAGAATTTTAAAAGAGAATTTTAAAATTTTTCCTTCTTAAATAACAGGTCACAGGTCCCCGAAGGAAAGAATTACCAAACCTGCAGGCAAATGTGCAGGGACGGCTGGTAGCCGCAAACCTGAAGCCCTAGGGATGGTCAATAGCGGGAAGACTGTGGAATTGCTTCTGCACAGGTAAATGCCAGATACCTCAGGAGCAGATCTAGAGAAAGAAAAAATTAGACATGCACTTAGTCTTGTAACATAACTTGGTTCAATAATTTTAGAAAATAGTACAATTAGTAGGAATGTATCAGAGACATTTTCATCTGCACCTGAAAGAAATAACACTGAAGCTTGAAAATCTGTAATAATTTATGGCAGTTCATAATATTCCAAAATCAATCCTTACATATCTTAGATGATATTTACATTATCAGAAGACTTTTTGAATTAATTACTCATTTTAAACATTTCACAGCCTCTGGAGAACTGCACAGCTCCTTTTCCCCTGCATATTTGTCAAGGAGATCAACTTGTTTCAGGGTTAACTGAGTAGTTTACAGAAAAGTGGGAGAAAGAATCTGAGAGACAAGCTTTTCATTTAATAATAATAAAAGCTATCCATGAAAGTCATAACCTTCAGTCAAGTAAAAACAATAAAATCAATTAGGATATAGTCAGGAATGGAATTCCCATTTACAAAAAGTGCAGACTAACTATTCTGTCACTTATGTTTCCTCCATGATAAATAAAAAGTTTGAAATCACGGTTTCCCCTAATGATAGCCAAGTAACTCTAGGCTATAATGTTTCTTTGATAAAAGCATAGAGCAAAATATTTTCAACACTGAAGAAAGTAAAAAAAAAAACTTACAAAATTTTTTTACAAGCTCTGCCATAGTTCTGATGACCTGGCTCTAAGCAGCTCACAGACTTTGAAATAGAGAATGTAACTTAAAAGGAACAACAAATAAGTTGAGTCCTGTTGAGGTTCAAAGTTTAAAAATGCTTATCTTTCAGTACAAGATAAAACATGGAATTTACTTGGTTTTGCATTATATTGCCATTCATTTACTGTAATGTTAATATTTTCTAACAGAGATCTTCACTACGATGAATTTATCTATGGATTTGAATCAGAAGCAAGCAAACTATGTTCAAACCATAATTCAAACCAATCAGATCTACTTCATCTCTCATTTTCAAATGCTAAGAATTTTTTTTCCTCTTCCTAATTCCCTAAGTACAGCATAGCAGCTAAAATCCCAATGATTCATATTCCCTGAGCAAGCACCATATCCCTGAGTGCTGAACCAACCCCTGTACCCCATCTTGTACTGAGTTTGCACTGAGTCTTGGTTCCATTTTGGTCTGAACTAAAATCCAGTGTAACTGTGTACTGAAGGAAGCAAGGCCAGCTGCTCATTGTGCATCCTACATATAAAATATAGTCACAGGCAGGACCAAAGGAATCAGGGTTACTGCTGTGAGAAAGCAGGGGCAGAACTAACAGTGAAATATGGAGAGGGAAGTGCTGTGACCTGAAGCCAGCAGGAAAGGAGGAAAGATACATAGTGCATAAGCCACCAAGGAGAATATAATCAAATACTAAAAAGAAAAGACAAATTGGTGGGCTGACCAGATCACAACCTGAACAATGAGTCTACAAAGGAGTCAAGAAGCCTGAGAAACAGAGCCCATAAGTACGTAGGTAAAGAAAATGAAGCAAGACAAGCTGAGGTAGAGAAGATATTCATATAGCATTGGAATAAATAAGACAAAACAAATGGGAAGGGCTTAAGCTTGGCAAGGGCGAGCAGAAAAGTCTTTGGCTGCAAGAGGAAACTCTTCTTTGGAGTCCACATGGAAGCCAAGATTCCTGACACTTATGGTTCTGACAGCTAGGATATGAAAAAGCCATCGGCCATGCTGCTGCTTCATTACATTTAGTGCTAATGAGCACCAACCATAGCCATTACTGCTGTCAGTAACTCAAGTTCGTAAATCAGACATCTATTGGGTAAATTTAATGGGTTCCCTACGTGCTAATCTTATAAGATAAAATTCGTAAATTTTTACAGTTTTAGTGCACAAGTGTACATGTAATTTTAGTAAATGTCTTGTTTCTGTCTTCAGCAATAGAAATTACTAGAAATAAAGTGAAAGGCAACATGCTTGAATACATGCTTTTGAATTATTGCATAGGATTGACCAAAAAGCCTGCTGTTTTGTGCTGAAACTTAATGGAAGGTCTGCATAAAACTGCAGAAATGGAAGGACTGTATTTAATTCCTTAATAAAACATTGATTTGAAACCTCAAAGGAAAAAGACACGTTCACAGTGGGACAGATAGAACTCATTAATCTTGCAGATAACCATGCGAATGAGCTACAGCAGTCTGCCACAAATTTCCTGTTTGTCCATAGGATTATCGCTGTGCCAGTGGACTCTCAGAGCTAAGGCTTCAGCTGATGAAATTACTTTGCTATGGAAGTTACCTCCTAGATCACTCAGGTCCACACCTGGGTAACGTGGAATAGACCCTACATTTTAGATGCGGTCAAGAGTCCAGTTTCCTGTGTCTGGCATTGCAGCCTTTGCCATTCTTATTTGCTTTTGTGATGCCATATTACATTGGATATCAGCGAGACAAGACTGCAATCCCCTTGTACTGACAGGCAGCCCAGTATCACGTACCACAAGAGTAAATGGGATGGGTAAGTAACCTGCACTCAAACTAAGTTCAGGGTTGTTGTGAAACAATATGAACGCAAGAAATTGTATAAGATCTATTTCAGGTTAAATACTTACTTGTAATCAGTCCTTCAAAAATAGATCATATTAATTTTTCTCACTTATTGGGTGATCTCTAATCTCTTAAAACTTCAAAACCATTTGAAATGTATCACAGAGTGTTTCGTCCTAATCTGTATTAGTCTTGTGGTCCACATATATGGTGAGGGCATTAGGAACAAAACTATTATCAAGTATTAATATCTAGTTTGAGTGAACTGTGAAAAGTGAACAGCTGAAGATTACACTGTGCAAAAGGGAGCTGGGCAGCAATTGTATTACTACAGACTTTTGAGATTTTCAGAATATTCCCACTGTATATTGCAACAAAATAAAGCACTCTCAAAGTTTTTCATGACAAAGGAAAGAGGTGCGAGGAGGGAAAAAGACCAAAACTACATCTGTACCTACTATTTGGATGTTCACTTGGGCTGTAGGGAACCTGCATTGTGGCTTTCAGTCTGCTAGATTGAGGGCAGGAACTTTGAAGACAGTTTTCCTTTTGTAGGAACTACAATGGCTGTGGGTAGGGAAATCCTTTGCTTTGCTCAGAATCAGTCTCTTGGCTAATCAGAAATTACCTTCAGGACAGGAAAAGGGATCTTTGCAAAAAAAAAAAAAAAGGTATATTCCAGTAGAAAGTTTCAGTTTTTATAAACTTACTTTTCTTAATGAAAAAATATATCATTAGAAAATTCCTACTCCTAGGAAAAAATCTTTCTTCATTCTTTTGTTTCAGCTGCAAGCTTTGTCACTATAATTAAATGATTTGTTTCACAAGGTAAAGCTCTTCTAGAAACTAGTATTGTATTTGCATTTCTATTAATTATTCTGATTGCATGTTATCTTGAAAACACAGTGCTTAAATTGCAGCATTTACTTGTTTCTACTGTTTATTTTGAAGGCATAAGACTTTCTCTGTACAGATATCTATGGAACTTTTAATAAGTAACTCAAATGTTTGGTTATTAAATGAAACTCATTGATTCTCAATTCAATTTAGAATTCAGCATTTTCTCATTTCTCTGATTCAGCATTCAGAATCAATTTGCTCTGTCCTGACACATGGTGTATTTTAAGGCTCATCCTGAAAAAGAGGTTTCTGCAACTATTTCTTTCAAGTACATATAAAACAAAATTTCTACAAACGTAACCTGTATTTTAATGTTTGCCTTCTTCTGACCATGGATTCAAAATGCACAGTTCTCAGGATCAAACACAAGCAATCCAGGCGGCAAGGTATGATATGACATCCTACCTCAAGTTGGAATAGCAGCAGATGTAAAAACATGGACAAGCGAACACAATCATATACATCTCTTAACATCTTGAGTCGCTAACCTTGCAAGAATCAATTGCATCAAAAGCATTGACTGGAACTTTAGTTAGAGTAACTATCGTGGTTTAAGGTGGTACAGACTCAGTGATATTCACTCCATGCCTCTGCTGTAGAGGATGTCCTCTCCCTGCAAAGTGAGAAGGACAGAGCATGTGCCCACCCCTCAGCCTTTGAATTTAAACCCGCAATTACCTGCAACTTTAATAAAAGGTGCAGAATTTGGCTAGAAATGGTTGAAACATTGTTGAATTTACTGACCCTGTTAAGACACCAGTCACTTCTGACATAATGGGCAATATAAAGAATATAGGACCTTTTTTTTGTTGTTTTATGTATTTGTCTGTGCTCATGAAAGATGAATACTTGACTCTTTTAAAAAAGAAGCTTTTTTTTAAAATCCTCATGTTATTCTATGAGCAAAGTTCAAAGTATACGCAATGCATATTGTGTTTCACAAAGCAATATTTACATCAAACTCTGAGCAGGAACCAAAAGCCTAGTAGCCACTGTTGCAGCTCTCTAGTAGAAGAGTGGTACCAGACCAAACAAAAGATGGTTACCCTGCTCAGAAGAATGCAAGACACATCACCGTCAATAACCGAACTCAAGAATGTAATGAAAAATGAAGAAAATTGAAAAGGGTTGTTAGCTCTGTGCATTGGAATAACTGCAGAAATATAAGAAGGACACAATCACATAATCTCTTTGTTCAGGTAAGGATATTGTCTCTCCTGGGCTATTTCCTGATGTTTTCTTCATTTTATTGAGTACTTTAGAGCTTGGATCTCCCATGTCAGTCACTAAAAAGCAAGTTTTAGAAAATAAATTGAGGGCTTTACTTGAGTTGTCTGAAGCTGGTGACTTTCCTTGTTCTAAACTCTTAAAAACTTAGAACTTAATTTTAGTCCACATTTTCTTCCTTCTCCCTTGAAATGTGGCAGGTTTTGAAGCACTCAAGAAGTCGTCATTTTCTGGCCTTGTGAGGACCTAAGCTCTCATTGCTAGGACAAGTGAAATCAAGACTTATCAACTGGGATGGTATGTAAACAGATTTCTTTCCTTGACCCCCTGTTGCTCATAGGATGATATTTACACAAATGTATTTGTTTTGCAGAGAAAGGCTTGGAGAAGCTTGCATAAAAATAGTACCTACTATTTGCTTCCTGTGTGTTAAATGTTAGATAACTCTGCTTTTAGTAGTTATTTCTTGAACTACTACCGAGTAAATAATATGGCAGTGCAGAGGCCTCTAATACTGTTTAAAAGCCTTTTTTCCTGGCTTTACATTCAAAGAGCATTTTGTTACATTTCAAGGAGCAACTGTGGGAGAGCCTGTGCAGTAGTACCGTGGCAATGGTACCTCATAATATACAAGTGTTTGTTTTGTTGGCTCATAATAATGGGGGAAAGATCTAAAAATCTCTTTCCTAAGTAAAACCAAGTCAGCTGAAGTAATCCATTTTAGTAACTAAAAATCCTCCCCCCCTCAATTCCACACAATTTCCTTTTTAAAAACTGGTATTTCTTTAGAAAATTCAGCATAAGGGAAAATTGAGGCACATGGGAGGGGAGGAGGAGGCATCCTCACTTTAATTCTGCCAAAGTAAATTGAAACTTCTTGGCATCATTATTTACTATTTCCTGAGGAAAATGAAGCAACTATGATTTTTTTCTTTTTAAGTTTACTAAAATTATGAAAAGCTCTAAATAGTTATGAAGAAAGTTACTTACACTGATTGAAATATTAGTGAGGTAAGATTGCCCAGGTATAACAGCAGAGATAATGCTATTCAGGTAATTTTTTACATTTATTCTTTTAGAATGTAAGCACAACTTCAAATTTTCAAACTATTATCTGATGTTGATAGATGAAGACTGCTATATTCTCTTTCTAGACTTTTTTCTTTAGCCATTCAGATATTTGCAAGTTACTCTCCACTTTAACAAAAACTTAATCTTGTTTGGTTGATTTTCAGGAATTGTTGTCTTTTTTGAAAATATTCAGTTATTTGCTAAATAATATATGTGGCAGTTTTCTCTCCACTATTCTAATAAAGATTAGAGGTAAATAGAGCTCCTGTGATTAAATTTGCTTGTAAGAGGATAGTGTATTGTAAATCAGCAGCAATAATGGTTCATTACAATTAAAAGCCAAGAATTAAATGACCACTTTATGACAAAACATTTCATAAACCATGAAAAGTAATCTCATTAAGAAGTATAAACTTAAAAAAAAAAGAGTACAGCTGCATATGCCAAAGGTTTCACATGATTTTGAAGTCAGTATATAAAAGCAACTATGAAAATGGACTTTCGTGCCAAGTCATACATAAATTTCAAGGGATGTGCTGTCACGTATTAACATAATTTGTATTAATTCCTATAGTCAAATATAAATTTAATGTCAATTATCAGTTAAGTCTTATGTTAATATTTGAACTCAATCCCTGTACCTTAAAACATCCTTTATAAAAAACCAACTCCAAATCACAATCAAATCAGTTTAGCTTAACTTACAAATAATAAGAGGAGCAGATAAGACATCAATGGCTGTAAATTGGTGTAATCTGTCTGCAGGATGTGAGATCACACTATCACACATTTGAAGATGTGGCCTTTGCTTATTTTTCTTCAGGAACTATGTGTGATATACCTATTTATTATAAATAGCACATAGCTCTTGGGTTTTCTGCTTGGCAGAAACTATCTAGAATTCCAGAACTAAATCTGAGAAAGCTATTTGTCAGAAAGCAAAAAGGAGTAAGCCAATAACAAAGATAAAGCCTTCACACTGATAAAGGACCTTTCTGTACATGCCTGTGCAATTAATTACTAGTTCTGTTGTAGCTAGCATGGTTGACAAAGTTTTCTCTTCTTAGAGCTAAGACATCCCAAGAGACTAAAACTTTTGAATCTGGGGTAATCAGGTAGTGATGAGAGAGAGCAGGAGCATAGTGGGGAGTTCACAGGGCTGAGAGAAGTTGTCCAGACTTTCCTGTGTGGGAGAATGTACTCTACTAGAATCCTCACCGATCTTACTCCTTTCACATCATCCTCCTCTCTGTAGAGCAAAAAAATTCTATGTTTGACTTGAAAAGGTTTTGAATCTTTTTGGTGGGTATAGTCACAGGCTGCTGAAAGGAAAGATTCATAATTGCTGAATTTACTTGGTTACGCTGTGTTTAATGTAGCCTGGATATAGAGGACGAGTTCCGTACTGCATTTAAATGCAGGGCTACTCAACTTCAGAAAATAAATTATGTTTATATATTATCTACCAGGATTTATAAATTATCTACCAGGATAATTACTCTTCTTTGCAACAATACTAAGTTATTGGTGTAATAAAATAGCTCAGTGTAAAATAAATATCTCAATTCAATGTACAACCATAAATAGGATAACTGTTAATCAACGTAAATAAACTGGGCCTAATTTTCCCTCTCTCTAAATCCATCTTTTTCCCTTTAGATGTAAATAATGTGTCATTTTGCTCTACAGTACATTCTAACTTCGTGTTCACTTGAGTCATTTTTTCCTTTCTTGTCAGTTTAAGTGAGATCTAAGTCCTCTACAGATCCTCCTGAGTCTCCAGGTTAACATTATGATAACTGCCAAAACTTTTTCTGAGGTTTTAGTAGCAGCAATAATATCAGCAACAAATCAGAGATAATCCAGGAAATTCTTCTCAATGATCTGTTCTCCCTTGAAGATTTTGGACAACAGGTGAAATAGCGATTGGGACAATGTCTTCCTGTCTAATATATCACTTTAACTTGCTATCTTAACTTCTCTTGTCAAGTTTAAAAGTTGTTAGGCTAGTCAGATAGATTCAGCTGAATTCAGTTTTGTTTAATTTAGCTTTATTTTATGTCTTTCATACAAAGAATCTCAAAGTGCTTTAGAGTTGAAGATAAGAAATGGGAATGGAGTGTTGTAATAAATTGAGTGCAGTTACCCTCATAAAAATAGAAAAACAGATGATTTTTGAAGATTGACTAGAGTCTGAAGAATGGGGGTAGTAATTAAGCACAGCAGAAACAAAGAAAAGACAGATTTGAGAAAATCTTTCCAAACCTATATGTGTGAATTTATGTGCTAATATCTGTGCATTCTCTACTTGGAAACACAAATTTCCCAGTTATACTAACAATTCGTAATTCAGCCCTCATACTGGTACTGAAAATTAAGTAACACAAAATACTGGGAAAGAAAATTGCATTGATGTGACCTTACATGCACTTGTTCAATCTAATGCACATTTTTGGATTTTTTTTTTTTCCAATAGAGTTCAGAAGATAATGCAAGAGGAGCAAGGCTGAGTATTTCCTTCAAAACTCTGCCTTTTGCAGAACTAACTTCCACAATTCACTATCCAATTGGTATCCTACCAATGCAACAAAATTGTGAAAACCATTGGTTAAACCACGACACTGTTCTTAGAATTTTTGTCAAGAATGAAACTCACTAAGGAAAAAAGAAAGAAAAACAAAGAATAATTCAACAGACGTAGAAGCAAAATTATTCTTTTTTTAGTGTCCAAAGGTAAATACTAAAAATACCATAAGAAAACAAAAACATTTACTGGAAAAAAATCTGTGGAAGTAAAGAAACACACTTTGGAAATTGATAGGATCATGAATGGAAAAAAATAAAAAGAGATGGGATTCTGAAATTGTATGTAGAGAGTCAAAAATTAGTCTCAGTATTCTGTTAAAGATCAGAAAATCAGAGAGGAGGGATTTGAAATTTCTGTAATGGATATTGCAATTAGTAAAGATGGTTTTGCAAAGGATATGAAAGTGCATTGCTACATGACAGTCTCTAAAACATAACTCATTCTCCTTGTACAATTCATATTTGAGAAATTACTTCAGAACCTTATTATATATGCTTAAAACCTTCAAGTATTTTGTAGTACTAGAAGTCATTAATATTTCCTTTCTTATAGTTCAGTATCCAGGAATAAGCCAAAGCTGAGTAAGAGCCCCAGGATTTGGCCATTTATTTTTCAAAAAGAAACTCTTTGGAAAGACAATTCTGAATTAAAGTCTCAGCTCTACGCTTCTCTAAGACTTCATTGATATACGAGTTCAATTATTAACTTGAATTTTACCACTGGACTTATTTGTAATTGTTTCTAAATCCTGGATTTGGTTTTGGATATTAGTTGAAATTCTGATCAGATTTCGTCTTTGTTTCACCTTAAAAATAAGAAGAAATACAAGATCCAGCAAGAAGAGGTAACACAGAAGAATATCTGGCTTGCACATGCAATGAGCATGTTAATAGCTTAAGGACACTGTTGTCTTCCTTTTCTACAACCTTTACCAGATGTAGCTTATCTGGTGCCTGAATTTACCAGTTATTTGCAGTAACTTTGAAATGTGAGTTTCTGTTAAACAGAAATAAACCTCAAATCTCAGCCAATGAAAATTCATGATCTCTCAGTCAACACTGCATACCTCTAAACCAGATTATGTGCTTTTTCTGAGAGGGAAGGGTTTTATCCATACAAGATGAAAGAAATGGAAGTCTATGAAGAGAGTGTTTTATTATTTATTCCTGGGAATTGCGTTTATTGTTCTATCTATTCTCATTGCTTTATTTAAGGAAATGCATCCTAACTAAATGTGTTTCCAATAGCTCTATCACTTTTTCCCATTTTAAAATATGAGTAATAAATACAGTAATCATAAGTACTTGTCTGGAAGATCCTGTATCTTCATTGTTGGGAGAGACACTAAGTGACATAAGTATGAAATATAATGCAGACAGTTCACAGTTAACGTAAAGGATGAAATGTAGGCAAACGTTCTAGAAAATATATTAAATGGAAACTAAAGTTAACTAATGTGCCCATCAATCCTTAGATACATTATGAACTAGACAGAAGATAACTTGGTAGAAAATTGCCAGTAAAAATATTGATATAAAATTTCAATACCAAATGGCTAAGTTTAAAGTTAAGCTTAACATTTAAACTTCAGGAATAACCTTTCTGAGAAATTATGCACTAAAGCAGTTGCTGTTGCCAGAAGGTGTCTGTATTATTTCTTGGATCCTCAAGATAAAAGCTCCATTCATAAATTATTGTTTGAACAATTCCTGAATGAATGTACTTTGAGGTGGATTAATTTGTCACAAAGAAAACATGTGGAATTAACAAGCTAATACTATTTAAAGAACATGACTTAGCACTACTTGAGAGCACAGCCATCCCTCATACACACAGAAGGGCATTTTTACCTTATAGATTCCATTTTGGGTGTAATAGAATCAAGAGAAGATCAGGAAGTGAAAGAAGGAAAACAGCTGTGATTCTAACTGCTCCTTGGTTTTAGAAATGACATTATTTTAAAATTAAGCTATAACTTTCTATAAAAGAACAACTGAGCCAAAACACATAGTGGAACAAAGGTTTTGCTAGGAAAGCGTGTCAAAATCCTCTTGAATAGCCAAGTGGTTCTAACTATTAAAAGAAAAGGAACTGGGAAATGATTTTTCTTGAAGTGAGATGTAAGTGAACGTGGTGACAAGCCTTTACATTTAGTACATGGTTAAAAAAGATTGTGTATAATTGTCTTCTAACCTTCCAATAAATGTGGCTCAAGTAAACTATGAGAAACATTATATAAAGGGTTTTCCTTCATCTTCCTTCCTGTTTTCACAGATCAATAGAAGTTTCTTTTTCAATACCTCTTGAGCACCTCCACAATCTTTCTTTTCATTTCAGTAATTTCTATAACTTCATGTACATTTCACACATATAGATTCCTTCTCCAGCCCTTATACACATACCTACTTCCCTCTCTTATACCATTGTTATTTAGTACTGTTCAATATTCTCAGTATTTGTACCAGCAGCAAACTCACCAAACACTTGACTGTAGTAAATACTATATCACAGGGTGTGGCAGGAGAGCTGCTCTTTTCTTGGAGAAAAGAACAGAACACAAAGAAAAAAAGAGAAAAATCTCCCTGTACAGTTTCGGTTAACCTTTTTAGATTGTCAAGCCATAAATTCTACAGTATCATATGTCTTATGTAATTACAAATTCAGTGTAATTTTTGCTATTATTTTGGTAAAACCACCTCAAATGCATTTTCGTTATACAGTTGTGTCTCTTCAACGAGACAAGCAGGGAAGTTACCAAAACAAAACTTGCTAAAAAAGGATGACTAAAGTTAGTAAACTTAAATAGTATTTGAAAGGAATTTTGACTGTATTCACATTAATGAGTAATTTGGAACAAAATTAACAGACCAGTAGAACAAAACAACTGGTGCCGAGGCCTCAACTTTTACACTACACATGGTCCAAGAGTTTTATTTTAGACAAGATTCAGTCTGATCCTCAGAACCACATGTATCCACAATTATGTGCTTCAAAATGCTCTAAATCCACATTATTGTTCTGAAATAAACCCTGATTTAGACACATCTTGCAAGTATTACCACCATCACCACTACCTCCACCCCCCAAAAAAAAGGTGATGAAGGGGGAAGAGGCGTTTCCCTTTCCTCCCTTTGAAATATTTACAGAATGATGAAATATTTGTACTTGGAAACCAAACACATGCCTGTGCAAATGTTTGTCTTGTGATCTCCACTATGGTCCTGTTAACCCACGTAGCAATATCCTGGCAGAAGATGTATGATAATGCCTGAAGAAACATTTGTAGAAAACATTTCATGGTCATAATTTGTTGCAGGCAAATGTTTGTTGTAGGCACGCAGTATTCACAAAGTAAATGCGAACACATACAACTGCAAAAAGTGACAGGCTGTTCATAGGTAGTCTAAGAGCAGAAGACTGTCACTAGTTGTTTATCATAGCTGGCTTTTAGAAACACTTTGGCAACATGTTGGTGTGCCTAGGACAAAAGGAGCTAAAACTGGCAAAACAGTTTTTTTCAGAACTGGACTATTCTCCACCAGTGTCATGGATACCATGTACTCTGCAGATCCGAGTAAAGGATTTGTACATACCTATGAAAGAACAACACTCTTCAGCCTCCTGGTTTTATGGAAAATAAGAGGAAAATAAGTAAATAAAAAGTATTTGCATATTATGAAAATGCCATACTGGTGTGCTTCCCAAAAGGTTCTGGAGGCAAATTTTGGACAAGTCTTTACAGAAAATACGAATAGTTGTTAGCTGCCCAGAGATTTGGATTTAAAAGCTGATAACTCTGGTTACTGTTATAAAATATATGCAGAAATTGTGACATTTCAAATTTTCTTCTTTATTTGTTCCCACCTCTACAGCTTGAACGGACCACTCATGAAGTAAGAATGGAGACATTAATGTGAAAATGGAGACATTTTCTCCCAGTATAGTTTTAAAACTATATTAAAAGAGCTGTCTGCTGCCTACATCTTCACCTTATATAAATCAAGTTAGCCTACTGACTTCACTACGAATACTCCTGTTTACAAGAGTTGTCTCACTGTACCACAAGAGGATTCAAACACACCGGAAAGATCAGAAATCACAGCTGTAAATGCTCAGACAATATTTTTTCCTCATCTGAGACGATAAAGTGTAGACTTTAGTAACTGACTGTACTGAAACCTTATTCCACTAGAAACAGCAATTTCATATTTTCTACAAGAAAACTTATAACATTTGTTATTGCATTAAAAAAAAAAATAACCTTCTTAGGTTTTTTTCTTTCTGGCTTCAGTGACAAATTCTATTTTTATGCCCTGAAATCTCTGAATGTGTTCATAAGATTATTTTTTTTCTTCAGATGTAATGAAAGAATATAAATGTCGTAGATTATGTATGAATTATTATAGCTTTATTATTCCACCATAACTTCAACAAGCAAGGTTTTTAATGTGTAAAGACGTTATCAGCAGTCTCCTTTCAATACCTCATTATTTAAAAACAAAATTGACTTAATGGGCTGAATGAAAGATGGTGTTTCTAATTAGGGAGGAGGGAGTCATTGAAAAGTGTGCTGGTGGAATTTAGGCTTTTCTGAAATAATGGCATTCAGCAAACAATGTTCCTGTTTAAATCCAATATGAAATAAAAGAAGCAGATGGATGTAATAATTCAGGTCAACATGCATATAGAAGCTGTATGGCACTGGCAAATGTGCAGTTTGATACAGTTTCAACTAGTCTGGCTGCCTGTACAGGCTGAGCAAATCATAAAACTAAGGCCCATCTCCAGTAATGAACCATATCCATGGCCACAAACATCCCCATCAGTAGTCAACTATACCTCTAACTATCAGGAAAAACATTGAAACACATCTAAGGCATTTGCTGAAAAGCAAAAGTAGACTTATTACATTACTACTGAAGAAATAGTGTGGAATTTAAAAAAACCAAGAAAATGTTATGAATATGCAGAATTAATATTATTTCCTGCTGTTCTGTCCACGAAATACAATCTTCTGGTTGACGCTTGTCACTGCAAAACATTTCTGCAAATGTTGTAACCCAGAATTGCAAGATTTCAACTTACTGCCACTTACTGGAAGAGGCTCCTGGGGAAGGGAACATCTGAATTTCCAATTTCAAGAGGTATCAGTTTCAACCCGTTAAAACATATTCAGGATGTTTACAGAGCACTCAGAACTGTATTACAAACCTTTTGCAAGGAGACCTTCTGCCTGGATGTTGTTTTCACTGACCAAAATCTTGATGAGGACACACAAATATTTGTAGGTAGCTGCTCTCTTGTAGAGGTCTCACTCATATTCAAAGTTGACTCCACAAGGAGATACTGAAATTCATCAACTTGAAAATTACTTCAAAGTACAGGTTTTAACACTGCAACAGGACTATTGTCTGCCTCTTCCCAACTTTAAATGTAATACATCCCTTCAGAATGGCTAGACAATCATCTCCTGAGCAAAACAGAATTTACTGGTGTTTCTACAGGACAGAGGTTTCTATGAAACCTCAAGATGTTTTTCTGCAGCACTTAAGTCTGATGTAAATCAGTGCTGCCATAATTCTGTCTTGCTCTGGCTGTGCGTTCCTGTTTCTGTGAGGTGGAGAAATTCAGAGGCTAAATGGGGGGGGATATTTCTTGGCAATTTTAACTCTCCTCTGGTACAATACACAGACAGGACAAAGGAAAGGGCTGCTTGCCCGGAGGCAAGGATATATGGTGGAACTTCAGTAGCACTAACTTACAGTCTTGCAGAACTATGCACTTAGTGTGCAGCTTTGCTCTTTATAAGCTGAAAACCACATGTACACAATCAGCTAGAGAATCAGGTACAAACAGTGTAAGTGGCTCCTTATGACTGCTGGCCATAGAGGGAATCAAGCAATTTGGGACAACAGAGGGTTTAGGGTGAATTTACAGATTTAGATTTCACAGATCTCAGCAATCCTGTGATGTACCAGCAACATATGTGATACTTCTAAAAACACCTAGGAAGGCTACTAGACATGGTGTTCACCTGTCTCTGATTAAGTTCAAGAGGTAATATGACAGAATGGTGAGGGAAAAAGTTGAGGATGTGATGGACCGGATTCATGGTCTAGAAAATGGTTTTGATTCTTTGTATTTAATTACAGATCTCTAAATCAGCTGACTACAACAAAGAGCCACATGTTGCTGTTTTTGGCTATCGCTGCTTTCTGGTATGATGTTTCAATTGTTACAACAAAACTTAGGGAACTGCCAAGCTGGGCAGAGCACAATCTATCTCAATATCCTCCTAAACACTGGCGGCAGAGGGAAGGAGGAAAAAAACTCCAACATAAAATATTAAACACCACTCGGCAAGAGCTTGAGATAGCCAGAGCTCTGTCCCGCATTTCTTTGAAATAAATATGCCCCCTACCTCTAATTCCAGTCTCTGAATGCAGGTTGTATTAGAACACAATAAACCAGAATAAAATAATTCTTGAAATAACGATGCCTTCTGGTTAGCTTGGTGCGACTGACTTTGGGAAAGCCAATCTGCCCTGTTCCCTGTGTCCTTTCCTCTACTATTTAGTGGCTTTGAGGGCTGAATGAACCCCACAGGGTTGCTGGTCCCTGGCAATGTCCCTCTCTCACCTCACAGGCTTGGTTGTGTATTTAGCCCCTCCCTGCAGTCACCTCCCTTGCAGCATCCTCTCCCAGTTTGCTTTTTAAAATGTCTAGAAAGCAGAGCATGTTCTGTTTCTCTAACCTAAATGCCACCCCCACCTTCCTCCTTACTAGAATAGATGACCCATAGTACGACAGCCAGGGTATCCTGCACAGCATCATCTTCTTTCCTGTCTCCTACCCAGCTGAGTCCTTTCTGCATGTGCAGCACACTTAGACTCTCCATCACAGTGTATGCAAAAGGCCTATTACCTATGTCAGGCAGTAGGGAGCCCTGAAAAAATTATTAGAAATTTGGTTTTTTTCTGTCACTGGGTTTTTTTTTCCCTTTCTGTTTTTTTCAAATAAAAAAATAATCCGGAAAGAAATCAAACAGATTAAATTATGGGCTAATGATATAAATAAAGTTCCATTAAATAACAAAAGCAAAAAAACCGCCATAAATTACTCTAAAGCAAATCTGTCAGTCTTTCACTGCAGGGTGTCGCTTGAATCTGGGGCATTTTACCACCATATTTGATTCTATATTTACATTTACATTTATTGTTCCCAGGAGACAGCAGTTTCCCTGTTCTCAGCAAAACAGTAACTAAATCAATATTCTTGTAACATACCAAATGCAAAAAAGGTGTTAATCTTTAAGGGGAAGGGAAGAATTTGAAAAAGAAGAGGGGTTAAAATGAATTCTGCCCTTCTGCTCGGGTTTTGTCCTCCAGCCAAGCATCCATTTTTTAATACCTAGTTAAAGGCTTCCCACTGCTGCTTATGCCTGGACCACCTGTTCCCATAATGCACTCAAATCAGCAGGTTTTGGCACTGCATTAGATAGTTCATAAAAATACTAGTTCAACATCAGGCATTTAGGGTGAGCAGTCTAAACCATGTCACCTGAGTGCTGTTTCATGTCCATGAAAAAAGAAATGGTTATAACTAGGAAGGAAAGAAGGAAAAATATTGAATAAATTTGATTGTGGGTCAAGTTGGAAGGAAAGAAGGAAAAATATTGAATAAATTTGATTGTGGGTCAAGTTGGTGGAAGTGAAGAATGAACTTGGAAGAACTGCCTAAAGTGTATTTGTAGTATGAATGTTGCAGGGAGGGAGAGGGGACAGTGAGGAGGAAGGAATGTAGATCATAATTTGTGGAGTTAAAGGAGTGTGAATGATGTTGAATAAAGAGAAGTAAGAGGCAACTTATCTATTGATAGATAAGAATAGGAAGAGCAGGTGATAAATCATCTCGTACAAAGAGGCAAATGAGTGGTGTATAAAAGAACAGAGTCAAGTGGGAAGGAGAAGGTAAAGTGATAGATGGCTAACAGCCAGAATAGGCAGGTTAGTTAGATAAATAATTCTTGAGTGCCAGTCATAAAAGGTCTCTGAATTATAAATTTTAAATCAATCTTCACATCTGGCTTCTGAGAAAACTTTGTTATATATATATAGGTATATATTCACATCTGGAAGAAAATATCCTGAAAGACAGTTACAAACCTTTTATGCTTAGCTGATAAGAAACTTTTCTAGCTGCGAAGCTGGAGTGTTCTGGTCTATTTTCTTAATTTCCTCTCATTGCTCCAGACATTAGACCCTGTCTAACAGCTCACACCTCAGGCAGTGAGATAGTATTACCATTCCAGGAGGTGAGGAAAAAAAGGTGCTTCTCCTCTTTCTGGGAAGGAAGAGCTTTTCATTCACTCCAGTTACAGCAGCAGGCTCAGACCTCTATCACTTGACTTTTTCATGGAGAAAATACTTTATTCCAGGTCTTGGCACTGTAGTGTTCTTTGATATTCAGTCCACAGGGGTATTATCCCCCACATAACACCATACTATGAGTGAATCCCAACCTTTTAAATAAACAATACTAGATCTCAAACATTTCATCATCTAAAACTGAAAAGATTTTTTTACATACTTTCACAACTTGAAACTGAATGTACAACCTTATCAGGTCTGTCTCCACTGCATATTTCCTGGTAAAGTGAGAGGCTTGCTTGAATAGAGGTAGCTTTCTCTGAAAAGAACACGATACTCAGCTAAGAGGTATGTTAGCTGGAGCTGGAAGAGGGGTTGAGAGATGGGTTTAAAAGGCAGTTCTTTGTATGAAGTACTTCAGGAAGGTAGAAACAAATGAATGATGGAAAAGAATAAGGCTTTTTATGAGCCATTTTTTACCTGGCAGGGCTGGTACAGATCCAGAGCCAATAAAGCCCACTATCCCCTTGCTGATTCACTCCGGTGTCTCTGCTTGGAGACTTACAATTATGGGGAAAAGGTAGGTCCATTACAGCTGGGTATGCACAGAGCAGTCTCAGATCCATGATGCTCAACAGTTTCATAATATACTTAGTGGTTTCTTCATACGCTTTAAAAGCCTTTGTAGCTCAAATGTTTCATTATCCATGGTGACCTGCAATCCAGAAGATAAGTGAGAGTTAAAAAAAAAATTTTTAAGATAGTTAAAAAAAAATCTTTTTATCCTAGTCAAAGCAGAAATCTAAGTTTTCAGAAAAGATGTAACAACGTGAGCCTAAATAAGTATTACAGTAATATACCTCCTACTTCAAATACACACCTTCCTTCAGGATTCTGCTCGTGTAAATACCATCATATTTTCTTTCTTAGATTTCACCATGCATGTGAAGTGGATATAAAGAGACATTGCTGAATTTAAGACAAATTATTGAAAGGAAGTTAGATTTTCTTAGTCCCTAAAACTCAACTGAAGAACGAGTCCTCTGTTTCTTTGTCGTGGAGGATTGAGCCCTTCGTAACCGTGCCTTTGCAGTGTCTTGTCACTTAAGAAACATCAGTACATAGAAGCAGGTAGAAATTATTCATATTTTCTGTTAAGAAAATATACTAAATTGCACTGCTTATTAAGCTGTTGAACCTGTTCTTTTCTATTTCCTTCTAGGAACAAGGATTAAGTACGTTAGTCTTCTGAGAGCTACATTTATGGTGCTATTGTCATTTCTCGAGGAAAACAGAAGAACTGTAGCACTGTCTGAGGCCCAGCTGACACATGGTCATTTTGTTTGCCCCACCGTAGAGGAGTTAAGACTTCTGCCCCTGTATTTCCCTTGGTTCACATCCCTCCACTAATACTGAACATGTGCATATTTCCTACTTTTTGACATCATCAATCTGGCAACTGTCTCATCCAATTTGCTGGAGCAAACCAAGGTGCTGGCATGGCTTTCTTGAATGGTAAATATCATCACTGAGTGTGTAACAGCTGAGAATGTTGCCTCTAGCATCTGCCCACATGCTGCAGGACTATCTGGCACATCCACAGTCGGTCTGCCAGCAGGAAAATAAAAAAAAACCACAACCCACAGCGCACACACAAATCCAAGCAGTCAGCTCTAACTGAAGTTAACTCTTTCTTTAACAAAGAGAGAAATATCACCATATCTGCTTCAAAAAGTGAGATTAACAATGAGAAAATCACTTATGCTACCCACACTGCCTCCTCCAAAGCTGCAAACATGATACAGTTGCGGAGGAAGAAATTCTGTCAAATTTCCTGTGGTAACTGTTGCTTGGGAAACCACTTCCTTGGTAACTACAATTCATTCTCAGCACGTCTCAATATCAATTTCTCTCTGGCTCTGAGACGCACCAACCTGCAGTACGGTGTGAAGAGAGGAAAAGAAAAACAAAAAACCAATAACAACAAAATCAACCTGAACGAAAAAGGCGAGAATGAACAAAAGATCTGTTGTTGCTGTAGTTTCAAATATGTCTAAATGAAAAATAACGTAATTGAAAATACATCTGGAAGTTGTTTTTAACATTGTTTGGGGGAGAAATTGTTGATATATGTCAATACGTGTGCCTTGAATCATAAGCATGAAGTTGGAGATAGGTGCTTGTGTGGCTCTGGAGTACTGGCACTGAGCCTGGTACAGAAAGTTGGCTGTCACTGGTATTTCCTCTTCTCTGTTCCAGTTTATCAGGGCATTTGTTGCTGAATCCACGCTATGCTTTAGAATTCAGCTTCAGAAAACATCTTTTAAAAATAACTCACTAGTATTTTAAAAATAATTTCTAAAGAAAATCATGACAAAAAGAAGAGATTATAAGCCACAGAGTCCTTTTACAGACTGTTCCAGAAGCGTGGCTCCGGGAAGCCGTGACACCAGCATACTGCTGCTAAATCAGTGACAGTTTCATCATTGCTGAAAGCACACTGATCTTTTCTTTAGAATGTTTATTTGAGCCGTTTGCATAGGATGCGAAACTTGGTTTATTCATCATTTCATGCCAAAAACCTTGCCTTCTGCTTACCTAGACCTCCAATTTCTCTCTGACAACAGGGACATGCATAGCTGTTGTTCATGGACAACATAAAGGAAATCCCATTTTTATATCAATCAAATGGAAGAAGTGCTCTAGTGATAACATCAGCCATTCTTTTTTTTTTTTTCCAGTTTTACTTTTTCTGAGCCTTCTATCAGAATCATTAATGTGTTGTTCCAGCAGCCCAAATTAGCTAACAGGGAGAAAGAGAGAAAATAAGCACTGAGAATAAGCGCCACATTAAGTGTCCTGTGCACTATTCTTACAAGGCAAAGCAGACTCAATGGCCTGCACAGTATATAAACGTGTGTGCAAAGGAGGTTTCTTTTTACACAGATAGAAACGATTAGGATGGCAAAGAGGAGGCAGCAGGACCTCTCTCCTGCTCCCATTTGTATTAGCTAGCTTAGGACTGAGAGTGCCTCTAAGCAAGCATGGAAAAATAAATAAGGATACTATAGAAATCATTTAAATACGCCTGTTCTCACTGTAATGAACTATTCTTTTTATGTGTGTCTGTATAAATATATGGATGTGTATCTGTACATACACACACACACAATCCTGCCCTTTCAAGAACATAGTAAGTCCTTTTGTTACTTTTTTGCAGACAAAATAATTAACTGGCTGAAGTTATTTTGTTCTCATAGGAGGAGCATCATCTGAAACCATTAATAGTGTCATTTTAACACCTTTAGCTCAAGCATGCCTTCCACCCACACTCCAAATGGTGGAGGATATATGTAAACTGCCTCTCCTCCAGGAATTCAGTAACTTATTGAGTCAATGGAAACATTGGTGCTAAACTGCAATAATATACTCATCCCTTTCTTGGAGCTGGATTAAATACAGGGACAAATTAAGAAATCTGAAAAAGGAAGACTAGACTTTAAAGTTTGCTCTCTGGGAATACAGCAGTTGTATGATATCTGCAGTATAATATGTGGCTGGGGGGGAGAGGGCAGAAGGATTACTCCTATTCTGATTACTAGAAAAGAGATGACGGAGGGATGCAATAGATCTGTGTAACAGTAGTGGAAAGGATAGTATCTCTTTCTGTGATGACTACCTGGGTCAGCACTAGTTTCTCATGAAGTATAGTGTCTTACTTTAGAAAAATAAATGAGAATGTCCAGAGGAGTTGAGCTGATAGTATATTGTGCTACTATTCCCAGGTAGTTGAAATACTTCAGCATATGTTTATGGTACTTTGAGAATGAAAAATGACAGTGGGAAATGCCAAGTCTTCCACATTGCTGAGATAGCACTTAAAATGTTTTGGCAGTACTCCTTTCTCTCCCTGTGAAGTTTAATTACTCCATCCAAAAGCACCAAGTAGCCATTAGGATCAACATTATTCAAATACTGATGCCATGAACGCTCTAGCCTTGAATGTGAAGTTGTAGGTCTTCTGGTGTATAATTATTGTTACCAAATTATTCTTTAATGAAAAGCAGGAAGTTACATATATGTTAAAAAAAAAAAACACCAAACAAAAAACCAAACAAACACAAACCAAAACCACAAAGGGAATGGGGATAACTGAGGTTTTCTGATTTTTTTTTTTTTTTAAATAAGTTTGCAAGGCTTAAATTGATATATTCCAGAAATGTGCATGTAATAGAGTCTTCATTCCTCTCCTGTCAGCACTACTCTAGTTTGAATTTAAACACTGCAGTCAGACTCCTTCCTTGGGTTGGATGAAATAAAAATATCAAGTTTATTTGTAAAAGTTTATCACTATGATTTCATCTATAAATTTGCATCTTGTAGAATAATTATATATTCTTGAGTAATACAATAATGTATGAATATATCAATTAACATATGGCATAGGCTTTCCTAAGCATTTAAAACTTACTTCTATGTCTAGAGTTTATTGAATATTTCACCACTGAAGTAATGATAAAAAAAATTAAGGCCAATATTAAACACGTATGAAAATAAGCATCCAGTGCCATAGGATGTTAGATTTGCACCTTGCATGTGGCCTTTTTCAGTGAGCACCATGTAAAACCAATAAAATCCAAGGAGTTTTTAGTATTTCACATTATAAATTCCTAACTCGCATCAAAGATTTGTGGGTTACTACAAAATCAGGGTTCTAGGTTTTGCTGAGCTGTTGTCCCACAGGGTCATTGTGTGAGAGCCACTATTACAGCCTACATCACGGGTTATGAGGTGAGGTGACAACAGGTACATATCCATGTAATAATCATGCCTTGTACTGACTGGCACTGAAATGATTTGAAAATCTATGTTTAGAGTAGTATTTCATCATACCTTCTGTATGTAGTTCCTAATGTCTTTCAGTCTGGTATTTAAATGAAAATGAAAAGTTTATGTTCTCCTGACTGCAAAAATTCATAGAAGATGAACCAAATCAAGATCGTATCTTTGAAGTCTCTATACATTGACATTTAACTTTCCCTGTCTCCAAATATCAACTAAATGAGAAACTGCCAATTTGGACTACATTCTGATGTTCTCACAGCACACTGAATAACATCTTACTTCAAGAGAAGCCCATCTAGTCAGGGTGGGATGTCTTACTAAAAATGCTTTAGACAAAGAAAAATTTGGAAAAAACCAGAAGCTTGATTTAAAAAAAGTCACTCTTTTATTATTTCATAGGATCAGATTCTCTGTCGCTCTGCTTTTACATAGATAAATATTGCTGTTTCTGGCATATTGCTGGCTTGATTCAAGCAAATCCATCTAGCTTTTTAAAAGTCAGTGTTTGTATATTTAATTTCTCAGAGGATTCAGTTATGTCTACAATCCATGGAATTGAATTGAGATCATTATCCTTGCCTTCCAAACATTCATTTGCAGGCACATTAGGTTTTCTGTGATTTTTTTTTTTCAGCATGTTTGCCATAAATCTGAGGGAGGAGTTCTTTTAACACGGAATGAATAATAAACTACCATTTATCTTTTAACGTGCTGCAAATCAAGGTATTAATTTATGTTACCTCAGTGTGCAAGAGACACTGCACTTCTTTGAGATGAGGTACAGTGTGATCAAACCCATTTCCAATACAGTTTCATTACAGAATTTTGTCTGTTGAAATATTCAGTGCCTATCTGTGAAGAATTCCAAAGCGTTCACAGAAAGTTATATTGCTCTTCAATATTAGAATACACTGATAAATTTTCAGAAGAAAAGTTTTTAATATACGAGGATCCTCTGAAGTATTTTTGCACAGGGACATATAATTAAGAGCAAAACTGCGCTGGAATAGTGGGGACTTCTAGTCAGAGCAGGGATTTACACAGAACAGGGACAAATATCCATCTCTCTTGTACCTTTGGTTGAAGTCCTAATCGTTGGGATATTAGTATTCTGTGCCACTTCCCTTACTTCTTTAAATATTCATTAAACTAACGAAGGGTGATTTGGAACATTGCCCATGACGTTAACAAATCAGGAAGAACAGCATCTTGAACCTCGAGCCCCCAGCAGCTATTCCATCGTTGCGCTCTCTGATGTTTTCACAAACTTAATTTGCACGGTCTTAATTTGTCTCAATGCAGAATAAAGAACAAATGTCAAACCCCTGCAATTTTAACAGAGCTTCCATTTTTCAGGCAGCCTTCCCTACCATTTCTAAAGAGTTTTCCTATGGCCCAGAGGAGTCACATTCTCACAGACAAAACCCAAACACAGTCCCGTGGAGTACAGGTTTCCTCCACACTACGATAAACAGGCAAGAAATTTGTCTAAACACTAGTTAAACCTTTCCCTGTGGCCCCAAGTAGCTCAAGCAAAATCAGCTCCAGGCAAGGAATCTTTTGCAGAGGAGCACACTGGGCCATTTGGGCCAAACCAAGGCCCTGTATTCCCAAACATCCTTCTAAACCCCAGCCAAGGAGCCACAGGTGACACTTTTAAGGCATTAAGAAAGGTAACAGGGAAAGTCCAGAGAACACCACTGGGCAGTGGGAGCAACTATTAGAGTGGTAAAGCAGGGATCTTCCAAGGAAATGGTCACAGAGTTTTAATAAGACTTTCATTATCTTCAGCCCATGACCTCACTTCGTTTGAAGGCACCTCACGTGCCCCTCACCATCACACCACAGCTTCTTCTCTCCAGTAAAATGAATTTTTGTATTGTCCCTACTCTGTCGCCCCTTGATTTCCTTCAGTTTTCTTCCCACTTAGGGTGTATGTTTTATCTCCCTCATTGGTAAGTTTAAGACGGGGAAAGCATAGTTGCTATCATTCTGCCCGTTTCCCTTGTGTTTTTCATCCACTTCCCTGTTCGTTATCATAAAAACCATGATTATTAGTAAGTAAAAGTAATTAGTTTTTCTGCTGTTGCTAACTGAAGTGCAACTGAAATATAGGAGGCAGGTTTTCAAAAAATAGTCATAATAAATTAGCTGAAAACATTCCAAACAAAATTATTTCCCCTTTGATGAGTAAAAATTGTCACCCCAGTTGGCAGAGCACACCCTAGACTTAGCCATCTAGCCATTTCTGTCTTCTCTTTCTTAATTACCAGTATATTTGTATGACCATAGTCTCAAAGATCCCTTCAGTGCATATTTGTATCAACACAATTCCATATGAATAGTGGCTCAGAGCATCACATATTATCAAATCATTATCTAAAGCGAATACTTTAAAGTTAACACAAATAAAGCTGCTGCTAAATATTATGTCTACTGTTAAGTTATTTGCTTTTTGTTTTCAGCTGCCTAAATAATAACCCTGTTACTCCTATAACTGAAAGTGTTTATGATACTTCTGTTAACACTTCTAACACAACCAAATACTGAATGTACAGCAGAGAGCCAGTGATCTTTCCTCCCATATTTTAAAACCTCGGTGGCATCATTAGCCAGGTTAGGTAAAGAGAGAGATGAAAGGGAGATACATAGAGACCTATAAAATTATGATTGCTATGGAAAACAGCAACATTCATTGTTTGTTGTAATAAAATGACTAGGAGCCAAATTCAAACCAAAAGGAGAAACATCTTCACACAAACTAAACTATGGAGATTATTGTTAATGCATGGCATAGATTCAGAAGTTTATATAGATTCAAAAAGCACATATACTGATTTACGGAAGGAGAATCCACTAGGTATATTAAGCACAGGATACCCTTTCTGGTTGAATGAATTCTTGAGCCACAACTCACTAGAAGCTGGCAAATACCACTCTGCAATTGCCCTCATATTTTCCCCCTGACACCTGCTCATGGCACCTACCGGAGGTAGAATACAACATTAGATGGTCTTATGTAGGCCTGGCCTATAGCGCATCCAAAAATGGAAAGCTCCAGCTGGTAACTTGGACCAGCACCGTGATGACTCCTGCAGGAGTCAGGTCCCCGTGCCCTGGCCTGCCTTTACTTCTCACCCAAGAAGGTTATACAGTTAAGTTACTCTGTTCCTTGGGATGCTAAAGCCTCACCTGTAGACTCCCCTTCAGAGGATGCTGGGACAGGGGAGCCCACAGCAAATGAATACCTCGGATTGTATCAGTGCTTTTTCTCCCTGTTCTTTACTGCCTACACCCAAGCTTCGTCACCTAACTTTACCTTATGAGTAGCTATGGTGATCAGATAGCACAATTCTATGCTGTTCCTTATGTAACATTATTTATCAACACATTTATTGACACGTGCATAAAAGTCCTAAGAAAGCCAGGTAAAATACAAATGAGACAACAGGCTGCTACTATACAAATAAACCTTTTCCTGCCATCCTAAAATCACGGGGTTTGGAATGAAAGTCAGGAGGAGTACAGTCTTTCCTTTACTCTCCTTAAAAAGTGACAACAATGTGATATTATGTTGGTGGACAAGGGACCTAGGAGGTAATTAAGACAGCAACGATTAAGATGTGGAACAGCAGCTGCCTGACAAAACAAGGAAAATTGATTCTTGCATGCAGCTTCTGCCAAAACAATGGCAAATCACGTGGCAATGTGTCGCTTGTATGAAAAAGGCTACCTTGAATTTTAAAACCTAAAAACCCCAGAAAATATACAGTGCTTAAGGATCTGAATCTCTTCTGCAGATAAGTAGGCTCTGGTTTCATGTAATGGAACTAAATGCTTGAACTTGAACAGAATTTTTCCTTAAATTTGGCTTATTGCTTCAAGTAATATTAAACACATGAATTGTTCTAGATACTTCATTTTCTTAACATTGAGATTACATTCATTTTAGATTTCCACAAAAATGAGTAAAGAGATAATCTGGTCAAAAAATAAAGGTTTTCCCTTTTAATTATTCCTCTAATTACACCACAGTAACATGACACTGTAAATAAAGAACATTCCCATAATTTTGGGAAGTACTTGTATGAGCAATGAACTTAATGATGTTGCTCGTATTGGACTCGAAGTAATCTGTTGCACCGAATTTTCCATACTATAATCAATGAAATGAAAAAGAGAAATGAGGCAAAATTAACAATTTGCCTTTGGAGCAATAGTCTATGCACAGATCTTTTTTTTTTTTAAAGATGACTTTTTGACCAATGTGTGTTATTTAAACATAGCCATCATATGTCAAGAGAGACTTTCCCCTTTAGCTGCTGGCTATAGTCTTGTTAATACTGCGCAATATACAGTTGGCCTCATTGCTGCGAGGGCACACTGCAGACCTGCAGTCAGGCGGCTGGGCCTTTTCTGCAAAGCTGGCACTTTCTAATGGCAGGAAACTACTACTGACAGTGAAAGAATCCTGCTAAACCCAAATTTCATGTTCCTATCCCCTTTTACAGCATTGATATTTATGAAGACTGAAAAGAGCTCTTTTTAGCATTCTTCTGGATTATTTTAAGTACCTCCTATGTAATCATCAGATCTAGCAAAGAAATGCTTGTGTTTCTGAGTCTGACAAGGATTTCATTAAATTGTTGAACCATTTTCCTACCCAGGAGTAGCCCAAACAAGGAAGCAAAACGGTACTACATTTCCAGTTGTCTTCACAGATCAGTAATTACAGTCTACATTAACCTTTTTACATTCAAAAACTAACCTATGAAAGCTCTGGTTCTTCATTAAAATCAGTTTTAAAAAAACCCCTTTTTTATTATTTATGAACCTTCAGGTTATGCATGAACTTTCCTGATGCCCAGCTGATCAAGAGGAGCTTATTAGCTCCCAGACTTCACACAGCCTGCAAGGAATAGTTCAAATTTTAAATCCTCAAAATTTGTTGTCCCAGACTCTTGACATTTCACAAACTTCATTTGAAATGGTGGTATTTATATTGTACATTTCTTTGAGTCTCATTCAGGTATATCTCCTCAGTGCAACACTCTAAAGCCAAAAGAAAGTTGCAAACACCTGCACATAAACAGGATTTTTTATGCAAACACAGAAAGATATGTTTAGCAAACTGCTTAAGTAAGGAAAGGATTTGTTACAGAATACTGTTTACTACGTATTTTAGCACCCCTTCAAGTTTTCAGATGAACAAGCCTTATTTAAACCCTACATTTTGAAAGTGTGTTTTAAGTTCAATTGGAATGCACCTCTTTCTGTGCATTGCTGGTAACAGATACATCTAACTTAAGTCTATTTAAAAAACAAGAGGACTAGACACACAATGTTGTAAAAAGGTCAGGCTAACCCCTCTGAGTTTGAAATTTTAAATGAAGACATTGAGACATTCGAGAGTCATCTCTGCACTCTTTTGAATAGTGAAAGAGAAGGAGCATTCAGAGACAGCGAAGAGTCCTTCCCTTAGGTTTCTTAAGTAACTCCCCAGTCCTCTTCTGTTCCAGAGAGAGAGAGGATTTTCTTAAGAAGGACTCCAAAGGAAGAAGCGGTGGGACCTGGGACAGCTTGATGTTTATCATTGCAAAGACCATCACTGTAACATAATTCCAGCCCAACATTCAGCTAAATATAACATGTGGTGCCAAGACATCTGGAGGAAGAGGACCACCCATCTCTGCCTGTCCAAGAGTGAAAATTGAGTTTATGGTCCAGTAGAGTCTATTATCACTGCACAATACTTCAGTTCCACAGTTTTCAGGACCAATGGATGCCATGCCATTTTCTCAGGACAAAAATTAGAATAGAATAGAATATTTCAGCTGCAAGGGACCTACAACAATCATCTAGTCTGATTGCCTAGATTGTGTAGAATCACTTACGACCAAGGAGAGGTTTCTTGCCTGAAAGGAGCATAACTGCTGGTGGCTATTTTTCACCATCTTAAGATGATTTAGAAAAAAATCAAAGCAGAAATCTTTTCAATTTTTACTTGCCTCTCTTATTCCCTATGTCACTTATAAATGCCTACTCAGTAGAATATATTATCAGCTATTTTACCACGTCAGGAAACCATATCAATTAGTAGCGTAATAATCTTGCCATATATTTTTCTTATTATACACTAAAGCTTTATGGCAGAATTCCTGTGGATATACTTCTTGTAGATAATGATTTGTAGTATACAATATCCTGAAAGCATTTTAAGCCTGAGTCTGCTCTCTTTCTCCCCTCTAAGAAGGTGAAAATTTAACACGGAATCAGAGAGTTATGCTTTGTTTTTAAAGTTTTCTTAAAAACAGGCTGGAATTTGGAAGGATTCTTATTCTCAGTGTACCTCAAAAAAAAGAAGAAAAAAAAAAGCTTTTAAAACTGTCTCATAGGCACTCGAAACTATACAAGTAAACTGCCATTATCTATCTGTTAGGGCAACTTGTGCTTCACAGTCTTTTCTCCCTACTTGCTGTGCAAACTGCTTAGGAGCAGAAGAAACCATAAGCTCCAGGAGCCAATCTGCCACTGTTGTCTGTTTATGTAGTCTGATAGAATTTACATGGGCTGGCAGACAAAATTGCCCTTTGCATGCTTTGTCTCTAGGGGAATTTGGAAGTATGTCCAAATTCATAAAATAACGATAATCACACTATACACTAAGCACAAATAACAGATTTTCCCAGGGCCTTTTCTGGGCAAGTTAAAACTGTGGACAAGCAAAAAATAACAGATAATACTTAAAAGAAAAAGAAAAGCAACCCATTTATGCATCAAAGTTAAAGTGGGTCACTCTGCAATGTAAAGCACATTTTTAGTGGATGTAAATTTAGCAGCTCTCTGCAGCATTATGCATGACAGCAGTCTTGTGATATTTCAAGTAGAGAACTTGTCCCTGGAGACACCATGTAATTTATAATGGACTAACCATAATAAACCGTAGCAGTCAGAAAAGGAACTGGTTCCAATGAAATACACCATGTTGGTCTATTTGTCATATATGAACATCCTGTTGAAGATCTAACTTATCTGAGAAACAATGGGGAGGTTGCTTGATTGGTAAAAAAAATGCCAAAATGGAAGCTCTCCTTCTTTGTCTTTCAGAGAGTAAGAAATTAAAAGAAAGAAAACAAATACAAAGGATCGCAGTACACTTCTTCAGTTGACTAATAACTAGCATCCATTTCCTCTAAGTGCACAGCAAATGCTTTACTGTTTTTTGTGCTGGCAATGCTTTATCGTAATTGGTGCAGTAACGAAATCTAGCGATACCTGCAGAGCCATAGGCACTGCCTTCCCCAGCTTTGCTGCAAATTAATTAGGCACCAGCTGTCTACAAAGGCACTCTTTATCTTTGACATAATCTGTTACTTCATTATTTCACACGGTCCTTGCAGGTAGACTATGAGCGTCTGTTTGCTCTGTTCATAGCTACCAAGGACCGATACCGAACAATGTGCACAGAAATATGAGAAATGATCAGCAGATTAAAGGTGCTCATTTCCAAAACACAGGTGTATTTAGCATGTCCACTCAGTGCAGGGATCTAAGCACTCTACAATTAATGAAAAAATTAGGTTAATCCATTGCTATTTAGGCCCAGAAACTTCTAGATCCTAACTTCTTATAGGCCTTTGATAACCTGAGAAATTATAAATTATATTATTAGCTTGGATCTCTGAAGGAAGAGTTTCATTTAACATTCTCCCGTTCTGTCTCTTGGTCCTTCAAAATAACAGTAAAAATGGTGCGCCAGTTACATCATGTTTTTCAGTTATCAATTAACGATATAATTAAGGCACAGGTATTGCAATACTACCAATGTGATACCTAACATATAATTTAACAATAGTTGAGAGATAAAGGGCCACAGTAAATCTCGGAGGACTGTCCTGTTGCAAATTGTGAGCAGGTACCAGTGACCTAGGCAGTGCCATGTCCTCAACGTGTGACTGCAGGGAGTTTTGACACCCCACAGAACACCCCACCATTTTGGGACAGCAGAGGGGCATTTCTCTCTCCAAGGAGAGAAGGGGGATGCAAACCTGAGGCAACCTATCTGACAGCAGGGTAATCGTCTATCTGACAAATGTATTTATAGAAATCCCAAAGCACCCTTCTAAATTCACAATACGCAAAAGCTATGGTAATCTTCATTCAATTCCTCCAAGCAAAGTGACCCGAGTGCAACAAACATAGTGCAAAGTAATTGTTTCATAGACATGCATATTCATGGGTCCTACCTGTTGTAGCAAGCAGAGTTGAGGAAGCCACATCTGCAGAGAGATCACCACCAGGAACCTAGTACTCACGCTTTACCAGGTCTCAGAGCTATACCTTCAGCACATCTCATGTATGAATTTTAAGTTTTTAAATCAGCTAAATCAATGATAAATTGTATATAATGAATCAGAAACTTTAAGAGTATGATCATCAAAGCAAGCAAACTTTGAAAGTCTAAAAATATGTCAAATCATTGCTAGAGTTTTCTTGTCCTTTCCTACTATCCTGATTCTTCATCATGCCAAATCTAAGTATTTCAGAGGTAAGCTGACTGCTGTGTTGCAGCATACATGCACAGCCTTTATCAAAACAGGGCAGCCCCACCATCTCTCTCTCTCCATTGCACCTCTCTCCCTTGTCTCTCTCCATTGCCTCTCTTATGTCTTCCTTCCGGCAACGATCACATGTCTGCTCACAATTCCCTTCACCTGTTTCTGCTCTTGAATCAGCTGGTGCTCATTAGGCCACCTCTTAATTCTTCTCCACATCTCCCCCTTTTTTGTTTATGATTTTGTAGCATTGCCAAAGTCCTATCCGAAACTCCCAATTCCAGAATTCTTCTCCACACTGCTGAGCTGATGTGTTTAGATTTTATTTTTCCAGACATCTTGATGGAAAAAAAAATTAAACAAATTTTTAACTTAACCCCCCAACATTTAACATGAAAAATGAAAAATATTTTAGTTGAAAGAAAGAATGAAATCTCCCAGAAAAGAAAACCATTTCCAGTAGGACATTAAAATAGCATTAAAAAAAAAAAGTGTTAAACAATGTACTAACATGATAACATCCCTTTTGCGTTGTGAAAAATACAATTTTGTTTTTTGAAAATTTTCTTCAAATAAATATTTTATACAAATTTAAATCCGAATATATCGCAAGAATTTACAATACTATAAAATATCCACATTAGACAAATACTATGTTTTCATGAATAAATACCCACAATGCATCTATTTTTTCCATATATATTTTTGATACAGCTAGACTCATCTAATAGTAAAAAGAACACTATGTTTTGTCCATGCAGGCACAACTGAGCAGTCCAACTATCAACGGGGATATAAAGTACATACAAGAAAATCTTTTAGTGTCTTCAAAAAGCAAAGAAGTATCTGGAAAGGTCAAATTTAGAAATTTTGTTAATGAAACAAAAAACTCCTGTATTACCTTATGCATTATGAATTACTGACAAAGACATGTTTACCATGTGCTTTTAAGCTAGAAAAGTACTGGCATACAACTCTCATCCCCTTTCAGAGATGGATCTCATAAACACAGAAACTACCAAGAGGCATTCCGCATCTTTTCTCTGCTAAAAAATAATGGTGCAGGGGCATTGCAATATGACTTTTTATATTTTCCAATGTCCATATCACTCTATTTTGTTAGAATTAAATAATTCACTTTAATTCTGGCACAAATGAGCAAAGCCAATTCTGTTCCTAGTACTGTACAGATTGTGCATATAGTCTAGTTTCTAGTTCAGCAATATGGGTAACTGCTTGCAAAATCTAAGGAAAACATTTGCATTTACAGCCCAAGAGATTTGTCTTGTTATCTCAGTTATTAAAGGAGAAAGATCTTCCCTCTCCTCCTCATTGTTTTAACCACTCAAATATTTTTCAGGGTGTGCACAGTAAATGGAAATGCTTGTTTTTCAACAAGGTGCTTAACACCTTGTGAGATCCTTTGGGCCCGAGCCTGCTCACCTGAGTAAAGGGAGCAGGATTTGGTATTTGTTTTCAAGCCTTGTCAGATGTAAAATACACACCCAGGGATGAAATATAGACTTATGCTGGACATCCTTTGCTTTCATCAACACCAGGAGATATTACCTCATATGGCTTCCCTGTAAGCAATCTGAAATAGGAAAACCAGGTGATGGATGGCTAGGCTGCAGTTAAAAGACAGAGAAACATGCTATGCCAGAAAAGCAGCTTGTATTTACTTTAAAATCTTGCAGCATGAGTGAGAAAACATCCTTTACTTTTCATCTGCCTGTCCTTTCCATTTTTTTGTTTCTTCGTTTTGTAAATTTCTGTTTGGATCTCATATAAAGGCTTTTTTTCCTCTTTCTCTCATCCTTAATTAGTTTGAATGTCAAACCTGTTCAGTAATCACATCGCTTTGGGTAGTAATGAAGGCAAATAAATAATGCTTAACCTTTCTTAGAGAGATCTGGAGACCCTTCCAAAACCAATTAAGGCTTGCATGATTCACTGGAATTAGCCAAGGTCTTCATGCTAGGTTTCCAAACTTTCTTGTGTAAGAAAGAAAACATTAAAATTAAGGGGGGGGATAGGGAAGAAGAAATTTATCTTTCCTACAGTCTTAAACACTCCTAATTTTAAAGTATGTTATGAGTGGGAGAAAATAAAAGAAAATAAATTAGGCAATGCAGATTACACATTGTTGCTGCTTGGGAAGTTGGGAGGGTATTAGCTGGATTTCCCCATGCTGGGGTTCTTCTGCTTTTTTCTTTTTTTTTTTTTTTTATCTTTTTACTTTTCAGTGAATTTTTTTTCTGTTTGGCACATATTTCTACTTCAGATATCTTTTGAATGGTGACTAACAACAATAACAATAAAAAAGCCTCAGTCTTTCATAAGGTAAAATACAAAAGAACAGCAAAAACAATTCAATTTGTCTGCAAATCTTGCAGATAAATCTTGCTATCCTGATGTGTAGGTTTTAGGCTGTTTATTATCCACATTCCTTCTCCTGTCAATCTCCTCTCACCTGAAGAAACAATTTCTTTGCATGACATAGAAGGGGAAATACCATCCTCAATAACGGAACTGCACTGATCCTTCCATGACCAAATTAGCTTTTGTGCTGTCGGTTTATCACTGCACATCTTGTCCTTTTGGCTGCTGTCAAAGAGCATACGACAGGACTTCGTTCCCTGTAACCTACATGACATTGTAGTCCTGTGGCTGCCTGTGATGTCTCTTTGCAGTACCTTCATAAACATCAATGCCATAAAATTTCAACAAAAAGTTGAAGATTAAAGACTGATATGATCAATCAGACTCCAGAAAAGCTCTTTGGAAACATTTAACAAGGAGATCTCAAAGGCCGCAGACCAGTTTCACGTGGGCTTAGAAAGCATCAGTCTTTAGACATATCAAGCAAGCTTAGAAATGTAAGTATGTGTGACTATACATATGCATAGATATACACATATCTCTACTCAAGTACCATTTGAAAAATAAATAGCACCAAAACTGAAAATGTGCACAGTTTACGTGATTCAGTTTTTAAAGCATTTGTAAGGGAACCTAAGTAAGTCAATAAAAGATCCAGAACTTCAGGAAGATTTTGTTTCCTTGGCTATGTTCTTTCTAAAAAAGAGAAAGTATAAAAAACTGGTCTCAGCTGGAAGCATGCCCTTAGCCATTAGAGTGCCAAAATGAATGCAGTATGTCAGCTCTGACAATCTGTCAGAAAGAGGGAAAAAATACTTTTGTCCAAGAATAAGATGTATTCAAAAGTTTTGCCCTGAAATTAAAAAAAAAAACCAAAACCAAAAACCAACACACACACACACCTGCCTGGCCTGGAGTCTCAGTCAAGGCAAGCATATCTTCATTTACATAAGCAATTTACATCACCTGAATACCCAACCCCCATTTCTGGACATAACCATCATTTTTTAAAATTTATTGCTTGCCTAGACTCATACGAACATCATAATAAATCAGTCACTCCAAATATCCTTCAAGAATAACAAGCATTACGAATTAATAATGTCATGCTGGTCATTAATTTTGATAACCAAGGAATTTGCATTAGTGAACATACTTGTTATGTAGTTGTTAATGTTACATTTATTTAATATGCAACAGTTACAATGAGTTAGAAGCCAGTTCCCATTATTTGATTTTTTCACAGCTGTTCAGTATTTAACAGATGCAAAATTTCATTCTTTAAAATATTGATTTTCCTTTTATAAGTTAAGAACTGTGATGTTAGATGATTTCTGACGTTTTGTTAATTTTAGATTATCAAGATTTACCAGTAATTTACCAATAAGAAGCCAATATTAATGTTTCTAATTTGCAGTCAAGTAAATTGAACGAAGGAAAGGCCATGTTACACAAGTCATGAAGTAAGTGTTAAAGCTTAAAATAGAATAAAGAGAATAAATTATTCAAATACTCTGCAGCACCAGTCTTATTTTTGTGCCAGTGGATTTGATATAACACCTATTAGGACGTGATAACATTAAATGCATTTATAGATATAGACAGGTGAAAAGATAGCTAGACATTTTGCTCTATTTTGATTTGGAAATGATAGTCACCAATGATTATAAATATTTTTAGACTCTAAAATCATGAACCAGTCTTAAAGTTGAAATACTTTGCTTTCTAGCTTGTAATAATCCCTGAAAATAAAGGCCAACAGAACATCACATACTTGTAACAAAGCAACTGTGCTGACATTTCAGTCTTTTTTCAGAACTAGGATCTACTGTTCAGAAGCTTCAGACGAAGATGTGATCTATTTTAAACAGTGAAGAAATGAAGTCATATTTGAGTCTCCCTTAATGGTCTGGAATATTTTACTTCTCATGTCTCCTGATACAGAGCCAGCATCCTGCAACCAGCAGCTCCTCACCTCAGTACCAGATGCAAGACTCACCGGCCTTCCCATCTTCAATCTCTGCTCCTTCTCTGCAGAACTGGTGCTCTTCATCCACAGAAAAACGAGACAGAACAGATTAAAGCAGTGCTGTTGTGGGGCTGGGAACAGAAAGTAGCCAGGTGGATAACTTCAAAAGGAATTGCCAACTGCTGTCTGCATTTCCAGACAAAAATGAGGATTTGGCAGTTTTAGTCTTTGGCAGCCTTTTCCCTGACAGCCATTTGTTCTCTTTTCTGGTGCTCCATCTGCTCCCCCTGGTTGGATCAACCAAGAATCAAGTTGTGGCAGAACCTGCGGGTATGTACAGCTAAGGCTACCAATAAACACCCTGCCATCTCCTCCATGTAGTGATATCTGGGGTTTGGAAATACAACTATGAATTCCTTTTATTAGAGCTAGGCTGGCATAGAAGAAGAAAAACTAATAGACTTCAACTATTCCCTCAGCAGAACAAACAAACAAGTCTAATTCTGAAGTCTCTTTAATGCTCAAGATCTAATAGGACAGAAAGAAGCAGCAAGAACAGAATTGTATTACTGGACGTTTTACATCTTGGGAGCACAAAAAGAGACCCAGCTTCTGGTCCCCGCTACTGCCAATAAAGTTTTGTGCAAAGCACAGGAGATGGAGTACAGCAATACAGATGCCTCTCATGACCATGCTTGACTGCACTCTCCTCCTGGTCTGTTAATCTTGAATTGTTTTTTATGCAACAGAACCGCTCCAACAGGAAAATATGCTAAATCCACCATCCTGAAAGGGTCAATAATTTCGTCATCCAGGATCTCTCCTGTTAGATCTTAAGTAGGAAGAGGAAGGGATGGAACATGGGTCTTCCCTATCTTAAGTCCACGTAGATAGACTTAAGACTGTTTAGACCTTTTTCTGTAAAAGGAAATACCATCCCACCGTGAACAGCTGCTGCTGTATTTCTATAAGGACACCAGCAACTTAGCATCAGTAACAGATTCACAAGAGTTGACTCTGAGGAGTTACCGAACTTCTGCGATTTTTCAGCTGTTCCCCTCCTCTCAGCATTTTCTTATTGACTAGCACTAAGCATCTCACTCTACCTTGCTTATATTCTCCAGACACTCAACTCCCCCTGACTGCTGCATAGGCAAATTAACACCGTGTTACAGCTGCCCTTTCGCATATTAAGCCTACTCTTCAGATGCCTCAATGCCCAACTTCCTAGTGTCCCTTTCTGACCCAAAATCATAGCTATTCACAGATGAGAACTGTAATCTTCTGCAGCTTTGAGAAAAGAGCCTGCCCAACATAACACAACTACATATACATCTTTTAGGTTTTCTTTATTTATATTTTTTTAATTCAAGAATTACACACTAGCCAACATTATTATATATTTACATGCTGAAACTGGCTGCAATAATTTTAAATTCAAGAAAATATCTCTTATGTGCTACTCATTTACAATCATCATTTTACTACCTCATATATCCCAGAGGTTAGCAGTCCTTTTGAGAAAGACATGAAGATCTGATGCAATGATATCCACTAGTATTTTGCATTTTCTAGCCATTGGAAAATGTGCAGTATGTGCATATAAGAAAGGCTACAAGGTCATTAGTAAGGCTGATGATTACTACATTATGAAGTAAATAGTACTAAGTAAAAAAAGATAAATCAGAACTGTGCAAAGACAGTACTAACAGAACCATTTAAACACCCATGCAAATAAAAACGTGATAGAAGTCAAATCATAGTCAGCTTGTTAGAATTAATCATGTTTCAAATGTTCTTTTTGTCTTCAACTGAAAGCAACAGGACAGACCATGAACAATACAGCCTGGTGAGTATTTGTCAAATGACAGTAACAGTGAAAACATACAAAATGTTATCAAATTGGAATAGATGACCTCATGTCTGAAAAACATTAAAAAAATACAACCCTTCGTATGAAAGTAGAGGTGAGATTTTTCATCATTTAAGTTTCATTTTTTGTCAAAGCACTTACAAAGAAAATAATTTTATACTTATGAAATGTTAGTGTTGCATATTCTTGTAGAGATGATCTATTTCAATTTTATATTAATGGATATTTAAATTATTACTATTTTTACAAAGTAGAATAGGGCAGTATTTTTGATCAACATTCCATTTGCTTCTTAAAAATTTAGACAAAGTTCCTAGTGCATTTTATTAAGCTTTACCTTTGGTGTTAAGCAGTGACTTACTAGATTTCCCTTTTAAACATTTTCTGGAGTGAAGATTCTTTGGCTTTGGGGGACTATGCTATCTAATGACAGTCAAACATCTTTTTTTTTTTTTTTTTAAAGAAAAATATAAGTCTACTATTAGATACCATAAGAGATACAGATTTCAGAAACAGACAGACGCAATATGCAGGCCTTCTGTAATGAAATCACCACCAGCTGAATTCTCACTTACCCTGGATTCCTTCACCTCTCCACCCACTGGAGCAACACAAAGGTGCCTTACTGTAAGTGAAAACCAGGCCCTAGTTGTTTATGCTAATCTGAGTACCGAGTGCCAAGCTCCTATCTTCTGTTGCCTGAACATTTTAACCATACAAAAGGATCGATTGTGCTAGCAGTAACATTGCCGCAATGGCTATTTTACACTACAGTACTTTCTGTACTTTTTTATATCTGGAATCCAAATCTGTTTATGCAAAAGGGTGTTTAAATTACTCTGCTAGAGCACTGCAATTATTGTACTTAGTAAAAAAAAGTCACTAAACAATTACTGTATCTATCGACTGCTCATTTACAGCTTATTTAATTATTTACATAATTTTAGGACACATTAATCTAAACCATAAGTAGAATTAGCTTTTTGCCTTACCATAAAGTACAAATTAGAAGTTAAAAATGTTTAAGAAATCTGATAATATTTACACACGTTCAGCTTAAGTTATGGTTGCTCACATTGTATGTTCTATGTACACATAGCAAAATGTTATGATCACTACTGATATAGTATTGTACCCTGGCCATCCCACCCTAGATTATTTTCTAGAAATAGTTAATATTTTTGCCTTTTTTTCTTGGTTCCCTAAGGAATTTGTTGATTTTGAAAACTTACTAGTGGACAATGCTGTTATAAAAAGAGAGAGAAGAAATAGGCAAGCAATGTGAGGACTAGTCTAATTTCAGATGCTAGGAGGTACAGTACTATCATCATGTCAAACGGTGCAATGCTCCATACGAATTATAAGCATTGATCTGCTGATATAGAAATGCCCAGTTACCCTGTATAGTAAGTTGGTTTTTTTAAATACATTAATCTTTTTTTCTCAAAAATATATTCATACACTGGTTGATGGTAGAAACAAAACTATTATTAGCTTATTCCTTTAACACGCCAACATATGAATGTGTGTGCATATATATACTCAGTACGTGTATATATACACACATATGTCCATATAGACATTTAGGTATATGTCCATATGCACATATAGTTGGATAATGTTTAAGATCCGTTCACTTATGTTTAGTACTGTGTTATAGTATAGAATTGGAACACAGTCTAATAATTACAGTGAAAATTAATTGAGCTTTAATTTTAATGCATATTTGTCTGAAATAAATAGGATTTGTTCCCCAGGTGTAAGACCACCACTCATTTTCTCTATGCATTGTGCTTTTGTACCTTACAGATTTTATGTCCTTTGTATTAGAATGTAAAAATTCTCTGAAGAACTCTGCAACATGTTGTTATCTAAGACTGTTTTCCTCCCCTGGGAATGAGAAAAGAAATGGTCACAATGTCATTGCTTGAGTCTTTCTTCCCAGTCATTAAACTGCGATAGGATAGAAACATAACATTCCGTATGCAAACACAGAAATATGTTGCATGAATTTTCAGTTCTGAAAATGTGTATCATACTTACTAGCAGTCATGTACAGTATATATTTACAGATTGATCTCAAAGATTTCATTAAAACTGTGCCATGTTATAGTCATAATTTGCCCATGAATTTCACAAAGATGAAAAACACCTTAATTGCTGGCTATCATGTCTAATAGAACAATAAAATGTGCAATTATAATTATATTACATCTAAATTATTAACTTTGATATTTTGCTTATTGAAACTAACAACAATTAACACGATTAAAAGGATCTAGAATATTCATTTTCGGTCAATTCTAAACTAAAAGCAAATTTATTCTAGTTTACCTGCCGGGTAGCACACACAACAAACCCCATCTCTCATGTATGTTGGCATAATTTCTCACTTTCACTCAAGTATCTCAGAAGAGGAGTAAGTGCTCACCTGGGGCTCGAGTTATACTTTTCCCTTGACAGTGCCTCACCAGTCTTTCTCACCCCCACCTTCTTGTATCACAGTGTTAAGCCTTAGTACAAAATGATAGAATCCTTCTCTTTCACTAATTTTATACATCACGTTAATAGCCAGAAGGACATAGTAAAGTGAAAGTGCTCCTTCCCCCCAGATAATATATCTTCCCTAGTGACACCTGAGCAGAAACCAGACATTTTCTTTTACTCTCTGAATAGCTATACCAGAGAGTATTATGGCTTGTACTGTAACTTCAGATAAATTAATGTGCAGTTCTAGGATTCAATCTCTGTGGTTTTCATAATAGCTGATGCAGTAAACCAATGCAGAGAGTCAACATATTCTCTGTAAGGTTTTATATTTAATGCGTATCAACCCCAAACAGGCTGTGAGCTCCCTGTATTCACACTATGCTTCTGTGAAATAAAAAATGGAGTTGGCAGCAACTTGTGAAATGAAAGAAAAGCTTGTACAGAAGAATACTATAAGACTGCTTTTATTTATGATAATGAATATAATTTTTAAAGAACAGACTCTGAAGAGAAATCCTGAATTTTGATGTGGCTTCTTTTCTTAGAATTGGGAAAAAATTCCAACATGAGTCATACCTATCTGTTGAAATTCCAAAGGCATCTAACAAAGCTTATTGCGTTATGCATGAATGAAGTCAGAAATTAAGTATGTGAACAAAAAACAACATTTTGACTTGGAAAGTTAATCACATGATGAAAGCCTGTCTCTACACATTGCGGAATCTGAACCTGGAGGCAGTACGTGAACATACGCACAACTCCCTTGAAAACAAGAGGGGGTGTGCATGCCTGGCAAATCCTGTTTCAGGCTCAAAACTATTCTCTCCCATTTGAAGCAGAAATAAGCATATGATATGCTCAAAACAAAGTCAGAAAATTGGCCTATTAGTTCCCAGAACTATTTGCCTCCTATCACTGTCATTTACTGTCAAATGGGGAAAAAAAACCACAGACGCTTGTAAGAAAATTACTCTTTTAAAGCAAGAACAAAAAATTCAAAGAAAATATTTTATGAAAAATATTCTTAAGAACTATCTTAAAGTACTGCCAAAGGAATACTTAAATGGGGGAAAAGTATCTGCCTGAAAAATCTCCTTTGTTACTTGGAAGTTACTTGAATTTTAGTTTCTTTCAGAAATTTGTACACAGGTGAGAGGTAGCATAGATACAACAGATGTGGCTTTTGGTTCATGAAATATTTTGTGTCAAACAATCTTGGGGATCTGATTTAGCAAAAGCCATCAGGAATTTATACTTTTTATACAGTACTTGTGAAATTTTTTTTCATTACAGAAAAAGATTGGACTAAATAGCAAACTACTTTGCCTATAAAATTCTATTTTTTGTCTATTCTATTTTGCCTATAAAAGTAAAGCGTTATGGAATGAAAAAAAAAAACCTTTTATTTCAAAAATCTTCCTAAAGCAAAACCGAAATTTGCTAGTTTTTCAATGGAAATCACCCTAAAGCAGGAAATACTCAAGAGTATGGTTAAACTCTTAAAGTGATGGCTACCACATTTTTCCTTTTAAAACAGTGCATTAAGGAAAACAAAATAAAAAGTGAAATGGTATTGCCTAATCCAGACTGAGAAAGTACCCTGTCAGTATTTTTTGTACTGAAGTACATATGCTCAGATCTTTACTGCTGAAAGAGGTATGTTACCTTTAATCAAACTGGATATAAGGTTTTAAGCATAACAACAGGGGCAAGCATGACACTGGAGTGATTGCAAACTTGGAAGAAATCACACAACTCCACATGAGTATTTCAGACTAAGGTATGTACTATAACTGACAACATTCATTTGCACAGTGTATATATATACACACACACACACTTTTACATATATGTAGCCTTCCCTCTCCTTGGCCCTGCATTTTATAATTGCTCTCTAGCTCTCCCTACCCTAGAAAGGCAGGGCACCATTGGTTTCCTTCAGCCACCTAGAGAATTACTATTTGGCCAACCAATTTTGGCACTTTGGACAGATGATTTCCTTTCCCCAGCACAAAACAGCAGCATATCTACCCATTCAGAGTTGATGCATTTTTATACCATTGCTACATTCCTCTATTGATCATAACTACAGTCGTCGTGATTGTGAGCATATGTTCCCTCTTTAAAATCCAAACAAAACTAGTGCTTTTTGCTTCAGCTTCTGTGCAAACACCCAACCCTAATATTATCAGTCAAAGGTTTAGTTCTTTCAATAAATAACAGGAAATACCTGAATATGGTTGGGAAACCTCTGACCATCATCATCTTGGAAAGATGATAGGCACTACTTGTTTTCAAGTTTACACATTTAAAAGGTAAAGTGTATACGTTTCATAAGCATGATAACAACTTAGTACACTCTCTTAAGTATAGATGCATGTCTCGGATATGCAGTTTCCCTGGGAATGGTATGTACTGCTGTTGAAACTAGAACTTGTTTTTCAAATGCCGCTCTATAATTTGCATCACTAAACTCAAATGGCCATTAAAAAAAAAAAAGAAAAAGAAGGAAAAAAAAAGAGTGAGGTATAATGAGACAGAAGTGATTGTCAAAATCCAATTTGCCTTCACACTCAAAATGCACTTATATTTTGATAAGGGGATATGTCCATACAGCAACTTAACATGTTTACTATTTAGCAGATACAACCAAAACATTATAAAAACAGACCATAGAGTGGGCCAGCAACTAAGGTGTTTTAAAATAACTTTTTGTCCTGAATAGAATTTTTCTAAGTCCCACTTTTGGCGGTACAACCGATTTGAAGAGAAATCCAGTTCTTGCTTCCTGTGTGGCTTTATTTCTTAGTTCACATAGTAAAGCCAGTAGACGATATTGAAGAAGGAAAAAACAACAGGGAAGAATATGCGCGACCATCGATCTATGGCATTTACATCAGTCAAGTCAGGAATGGTAATTTTCAGTTGAGATGCACGTCTCCGTAGCCTACTTTTCTTCTGTGCCACGTGTCGCTCCAGGGCGTTGCGACCAAAGCTGTGTCTGGGTAAGCCAGCTTTCCGGTACTGGATGCTTGAAGTGTCATAGGCCAGCATAGTGCTTCTAGGGTCCCCAAGCCCCATCACAGCCTCGGAGGCAGCCATCTCATTTTTAATTTCAAGTGTGCTCAACAAAATATTTTCATGTGGATCCATCTGTAAAAAATAAGAAAGCAGATTTAATAGGAGAGAAAGGAAGCCCAATCAGTTGCAAACTGAAGCCATGCTGACAAGGGGTAGATCTAACATTACTAATTCACTGGATGTCAGTCTGTCTAAAAGACTTTAAGCATAGACGTAACTATATTTATTGTCATTTATTTGTGAACTCAAGGATCAATAAGGCCAGTATAGTTTCATGGAATAAATACTATTTCCCTAGACCCCATGTTCAGTGAGCAGAAGCAATACCTGGAAACAGAGTACATGCTCAGCTCCTGAAAGTGGGATTCTGCCACTGGGTAGAATATCTGGGGCAAACATTGAACTTTTGGGAGGTTTTGGAGGGAAATCAAATGGAAAAGGGTCTGCTTTGTTTTGGTTTTGCTTCTTTCAAATGAAAGCTTCTGCTCTGACAAAAACTTCAGGTATTCACAAGGTCTCTCTGCCTCTATAAAACGAGGCCCAGAGCCCTGCACAAGAGAATGCAAATTTTCAGTCCCTATATTCCAAACAGGACTGCTGATTACTTGGGGAGAGGCACTGACATAGTCTAACTATACCTATGTGGAAACTCCATTCCCCAGTGCTAATGAATTTCATAAGCACAGTGCATGCTGTGGAGACCTGAACGCTGGAATAGCAGAGATCTGCAATTTAGAGCAAGGAAAAACATATACAGAGTGCAATCACATCAAATGTACATTAAGCAGTTGTTTCAATGGGTAGTTTTAGCTACTATATATTTTTTTAAAGGCAGTTCATTGAAAAAAATATTAATACAATGTTGTAAAAAACCCCTTAGGCAATTAAGAGGATTTCAAAGATGAGGAATTAAATTCTACTCTTAGGCAATCTGGAGTAGATCTGAAGCATGGTAGGAGAACTTCAAAACAATCCATTTATAGAAAACAAATATAAGGTTATTTAGGAAGTTCTAATTCTCCTCAGCCTTCCCTCTAAGTATATATTTTGAATTGTGTGATTACAGAGTATAGTTAAATAAAAATACTTTAAAAGCAGTAATAGCTAATGAGCAGATAATTAAGTACACTGACTTAGTGATGGTAGTGCAGATATACTCCAGGCCAAGTAAGAGATGAAACTGTCCCAGAGCTCCTTTAAGAATAACGCATCCACATTATTAATTCATAATGTACATAATATATACTATGATTATTATTGAAAGTACACAAACTGTGACTTTTGTGGATTTCTAAACAATAATATGGCATTAGTCTATTCTGTAATATTTGGAAGCCAGCAGTCAGCAGCAGGTACCTTGCTGCACTACCCAATATAGCACCGTATTTGCCATTATTAAAAAAAAAAAAACCCTGTGTAATATTTCACATGGCACGGTGAGAAAAACGAATTGAAAACAGTTGCTTTTTAGTAGCATCCACTGCACAGCATTATGAACTGGGAAGTCGGATACCCACAAAAGTACTTTGGACCTACTGAAACACTGCCATTTGAGTGATTACATCTGTTCAAGTGATGCATAAAAATTGGCATCGCTGAGATGCCAGATTTCCCTCTCTCTCTTTTTTTTTTCCCAATCTATGTGAGTTTGCACCCCTCTAGTTTCATTATATTTTAGTTTTAGATTAAATGTAATGACTCAATGTGAAGCAGCCAAATTCATCTATTTTTGCTTGCTTTCCATCAAAGCCGTGTGAAATCTTTGAATTTTCTAGTGTGTTAGGGAAATTAATCTTTTTTGAGAAGCACTGGAAAAATGGGAAATTTGAGCTGGAACTCAAGAAAAATTCCTTTAAAAAGTCTGTTACATGTATTGAACATGGTGAGGAAACACTGTGTTCTAACCAGGAAGGCCATCAAATCAGTTCTCGTCTGCATTAGACAAAACTAAGGCAAAACGAGTATTCTGCTCTTGTAATACAAACAAAAGCAAACATATGCAAAAGCTTTCAAATAGATCTATGAAACTTCTCAAGAGAGCTTTCAAACATTTTCTTATAATGAGTGCAGTTATTTAGAAAATTCTTATGTGATTTTTGGGGTAAGACAAAATTGGCTGTCATTTTTGTTATAAGATCTCAGACAAATAATAAGACTTTCAGTATCCTGAAAATAAAAGGAATTATAGGCACTTGACATTCATTGATCTCAAGAATGTCTAAAAACAAATAGGGGAAGTATCTTACAAGAGGGGTGCAAAGCCATTTGGAAACTACATTTTCCATAGTTTCACATAGTCTTAAGAAAAGAATAGAAATTTTAGTTCCAGTGACATCAGGGGAAGTTTGACATCCACTAATGCAATGGTTTTACCCCTTATCCAGAGCCTGGGTTATTTTCACCTCAAAGTTGTGCATTCTAAGACACTATCTTTGCAAAGATTTTAGTGCCAACAAATTTGTTCACATCTTAAATCTTCTTAGGATGAATCTACTTTAAGCATTTTATCCTTTTGATCTGCAATGATATTAGAAATTTGAGTGCTCTTTACACACTCATATACTTTCTATGCAACACAAATGCAAGAAAAGTTATTTTAGTCTACTAGAGTTAGCTATAGACATGTTTTAGCAACATGATATCACTCCTTCAGTTAACTTTTTGTTTTGATTCTTTTGTCACTTCTGTTCTCATCTCAGGAAATTTCTTAACACAGCAAACTGCTGCAGATATCTGGCAATCTTGGCAGTAGTAAGGTTAGTGATGCTGGGCATAAAAAACATTTAGCAATATTCTAAACTATCTTCTAGGGCAAAGTGTCTTCTTCTGCACATATCATACTGATATCAGAGTTGGAGCACAGCATTTTTCAATTTTCCAATATTTTTTCAGAAGAAATAACGCAAAATACACTAAAAATTAGTGATGGGCGAACCTTCAAGTGTTAGGATAGCCAGGTAAGCATCACAAAGTTCCGGTGCTTCTCAAACACTAATTTGACCCTCCTGCACCTGGAACAGTGAATTGACTATAACAAGAACTGCATTTTTCATGGTATTTTGAATTCCCAATCTGAAGAACTCCCAAAGTTCCAATCCAGAAGTACAAATAAATGTGAAAATAAAAGAAACAAAGAAACAAACAACAACAACAAAAACCCAGAAAGATATTAACTTAAATTTTCAACCTTTGTCAAAAGGTTCCTTGTCAGATTAGAGAGAGCTGGGGGTGTTATTTCCACCAAGCAGGTTCACCCACCTCTAAATAAAAAATGCTTTTGTAATTAAGTGAAGCCTGAGATAGAATGATAATGAATTACATTTATTGTACACAGCACTGCCCATTCAAAAGGATCCCAAAGCGCTTTACAAGCTTTAGAAAGAGGAACCACTTCACTTCCCAGTGAAGCGCAATCATCTCTGAGGCAAAATGTGGTGACTGACAGTGCAGAACAATACACTATATTTTAGTCGAGGAAATGGAGAATGCTGTAGCCAATTGAAACTATGGGGTGGGTGAGTGGTGGTGGGGAATGTTAGGTAAGCAGAACAGTTACATAAATTGATATTTGGCCAGATGCTTGGGGTTGAGATAACCACGCTATAAAAAAGTGCCATGGGATCTTTAATGACCATAAGTTGTCAGGACCTGAATTTTAAGTCTCTGAGGATAAAAACATTAGAAAACAATGAAAGATACCTTTGTTGAATACATTTCTGGACAATGATATGTGCCAATTATTCTTCTGTCCTGTAAGTTAATAAAATCAAGACCAGTTTCCTTAGAGATAAGGCAGCTATTATCTTTCATTTAAAATTAAAGCACTCTAGGGTAATAATAGGACAACTAATTAAAAGATATAGGGACCTCTAAGCCAACAATTAGCAGAAGTATATTCTGGCTTCAGAGGTGCTATTACTGCCTTGCCCTGCTTCTCAAGGTAACATAACTTTGTGATGTAAATGTATTTTTTCCAACTGGTCACTTGACCAAGGAAGATATGATGATATGAAAACAATTGTTAAAATTATTCTGGGGGAAAAGTAAGTGTAAAAGTGGTTTCAAAAGGAGGTGGAAGAAGGTTAAAAAGATCTCTTGGTGCTGAAGGATTGTTCAACCATAGAACTAGACTCTTTATGGTGAACAGGAGAGTTCAAACTTAATGGAGAAATTCCCAGGGACAAGGAAGGAAGGGAGGATGTAAAGATGAAGAAAAAGCAGCAGTAGCAAGTATCATAGAAATAAAAGGTGAAAGCAGAAGTGGAGGAGAAATGACCAGAGCTCAGCAACCATGCAAGAGGGTGGATTTTTTATAAATCAATCTTAAAGGTGGATGACAAAATATATGATGCAAATGATATTCACTTAGAGGTCCAGGTCAACTGGAAGAAAAGCTGACTCTGGAGCCTTGAAAGAGGCCATGACCTTTTTGATGGCCTCAAACAAAGGGAATACAGAGGAAAGTGTAGAAATGTTACCATTACACGTTCTTCCTACTACCTAGAAATTCCAAAATGATGGCTTTCTTGAGGAATTCCTCTTACGCTAATACATTAGCAACTGTAAAATACAAGGAAATTACAACTCCCACACATATACATACACACGTATGTACATTAGGAATCCTCCAAGGATGACCAGATCTTTGAAACTACTAACATCTAGTAAACCAGCATCTTAGTGATTATGGTCTACTGTTACGCCAAACACAGCTTTATAAGTAGGAGGTAAATTTGTATTGATGAATTGAAGATATAATATTGACATGTTTACTTCCTCATATACTGTTCATTTTCACCTGTAACCTTCAATTACAGGTAGCTACTGATGGCTCATTTTGTGGCAGAATGGCTCAGAAACCATGGATAAAATAGACTGTAGGGCTGGAATTTATGATGGAAATACCTTGTGAAAAAAAGCAGTTGTAAATTCAAAAGAAATACCTTTTGTTAAGTAGGGCTGCCACCAGCCCAAAGCAAAACATGGTGAGCTGAACCAAGAAGGGAGAACAGAAGTACCCAGTTTATTACAAAGATTAACACTTGAGATTAGGTCTCAGCATACATAGGTCCTGCGAACTGACATTCTTAAGAACTGAAGACAGAAATAAAGATCCCTTTCGCAATGAAGACCAACATGACATGTCTAGACATATAATTTAATTTGTTAGCGATAAAGACCTTAGTATTACTATAGCATAGTTTCCCAACAGGCAGCCAGGTGCTTATTGATACTGCTCTGATGAAGTATTTGTTATTTATTTGTTAAAATATCATCCCATTTACGTGTATACATTTAATTCTCTTGGAGATAATATAAATGAATAACACATGAGCAAGAACCTACATCCCAAAAGGTGCTCTCTTCCATCTGTGATAAATAAGATCAAAATTTCATCAAAATTCCGTGATGCCCATAAGCTAAGTCTCCCATTATGTTGTCTTATGAAATATACTTTAACAAATATACCTAGCACCGAAAATCTACTATAGAAATGCAGCAAAATTGCTTATATAAGAAAGCTTCATGAAAGATGAAAAACGCATGGAACGTTTGATTATCATCACAACTGGCAAAATTTCTAAGGTATAATTTGCAATAGTTATGGTTTTGATATATGAACTAGACAGTAAAAATAAGGTTGATAAAGTTGCTCCTCTAGAACAGACTTCTGCAAAATACATAGATGTTATTTTTCTTGTTTGAATTCAAATAGAATGATCAAAGCAGTCTACAGCATATACTTGCCACGAGAGCGGGTGGACTGTATAGAAGTCTACCAGTGTTTCATCCATCTGACCATGATGTTAACAGATTTAGGCTTGTGATTTTGGGGAAGACCAACAACATAATTCTTGGGCCCAGACCAAAGATTAACATGGCCAGAGGCAGTACGAGGTCCAAAGAAAAGCTTTGGGAACAGTGACAAAGGTCAAATAAAACACGGGAGAGAAATTGCAATTAATTGAACACAAAAATTAAAAGAAAATTCTTGAGATTTTTCTATGGAAAATCACTGACAAGTTTTCGTTATAAGGAAAATAAAGATGAATTCCCAACTTTTGACAATGAATTTCAGAATTAAAAAAAAATCTAGAAATGTACTTATTTTGATCATGTTCAGTGCTGATTTAGAAGCCTGAAACACTGCCAGTTCCATGGCTATAGATACTGTAAGGCTCAGAGGACTAGTCCTAACAATATTAAAATGAAAAGTGTTCTGCTTTAAAATAACCAAAAAAATCTGAATTTGTTGACTGAATTAGAATATTCCTGCATGATTTACTTGTACACTGATAGTCTGCTGTTTTGGGGAGAGTCTAACATTTTGTCACTCATTTAAAAATGAGTGACAAGAATGAAGAAACTTTGTTGCCAAGAATGGTTAGTCATTTCAGATTTGTTTCTAAATAAATTTCTGTGTATGTACAACATATGCCAATATCATTGAAAATTTTGTGTTATACTTAAATTGTTTTTCTGTATATATTAACTCTAGAGAAAATAAAAACTGAATTATAGTTTTCTTCCTGACATTTTGGTGGCCTTTTGTGCTTGTAAATTTAAACCAAACTTGAGTTTGGTTAGTTAAACATATTATAGTTCTAAGCAATATATATACACACATACATATAAAATATAAATATATGGATAGTAGGAGAATTTCAGAACACAGTTAAAATGAAGGAAAAAAGACTGGGGTTTTTTGGCAATAGTGTGCAGTTTGTTCTTGACACATAATTTTATAGAAACAAGAGAAAAAAAATAGTTTACTAACGTGCAAACATGGTAGGTGTTTATGTAAAACATGATTATGTTCAATGTTATAAAAGTTTCATAAGATGCATTTCAGGAAGGGTGATCTACTCACAACTGAGGAAGATATTAATGAGTTAAAGGGACCAAATATAGGCTTATTTTTAAATTGCAAATTATTATATGTTGTATATGTCTCATGATACAAAAAGGAAGAAGAAATAAAAGCTGAAGAATCATCCCCCACAACAGCTAGCCCTCTTCAAACGATACCTACATGGAATTGACTTTTGGATCTTCTCCTCCAGTTATATTATCGTATACCTGAATAAACAAGACCTTCTATGCAACAATTGAAACTTATGTAAAGACACTTTTCCTATCTAAAACTGCTATAGCTTGAAAATATATAAAATATAAAACCTCAAAATTCCATTTAGCAAAATGTAAGCTAAAATCTTCCATTTCTGAAGACCTTCATTTCCAGTTACCTGCAGGAACCTTTGAATACTCAAAGAATACACGGACAGAAAGTGGCCCAAACAAAACATCACAGGAACATAATCATGTTGATTTAGGCTGTGTGACCCTTACTGTTCCATCCCTCAGGCCAGCCCAAAAGCATTAAGTTTCTGACAACTATAATACCAGAAAGTTGAGTTCATTTGAGGACATAAGCAAGGACAGTTATGCAGGGCTTTTTGTACATAGCTTTAAGATGTATTAAGTTTAGGGAGAAGGCTCAACAAGTTTTTTGGGTGGGAAGAAAACTAAATTCCAGTCTCCCACACTTCGAAAAAGAAGAATGGAAACATAAGCATAAATAAGATTTAGACTTCTATGTTTTAATATAATCTTATATCACCACAGAGGGATTCTTAAAACTAGTATCTAAGGAGTAAAAAAGATATATTCATATATATAGGTATATATGTTTGTATATATACAGACACACATATTTGAATTTAGGCATAATCCTACCGACCTCCTAACCTTTTTCCTAAGTTATGTGAGAAAGTAGCTCCTGGTGTCTATATTTCTCCATATGCAGAATTCTAGGAAAGCAGCTATTATCTAAAAGAATTTACTAAGTGAATTTACGGATAAACTTAGGTCTTCATAGTCCAGCATGACCGTTTCATTAAATTTAACATACGTGTATGCAGTACACACCCTTACACCTTTTAAAAAAAGGATATATATATAAGAAAGTATACAATTTGTACATGTCTACATGGATGCCCAGTTCATATGCTACATTAGTAATATTTTCTTATGAATACTGCTAGATATGTTATTCCTAGGTTGTTTGGGCTATTCTGCTCATTAACCTTGCTCTATCTTTATGCAAGACAAACAGTCTCCGTGGCATGCTGCAGAGTGACTGCATCGTGTCTCTCCTGGGAACTGGAATGTTTCCACTGTCAGGGGCGGGGAGGGGGGGGGAGATTTTTAAGGAAAAAATATTTTTTAAATGTTGGGAAAAAGTCTTTAGTGTTCTAACATAGCAATTCGGGGGTTTTTATAGTGTTGAAAGTATTAACTTGCTTAAGTCTAGATAATCTTACAGCCTAAAGAGCACACAATGAAAAAGGTAAAGCATCATAATTAATAGTTACTGATAGACTAAAGATGGGCAAAAACTATAAAAGAGGGATTTGAAATATGTATCCTCCTTCTTACCAGTTTGGGATACTATCATTCTGATTATGTACACACTTCTGATATGAATTTTTTATCACCTGAAATTGATTTCCCCTAAATTAGATATAACAATGTATTGCTACCTGCAAAAAGAAACCAAGCAGATGATCATTTTAGATACTATAAATAAAGCAAAGGGGCTGACAAACAGTCATCTTCTGTGTTATAATAATATTTTTACCACTTAGTGCCACCCTAGTGTACACAATCCAGTGATCTCAAGATTCATGAGCAGAGCTAGGTTACATCCCCTAACACATAGGGGAGTTAAGAGTTTAGAGTTACAACTTATTTTTTGGATAGAAATTGGCCATTCAATTAAACCTTGTCAAAGTCTTTAGAGCTGATCTGCTTTGGGAAATCAATTCACCAAATTCACTAGCCAGACATGCCTTCTGGATGGCAGCTATACACATTTCTTCTATTTCACTGTACATGTTGTGCCTTTTTTGTGCCCCACAATCAGAAATAATGATATAAACTGCATTAATGGATTCTTTTTTGCAACCAAAAATGAATCTAATTCAGGGTCACTGGTGGATAACAGGTTTGTAGATGCACTACAAAAGCAAAAGAGATATCGTGCTTTAAACAAACGGAGTGTACGTGCACTGTTTTTACATTAATTAAACATGGCATTCGAAGGAGCGCAGCTGCAGAAAGAAAAACTCATGCAGTTGACTTGACCTTTATTCAGATGTCATGTGGAATACCACTATGGATCGTGGAAATAAATCACCTTCTGACTCCTTCTGCAAAGTGCTGTGGGCTAAAACTGGAACTTCCTCAAATTTCACTCCTATCAAACCTCAGGTTTCAACAAAACATGAAGAGGCTGACTGAGCACTCTGTGCATTGCTGATTGTTTCATATGCAAGTTGTTCCTTAATAATGCATGAATGTAAATTTAGGAGAAAGGCTGAGCTTTTACAATCCATGCTTACTTTTATTACATGTCCTTCAATAAACTTTTGTGCAAGGAATACCTTCTGACCCTGGATCAAGAATCAGTCCTTGTGCAGTTTTACCTGTACTGCAAACAAAAGGAAAACTCTCCTGGGAGGGGAAAGGAAGAGGATGAATGCTTTCATTGAAATCTGGACGTTGGCAGCATTAGCTCCAGCGATATAGAGCAGTGAGGATTTGAGATTTTAAATTGAAATTTTAAGAGCTTCATGTTGTCTTAGTGTTTTAATATCCTGTTCCATTGATTAACTGAGTCTGTGCATGTAGCCATTTTAAAATTCCTCTTTTTTCCAAAAGATTTTACTGTCTTCTGCTTACTCATGTTTTATACTAGAAGTACCTCTAGTGCATAGGGTGTAAGGTGCAGTCCTATGTAATAAATACTGACCAGTTTTAGGTACCTTTGCAATAATTCCTCCTCACTAGAGGTGCATTTATATGATTTCTTCAGATAGATGTGAACAAATATTGCTGTGAACTGAAAAGGCCGAAGGCAAGCCAGCAGTAAATCAGAGGGCAAATAAAGGCATTAGCCAAGCCTAAGCTAATGAGCATTGCTTTGGAGCAAGGTATATTATCTCGGGCCTGCAGCCCTGTTAATGCACCTTTACATCTTAGTCTGAAAATTGAGGAGTTTAATCTCATTATCATATTAAAATTCCAGGTTCTCTACTTGGTACCCAAGTTTCTGATAAAAAATATCATTAGTCCGACAATTTCACTTGTTTGTGACTTGGCACTGTGTGACAGAAATGCACTGTAACTTTCGGGTATGCTGACTGAATACCTTATGCAATACAAAGACTACTGAGTAAAGAATTACTCATTGTTTTAAAAATAAACTCAGTATATTTTAAAGAAGTCTTTGTGTTCAGAAAAAAACCCTTATCTAAACATGCAGAGGTTAGCAATGTCAGTTCACATTTATTTAAAAAAAAAAAAAAAGACTGAATGAATCTGTATAAACAGTTTTATGAAGTGTTGCATAATATCCTGACATTTTTCCCCTCTTTTCCAGAGGGAAATTGCTTTATTAATGCTCATAATAACAACAGCATGATTGCAAAATTAGAGGTAGAGTTTTATTTACCTGACTTATGTTATCATGTACTTCAGTTATATAGCCTGTACACTTACAGCATCTCTGTGCTTTAAGCTAGGTTGGAAACATCTAGGCTTCAATTATCACTGCAACTTATATATACATAATTACACATACTGCAATGTATACATTCTAAAACCACATTCAGTGATGTATTTACATTATGCAAAAAATAATGCCACTTCTGTGAAGAATATAACAAATAAATTTTATGTAAGAAATATTAATTTGCAATAATTAACTGTTCTAAACCTAGATGATCTAGCTATAAAGAAGAAAAAAATAATTCAGAAACAATTTAAACACTACCTGAATAACATGCATGTAAGAATTAAAAAGATAGGACTAGAAATGAAAGGCAAGATGCACCAAATCATTATATGGTAATGCCTCTATAAGGTTTGATGTCTGCCTTGAAAAAATTCAAGTATCACATCCTGTTTCTAGCTAATATCCTGGTAAGGAAACCACACTGATGTCTAAGAAAAGACTGACAAGGTGTTCCATCAAGAGATGGATCTGTAGCCATCTTTTAACAAGAGCCTTGATGTAGGAACTGATATCAATACTCACAGCGAGTATCGTCTCTGCTGCCTGACACACTCCCAGTCTCTGTTGCTTTGGAAGAGGATGGCATACAGCTGCTTTTCCATTATAATGACCCCTTGTCAAATGTACCGCTGGCAAGATGCAAGAAGCACTTCTTTACAGAAGAAGAAGACAGCCTTTCATTCAGCCAGTACATTTACCATGGTCTTTACAGTGACAGTTCTGGTTTCCATTAAATTACCACATAGCTGTAACGGAGGTTTTCTGATCTATCCAGAATAACAAATACACAGATATCATTGATATTGAAAACCATTTTCACCTTACTTACACCTCCAGAGAAGTCAATTAATGTATGTAGTAGTCTGGATCAAATGAGTTAGATGAGCCACTGTGGAAAAAACAGCAATGAATCCAAAAGACGTAACAACAGCATAAGCAGCAGGTTGACTGGGAATTTAGTAACACAGGAAAATATACTGAAAATACAGAGCTTGGGAGGTGATCAGACTGCAAATCCTGAACAACACAAAGACTAGAAGATGCATTAGACACATCACAGTGATCAACGTCAGCAAGCCCATCTAAGCCACAGTTCCAAGACGGAAACGTCCAAGGTAAAATTATTGGATCCAACAATGTAAAAGAAAATTTAAAAATTAATCAGAACCACTTTGGTTACTGGATTCTGGAAGAAACTTAGGGGGAATAAATCAGTACTGAGATAGCACCAAGAAGCTCATTATTTGAACTGCAATAACAGAAATTAAGTATATTGAAACGGCTGGGGGTCCGCATCAGAAATTATGCAGTTGTAACAGGCTCTACAATGAGATCCTGGTTAAGCTAATCATCTCCTTGAAGAAAAAGCCAGGCTTCATAAAGGAGTAAACTTGAAGGGTTATATCACAGTAGCTTGTTTCCCCACCCCCCTTCCCCCCAAAGGAAACAGAAACCAAAATTACAGTTAGAAGAAAAAAGCCTCATAGAGGTTTCTAGACCAAATCCTTCCAGACCATTTTTATGTAATTACAGAATTAACAGATGAAAGTTATGGATTTCAGTAAAGCCTTTGACACATTACCTTAAAACTGAAGAGATTATATGTCCCAGATATGTGTACAATTACCCATAGGAAGACAGTCAGCTGAATGATATTGTAAAGGCAGAGGTTAGAATTTGGCCCTATTTTTTAACATATCTGTTAATCATCTGGAAGAAGCACAGGCAATATATTAGATTAGTGCCCTGAGCCTAAAGAAAAGATAGCATGAAATGTGCCTACAAAGGATCAAAAGGATGCTGATGACTGTCAACATTCCTATTTAAAATAGAAAAGTCCACAGAATAAAATTGCATAACAATGTGTTAGAGTATAGATACCATAGTTTATGACACATATTAGGTCTTCAAGCAGAAATACAACACTCCCAGTTTACCTATCCTTAAATATACACTTGCAGTACTATGCCATTCAGAACAGAAGAGATGCAAAAATTTGAGACTATAAAGATAATAAAGGCATTTGAAGAAATAACGTAATATAAGACGATAGGCTTAAAAGAGAGGTAAGGAAATTATGTGAATGCTCTCTCCAATAAATGACGGATGTCTAGAGTAAGAAGAAAACCAGTGATTTACCTGTAAGCAACAATACGACTGTTTACAGAGAGAAGAATTAGCCTTGACAAAGGCAAAAGATGACGAGTTAGACTAAAGGAATAAACTGCTGAATGCAGTTTGAGAAGCTTCAAGAGTGGAACAATCATACACAGCCATTTCAACCTGAAGTCACTGCAAAGAAAATTGAGCATGTCCAATATGATTTAACAAGTCTGTGATGACGTGTCTGCTGGTAATCAAGTCTGAATCTTCCTTGGGTTTTATGTCCTTTAAATTTCTCCATGATTTTATTACTTAAGTTTCATAATTCAAGAAGCAAATCAAGATATTGACCCAATCCCTTCTCTTCCTTTCCCTTACCCCAAACAGAGCCAACAATCTTTGAAAATGAGGGAGTATATGAAGTTACAATCTTCTGTGGTGATTCAGACTAGATATAAGGAAGAAATTCTTTACCATGAGGGTGGTGAAACACTGGCACAGGTTGCCCTAGAGAGGTGGTGGATGCCCCATCCCTGGAAACATTCAAGGTCAGATTGGACCTGAGCAACCTGATCTGGTTGAAGATATCCCTGCCCACAGCAGGGGAGTTGGACTAGATGACCTTTAATGGTCCCTTCCAACCCAAACTATTCTATGATTCTAAAAAACCAAAACAAAACCACCACATTCATTGGGCATATGACATGAATACAATATGAAATTTAAAGAAAGATTTGGCCACAGTTTCATCTGGAATAGCCCAGAGGAAGCTCTGCAGCCAGCCTGATGGTGTTTGCTCAAATGGAAAAAACCAGGATATTCTCCTCCTGACTCACCAAATCTCTAAGGGATTACACTGGGTTCAGCAGATACTACAGTCATGGAAGAACAGCTTTTATTATGCTTCTTTACTGTTTTGTAGGCTCTCCACTATCTTCTGAGTAACACTGAGCAAAAATAGAGAGACTACCAATGTCTGTGTCTGCCCTGGAATCCCTCCATAGCAGAGAATTCAACAGCATAAAAGGAGTATTTATTAACTTCTACTTTGATTTTGCAAGTAGTTGTGGATGGAAGGACTAACCAGCACTACTTCTCTCACCACCTTTTGTTGTTCAGAAAAGTTGTAAGAGGCTGTTACAAAACTTGGTGTTGGAATCTACAGAAATCTAGTACAGATTTGCTGGCCTGTAATGTATAAACAAAGACGCTGCACTACAAGCAGCAGTTCCAATAACTATTCATCCACCTTTTTTACAATGTCTATGCTGAATGCAGTAACAGAGTTGTACAGAAGTTTTCATCCTCATGTTGTGAGGTTTATTACTCATGGCATTAATCTTTTCTCACATCTGAAGTATCTGAAGTCACAAACATAAATTAATAGTATTCCACGTAGTGATACAAGAGGAATCTAGTAATATCACAAAAGAATACTCATACTTTGTAAAATTAGTCCTTCAATGTTGGATCCTAATTAGAGATGGAGTGATCGTTTGGTCCCATTTCTAAAATACTTGGGTTTTCATGGAAACCTGCATGTGAAGCAAATTCGGCAGTTCAGACCCATTTTTGTTTCTTGTACATGAAAATAATTATATAATATTTGGCGCCCTTTTGGGTCCATTAAATATGAATCTGTTTTCCCACTGCTGGTCAAACAGCAAGAACAGCTATCAGCTGCTTTCCTCCTCGCCAGAGCAGTCTATGCGCAGTAGGACAATGTTCTCTGATCACTACTCTTTTCTGATCCTCTCCTATTTGATTCTCTATCTATTGCTTAAGGGATTGCAAACCTGATTATCAGATCAGAGTGTATTTGGATACCAGAGGAGAACTGCCATAGACTATGAACCATGCTGGCCTGGTATATTAAGCAAAAGGCTCAGTATAAAAAAAAAAAAAAAAAAAAGATGTAAAGTTGTTCCCAGGATACTTTGTGCTGTAGGCTGGTGAATTTCTGCAACAGTTATGGGAATTAATTTACTCTGCTTACTGGATTGGATTAGTACACTAGTTAGTGCTTTCAAATTCTAGTTCATGATCAGCAGTTTGCCACTAGACTATTCTGTTACATGGCTGGAAGATCAATTGCATGAATAAGTAGATAGAAAATATCACAAGTGAAACAGAATACAAAAATATACCTCAGTGGTGATACTCTGACACCCGTGGACCTTAAATTTCCATTGATATTAGAGGAAAGAATTCAGGTAAACACATATCTAGTCTCATAAAATTACCTACAGGGTTTCTTAGTGAGTAGCTTTGATTGTTTAAAAGGAAACTGATTTTTAAAAAATAAACTCGACAAATTAAATAAAAGCTTGCAACTTTTTTTACATTGCTGAAAAATCATCAATAGAAAGAAAAAGATTTTGCAGAGTCTTCATGAATTTTACAATGGTAAAATGTGATCTATGGTACCATACCATCAAAATTAATCTCATCATTATGCATTTGCCTTCATTCATGTTTCTCTCAAATTAAATAGAAAAAAATAAATTAATGAATGGGTGAGATCTGAGCCATGACAATATAATCCTCCTCCTTTAAAAGACTATAAAATACAACCTACAAAACTAACTATTTTATGCTATCAACATGTGATGGATTTTTGTTGTCCAGCAAAAATGGAACAAAATGTTTTTCTGCCCACAGGCACACTATGGTAGCGTAGAAGTTCTGAACAAACATGAGAAATTCCACCACTAGAGCTGTATGGAACTTATGTTTCCACTTCACAAATAATCACTTGGGTTTTTTCTGATTTAGATTTTTTTTTTTAAATTCTGATTTTGATTTTTTTCCCTTGGAGTATCATGCTGAAAAAGATATCTTAACTTTATTTAACTTTCCAGTTTTGTGTGTGTGTGAAAGTTTGTACATTCCACACTGAGTACATTTTAGCATTCAGCCCAGATTTGCCACTGTGTGAAACTCATCCAAAATGGTCAAAGTGAAAAATGACAAGTGCTTTATGATAAGTGCTCCATTTTCATTAAGCATAATGGATACTTTTTGCAAAAGTGTGTATGTTGGCAAATGTATTTTCTGCCTCAATTCTCCATCTACAGAGGACCATTTTTAGATTCAAAATTAAGTGCACAGCAAGTTGATGCTTTATTTTTGAGCAGTTTCTCATTTAGTCAGCAGTATCCTGGGCACTTATATGTTGAAAATATGCAAACTTTTCCAGCTTTAAACACCAGCAAATATTTCTTATCCAGGTAATCTGAAAGATTTATGAAAGTAGGTTAAATTTAGGTTTTATTTCCAATGTTCCATACAGCTCTTATTAGAATATCAGCTATAGCCATCATTTTGGATTTGTTCCTTTGGAAACAGATTAGACATATTTAACTCTACATCCTGACTGAGAAAACATCTCACAGTAAAGCTTAACTGAGCACATGCTTTAGAAAAAAGTCATTCAGTTTTCCAGGCTAGAGGGCAGCATTCATTGTTCAGGTGGCTAAGTACACTGCTCTGCAGAGCTAGGACAAGATCATAATAATCCCATTCCACTCATTTTCTACAAGAAATTACATTTTAAAGCTCTGCCTGGCAGAAGTGAAAGTTTGCCTTCCTAGGGCAATTCTAAAAATATATCCCTGTTTCAATTTACCTTATTGACATCCATTCGCAACTTCTCATTGTTGGCACTGGCAGCTTTTTCTGCCGCTTTCTTTTGACGCTGAGGTCCCCTGCCAAAGAAGATGTAGTTGACCAATGCATACTCCAGCAGAGCCATGAAAACGAAGACAAAACATCCCATAAGGTACATGTCAATGGCTTTCACATATGGAATTTTGGGAAGAGTCTCTCGAAGATGGGTGTTAATTGTTGTCATTGTGAGCACAGTTGTGATTCCTGGAAAAAAGAATTGACAAGCCTATTTATTGAATTTATTTTAATTTTCTTGTATAATAGCTCATATTATTCAAATGCTAGAGCTGAAAAATTCTAGGAGTTTTTTTTTTCTGGTGGAAGAAAAAACACCCCCAACCTCTGTGTATATTCCTTATCTTTGACTTTAATTTTTTGTACCACAAAGATTACATCTGTAATAAATTGTGTTCAATCAAACAAACAGTAGTTGGATTCTATGAGTATGTTTTTAACCAGCTAAACTGTAACCTTCTCTAATGAGTCTCAGTTATAAATTACCAACCTAGAGTCACTGTTATCTTGCTTTCCTCCAGCATTTTCCGGATGTCTGCAGTCTTGAATTCTTATGGGAAAATGCTACACAGAAAGGCCTGGTAAAACTCAGACAGTATTCTATAAAGTTAAACTGTCAAATTCTCAATTGTATCTTTTATGGTGATTTACTTATTTTATCTATATGAGAGCTGTACTGGCAGGAATTGGTCTGATTTATACAAAATTTGGCAATAGATACTTATATTTACTTTTGTAACATGCTTGGATCCTCCGACAAGGGGGACAGTATAAACAAACACACATGGGATTAGTGATGAGATATAAAAGTACTCTAGAGATTAATTAGGGAAATGGTTTTGCTTTTAGAATGTAAGGTAACAGCAAGGAAAAAAGCCCTCCACTTAAGGAGAAGTTACCTGTACAACCCTAGTAAAACTTTATTTAATTCATACCTGAAAGGAAAAGCAATTTATAACCCATAACATGTGTATTCTGGACTGCCATGGGCAAAAGCAAACTAAATGTATTCTCTTTGGAGAAAAACAAGCAGTAAAACAACAACAGAAAATGTTGAGACAATTAGGTTAATTCTGGTTACAATGATTATACAGTTAGCTAATTCAGACATGAAATCACTTTAATTTTTATTTAAATTGTGATGATTTAAATGCTGATTCAAATAATACAAAGCTTAACGAGCCAGACATAAAAAGATCGAACAGATTTATTCTTCAAATCATGCACTATCCACTAAGCCAGAAGCAAGGAAAAGCATTCAGCTAATGCACACTGCATGAGATGTGTAAAAATGCCTACCTAAAGCAACTCTTGCAGCTGAAGCGTCATAATTAATCCAGAAGGAAACCCAGGACAGGATAGTGATCAGAATAGAAGGCATGTAGGTCTGCAGAATGAAGTAACCAATGTTTCTCTTAAGTTTAAAGCTGAGAGACAGCCTTGGATAGGCACCTAAAAGAGAATATTTGGTATGGCCATAATTTACTTGCATAAAGCCTGAAAATATATTTCTGTCAGTTTGATTTTATTATTTCATGCAACACAGAGTACACACAGAGTTGAAAGATCCAGGATATTCAGCTGCAGAATTTCTAGCAAGAATTGGGATTAAATAATCTTTTATTCTAAGGATGCTCTAGATGCATATCTGCTGGTAATCATAATACTCAACAATCAACAACCAAAATACATTTCAGAGAATCAAAGCATAGAAAAGCTGCTTCCCTGACAAGCTGTGGTATGCCTTCTTCAATGTAACCCTTATTCTAACCTTCTCTCCAAGCAATGCAACACTTGCCCTTTGTCGCTGGACACCAGAAATATTTTGGTGTATGAAACACTTGTTGAAATAGGTGCCTAGAGGTCACTATTCAAGTCCCAATTCTGCTTGGTTTTGAAGAATTCGGGATGTGCAATCCTTCTATACTCCCTCCAAAGATGATTTCTATTCACATCTAGAAAGTGAGTTTTGAAGATTTTTTTTTTTTAACACACCTAGCAGCTTTCTCAAGTAGGTAGAGAACATCACATGGTAATACCCCGACCCAACTCTTGTCTCTCTTGAATGATTTGATGTCATTGAAATGTTCCAGTTGTTTCTTGTTTTGTTTTTTATTTCATGAAATCCAATCTTATTTTCTACTCCTCCTCACAAAGCATCTTTTCAGCATTCAGGAAGTCATATGCTTGCTAGCATAGGCTAAACTACAAATCCTGTGGAACAAGGATTTTAAAGGTTTTACAGCAAAGACAAAATAATTAGTCTAATACATGCACAGCTTGGCACAAGGAACATCTAGAAATAGCGATATAAAGGTTCTAATTTTTCTACAGGCTAGGTTACTTCTTGTTGGGTTTAGGGTGCTGAGGTGTATAAGTGGCTTAATCACTTTTCACAGGAAAACAGAAAATACAGCTTATTTGAGTGAGCCTTAACATGACAGACAACTGTATCCTCTTCATATGTTAATGAGCGATGCCTTATACACTGTGAAAACTGTAATAAAAACTGCTCCTTTCAAAATTCACAATTGCTGCTCTAATTTATTCCTGTTTCTAAAATTTTTGCTCAGATCCTGAACTGCACGTTGAGAATGAATGTTTCTAAAAGTCTTCCCAGTGAATTCCCCTTTTAGCTTCCCCTCCACAAACCTGTAGAGAAAACAACATTCTTGGTGATAAGCTTGTAGTCTACAATGGAGAACTGTGGCAGTTCGATCTTTGTCACTCCTGTGACTGCATTATCACCCCCACGCCAGTAAAATTCAATGTCATCTGTTGTATAGCCATCTATAAAAACAGGAGTAAACAATTAAGATACACATCTCATAAAATAACTCAAAATATATTTCTAAAACTAAACCATTCATAACATAATAGACAGACAGACACAGGTAATTCTAAATAAAATTTCAAATGGTAATCCTAGGTGTATTTTAATCTTTGTTTTTTTAAAGATATATAATATCAATATATTAATAAGGCAAACCTTTAAAAACAAATTAAGACTACACACATCCCATATATAGATAGTAACTGTACATTCAGCTTAAGGTAACTTCTGATCCTGAGGCTGGATAAAACAGTGTGGGTTTGCTGTAATTTCAGCTCCTGGACTGAAACATCAGCACTGGTAACAGAGGCATGACCAGGTCACCAAGTGAGGCCTGGAAGAGATGCTTTTTTGTCTTGGGCACCATGATCAGCATAGGAAAGAGGACAATGAGAGTGATACAGGTAAGAGAGAAGTTCAGCCTACAGTTATCTCATGACATTTCCTCTGTATGCTATGTAGTTTATAATCTGACTGCAGATGAAAAGGACAAACTCTATTTCAAACCCATTTAGATTTTACTTGTAAAAACAGCATCATTCTTTTTCTGAAAATGGCTTGAATGCAATAAAAGACAGCCACATTCAGTGAGGCTGTTGTAAGAAGCAATAGTAGGAGATGCAACAGCCATGACTCTGGATGGCAAAAAAACACCCACAAAAAAACAACTAAAGAAAAAAAATCCCACCACCCACAAAAAAAAAACCAAAACAAAAAACAGAAGACAGCACGTGTTCACACAGTCATAAAACCTATGCATGAAATATGAATCTGGGTTCGCCAAATGGCAGCTGACCTAACTTGCATACTCCAGAGTTGGTACACAGAACTGATCAGTAGGCATCAGAAATAAATCTGCTACAAAACCAGGAAATAAGATATTCACGAAGGTTTGTATCCTTTTAAAGTTTTTTGTTGTTGAAAATTGAAAACAAAAAGAACAACTCAGGATAGAATAATGACTATGACCTTTTGGGAAACTGACATAACAAAATTATATATTTGACCTTGATTTTAAGTTCTCACCCAGAGCCAAAGGACAAAATTATATAATAAACAGCATTTTAGAGTGCTCAAATAGCACTTAATTTCAAGGAATAATGCAGATTATGCATTTTGTGATAACCTAGAAACTATAAAACTGTTTCCACGCATCATTAATTTTTGATAATCCAAGTATAATCCAGGTGCACAGCAGTAGCAGAAGGCGAGTTTGAAGATACGAACCCAGTAATCTGTAAAAACACTGAAACAACCATAAAAATCTATCCAACACACAGCAAGTTTTAAAGTATTTTGGTAGTTACATTCTTATAGCATATTGATAGCAATTCCATTTTCTTGTATACGTAACTCATTCTCTTTTTCATAGGGCTAGGAGCAAATCTGAAGTAGTTTGAGGGCAGAAAATGGAAAACTAATTTCAGGAAATCGGAGCCATCTCCTTCATACAGGACAGATTTTGGACAGCTCGTCAACATCAAGAATTCAAGATGGAACCCATTCTTCTTTCAAAGTTGCTGACATTGACAGCAAAACTGATGAGAGAATAGATTTTTTAAATTTTTGTGATATAATTTCTTCCTTAATCTTTCCGTTTACCCAAAAGCTCACTAGCTCTAGCAGATGACATCAACCAAGGAAAAAAGAGGCTTGTATATTCTAAAGAAACTTCAATAGTTAAGGGAGAAAAAGCTCTACAATGTGGAACATGATATACTTTTGACATATCCAGAACTCCTTAAGAAACAGAGTTTAAATTCACATCAACAAATAGCTTACATCAATGGTCACTGATTTGTTTCCCCTCACACTTTCTCTCTTGTTTCGCCAAGAGGAGAATCATCAAAGGAAAAACTGAACATAATTTGGACTAATAACTTCCCATAATATTTAGATTCCCTCCTCTGTTTGGACAGTGCCATCAAAAAAATTGGCTAAATTCCTCTATACTGAATTTTTGTGAAACAAAGAATCTCATAGATATCATAATCTTTGCATTTATTGCATGTTACTTGTTCAGAGTCTAAAATACAAGGGCTAAAAACGAGCCAAGATTACTGTTATCTGTCAGTAGAAGACCTATTCTCTGTAATCAAACAAGTATTAATCGTGACTCCACAATCATACTGATGCTTCTTACACACTTTGTGATACAACAAAGTATCTTCAAATCTGCATTTTTAATCACCAGCTTTGAAGTCATCTCATGAAGATCAACATGTGATTGAATTTTGCTTTTCGCTTACTGCAACTTTGCGTAGGAAAACCTTTAGCACCCCACACAGAATTGATTCAGATGAAATCTACAGCACAAAATTGTTGCATATTGATGCTGTATTTAGATATAAGATTAGTTTTAGTACAACGATTTCCAATGGCTAAGCAAGGCATCCTTAGTTCAGCCTATTGTTAGAACTGATTTTGAATTGTTCTATAGTATCAGTTAAATTATTTCAAAAGAGTAAAATTACAGACTTACCCAGGAGATTAGAATTGTTTTGTTCTCATGAGGAAATAATGTGTTTTGCTGCTTAATTATGATTTTTTGAGACTGCCTAATTATATGAGAGCCTCCCTCCCTATCTCTCATTTCTTCAATTAACTTTGTTCTATTTCTTCCACAATATAAAGATAGCAAAAGGTACATGATGGAAGAGCACAATACTTTAAAAGTTTCTTTCCTTCCAAAATGACCTGAAATACCGAGGCACTTCTAAGTATTGAACATTTTAAGAAATGAGGAATACTTGTACTTAGCCACATAATTGAGATTACCATAGTTTCTGAACTAGCAGACTTGAGCTGTGAAATACAACTTGAAAACCTTTGACAATATACTGTAATCTTTAATTTAGCTTTTTTACATTCATTACTTCTTGTGGTAAAAGTTTATACCAAGTTCTGGCTCTGACACTGTTAATGTAACACCTTGGTAACTTCTCTCCTCTTCCCTGGTTGTGGGTGTGAATGTCTCATCCTGCCTGGCTTTATCCTCTGGTTCTCCAGTGGACACCTGTAAAAGCTGTATTCCAGCAAATGGACTTTGTTTTTGCAAATTGTTACTTACCACCTGAATGCGTTAATAACAAAAGCTGTTTCATGTTCCCAAATACCATATGGAAAGAAGGCTCTCTGCCCTTTCTGTGATGTACATAGAACCATTACACCATCTCCCAATGGAGAAGCAGTTCTTTGACAGGAAGGGAAATTACTGTTAGCATTGAGGCACTGGCTGTTGACAAGTTGTTTCTATTCTCTGCAGGATACTAGATTTTAAGTACCACTAGACCTGCTTCATTTGCTTTAAAAGGTACTTTTCCAGGAAGATCAATGGTGTATGGATGGAGGTCATTAATGATTGTGTTCAGGGCAAGACAGGCCCGCTTCAAGACGACATTTAAAGGGAACACATTTGTTTCAGTATTTGTGTGAAGCACAAATCCTTCATTCAGCGCAGTAAGTTCTTTGGTCATTTTTCCAAGGGTTACATGGTATAAGGAATATGTGCAGATTCTGCAGACCTGAAATTCATCAGGTTGTCGTGATGTCTTTTACTTTTCTGGTCACAAGTCTATCTTCAGAAAAAAGGCAGACAGCTTACTTATGTTTCCTTGTCTATCACCACTTTGTATCTGTCAAGTCTCACTCTAGGCTTTCAGAGAGAAAAATAAAATCAAATCTAAAATAAAATAAAGAAAAATGAATAAATTGGCTGATCTTGAGATGTAAAAGCAAGTATATGTCATGAAAAATATAAAAGCACATCCTTAGAGAGTTTAGAAAGAATATTACGTACCTTGTTATGAGGGTTCACTCTTACTTTGTGATACTGCTGAGTTTTGCTGATGTTCTATCTCATATCTACCCTGCCCTCCACCAGCAAGTTCCAAATTCTAATACCACTTACTGAACTCAGTGGGATTAATCAAGGTAATTTATTTAATTTTTAGGTAATTTAAGTGTAAAACTTCATAACTAATAAATCAATCTTTTATTTTTCTTTCTGAAAAAAAAAAAGCTAAAATAAGTTACAGCAAGAAAAAACCCACTTTTTTTATGTAAGAGAAAATATGTTTATAAAAAGCCCAAATGGCTCTTTATCTTATTTTATTTTTTAGAACATCTGTTAGTAGAACTTTTCTGCCCAACTGCCTATACACAGTTTGGCCTTGAACCGTCTAATCATAGCAGGGTTCATGCAGGAAAGAACTCCAGCATTTGGGTTCCAGCAGACTGCCAAATGCACCAGCATTCCCCCTTACCAGGAAGCTGTGGTTAAGCTTCTCCCTGTATTCTCACAGCCTTAATACTACGCAAATATCGACTACTGCTTCTTGAGGAGAGCTGAACTCCTTTGAAAATCTCACCCAAAACTTCAAACTGAAGATTCCAAAGTATGCAGCTCTGGGTGGCTTTGGGGAGAGTGTGCAGAACTCCCTGCTGCTTAAGGTACTTATGCTGAGGAAATGCTAAGCTGAGACTGAATGACAAGACTCGTTAGCAGGTATCAATAAGAAGACTTTCAGGAAGTCTCTTCAAGCTTTCATTAAAATACTTCTCTCTCTTTCCAAGAGGGATAAATTATCTCATTCATTTCATAACACGGAGAAGGAGAGAAAAGAATATTATAGTCATCTGCAAATGAATGCTACTGTGAAAGTACGCAAATATAATTGGATATAAGTCTAATATCCACAAAACATCTGCCAGAAGAGAGAATGGGCCTATTCATATCTCTAGTGGATGTTTTACAGATATTAAAGTCCAATTACCTGTGGCTATAATAAACTCCATCTGCAGGTATTTGGGACTCAAAACAACTCTACTTACAAGTTAAAATTATTTAAAGATCAACCAATTTAAAATAGTAAAAAGCAGTCTGGAAAGAATATTCTGTGGCTTTTGACAAGAAAAAGGCAGAATTAATGAATGTCAGCTCAGTATTTCTAAATTATCAGATCACGTCAGTAGTGTAGAATGCAAAGCATACTAAAACCAAAAATGCTGCAAGTCATTTTTGCAAGAATCTGAGTTTAGCACAAAACACTATTTGATTTAGACTGTAAAAGAACTGTTGTTTTACTATATATTAAATTGTATGTAGCAATTGTACCAGAACAAAGAATCTGATTGATTGCTTTTTCCTAAATCATTTATATATCATCAGCAGCACGATTTACTTCACATTCAGAAAGTTCAATTTCTCATTTCTTTCATGCATCACACATCAGCAGTCAACCAAATCAATACATTGTCCTGGCAATATGGCACCAATCCTGAGAGAAGCAAAGCATTCTCGACTCCCATTAAGATGGACAGGGAGTTTATCATTGCCTGTACTTCAAGGAATGACAGATGATGAAGCACTGTAGAAGAAAAACAAACAACTAGTAGAACATAAAATAAAAACCTCTTCATACAGAAACTACAACGTAAAATGAAAGCTGTAGCATTACTGGCTGAGCATGAGAGTGTTTAGACACAAGACAGTTATCAGAAACACCACACAATGGAAAAAAAGAAGCCAACTTTTCTAAAAGACTCGGGATTTATCAGTAGGGTTCACTGCCTCACAATGCTTTTGTTTGTACACGACAGCTGGCTATATTTTAGATTGATATATAGATACATGTACAGTGTGCACACTATGTAGGAATTCAGGTGGTCTGTATTACTAATACTATGGCAGCACCTGGAGACTAAAGATAAGACATTTGTTGATTTGTGGAAAAAAATAATGACATAAACATGCAAAAGAGTGAAAATGTGGCTAAAACAGAGAGAGGATTCTGAGGCCATGCATTAACCTCACTCTGCTCTGAACCATCAGCAAACTGCCTGAGCATGCTGGAACAGCATTGGGCAATATATGCGTACAATCAGCATCACATCCGAGCTAAGGAGAGCCACTTCAGCATTAACTGAGACAAAAAGATTCTGTTGGGATCTGTCTTAATCCTAACCCTGTCTGCTCAAGCTTATCCAAAAAAGTGTCTCTCTAGTCATATCTTCTATCAGCCATTCTGGACATTGTCAGCATGCAACTACGATGAAGCACAATTTGGCCACTTCAGCAAGATTTTTGCTCAGCAGGTCTGGAGGCTCAGTGAAAGCTGGCATTACACAACCTTTCTGATGACCTGAGGTAGTTGTCTTTTGCTCACTAATACAAAATACAGGAGAACTCAGCTTACAGCAGGTTCTGGAATTAAATACTATTATAACGCAACCATTTATAAGAAGAATAGCGTATACATTGTGGAGAATAACATAGATGCATTATACGCATGGTATTTTTTTAGGGGGGGAGGAAATCACAAAATTACTTTACAATATACAAAAATCTATGGACTCATAGGTAGGGAATGAGTACCAAGCTACTTAATCTCTCATATCTCTGCCGCTATCTATTGGATTTTCTTTGCCCAGCCATTCACAATATAGTAGCTTCCCAAAATAAAATGGAGAGGACTGATGGATGATATCTATACCAGACTGAATGTTTTGATTAAGAATATACAAAATATTCTTGGCGACCATCTTCAGACATATTCATTTATTTAAATGCAGGCCATAAACTATCAGACTAATTGAGAAACTTGACACCTACAGGCCCTTTACCATGAGATGAACGCTATATAGATTTGTTAAATAACTGGTTAATCCTGTTTATATAACAGATCATAGAACACCTTTAGTAGCAACGTCTATGTATTTTGTTTATTTCTAAACGTAAAACCACCAGCTTCTCCTTTTTCAATAATTTCTTCAGCAGTTTTGCATTTGCACAGAGCAAACAGCAAAATTACTTATAAAATCGTAAGTAACATGCAAAGCATATTTTGAAATTCTGAAACCCTTCAGAACACTCAAACTTGGTTCACTGCATCACTTCATTCTTCATCATCCACTTATTCATTCAAAAACATAGCCAGAAGGAGTAAGTTAGAAGTGTTTCTTTGAATTTGCAGAGATCTTCAAAGCTGGGGAGAATACAAGTCACCATACGCTGAAATCAATGGGGTGATAGGAAGGGGAGAAGGAAAGTCGGAGTTTGTGTATTGCTGAAGACATCTGGCATCAGAGAAACTGGAAAGAGCACACCATACTTGTTTCTCTCTCCTCTTCCTCTTTCTCACCCCCCAAAATTCCGTCTTTCTGCATAAAACATTAAAATTCTTTTTACATTTCACTTCAAAGACTTTTTCCCTTAAGGCTCTTAGAATTTGGGTACAAAAGAGGATGTACAATTTTCTGACTACAGTGAAACTCAATTGATTTTTAGATTAAATTGGTAACATTCTCAAAAAACCATCCCCTTCAAGTTGTACAAATGGTTCCTTACTGGAGAGAGTGGAATGGGGAAAAGAAAGAAGGGAAGAAGGAAATGTGACTCCATAATTACTGTACAGCATACAGCTATTAAAAAAAGGTGTTTTGATGGACAAGTGAAATTATAGAATTGATTCCAGGGCTCAGAGTAGGCTTTTCATGGTGCTAGCAGAACCAAGTTTAATTTCCACATGGGCACTGCAGGCTGATTTTTGCTTACGGTAAGCCTGGTAACTTATAGAATAGGTGTCCTGGCACAACCCATTTAATGTCTTTGCTGTTTTTTTTTCCTTATGATTTCAATGAAAATCATTTGTACTTTAGGGCACCTGCTGCAAAGTACTTTCATAGGTAAATTTCCACTGTTATAATACTTCTAGGAAAAGAAAGAGAGATCAGAAACAGATAGTAAGAACAGTATCAGTGCAATAATATTCAAAAACATTCTAGCTCCTAGAACTTGGCAATTTCTTGCAATCTTTCTGCTTCCATTAGCTCAGTTACTCCCACCAGCATGATTAATCTAACAAGTCATAGGATTCAACACCGTGGAGATCCTACAAGTCTAAGTGTTCCTCATATAACAGAGAAATGAGTATGTGCAGCACAGTGGTGCCTGGTGATATGAAGCTAACGATGCCTAATTAGCCCAGAGCAGGGTGACATCATCAGAACTATATTCTTTCTGAGACTCCAGCAACAACTGGGCACCACACCGTCCAGTGCTAGTCTCTTCAGTGTTATACACTGGCACTTTCTGTGTAGCTTGGAGTACAGATCTTTCCCAGATCTGTGGGAATTCACAAACCACATGCAAGAATGCTCTTCATCTTTTTCTTCTGATTGCCATCATTCATTTGTGCTTGGTGTTTGCTGCAGACCAAGTGCTATGTTTATGTATTAATCATATCCCAGAACACAATAATGTATAATACATCTGATCCAGTTTCATTTTTTTAAATGTCTAAAGTTCAGGGATTTTCATCACTTTTGAAACTACATGTCTGATTTCTGTGGGCAAACAAATAATGTTAGATAACCATGCACATTTTATACAGTACCTAAAACCATCCTATCCCATAGTTCTGCCACAGTTCATATTTTCTAACCCACTTCCTTCGTTTAGCAGAGGACATCTTCTGAGGATAAGTTTGACAATGATATGTCAGTTTTGCACATTAAGTCTGGATCATCTTTGAAGGGGATTTTAGTGTAGCATGGATGACATTAAGAAAACATGGGTGGTGACTGTTGCTGATATAAAGATAGCGCTAAACATACTTATTTCTCACTTCCACTAATAGTAAAACTATAAAGAAAAAATATTCCTCAATCTGTAAATTTCAAAAAGCAGATTAGTATACCTTACAATTCTGCAGTAAAGTTTTTAAATTCCCTATTAAACATATCACATAAAAAACGAGTTCCTGAACACACAAGTAACCATATTAAACATGACAAATCTGTCATATATGTAAGAGACTTTTTGATGGGGGGGGGGGGGGAAGCTTAGTTTAATTTGTCATTAAAAGTAAGACTCTGGTAGAATACTGGGAAGCTGAATATTAACAAGCCCAGGATAATGGTCTATTTTCTTGAAGTTCAATTTGATTATCAGCTATACAGAAGAACCAATAAATTTACTTTCACTTCTCATAAGAGTAGATCTTCAAAGACGCAGTAGGAAATTGCAATATATAACCACGAGGATAATATCAACTGTTGCTGAGGAAAGCAATATTTAGGCAGATATAACAAATTGCTATTTAAATGTGAACTGCAGCTGATGTAAATATGATAAAAATGAATACATCAATTCTTAAGCGATCTATTTCAATGCCATTAAATCACAAAATGAAGAGAACTCAAGTGAAAATAACCATTTTGAAAAGACAAGTGCAATCAGGTGTAAGCAGACAATGGGCTTTTTTTTTCAGAGTAATCTAAAAAGTGAAAAAATAAAGTATTTACTATGTTTCAAGACTTAAGAAAATGTTACTGCATCATTCATAACTATTTTCTTCCACACTTAAGTCAATGAAATCAAGTCAAAGTTAAATAAAAAGAAATAAAAAATATCTTCAATACCACCCTTTGGCATTGAAAATTGCTTACAGAAAAACTTACGAGATTTAACCTTAATAAGAAACTAAGCACATTCCCTAGGAAGCTGAACTGTGGTATACACATTGACGGACTAACTCAGAATGCCAAGAGACTACTCAAGACCAACTTGAACCTTCTACCATACCTAAAAACCTCCAGTGTAAAAAGGATGATGAATAAGGGCATGTAATTTAATATACAGGGCTAAAAATTTTCACCTGAACAAAATTCAGTAAATGAATCATGCATGTCTTAAGTATTAATTGGATTATTATATAAAATCCATAAATAAACAGGTGGACAAGAGTTCTGTTTGACTGTGATACTTCCAGTGGATTTGTGCAGTGTTCTGTTAACTTATTTCCTAAGGGACTGAATAATTAAACACATATAGTATAAAAAAATCAACTTCATAGATCTTTTAAAAGATCTACAGTACATTTTTTTTGATAAGCAGGCCATAGCAATTGGATAATCTGATTGAGCATAGTGAGTACAAAATCACCCATGAGAAGCCAGTCAGAACAGTTTTGAAAGAGTGGAAGGAAACCACAAATACCTAAGGCAGTAAATACCATCATTCTGGTCCTACACTATTATCCTGGCCTTCTTGTTCTGTTGGCAGTACATTTCCTCAACCAAAGCAATTTTGAAGACCTGCCAGTTTCTTGAACCTAATCAGCCTCTTTCAGCCTCTGCTTAGTCTTCAATCAGCAAGTTTCCTGTGCCATGCTTGTGTGTGTCTGAGCAAATTAATTTAGTGGTATCTAACTTGCAGATTTGAGGAAATACCTGTATTAATAAGGACATAATTACAAAATAGCTAAAAATGGAATAGATTTTGCATGGGTAGTCTCATCAACCAAAGAATCAAATATGAAATCTCTTATGTGTTTTTAAATGAGGCATATGTATAAGTAATGATTCAATTTGAAAGTACTGTTATCTTTTTGCATAATATTAAAGATTCAACTTGGGTGCAGAGGGAACAATTTTTTGTACTTTGATGCAAATACATACTGAATTTCTCAACTGTATTCCAAAAAGATAGTTTTGAAGATTGATGGAAATGCCCTAAACCCCAACTTTTTGCATAAAACTGAAGACTGTTTCTGATGTTTGAAAACAGTTATTAGCAACTGTCTTCTACTCTTGAGTAGGCCATGTTTCCAGGAACAGAACTTCTATAGTAAGACGTACATCCACACTGAATGAGTGTAAATGACAAATTATTTTCTCCTCCCACGCTTTATTAAGGACAAAGATCACGTGGGGAAAACAAACACTTACATTTGCACCCTACCATCGATGTCATCATTGCAACCTGCACTCATCCTCATGTTTTGAGCTGATCTCTACGCTTTTATCTCATTTGGCTACATTAACTTGAAATTTATGCAGAGGAAAATTGGTGTCCGAAACAATTATATATGCTCTGGAAATGATGAAGGGACTCAGACACTGAATATTGTTTTCTAACAGGTAAATAAATCTCCCAATTGTCTTACTTAAGAGAAAACTTCACTTTTGCCCTTTTGTCTCATTTAAGAGTTGGTCTTTTCAAAACTGGAAATAGAAGTGAGGGGTATATCCAAACAAATGAATCAGTAAAACATCATCTACATAAGCTCAATTTTTAATACCTTACAACATTTGGTCTTACATATCCAAGTTTCCCACAACCCACTATCAGCCTACATTTTGAATGCTGATGTACATTAAAAAAAAAGAAAGGAAAAATGAACAACATGTGGCAACCTTAATATTATTTATAAAACTGCATTAATACTCCATTGTGTTTAATTATTCCATAGCTGTATTAAAAATCCAAGGCCACAAGGAGAAAAATGTAATTTGTAGAAGAAAGCCCTGCTGCCTGGTGCCTATGCCATTTGTTCAATTTAGAAAAATATTTATTCATCAAGATATGTTAGCTTGCAACACTGTGCGAGGCAAAGTTCTGGAATATTATTTTGTGTTTACCTGCAATATTCAGGACATCATAGTATCTAAACCACTTCTACTTTTAAGTAAAGATCTGATTATGAAAGAATAGGAACATTGCTCTCATCGACTGTCCAACAACAATATGCTAAAAACTGTTATTGATAAGAGCTAGACATCATTAGAACATTAAAAAAACCTACATGTATTTACACAGGCAGAATTAAGGTTGGTTTTGGACACTTAACTGAGCTTGCAAAAATTAATTTTCTTTTAGTAATGAGTAAGTTATAATGAATAGTCTTTCTAAAGTCATCCATATATATAGATTTGGGACTTTTTGTTAATATAGTTTCCTATCTGGATAAGTCCTCTGTCTTCTAAAATCTTTTTCAAGGATAATTACATGTACCTTTGCTGTGAAAAACTATCTATACAGTACCATGGGAATGAAGTTTATAGGAATGTTAATTTAGACCGTGATCTTGTTAGAACTACATCAATATTTCCTCAAAATTGCAATAGACTTGTAACATTTCTAGACGTCCTTCACACAGCCTGGTTGGTATCAGAAACCACATTGCTGCCTTCTCAAAATATTTCAGTGGGAGCTGTGCGCCTCAAGGCTCAGAGGACTTTTCTGTAGGAAACTCTGTTGTGACACCTATATCAGAAAAGACAGGTTTGTTGGCAGTAGCCCAACTACTTTCCTAGGACGCTGAAAGAGGTGAATAATAAATTATTTTGACACCCAACCCTCCAGGTTGTAGAAATGGTGTACAAACAAGTTATTTGGTGGATAACAAGATGCTAATGGTTGTGGATAGGTATGCATGAGGTAGCAGGAAGTGGAAGTGTTTTAACAGGAGATGGGACAAAGCCAAAGAAGGAGAAAGAAATCGACTTCAGCTCTCTGCATTTAATTGGCACAGAAGACTGTAACCCTGAAGAACCCCAACCACGCCGTTAAGCAGCTACCTTCTGTGAAATCCATGGCAGAAGCACCCTCCTTTCACATTTTCTTCACCAGAAGAGTTCACTTACTCTAGTCCAGTTTGAAGTTTTGGCTTTTAGGTACCACAAAGCCATGTTAAATCCTGCTATGTAGGTAATATATCCTGTTTTACTTGGTATCCTGTATTCCCCTCTGGTTTACATTGACGTTCCCAGGTACCATACCAAGAAGACTTCATCACCACATTTCACATTTCAGAAGTTTTCAAGTTAACAAAATTGTCTATAACTTTTCTAACATTCACTTTTCTTCTGAGTAGCAACTCCAGGCATTGCTCGAGGCTATGCTTATTTCTTGAAGTAGATATGACTGAGACAAGATAATGCCAACCCTTAAAAGAACTTTGCCCTGCAAGTAGATTTTAACATACTCTGTTGACTTTTAGTCTGTTTTCCTCTAGCTCTAGTATCATAATTGTGTCAATATGCAAATATGCATTACATAAGGTTGCCTCTTGGGCTGGAAAAGCAGGATATCTGCATGCAAATGTTCATTAAAAAGAATCCAGCACAATATTTTAACATACATAAAAGGGAATCAGCCTCAAATACAAAAGTTAAAGCACTACATCTTTATGCTGAGAGCCCCATGTGGACTGCACCTCTCTCATGCCTTTGAAATAAATACCCTTCTTAAAAAAAACTGAGAGAAAAACACATGAATAATACAATAATGTATAATACACAATACAGCAATGGAAAATGCTATTATTAGTACTTTATAATCACTATATTTTTCTGAGACTTACAACTGCACAGCTTTATTCTTGAAGGAATTATGACTCAAATTCTGTTCCAAACTACACACACAAAAAAAAATCAAGCACTTTGACAACATTTTCGCATGAGCCTACAGTATTCCATACCTGTGCTTGTGTGTTCTCTAAACTGCCTTCCTCCCTGTACGGTGATATTCCTAGCATATCCTTACGCCCCAAGGCTGATTTGCATCACACATGTCAGTATCTACATTTACATTTCTATTTTCTAACTTTGTCCTTCCTTTGGAAAGTGTTATCCTGTATGTGCCTCTGGGATTCATGAATCAGAAAATTATTACTTGCAGGGAACACGTTGCTTCTGTGTAGAAGGAAGAAGCTGAAAGTACAGTGAGCTCTGTTGCCATAAACATGAAGGTTGGCTTCCTCCCCTGCCCTGTAGCATCCTTAGTCTCCAGGAGGTTGTCACGGCTCAGGAGCACATCAGTGCTGCAGGTATCTAACAGCCATCTTGTCAACGTGTTTATTAAGCCATTGTCCTATCTGCGGTGCCCCCAACTTTGTATAGTATTTGAATTACTGCTGCAGTCTGTTTATGTTACAAGTACAGACATGCTACAGTATTTATTAGGGAAATATTTCATTACTACTATTGTATAAGGTAACTATTTGTCCAAAGCTTAGAATGAAAGGCCTCTCATGTGGCAAAGAATAAATGGGAATATGCAACACATATCTTTGGAAGGCACTGAGTTGAAGATACTGATCTCTCTCTTCAGAGTTTTATCATGTCATTTTGTCACAAGTTAGAAGTGGGAACACTGTAGGGCCGAACTGTCCCAAGTGGCTTTCAGCAGCCACTTTGACTTGGAACATCTCATGGAGCTGTTCGACAAGTGGACATGCCACAAACCCAATATTTCCCTGGGCCCAAGGTCTGTAATTACATCCAACTTGTGTGTACAGTGGTGAAATGGCTAAGAAATACTTTATTACCTTCCCTGTACCAAGCACTCATATAGAAACACAGACTGAGTCTGAGTGAGTTAAAAATGTTACCGAGTCAAAGGGGAAGACATAGGACACTTTTTCTTCAAGGAAACCAAAAACCATCCAGGTCTGCAAACTTGTAACAATGCAGCACTGTTTAAAAATTGTCAGTACAGGTACATACAAAAACAAAACTAAAAGGGCTGAAGTGAAACAGCCCTTACTGGAGGACCACACAGGCTAGACTCTTCATTTTGATGGAATTGTCTGGCCATTAACAACAGTAAACGCTGTATTAATAAGTACCATAAACATAAATGCATGTGAACATAAAAGAGAAGGTCATTCCCCAATCCCAGAAAAAACAAAGCACCCATATTCCTGTGGTCACAAGCATAGTAAATACCAGAAGCCCAGGAGCAGGGTGCCGAGGAATAGCTATCTGAGAGGATGCACCACTGAGCTTTAAGCTATATGCTCAACCTCTGCATCTCCTAGGACACACCCCAAATTCTCCCTGCAGCCTTCCTGTACATGTAGCTGGAGATCACTGATAAAAAAAACCTTCCAATATCAGAACCGCAATTATAAAATGGATCAACATCTGTAGAACACTTGCTAGGACAAAGAGGGGAAAAGGGCCTAATAATATTAAATGCTAAGTGGACAGTAGTTTAACCATAACTTTCCTTCCAAGTTTTTTGTTTGTTAGTTTGTTTTGGCTTTGGACGAAATTGTATATATAGGAGGCTGCCTCCCAGCTTAATTAGAATAAATAAAATAAAAATCTATGGTGCACTGATCAAACTGTTGTCCTCTTCACTAACCCAAATGTATTCATGACCCTGTGCATTATAACTATTTGACGCAACATTAAATAAGGAAAACAGCACTATTTGTTAACATTTTCTGTAAGATCATCAGCGTACTTGGAATAAGGTTGATAGTTGAAGATATGGAATTAACATAATACCAACATTTAAAGAGTCTACTGGCAAACTAGCAAGCAATCCATTAAAAACAGCAGAATACGGGAGATTTTTTTCAGAAAACATACATAAAAATATGTTAAATTGTAGCTACCGGCATTAATAAATTTTAAATTACTTCACAAATTATAAGACACTGTATTAGGGGATAAGGAGTATGTCACCTACCAATTAAATGCAGCCATTTAATAGCACAAAGCAGCCTCACACAACAATTTATGGCATACAGTGAGGAATACAAAATCCAATTAAAATTTCAGGGGGAATTTAGCAGGGCAGAATTTAATTAGCAAAGATACAATTTTGCCAGGAGACTGTGGCTAACACCTGTTCTGAAGTGTAAAGTGATAAGGAATATGTAGTAACAAACGTTTGGGTCATAATTTATGGTATGTTTGCTAGACAGCTCCTCTACTCACATTAGGATCCTTGTTTCGCTTAGACTGAGAGCAGCACTGCTTTCTCAGTTACCAGCGCTGCTTACAGAAGTTTCTGACTCATTCCAAAATCCTAATCCAACCCAAGCAATACTGTTGGAACACTGAAATATGCTTATTTTCATATTTCTGCACACAGTTTAAATCCCACTTATTAGCATCTTCTATTTACTCTCTGTGAATAGCTACAATGCTGTTGTGAGCGGCCATAGGGTTACAATGGTTGTGCCTACACCACATGGCAAGTGGGCAAGGAGGTGGTATGAACCATCCTGAGGTCTTGTTCCCTTTAGAAGAAAACAAGGTCAAACAGGCAGGGAGGATGATCAGTGAATGAAATTGGCTTTCTCATTGGGATACAACTGGAATGCCCCATCTGAGAGGATGGTCAAGAGCACCTTCTCAGCAACTTGTACGCAACCAAGACGACGCAGTTCCATCGTATTTTTAAAGTTGACTTGATCTGAGATTTTCTTAAATGCTACTGTGCATCTTTTGCATGCCCAAAGTAACAATGAGAATGTTGATTTACTTAAAGGTATTAGAACACCTCCTGAAATACAGATCGGTAATTTTTTTACGTTTTCCCAACAACAGAAATCTTAACAATGAACTGAAACAAATAATGAACTGAATCATCACCATTTTCTGTTATAGTCTTTTGGCATTTTTTACTTGCTTAGGAGAAAGTTGTTATTTTCTCTGATATGTATGCAAAACATCCATGGAAACATACCCTTCATTCACAATTCTAGAAGTGATATCTTGCAAAGTCTAATAAGAGCATTTTCTACATCTGGTAAGTTGTTACAGTTACCAACATTGTGAATTAAAATTTAAATTTAATTCTACTATCTTAAATGATTGCAGTTAATGTTTTTTTTCCTAGATTCATGGGCAACTTCATTAGCATTAAGAGCAAGTCACTGGACTACCTCACTGATGAAAAGATGAAGTCACTGATTAAGCCATTCATTATGTCCATCAGCTTTATACTTATGAGTTAAAATCCTATCCTATTAATGATAAAAGGAAAGGAATAGATATCAGAAACCCAGCATTAATGAACCCTACTGTTAGTAAATCCATATGTAGCTGCAGTGCAGGACAAATAAAGCATCAAAATTAAAGCTTTGAGTTTTGATAATTACATAAATAATGAGAGAGAAAATAATTTTGAAAACCTTACTTAGAAATTCTGGCAGTGTCTTTCTAAGTGGAAATGCAAAGAGTGTTTCAAACATGTTCATCTTTGCCTTGAGGCTGTCCTTTGAACAACAGAAATATGAAACACCATTACTTTAATTCTCATTTAGCATTTTTAATTCAAGATTGAAAATATAAATTTTCATCATAAAATGAAGGTGTATGCTCTGCTCTGTATTTCTTACAATTACTGTTATTGAAAGGAAAATAAAATCTTGTGATTTTGGAAATTGTGAATTAAGTCTATATATTACTGATTCCCCAAATCAACTGCTACAACTAAAAAATGTATATACTGAAAGATGAAAAAAAGAATTGAGAAATTATATGACCAGTTCAGCTCTATATAGTTGAACATGGCATTGCCAGATTACTAAGTTCTCTTTTTTGGAAAAGTGGAAAGGGAGAAATATCTGGTGCTAGATAGCCTACTGTTTTAATGAAAATGTTCTCACTGCACAGAATAGCGCTGTTGAAATAGAAGGGGATGATCACACTGTGCATCATGAGGAAGGGTAGAAGTAGCTAACCCTTCAACTGAAATGTACAAAGTCCCACATGTTAATTATGACAGTGAAAATTCAGTGAACATCTGTAGAAAAAAGTTTCCTAAGTTTTCAGTGCACTGAGAAAACTTGAGGCGCTTTATATTCTTCTAGCAAACAAAATGATATTGAAGATGTCAAACTATCTGGCTTTGCCTTACATAAATTTATGCAGAATGCATTATGGTCCGACATTTTAATGAGAAAAGGAGGATACAGTGTCAAAGTAGAGTAGGAATGACTACAGACAAGCCTGTCTATGGCAAATCTTTGCCCTACTGTCTACAATATGACACTAACAATAATTTTCTTAACTGCTTTTCCTGGTGGCATAAATAGGGAGAAATAATGCAATAGGTTCTTGCAGAGGGGAGAAAGAACATGAACAACCAGGCAATAATAGAGGAAAATGTTTAGAGTAACAATATCTAGTTTGGCTGGAATACAAGCGATCACTGGTATAGATGATCTTGAGTGAAAACAAGAATGTTTTGGAAGTCCATCTCACAAAACCATCAAAAAAATAGAAATTACTATCTTTTCTATAGTGGGTTTATTAAACATATACAGCTTTAACAAATCCCATTTATTTTGTAAATGTTTGCTTTTGTAAAGTTGCTTTTACACTGGCAAGAAAGTCTCCAGGACATGATGCGTGCTATATGAATGCTACTTGTTTCTGCACTGTGGATTTTCTTCCCAACCCACTCCTCACCTAGAGCATTTGGTTACCCTAGCTCAGCTCTCACTCAGCTGTGACATTAATTACCCACTCTAAAGTGGCTATGAACTGTTGATTAAAGAAATGGCTCAATTCCTGTGTGTGCATCTAGCATCAATTATGACCTGCATCTATAAAATCAGGTATTTTAACTCTTCCCACAACAGCACTGCTTTTAAAACTCTGCAATATGTAGGAATCAGCATTCTTAAGAGACTAAAATGTGACTTAAGATACCTTAAAGGGAGTTTCAGTTCTAAAAGCTTGATTGCTAAGGAACTTCTGAAAAACAGGTGCTGTCTGAGATGGTATCTCAACAGCTCTGTGGGGTATAATCTGTGAAGCACAGTCCTTAGGTCAATGCTTCCATCCTGAAACCTTTACACTTTCCAGCAGTCACAGTGAGAGCGTATCTTCCATCTAAAATATACAAGCAATGAAGGAAGAATGAGTGAAGCACTGTCAGATTTTGAGTAGAGACAAGTATCTAGCACCGACAGTCCTTATTCTGAAAAGCTCCTCACTAGACTTATTTTCCATTTGTCTATTGCAGTTGCCCTCTTTTACAAGTTGCAATTTTGAGTCCAAGTTTGTTCCAAATCTGTCTAACAAAAGACACAGTGAATAAAGAATTACTGCATAGGCTTGAATCTCCACTTTCCATTATTGCCTTGTCTCCCACAACAGAAGATTTAAGTCTATGTTATGCTGATCACTATTGCTATCCTTTCCACTGTGCTCCCACTCTGTAGTCACCTGGGTCACAAGAGCTATGGTAGTAAAACAGGACTAAGATTACTATTGGTAACAGATATGAGAAGTTCTAGTGAGTGCAACACACTACTCTGGTCCGGGAGTTAATGCAACTAGGAACGTACGTAGGTGCCATAGAGTAGAATCATAGAATCATTAAGGTTGGAAAAGACCTCTAAGATCATCGAGTCCAACCATCAACCCAACACCACCATGCCCACTACACCATGTCCCTAAGCGCCTCATCTACACGTCTTTTAAATACCTCCAGGGATGATGACTCAACCCCTTCCCTGGGCAGCCTGTTCCAAGGCCTGACCACTCTTTCAGTAAAGAAATATTTCCTAATGTCCAATCTAAATCTCCCTTGGCGCAATTTGAGGCCATTTCCTCTCGTCCTATCACTAGTTACTTGGCAGAAGAGACCAACACCCACCTCAATGGAAGAAACATGCTTCGGGTGCTTAGGCTGGGACTCAGTCACATGAAATCATTTATACATTTCACTGTGTAATGACTGAAGCATATCTACAGATTGATACAGGCATATCCAGAGAGAAACATATAATATAGATATATTTTTTAAAATGAAAAGTAAGTTCAAGGGGAAAAGTAAGAACATGTTTACTCTAACTTTCCTTTCATCTAAGTTCAATGAATACAAAATGAAAATTCCTGGAAAATTCTCTCTCATCTAGTTCATCTTTCTTATTTTAATAAATTATGTGTTTCTTACATGCATTCTCTCTTTGTTGAAGATGGCTGGTGTTGATGTTACCTAACAGTGAACTTTTTATGCTTTTAATTGCATGTAGCAACAACAGCAAAATGATAAAACAATCTATCAGCAATTGACTTTGGCTGGTCAATAGTTTAAACAGCAAATAAACGTTTCTGTGGGAACACAGAAGAACATTTTGAGTCACTTACACATGGAGATCACTCTCGACTTGATTTAGATACAAGGCACTACTTTATAATTGAACCTTTAAAGACAGCCATTCCACCTCTTCCATTGATTTTCTGTACATTAACTTTCATAACTAAAAACTAGATTTCTGTATTAGTACACATATCATTCGTCTAGTACTTTAAATGGGCAACTGATGGTTTAGAAGAAACAAAAATGCTACCTCATGCTAGTTTATATACATATATGTAGATATATATACCCTGCATATCTTTAACACAGACCAATTTAAAGGATTTCAACTTATATATATAGTTTTTACCATTAATTATTTTCTTAATTTACCATTGTTTTCTTAAGACATATAATGAACTAGGTGAATACATCAAAGAATTTGCAATCACTGAGAAATCAAGTTCCCTACACTCACATCTCCCCCCACCCCATCCTAATGATGTGCTTGAAAAAACCACAAACTTAATTAATAGAAAAGAGTACTAATCCCAACTGTTTCTCTTCTAAGAATAACCACTATTAAGCTGGATCAGCTGTTACTGAAGATTGAAGAAGTCCCACCTCATTGGCATTTAGACAGCTTTGATCAATATGCAATGTTGAGAAGTAGCTAGTTGCTTTAACACGTTATTTTTTCACATATTGTTCCTTCTTCCTCCTGATAATGTATTTCCTTAATAAGAAAAGGTTTATAACTGAAATGGGGCAAAGCAGCTGTAAGAAAATTGAAAAATGTGCAAGGAATATGCTTGCACACATTACTTTGGTTTTATTCATCACATACTTATCAAAACTATCAGATTTAAGCAATTAAAAAATGGATTGATTCATGATGCAACTGTGCTGATCAGTACTCCTTTTGGTTTTACTCTTCTGACTCTTAACATCTGTGGCTTTCACACAGTGAAGAAGCCAGCTATATCAAATTTAGCCTCTCTCTGAAATAATATTTAAGTATCAGGGATCTCAAGTAAATATGCTTCGCACATTCCACATCAATTTTATATTTTATTCAGTAAAAAAGTAGGTAATAGCATAATCTCATCATTTAAATTTGTAACCCAGTCTTGAACAGAAAATCTCACACAGTATCTTATCTCCTTTCTATCTGTAGTTCTGAATTGTTCTGACCTCTCACGTTTGCTGTCAGGGTTTACACTAAGGAGAAGGAAAAAAAACAACAAAAAAAACCCCAAAACCAAAAAACACACCCCCCACCCCCCACCCCGAAAAAAAAAAACAACCCCACAACACAATCCCACAACACACAAAAAACCAAAGCCCGAACAAAGAGCTCTCAAACCCATCCTACAAACCGGATGAAAGCCCTGGCTGGTTGCAAAAATGACAAAATAATTGCAGCATCCGAACCAGCATGACCTTGTTGCTCAAGTTTTGCTGAAAACTCTGACTTGAGGGTTCCTCATTGAAACATTCCAGATCCTCATGTCTCCTTCAGCTCTACTGCTATTAATAACATGTGCAGCAGGGCTTATTCTGGTCTCTGTTTTGGGGGGGTTTTGTGGCTTTTTTAAAGTTCTACAGAGGAACGTCTGCTTCCTGTGACAAATATTTATTCTCATTCTTGATACTCTACAGTTTTAAAAGAAAAGACGTAGAATTCTATGTCCTTGTTGAAGATTGGTTGTGACACAAAAGCAACATTTTTTTCTCCCCACTGCACTCATATTCTTATGTGCAAATGCCCTCAATATTCGAAGTGTTTAGTTTTACTCAATGTCAACTTCCTCTACAGTCAAAAATAAAATGCACCAATTGAACCATTTCAGATAGAAGGAAGCTGGCTTGAGTGTTTCTGAAAATTACACTGTCTTAACTAGCAAAATTCAAAGTATATCTCTGTTTTGTAAGAGAAAAAAAATAAAGGAGAAGTATATGGTCAGAGAAATAGAGAGAGAGGACCAGATCAGGAATTCATGCATATGTTACATAAATGCAATCAGGTGAAGTGCATTTAATCTCCTGGATTTCAAGACACCTGCTCTACTTTTCAAATCTTGTTGATATTGAAAATCTCTTGATTATCTGAAATAATTTACTTTCCTTGAAAATACATACATAAATAATACTAAATTACTCTTTTTTTAATGCTATATGTGAGTACTGATAGGATATAAGAAATATTTTTTTAAGAAAAAGTATCAAAAATATAACATAATCTGTTAATTGTGTTCAAGCAGGACAGATGGCGTATAGCTGGTAATCTTAAGGGAGAAACAAATCAGATTAGTGTACTCTTATATACTGCCTAATGCTATCAATTTCTGCTTGGAATCTGTAAGAAAGGCAGGAAACAATCATTGGAAAATTAATGTGTAATAGACTATAGCATTATCTTATTACGTGGTTTGCACTAATGGGGCCAAACTGTATACGGTGTGCTTTCTCTTAGGGAATCATTAGGTGCCTGAATCATAAAAAATTATGTGGAAGAAGAGAAAAAGCTTTATGAAAACAGATTTATATAAAGAGGTAATTAGATGTAAAGGGCATAATGCTGATAGTAATTATGAAAATACAATGGACTTCAGTAGTTACTCCACAGTAGTACCATTCTCTATTAGAAGCTACATTATATTTCACTTATACTTCTCTTACAATGAGCAGCTTCTTCCTAATATTCTATACTACTAACAACCAAATCATTCTAGATTACAACAGCTTCAGCTCTTACAGTGGGTTTATTACCAGAGAAACATTAGCATAGTAGAAAAAGGAACTATAGCACAGATAGATGTCATCGCAGGTCACAGAAGTGACCAATTAGTAGTAAATGTAGAATTAGAAATCTGTTTCCCAGTCTGGTGCTATCCCACATCAGATGCTCACCCTTATTGAGACACAACTCTCATAAATGAGTTTTCTTTGAGAGGTACAAGATTTTGTCAACCTAGTACCAAAAATCAGTGACCTGATCCATATAAAGAAATGCACCCTCTCTTACACCTTAGAGCAGCACTCATTAAAAGGAAACTTTCATCAGGTACAGTCTCCAGGGGCTGGTGCCAGTATGCACCACTTTGAAGTGGGTTGCATACCTGAGATATTTGACATTTCCTGCTCCTTTTCCGTGTAACAATTGTACTCACATATCAATTAGCATTTAGTCACCAATTTCGTCTACAAGATACAAATTCAGCCAAACCAGTACCACTCATACTGGTATGGTGTGATGTCACCAGGTTGGCTTTTAATCCATGAACCACACAGGAGCAAGCTGCAAAAGCTCTGCTCAACACATAAGAAACAGTGTGGAGTGATGGGCTGTGTTTAGATAACCCGGAAATTAAAATAAATATCAAGAGGAAAGTGCACGCAATGTTAGAGACACTAAACCTTGCCTCCAATGTTATGGTATTAGCTCCTCTAGCCTGGATGACCCATCATTCTAAAGACAACTTTGGAATTAAGACATTTTCTCTGACAGAATCTAGAGATATAAATACTTATAACATATAGGAAGGTTTTTTTCCTGCAATACAAGAAGATGACTGAAGAAGTACCATCCTTCAAATGATTATTATACCCAACCTGAAACCATTCTCATTTTGAATAAACTACCATGATTAAAGCCTCTTAGGATTCAAATATATTTATATAAAGACAGGTACTCATGCATTAAGACCCATGGCCAATTGTCCAGATTATAGAGTTGCTGTTTGGATATGAAATGCACATTCCATAGATACAGAAAATGAGGATTTGAGGAAATTTACAGTTTCACCAGCAGAAAAAACAAGACAGAATATACCCTAAATGATGATATTGCAAAAGCACAAAATTAACATACTGAGAATTCTGGGGATATCATCAGTGCAATTTGGGCTAGAGGGAGATTTAGCATCCCTAACTTCAGATGCCTAATCTTGAGACTCAGACTAGACAACTGGACTCCATCTGCAGAAACTGGAAAGAATGAACAACCTCCAGAAGAGTATTCATCTCCTCTTAAGATAGGTGTGATGACCTGATTTCTGGGGGATATACAACTTTCCCTTGGCAATACAGGGAAACCCAACAGTTTATTTAGCTAGATGCCTGACTTTTAAATCATTATCCTTAGGAGAGCTAAACCCTAACTTATCAGATAAATGCTACTTAGGCTGTTCTGTTATCTCTCTCAGCATCTAGAAGAATTCTTCAGACTCACATAGCAAAGTGACATGCTCCTGAACTGAAGGATGTAATTTCTTTTAATATTGGTCTCATACTATAGAGAAAAAATTGTCAAAAATATTATGCAGCCACAGACAAATTATGGTCATGAAACAATATGTTCAATTTGCCTGTGAAACCATGCCAGTTTTATATCTACTATAAACTGTGGACACTAATGGTCTCAAGACAAGTAAAGCACCACAGATATATGGGGTATACTGCTGGCACATACCTGAAAAACATTAAAAGGACTAATATTCTCAAACATCTTTCTTCTCCAAAGTATATGAAGAATGTAACACGGAGGATCCTAAATCCAACAGCAGATCCCTCTAGTTGAACTTTGTTACCTTAATTCACTGTACTGTATACTTGCATTATGATATAGTCTGTAGTAAGGCAATCATATGGTATTTTTCCCACACATCTCTCTCTAGCACACAAAGCAAGACAACAGTGACTTATAAACACCATTCTCTCAGATACAGAAAATATTTCCACAACTAAAAGTAATTGTATACATTAATATCTTTTCTTGCAACCTTGTCCTTTCATATTACAGAATCTACAAAACTGGGCACTGATTTCTCTCCCGCTATCATTAGTTTAAAAAAAAAAAAAAAAAGAGAGAAAAGTAAGACTACATGAAAGAAGTGTAATATTCAGGTGCATACATCTTCTTCCAGGGTATCCAGAAAATCACTTAGAACAAACGTGATCTGAATACATATGCAGTGAAAACTTTCATCCTTATTCAAAAGAACTATTCTTCCATAGCAATGTATCAGATAGGATTTCCTCAGTCCTCCTGTAACGTATTTAAAATAATTATGAAAGGCAAAACCTAACTTTTAAAAAGAGGCTGGAATATGTCTATGTAGACAGCTATAAGAGTGGCCAGAATCGAGTGCCTGATCATTTGTGAAGAGCTGAGCCCTTCCGACTCCTCGCCCTAACAGCATAAGACTGATGATGACTTTCCCTCTTGGGCACTGACACTTCCCAGGTGCTGGAGAGCACAGAGCAGTGCGATGGCTGTCACATCTCCCCAGAGAGCACCAGGACGCCTGGGACATGCCATCCCTCTGCCATGCTTTACACCTGGTCACCCAGCAGACGTGCCGGGAAATGCCTCTTCACCATCACGTGCAAAAACTGCCTTGTTGTGGCAGCAACCGCAGCAAAGGTCCTCCGTCACAATATTTAGCGTGAGTTTACCTTTTGAGAAAAAATCTGGTAGAGAGATTTCTGCTCTCCCGTCCCAGAGTTTGATTAATCAGTGTAAGTATAGCCATTGACATAAAGCATGTTCTAAAGTACTTTAACTGCATCACCTGTGGTATTTTAACAAAATCAGATACATTGTTATGGGGCATTAGTGATATATTACAGCTTGTCACATTACAAATCTCATTCATCAAAAAAATAGCTGAATTTAAAAACCTTCCATAACACAGAAAAGTATTTACACTGAGGACCAGTAGGAATACTAGAAACTCACTGTGACTCAAACATTTTTTCCAAGTAATAGCATTTCTATAAAACCAAGCAGCACTGTAATCAAAACCCTAGTTTATAAATTGCAACACATTGAAATAATTTAGGATTTTTCTTCAGTGTTATAGACAGAGCTTTTAAAATTCCAGTTCCACCGGAAAATACCTTCACTTGATTACTCCCATGTGAAATTCTTTCCCTCAGAGCTTCCTCTGAATGAACTTTTGTCTTCCACTTTGGCACATCAATTCCACGGTTTATATCGTATTTCTATTGTGTCTCTTTGCTGGGCTACACACGCTAATGCCCAGAGCAGCAATCCATGATAACAGAAGACAGCAGCAACACAGATTTCCATACGTCAGGCTGCCAGTCTTCAGCATACTGCAAACTAGATGCATCATTTCTCTTTTCATAAATGTATATAGAAGAAAAAGAATGTTTTGGTTCCAGCGCTAAGATTGTTCTTGAGTAAAATTTGTTCTTTGCATTGTTCTAAAAAGACTGCAACTTTCATTATCCTAATAAATTAACAAGAAAAGACATCTCTGTTGCAATCATGTTACATAAACATCTCACCGATAGAGATATATCAGTAGATTATATTTGAAGCTCCCATATGTCACTGGAATTCATGCTGAAACCACCTTACAATACAATCTTTATGACAGATTTCTGTGGATTAACCAGTTTCCAGTTTTCTCTGACATTTTGTTAAAACTTTAATACTCTAAGCACCGTGTTTGACATGCTTTCTGCCAAGCATGAGCATATGTTACAAAACAGTAAATGCTGCTCTTTGATTTATGACTTTTAGCAAGAAAAATATTTTGCAGTGATACGGCATATTGTTTTAAATGTACTAAGCTGAATAATACTTCATTTTATACACGTGTGACTTTTCTTCCACATGTTTTGTTACTTTTATCATAATCTGTTTAGATAGAACATGCTAATAATATGAAACTCATTGACTGTTTAAATATGCCAGCACTACCCTATCATAATGGAAACCTGCTAAGGTTAATCACAGGAAAGACAACTCCTTATAACTAAGGAGCAGGACAGATTACAATACATAGCAGAGAGGATTAAAATTATTTCTGTTTCATTCCTACATGTTCATCTGAAAAATCCTTGAAATACTTGCTGCAATATGGCATCTTTAAATGATGCAGCATGACATTCCCTCTCCTGCTGAGTCCATTCTGTAAGGAGAAGTGGAACCACATCATCACCATTTCTTCTTCACACTGGTCTCCTTTGAGATACTAGGACCAGCTATAACTAATACCTGATTCCCAAAAGAATGAGGCCTATTAAGCAGTAATACCAGAAGAAACTAAAAGAACATAAAAGGAAAAAAACTAATTTCCCGAGCAAAACATTGGAAGCAAAACAAGTTTAACAGAAATACATTAGTTCCTAAACAGCAGCCCAGAACACATTGCCAATTTCATGAACACCCAAAGCCAAGAATGCTGACAAACTGAAATTGCTCAAAACTCAGCAATGCCACCGTTAGTTCCAGAGGACATTAAACAACAGCCTTCCAACAAGTCCACGTTTCCTGGATTATAACATCACATGTTTTTATGGGTTTTTTCTTTCACTGTCATAAGCAACAGAAACAATGAATAAAACACACACAGTACCGAAGCCAGATCATGTCTGCACGTAGTAATTTCTCCCTCGAAAAAAACCAAACCAAAACAAACAAAAAAACCACTAGTATCCATTCTCTTTTAAGCTATTTTCATAGAACAGAAATTACACACATAAGGTAATTGAGACATGATACCTACTTCCCAGCGCTATTCTACAGGCTATTCCAACACAAATTTACGAAGTCAGAGCCTATAAAACTCAATCTGTTCTGCCCCTGCAAATACTGAAAGATGTCCTCTTTATACATACTTAAATACTACCCATTATGAACAGCAATATATTTAGTATTTACTGATCCTTCTATGCATCTCAAGAGGAAGTGTACACCATCACATGCAGAAAGTGCAGACAACCTTCTACTAGAAAATAACTTAAAACAGCCTTTACTCTCTTGAGATCTGAAAAGGAGAGGAGAGGAGAGGAGGGCAATGCTATAGGTTACACTCAGAGATACTTTTTCTAGCTCTGCTTCAGACTGGTAGGAGCGAAATGCAAATATAGTCCTTGAGTAAGACGTGAACTTCTTGAACTGTTTGTCAAGCCTTACTTTTGGTTGTTAATCAACTGTTTATACAATGATAATTTCACGCTGGTGTATCCATCTGCCATTCATGCAAAAACTATTTATCTGCAAGGTTAGGGGCAACTGTATCTCCACAAGTCAAACAGGGATTTTTTTTTGCTTGTCTTGAAAGCCCTTCTGTGGGTGGGCTACAGTGGGTGGAAGAGCCACAGTCTATCCGTGCATCTCACTATGGTTATCACTATTCTTTCCCATCCCCACCATCTTCACTTTGAACTTTCACTGCTGCAATTTAAGCTCATTACTTCTTGTACTAACCAACATTGTAGAGAACAGATTATCCTCTTCCTCTTTGCAGGACATTTTGTATATTTGAAGCCTCATCACCTCTTCCTTAGATTCCTCTTCCACTAGAGCAACCCCCACTCAATTTTTCTTCTAAATCATGTTCTCCAGGTCTTAGATTAACTTCATTGCTATACCTTAAGTTTTTTCTAACTGACACAAATCTTTCTTAAGTTGCAGCCCTTGGAAGGACATAGTCTGACCACCGAGTACTTGCCACTATGGAATAGAGCAGAAAGATTACTTTAGTTATTTTACAAATAGCAGTTCCATTTATAGACCCTGGTGTCAGCCTTACCATTCTCACAACACGCTGATAAGGAATCAGTGTCACATTGCAATCCATGATACAGCTCTAGGGTTGTTTTTTTTATTTTGTTTTGATTCCCACACCCCTACCCTGGACTGCCATCTACCTAATTATTTCCCAGTTCTGAGGTGCCATTCTTAGGTCTAAAATTTTTAATTCCATTTTTTCAGACACTTCTCTACCTAGATGAGATCCTTTAAAACCTAACTCTATCCTTTCAAGCTACTCAAATGTTTAGGCAAGTTTCATAATTTTCAGATCATTAATTGAAAACACTGAAGATGGACTTGATTCAAAATTGTTTCAACAACCATGTTCTTCATGTTATTTTCCAAATGTGGTTTTCTCTAATCTGTGTTTCCCCACCTTGTTTATAAGAATGTCATTTGAGACAACATCAGGAACCTTATTAATGTCAAAATACAGGACATCTACTGCCTACAGCAAACTACTCTGCTGTTCAGAAATGGTCCAGGCACCACCACATGGGATCCACTCATGAAAAGCAGTGTTAGGTTCAAAATGAAAAGACAGTCACACAAAGAGGAAATATTTGCACTGGCGGCAGGGGGAGACATACAGCTACCAAGCTTTGCAGACTAGACTTTTAAAAATAATAATTAGGCAAATAATTCTGTTGCTCATTTAAAACCATTAACATTTCCAGCTCTTACTGTGACTGCCTAGAGGTGATTTTTCTCTGGAGACCGTGCCTCTAATGGTGCCATTGCGCTGGCAGCAGCCTCGAGGGCTCCTCAGTTGGCAGCAGAGGGTGCAAGGTCTCACTGTGCTGCCAGCTTTGCAAATACTCTGGTGTACATTTTATTAAAGAAGGTTTGGAATAAGGAAAGCAATCCCTTGTTGATGATTCCAACACAGTATCTCAGAAAACAAATAATCATAGGTTCAGCATGAAACAGTCAGTAGTGAGATAGATTACACTCCCCATAATGTGGCAGGGTAGACACACAGACTGCATTAACTCTTAACACTTGTGCCAGTGCCACTGAGCAGGACATACTGTTAAAGGCATAAGGAAAAACCTAGAAGTATCTTTCTGAATGGGGCATGACTTACTAATCCACTTAACAGATCATAGAGGGAAGCACATGTATGCATTTACTCCTACAAGGGAAAATGGTGACAGAAAGCAAGGTAGAAAAAGACAAGGACAACCAAAAATCCAAACAGCCTAGAATTGCTTTTATGACCAAAAAGGCAACTTGCCAATTTTCTATAGGCAGACATCCCTTTAGAAAAACGTCCTAGAAAAAGTTTCAGGTTTGGTCAAATGTGTGGACATACTTCACAAGACATTTAACATGTCTGGAGCTATGACACAGTTTACAAGGAATTTAAGTAATCAGCGTGTCTAGAAATAACATGGGAACATGTGAGTAGTCAACTTGGTTTACAATAGATGGATAACAACTGCTAAGCTGATGCTAGGCTGCCATCTGACATTGTGGAGTTTATTACCGAATTGTTAGGCTGTGAGTTCACAAGAATGTGGACTTTGTGGAGCTTTGAAAAAATCCAGATGCTTTAAGAATGGGTGGAATTTTACAGATACGTGCAAGACTTTTTGCAAAAGGCCTGTGATAACCTCAGCCTTCTTTTATATAAGAAAAAACAGTGGTCAAGTCAGCTGTTCCCTCTCATTTGTAGATTGAAGATTAATAAGCAAGAATGGACATTCTTGAAAAATCTAGGTTCTAAGGCTGGTACTTTGGAAATACTTTAATGAAAGAGATGGAAGAATTAAGACTGACCATGTAAAAAAAATGAGAACGAAAACTGAATTTAAAAATTAAACTTGGGACCAGGGGAAAAAAACCCAACAGCTACAGTGGAGGGGAAACTCATGCAGGCCACTGAAACAGGGAAGCTCCATAATCTGCAGTAAGATCCTAAAAAGCATCTTTTGTGTATAAAGACCACAGCAATGAAGCATTAAGCATGTGACAAAAACCCAAATGGGATGGAGTGAAATTCCTCCTTGTTACAAATAAATTATGACAGAGTGTTGTTGACACAGGGTTCTCCTCTTGTTTACACAACCTGCCTCATGATCCTTTTGGCCCCAAAATATTCTAAAGGGGAAACAGAAAACTTGTATTTTTCATTCAGGTTGAACAAAAAAACCATTTTAAATTTTTTTTTTATATCTATAGATTACCTTCTTACATTTGATTCTAACAACCTGAAAATTCACATCATCAACATCAAGCATACATAACACTTGAAGTGGCTCGGCTAGTCTTCAGGAAGATGCTAGCTTTTCTTTCAGAAAAGCGAGTATAAGACATCAACTCCAACAGGCACCTTTTCTTTCTTAAAATACCCTCAAAGTTACAGAACTTTTTTTTTCCATTCTTTACGATCATCAATTTTCAGAGAAGTCATACAGAGCATATAGATAGGTAAAAATGGATGAGGAATGAACAATAACCCTGTCCTATAGATGAAATATTCAACCATTAAGCAAGATTTATGGAAGCACAATCATGCTTTCATAAGCCAGCATATCCATCCTTGCAAAACAGAAATTTCTGAGATATCTATCTGATCATACACATCCCAAGGTCTTTTTGCACTAGCTTGAACAACTTAAAATGCAACAATAAGTAACTGAGTTGCAGACACCCAGTAAATAACACCCAATAATTTCCTCATCAAAAACAAAGTTACAAATAAAAAGAACTTAAATTGTATTTAAATGTGTTTAACTAAGTGGTTACATTTATTCTGAAAAACAGATAGAACAGTTTGATAAATTAGTATTTATTTCTGTGTTTCTTCCCTTAATTGTAATGTTGTATTGTCAAATGTGGCTATGTTGATCAATTTAGAAATGTCCGTCAAGAAGGATTTCATGCTGTGTACATTGAGCACTGATGCCAAAGTTAGGAGACTACTCAGATAGTCACAGGAGACAGGTGCCCCTTGAGGACGACACAAAGCACCAAACCCTGCCTTGTCCAGATGGCGATTCAGAGCAGACTAACCCCACAACTTTGACATTAGCCATCAAGAAGGGACTGCACAAGTTCCTCTCTGAATAGGAAAAATCTCATTTAGCCACTATATCATACCGATGACAGCAGAACGCTTCTGCAGGTAAAACTCAGTACACTGATGACATTTCCCCATTCTCATACAATAATTTGGAATACAAGTGCATTTATTAAAGGCTCTAGGTATCACCACACATCAACAATAACAGGTATTATGAGAAACCAGCAACATTCAGCTCAAAAGGGGTACACACACTTTCAGACCATGTGTTCCAGTTGCAACGTCTTTAGATGAGAACATGTCTTCTTATACAAAAGTCTTTAAATGGTGAGAGCCTTTAGTCAATGTTTATTTGGTCAGATTTTAATGAGATAAGGACTCTGCACCTCTTTTTGCCATGAGCTCCTCTGTCCATATTGACCAGGAAACTACACTGGCATCAGCTGTTCCCATCACAAGCAAAATCAGAACTTTAAAGTTCCACATATACTATAGGATGCACTGTAGAAAATAACACCGAATTACTGCTAGATACTCCTCTTTTCAGAGAGCTGCAATGCAGTGGACAGATACTAAGATAACCAAGGGGCTGAAAACAGTCCAGGTTAAAGTACACAGAGCTCCACATCAGCTCATCTGCCCTTCTTTGAATCTGTAAGAACAGATGCACACTATCTGCTCATTATCTCCTCTGTGCAACGGATTCTGATATTTTCTTAGATATTTTTACTGCATACTTTGATATTTTTATCATGATTGGAAAAACAATTTAGATAAGGAAAGATCTAACTAAAAGGCTTGCCTACTCATCATCCTCATAATTATTTAAGGCTTACATTTATCCTTCCTTTGGAAGCAGTTAGTAATCTATTCTGAATAACTCACTAGGGATGATAGCACTTGAGCTGATAGCTGAGCTTACTTCTTCGAAGGTCAGACACTTATGGAATAGCCAATATTCGTAAGAAAATTAGGAAATTTGGAGATATATTTGTCATAACAGAATGATAGGCCCTTAATAATAGCACTTAAAACAAGGTATTATCTCCTTTTTAGCAGACTGAGTTCATTTTTGGCTGGTCAAGCGGCCTCATGTGTTAACATGTGGAACCAACAGTGCTGTATTTTCAGTCCCAGCTGGAGTCTCCCTAGTGAGCTTTGTTCTACCTTCTGGCTAAAATACTTTCCACAATCATCCAAATCCCTGAAGGGAAAAAGAATTAAAAAAAAAAAAAACAACTCAAAAACAAAAACACACAAAACAAGCAGCTGCTCTAGGTTGCATAAATCACTGTGTTTAAGGAAAACATGCTGCATTCAAAACCATGGTACTTTCCCAGTAAGAGCAATTGATATCACAAAATTACATTGTTTCTATATAACCTGAGTTCCTTCTCATCTCTAGAGCAGCCATATTAATACCACAATATTAATTCAAGATAATGCTTTTCTATTCCAAGAAGAAATAAACTTACAGAAGTGGTCACAGGAGGGTGACTCAGTGGGAGGTGCTGGCTTATACTCAAGCAGGAAAGACAAGTGCACCAGCCCTTTCAAGAAAGTTCTTCTTCCAACAGCAGATTTCATACCCAGAAAAAAAAAAGTGCAGTACTCTTTATAAAGCAGAGACAGAAAAGCTGCTTAGAATATAGCATTGTTTTATTAGATAGTATCTCAATGGTATAGCAATACAAGAGAGCACTTTTTTTTATTAGCTAAGCTCCACAGTAAATTGCTGACAAGCCTTATTAATGGTCTTTTAAAAATAGAAAAGATCACGTGGAAAATATTTTAAAGTAACAAGCCCTTAATTTGAGTTTGCAACACTACTGTGAGAGATTGTTGTACAGGATCCGTGTGAAACTGCTATTTGCATTTGCAATACTCTATCTCAAGGCTATATTATATCAGAACTGTGATGGAAATGGTGGATTAAAAATATGAAAGATTGCTTATGAACACTTTAAAACCAGAACAAGTGAAAAATGGAAGAGCAGCAGAGATCGGCTGACTTTCACTGGTCGTAAAACAGTCAAAAAGTACCCTTGCTCAGAAATGGCTGTAACAGAGGTGTAGATGAAGTGCCCTGGCTCCAGTTTTGAACTCTGATTCGGTGTTCCCAGAAGGCCAAAGCTCAAGTTTTAATCAGGCTAGCGAGCTCCCTGTAAAAGCAAGTCATTTTAACATATGCTTTAAAGTATGAGAACATGTTAAGATACTTGTTCATATATGGCCATTAAAGCTATGAAAATCATCCTTAAATGATAATTACATGTTTGGTAAAATTACAGCCACATCATTTGTAACAGGCATAATGACCTAATTGATCAAATACCTTTTTTTTTAATTCCTTAAAATCAAAAGCAAGATGGCATCCAGCCACAGAACAAAGTGTCCCTGAGTACAGTTTCAAGGCCAAATAAGAGCTAGTACATATGTAAATATGTGCAAATAGGAGCCCACTGTTCAGTTGCAAAAAGATGTATCATCAAAAAAGGGTGACTAAAAGTCTGTACATGCATCACTCAGTAGCACAAATTGACAGGAATATGCACAGTACAAATGCTATTTACATTTGCATCACTTTCAAGATCTCCCATCCAAAATAAAGATTTTTTTTTAATATACAATTTTTTATATATAACGATTTTTATATATAATTTTTTATATTTTTCATATATAAAAATAGAAAAATCAGCTGTCAGGGATTCCAGTCTTGCAGTCATCTTCTCTCAGCAGACTTAAAAGTTTCCCATGTTTTACTGTGTTTAGAATTCCTTTATACTCATAATGAAACACACAGATACCACAGTTAAAAACACTGTTTTATTTCCTTAAGAAAGCTAACATATTTAGCAAAGACCTTGTCATTTTATAATAAAAGTAAGTTTCCCACACCCATACAATCAATTCCACAGTACTATCAGCAGCACATGAAGAGTCATTGTAAAAGAAAAATAGAAGGTTATGCTGTACATACCACATTATAGGGTAAAATGCAAATTTTGGACACAGTGAGATATAGGTTTTTCTGCCCTCATAGCAAAATGTAAAACCCACTTCTTTAAGCCCATCTTCCCATAAATGAATAAAAATAGAGATAAGCAAAAGCTAGTTCTTCTTGGTCAACAAGAGAACACACTTTGATAGGAACTTAGGTAGGTTTTGCAGGAGAAAAGTATCAGGCATTTACCTAATAAGACTGTGGATCTTTCTGGACTTGCAGAAAGTTGTTCTTGAAACCTGAAAGGAAAATAATAGTCTAGTTAGTACACGAATACAGCACCACCAACACCAAGTATGCTACAGCAACATAAGTAACTTACAGCATAAATGCATTGCACTTGCAGCACTTTGATGCTCATCTGCTCCCCTGCACATTCATATTAGCTGTATGTGAAGAATAAGAAGTTCCTTGGCATGAATACCATCCCTAGGACAAGAATTCTGATAGAATACGAGTCACCAATGTTACTGTTTATATTATCATTTTGGCTCTGCAGAGAAAAGAAGATAGAAAGGGACCACAGGTAAAAAGAAAAAGAAGAATCTACTGTTGTGCTCTTTGCCCCTTTCCAGAACTTCCCCAAAACAGTGATACAACGTGTGTCAGGTAACAGGTTACAAAGGCCCAGGCACGAAAAACAAAGGAGTAAAAGCAAAATTCACAAGCAAAAACTTAACTTACCAGCATTTCAGTATCACTCAGGTTGTCTGTGTAACACTTTGGTACATATCAGTCTTCCAGTAAGCTCTTGGAGAGACTTGACTGTTCCAAGTTGTTGTCAAAAGAAAGAAATTCATGTTTTCTTGAAGACCCGCTGATGTGCACAGATGAGCTCCCACACAGTAAGACACAGGTGCCTGCTCTCTTTTTATGAAACTAGTTCTCGTAGCAGCCCACAACAGGTCTTTGCCTTGAACAAAGCTGTGTTTGCTATTGAACACATACTCACTTCCAATATATGCTGACTGTCAATTAACAGGATAAAAGTGGTGATTTTACCAGGAAATTATTGTATGAGGTTATGCAAAAAACACCAAATACTTGGATAATCATCTTTCACACATCAATAAAGTACCTTGATTCAGCATGGTACTTGATTCCATTCATGATAATCGTAGACTACTACTGTTACAAGTTGTTATTTCCAATATTGCATGATCTTCTCTAGAACAGAGTACCCGCACACGTAATGTCAAAGTAGAAAGGAGTATTCTTAGACATGTGGCCGAATACTGAATTCCGTCAATTCCTTGTTTTTTCTGTTATGTTACCCTGTTATTATGTAAGATAGTTGCCTGGGCTGAGGTAACATGTCAAATTCTGGCTACAGTAACACATCAATGACAAGAGGAGACAAGCTTGTATGATAGCAAGTGTAAGTAGTAGATTGTTCTGCAGCTGGAGAGTAGAAATATGACACACCATAAATTCCAAAGCTGTAACCTAAACAAATGCATTTCCAATATATTCCTGTAAAGCTGACTATTCATATCTGTACTCCATACACAATAAAGACAACTTATACATTCTGCAGTTGCAGAAGACAGGGTTGTCTTTTAGGTGTGTGTATCAAGAAACATGTTACTGAGCCAAACGTCGTAATAACAATTCTTAGATCATTATCCAGGGGAAAAGAATCCTCATTTTGAGAGTTTTTAAATCTTAACAAGAGATTGAGGATGACAAGGTATACAGAGACATTTCAGTCTATATGGTGGGAATAGTATCTGTGTAACTGAATCAAGAGATATGGATCAGATTACAGCACACCAGAAGACCATAAATGGAAAGAAAACTATATAGTTTAACTCATTAACTCGAAGATGCCTTTGTCAAATTTCAGGGCTACTTGTACAATATAGAGCATTCTCATGATATTGTCATTCAGTTATTTGACTTGTAACTTACTTTTTTTACAATACAGGTTGCACAGCACTTACATTCTATTTCAGATTAATAACAGCAAATACTTATTTCTGAGGCAGATGCAACATGCCAGGATAAACCAGATACACAATGTGGCCCCTTTTCACAATTGCAATGAAACCTCTTCACTGTTAGGAGGGTCAGGCACTGGAACAGGTTGCCTAGAGAGGTTTTGCACTCTCCATCCTTGGAGGTTTTCAAGACCAGACTGGACAAAGCCCTGAGCAACTTCGTCTGACCCCAGAGCTGACCATGTTTTGAGCAGGTTAGACTAGAGACCTCCTGAGGTCCCTTCCATCCTGAGTTATTCTTGAAGAATGCCTTGAAATATAAGCACATATTAATAATCTACTTAGTGACTTCTCTTTCCCCACATAAAAAGCATCACTGAAAACAATACATCTAAATTATTAGGTAAGGGGGGAAAAAAGGCAAAAAAACCCCAACCTTTTCATAAATATAACATAAATGATTGAGACTATGATTTTTACGACTTCTCTCAAATACTTAGATAACCTTTCCTTTATAAATGTTCTTTCACAAAACATAGTTTTGAGGATACTTAGAGTAATAACAGTGTTATTTGCATTTAATTTTGATTCAGAAGAAATACACATCATGAAAAAGTTTATCTTAGAATTTTTCATATATAAAAGTTATAACTCTTTTGAATTTCCATCCAAATATTTTTGGACAGTGTGTCAAATACATATTGAATACAATGAGTGGCATATGTATCAGAAGTATTTCTAAAACTAGAATAATTTCCTTGTGTAGTATTCCTTTTATGACTTGCACACCAATGCAATGCCTTAGCAAATTTGCAATCACATTCTTTCACATCAATTATAGTAGCGTTAGACTGATAGAAGATGACAACTAATTCACCTAGAATTGCCAAAAGTTGGATAATACTATGACTAAATTCTTTTTAAATGAACTATACTAACAATACTAACTCTGAACTCAATATGTAGATTTAAGACATAGGAAAATGGGACTGTATCCCATTCTGTAACAGAAAGTAGCTTATATTTTCTAGACACAGGTGGAATTTGAACAGTCTGAACTACCAGTACCAAGTAACATGAGCAACTGAACAAAATTAACTTTATTTCACAAAGCTCTCATCATTAGGATGGTGCAATATACTGATCAAAGGAACGAAAAAATTGTGATGTTTAACTTTACCAATGCCTCTGCTAATTCAATTTCTTCTCTATTATTCCACCAAAGTAAAATAAAGTTTCCCAGGCTTGTCTACTTGAAAAGTCAACCCTTCTTCCATCCAAACCCAATGTCATAATCAAAACAAAAGATGATGTTATTCACTCTGGCTTCTATTTGCTGAAACAAAAACAATGAAATTGTTTTCCTGTTCAGTGACCAAAAATGAAATATTTTGCATTTGAGCATCAGAAAGGATAAGAAAAATAAAGGAAATTCAGAGTTTGGGAAAAACAAAACAAAACCACCCAAACAAAAAACCCCAACCCTGCTGGAGAATACAGATATTTCTTCTCTTTAATAGGAGCCACTGAGGAGGGTTGAGCTCACATTTGAGCGATTTGAGCTCCAATTACTACTCTAGAAACTTATGCCAAATGGAACACTGTCACTGGAAAGTGACCTAATACAGAGCACACTGCAAGTCTGGTCATTTGGCTTGTCCCTCAAACAGCAAATTAAATTCTCTTCAAACAGAGGAGGAACCTGAATGAGCATTTTTACATCTCACCCAAGTCTCTGACTACTGTCAGTGGGGAAAGAAGGGACACTGTTTCCCAGTATAGGGTACGAGTTGATCCTGTTTTGTAAACAGGCCAAAACTCTTTGTCAAATTTCATCTGAATCCACAGTTTTATGATGACTCAAATGTGCATTCTCTAGTCCTTCCCCCACTGAAGTAATTCAGCATTAGCATAACTATTTGAATTGCTGTTATCAGTGGCCTAGTGCAAATACAGATCAGACTGATAAGAGACTCAAACAACTGCCTTCCTGGTCCTAGACATTTTGCACACTCATCTGAAAAAAAAAATTCATTCTTTAAATGTATGTAATCTAATTTGATGAACGAAGGACAATTACAGTTACCCAAGAAAAATACTTCCAAGAAAAATACATTTTTATTTAAACCCAATGCAAATAAACCTCTCAAGAGTCCATAAAAGCTGTAACATAACCTACAGCTGTCACAATGATAGAAAAAAGTATGACAATTAACGTGTCATTAGACCAAACTCAAGAAGTACTGCCACCTTAACCCAGTGATTGGAAAATTGCTGGTATTGCCACTTCAAAACAATGGCTACTTATTACCAGGAACAAGAGCCTCTGATGTAGCATGACCTCTTGCTGGCAGGAAGACGATGCATGCCAGCACTGAGCATATTTTTTCTGCCCCTTTGAGAGATCTGTATAGTTTCAACTGGGATTCTACAGTTAATAAAGATCGGGTCCAACACTTAGACGCACCAGGCAGCAAGTGAAAAATCACAGGTGAGCAAGCTACTGCTCAACTAAAAGCAATTGTTTTTGTGCCTAAAACAAAATAGGAGAACTTGGCAGAGCAATGAATAGCAATGATAGACTCAACATACACCAAAGATTCTGCTTGAATTGCCTACTGACTGAATCAAGGCTTTAAACCATTTTAAGTACAGCAAACTTCTAATAAAAAAAAGAACATACTCCAAGGAAAATAATAAACTATAATCTCAGATCACACACTATATAGACCTAAGATATGTAACAGTACCACAGATATCCTTTCCAATAGCACTTATAAATACTTCTTTTTCTTGAAGAAATCACCAGTTATAAGGTGTTTGTAAAGAATATGAGACCTACAGAAAAACATTTGCCTGAAATATGAGAAGTTATAACAGATCCTACTACTCAGTTTAGTAAAAAAAAAAAAAAAAAAAAAGGTTAATATTTACCCTGTAAAATTCATACCTTCTGGAAACAGGACTGTAAAGTGCCAACCCATCAGCTTTCCACACCTCCACATAATTTATTGCATATAAGATTATCAGAGTAATTGTTAGCAATACATTCTTTATTCTTGGAGGGCATCTTTCTACAGCATCAGAGATACCTTCATGGACATTAGCTTTTCCAAAAATTTTTAGCAAATGAATCCGGTGCTTTATGACTATGCACTCTGACCTGGGCCCTTTTTGTCTCCAATAATCCTTTGATAAAAGGCAGGGTTGTGTGCAATAAGGACAAACGTACTCTAGCTCAGACTGGATATAAAAGGCAAAATGCTTTAGAAGCGTTTAGAAACGTTTGCATTTTGTTTCTATATCTTTATGATTCTATATATTCTCCATATTCAACTGTAGAATGATTAAAAAAAAAAAAAAAAAGAGCTTGAAGCTATGAATTTCTCTGTGGAAATCTACATTGCCTATATTGTCCAGTGCTGATAAGCCGAGATTGGATATTAGTATCTTGGATTCCTTTTTAAATTTAACTCCAGGTTGCTTCAAAGCATTAAGAAGCTGTCGCAGAGTTTCTGTATAGTTTTTTGCTCATTTGCAAACAATACATCATCTCGTTTCTATTATGAGAGTTTCCAAGATGTAGACTGTTGCAAAGATGCACTGAGATATAAAGAAAATAAGGAATATACTTCCTTCTTGCCTACCCATAGGGTAATATATCTCGGACATTACTTGAGTTCCAGTCTGAAAGCCTGACCGAAGTCCCCGGTGGGTGGAGGGGTATCAAAACCTTACACACACTGGTTCACTTATATACAACCTGCCCTAATCATATGTGCTGATTGTTAGTCTAAATTTCCTTCCCCTCTTCAGACTAGCCAGAAGAATCATCTACTGTTGGGGTTTTTTTAGCCCTTACTGAATCATTCTATCACTACACTGAAGAGGAGTCAAGGATTACCTGTTCATTGCCAGTGTGCATTATGCCAGTGAAATTATACCTCCTTTCTTCTCTTCCTCACATATTTGAGACTAAATTACTAAGGACAAATAAAGAACAAAGTACCTGTCCCAAGGAAGCCACACTATAAGCTGATGTTGCTGAAATGGACAGAGTGTGGGTATAGAGGTGGAATTCATCACTATGTGTTAATCTATGTCTCTTCCCCCCAAAAAGTGCTGTACAGGTTGAATTGACATAGAATTCAAATTAAGACATCCAAACATATAGATGATGAACAAGGAGGAAAAAGGGGCACTTTGATAAGGTCAACTTCTACTGACAGAGGAATATCCTTCCTGTACAAAAGCCACTATGCAAAACAGACTTAGCTGAAGGGACAAAGGGGACAGGACACATGCTAAACTTGATAAATGGAAAGGAAAAAAAAAAAAAAAAAAAGAACCACTATTGAGATTCTAAGCTTCAGTGGCCCAAAAGTCATTATTTACCTTTCCACTTACTGTGCAACTGTTGGAAGTGACACGTTCCCATGGCATCCTCCTTTGCCGAACACCCCACTACCTGGGGGTCGACAGAGTCTCTTGCCTGGCATCAAGCACATTCGCCTCTAACCCAGAAAAGCCTTGCCTGGTTGGCTCCTGGAGTTCTACCATTTGTCCTGTGTGACCTGATTACAGCTTTGATCGATGGCCAGAGCAGCCATCTGCAAGTACTCAAGGCTTCAGCAAAAGGCATCTTTGATTTCTTTTCAGTGCCTTAAATGTGCTTGTAAAGTCACCTTGAGCACACAAAGATGACTTCTGCTTCTCTTGTTGATGAGCTTTCAGATGATCTGATTAGAAAGTGTTTGATACTGGGCTGCACTGCCACTGGGAGAAATGATATTCTTTCACTTCTGTTTTTTCTGGCTTTTTCTAGATTCTGTTATTGAATGGAAGTTTTTAACTTATTTTTGTGGTCTTTTTGTCATGAAACAGGAAAAAAAAAAAAAGCTAATGATTTCTGATCCAAACACCCCAGGCTGTTACATAAATGAAATATCCTGAAAACAATTATTTCTCATTCATCAGTAAAGCAGTCCTTGCTCCCCGTCTGTGTGCACTGTTCTGACTCTGCCTTTTTTCCCTGGTCAGTATGTTTGAGTGGCAAGCTCCCTGTTTGCTAAGGCTTCAGACAGCAGGGCTTTAATGCCTTTTTTTTAATGCCACATCCTTAATACACTATGGAAAATGTTTCCGAGAATATGCTTTTAAGGAGAAACTCAGTGCATTCTTGTTTGTTCCACAGCAACAAAGAAATGGGAAAAAAAAAAAAATATCACTGTCACAAGGCAGGCAGTTTCTGAATTATACCTCAGCATAACATAAATATAGCTATGCCAAACACGTTATGAAATGAGATAAGAAGGAATTGAAGTGAATTTTTGTCTTTATGTGGCACCACATAATTGAAGTGGACAAAGGTCCAAATGTACCAGATGAATCTTGAATGATTACATTTAAAAATATTCAAAAGAATCACAGTCATTTCTCTCTATTATGCTAGAGGATGTGCAATATGATATTTTATTTGTTTATATGAATATGAAGTATTCTTCAAACTCCCTTGTACTTCTTTTTGCCTTTGAGCTTCCACTAGTTTTATGGTTGATTAGCTAAGACATTCCTTTCAACAGTTACAACTCCAGAGAGGCAGGAAAAAGCATAGAAACAAAATTATTCTAGAGCATCATCAGAAACTCAGCAATGCATACTGCAGTGGCAGAGGTAAGGAGCAGAAAGAAGAGGTATTTTACTGAGTCAAGTCAATATTCAACTAAAAAGGAAAAAGCTCTCTGTTGCCTGCAAGTTGGGAAACTAAGAAATGAATACACAGGAAAATTGATTTCTCTCTGTTATTATGAGCTGCTATTTAGTGTGTGGGCAAATAACAAAAGAAAGGGAGATGTAGAATAGCTCAGATTAGACCCCCTTGAAAAATATGGCCTACAGGTTTAGAAGCATCCTAGTAAAACCAAACATTCAACATGTTTCTGCCCTTTAAAGATAAGCAAAGCAAAAAATGATCACAGAGATGTAACTAGCTATACATGAAAAAATAGGATTTCAGTTCTCAAAACTGATACTCTTTGAACTAACAGGGAATAGCCCTCTCTTACACTTCCAGCATCTAATCTCACTAACACTGCCTTAAACTCAAACAGGAAAAATGCTGCCTCTTGTATCTTAATAGATGGTATCACCTCCCCCATTTCATTTTTTATATTTTACATACAACCCTTTTCCACCATAATTTCTAATTTGCAAAAATTTTATATTGGCCACAAATTTCAGTGAACAAAATGACACATGGAAAAAAGTAACCCAGGCAGCTAAAAGGCCAATCAACTCTGGCATCAATAACAGCATTAGGGGCGGAAAGTAAGGACAAAGCGGAAAAAGAATGGAAGGACATTAGAGACATTAACATGTATGGAAATGGGATAAAAATCTATCAGGACTTAACTCAAAGGATCTGGCTGGACAATAACTCCTTTTTTAAACAAAGTATATCTAACCTGGATTTTATTAAAACATTTGATATAGGACCATCTAAGAACAGACAATTAGTAAAGATATATAAAAGATGTGTAGGAAACTGTACTGAACTGAAAGAATAGATCATGCTCAATACAAAGAATGATTGTACACAAAGCTCTTCCTTCTTGGCATTAATATTCTTTAGTATTTGTGTGTTAATGAAATTTCTAATGAAACAAAATCTGCAGGCACTGTTAAGACAAAGGATGACCAGAACAAATATAGCAAGAACTGGATAACCTTGAGGACTGTAGCAATATTAAGAACATTGGTTTATGTGAACAGTGTTATGAAATGCCAAGTCATGTGTTCTTAGTACCATGCAAAAAAAATTCTACCAAAAGCTAGAACCCACTGCTGGAAAATGAGTGAGGCAGGGAAAGACCTTACTGTACTGTTCCAGGAAAGACTATTATCTGTGAAAGTTATGCAGTTGTGAAGAAAGGCAAAGGTGTCTCTTGCATAAAGGGCAGGATTAATGCCATAGTGTAACCGAGATTTCATCTGGGATACTGTTTATGGTACTAGTTATTCCTAATGAAGAACTAGCATTAGCTAGTTCTGCATTTCTCTTAATACACTCTTGTTTGAGAAAGCTAAAAGAGACTGGCATATTCAGTTTCATGAAACGAAGCCTATGAGAAACTATGACCGCTTTCTTTAAATGTATTATGAAGGTCCCAGTAGGGTTGGGAAAGACATTGAACTTAAAAAAAAATTGTTGACACAAGCAGTGAGTATAATTTCATGCCTTCACAGACACGAAAACACTTGGGGTAGAATTTAGAGAATTTCTAACCATCACAAGAAAGCAGTGGTGAAACAGACATCCAACAGGATCAGAAGGGCAAGAAACCAAGATACTTTTAGCTTGCAGCTTAACCCGTTTAAAGAAGTGATTATGACTTGAGTACCTGCACTGAATGACTCAAAGTCGCTTTCAATCTTATTCACTGTACCTATTTACCTACCAGCATTTTTTTCTGAAGCAATTCATAAAGATTAGACAGTCTCAGGTTTTTACCTGAACAGAATCACATATATAAAGAGCAATAATTTTCTAAAGCCGCATGAAAGTCTTTCAAAACACAGTTCAAGTATTACTTCTATCCACATTCTTTAATGGCCTTTGTTACTGCAATGAAAGACGGGCTAGCTACATAGAGTATACTGATTGAAATCCATTTTACTTTTGTAATGGTGCAACAGAGCCAATAGGTCTACAAAGGAGCCCTCCTAGAAGCATCCTAACTGCTATGGTAAATTAAACTTGTACCCTTTTGCGCTGGTTTTGGCTGGGATAGAGTTGATTTTCTTCACAATAGCTAGTATGGGGCTATGTTTGGGATTTGTGCTGAAAACAGGGTTGATAACACAGGGATGTTTTCCTTCCTGCTGAGCAGTGCTTACACAGAGTCAAGGCCTTTTCTGCTCCTCACCCCACCCCACCAGCGAGGAGGTTGGGGGTGCACAAGAAGCTGGGAGGGGACACAGCCGGGACAGCTGACCCCAACTGACCAAAGGGATATTCCATACCATAAGACGTCATGCTCAGCATATAAAGCTGGGGGAAGAAGGAGGAAGGGGGGATGTTCGGAGTGATGGCGTTTGTCTTCACAAGTCACCATTGCGTGTGATGGTGCCTTGCTGTCCTGGAGATGGCTGAACACCTGCCTGCCAGTGGTAAGGAGTGAATGAATTCCTTGTTTTGCTTTGCTTGCGTGCGCGGCTTTTGCTTTCCCTATTAAATTGTCTTTATCTCAACCCACGAGTTTTCTCACTTTTACCCTTCTGATTCTCTCCCCCACCCCACCGGGGGGGGAGTGAGTGAGCAGCGGTGTGGGGCTTAGTTGCCGGCTGGGGTAAAACCACGACACCTTTCTATGATACAATAAGTACTGTGCTCTTCATACCAAGTGGAACAACAATTTTGAGAGCTCAATACCCTGTTTTCCAGGATTGTTTCTTGAAAGATAACTGATCTGGCTTCAAACTTCTACTCCAAATCAGATGAAAGGGAAATTTCAACCCAGAGGTCCCACATTCTAAGTCTGAACAAGAACAAGTGCTCTCATTGAAAAGCAAGGACATAATTTAATATTCAGTTTTGCGTAAGGACTGACATGGGAGGTATTTCCTGGGAATATTTCCCAGAGGGGTCCTGCAAGTATGACAGGCAGGGGATATCTTGTTTGTGAATCCCAAGATTCAGGCATCTCAGCAATGCAGAGAGATGGCAAGACTTTGTTGACTGTTTTAACAACTCTGTAAAAAGAGAGAAAGGATGTCCTCTGACTCTCCAGCTTTTGACCTTACACACACAATTGGAAAAAAGAAAAATTCCAAGTCCTTGCTACAACAACAATTAAAAGACACCAGCATAGCAAGCCACATTCTCAGTAAAAATCTGTAAACCTCAATGCAGTTATGCCAGTAGTTTTCTCACATATTAAAATCAGCCTACTATACTGGTAAAAGGCTGCCAGATATGAAATTTTGAATCAAATGCTATCAATAGAAATTCTATAAAGAATTGGAAAAAAAAAAACACCCAAACAATATTTTATCCATTCTCAAAAGAGCAAAGTTGATCATCACATTTGCTGCTTGTGTATTTCAGCATAGAGAGGGGGTGAACTTCAATGATAGAGACTCATTTTGCTTATCTTACATGTGTCAATTATTTCAGACAACAGTGTCACAAGTTTAATTCAGGAAAGGATTTTGGCATATCTTTAAATTACATTAAAATGAATGAAACCTGAACACAAATTTAAAGCATATTCTTAAATGCTTTCTAGAATAGGAGAAAGAAGCTCAGCTGTACCAAGTTCCTACCAGACAGTAGCACAAGCTACTATCACTTTGTACTTCAGTGCACACAGAAATCCCACATAATCTTTTATAATACAGAAGTTTCTTTAAAAATACACATACTTTTGTGTACTGTATCTTAAAACATGCCATTAATTTCCATTTTGCTTGCCACAGTCAACTTAATAATACACCCCAGCTGAATTACCCATGGTTCTCCTGAAAAAGGAAATGTATCTTGAAAGTGCTGATACGATCTTAATTAGAGTGCCAAATAATGCATGCTTACAATATTGTCTTTATAAAAGTGATCATGAATTGTTTTTTCGCTGATGTACTTAGATTCCCTAAAGATTTTTCAGTGAAAAGAGATCTGAAATTTTATTTCACAACACAAGTTTTATCTACATAGAGAGACACCAGCTATTAAATCAGTATATATAACAGACTGCGTAGCATGTGTTGAAAGTTTAACTAAGCACAGGGGTTAGGAAAAAAACCCACAAAACACCTATTTCAAGGACAATTCTAACCTCTTGCCGTCATTTATAAATGGAAACAGGCTGCCACACAGTTCAGCAGTAAAGGAGGATAAAGAACTGGTAATAATCCTCGTGCTCCTGAACTCCGACAAGGCATTTGAATGAGAGTTTTAAAGCTGTAAATTGTCCATCAAGACACAGAATAACTTTTGCTAATCCTTGTGCCACAAATTACTAATCCATCTGGAAAGCTATTTTTTTGCATGTGTTTACAAGGATCTAAATGTCATCAGACAGAAAGACAACTAGGTTAGTATCATGTTAAAAAAAGAAAAAAAAAAAAAGACAGAAATAAAAACTCTGAAGCAGTTGACCACAGAATAAGTAGGATTTGCAGAAGTGCTTACAGCTCTCAATCTCCAGCGTGCAGTTCTGCTCATCCAGCGGATATCTCCGTAGGTCCATCATACAAGCAGCTGTTGTTGTAATTCTAGGAAGGAAACAGAATGGATTGTTAATATGTCTTGTTCCAATCTTTCCTTGATCACACATAGTTGAAAAAAGAAAATATATTTCTACATAACCAACGCTCTTGCCTATTTTTACCGAAATACTGTGTCTGCTTACTTGTAACTAATGCTGTTCTAAGAAGGTTATGCCAGTCTGGTGGGCGAGCAGAGAGCTTCCCCTTTACACACCATTATCACAGTACTGTAAGCTTTAATAATGATCAACCAACTTATCCTGGCAAAATGAAGCATGAATTAGGATAGCAGTATTTCTTTCACTTTATAGTGGAGGACTTCAAGCCAAAAAGGAAAGGCTCAAAGAAAGGTGGCAGAGGAAATCTAAAGAGGAACAGAGAAAGACACATACTTCATATCCTGGGTTAATACTCTAATCCCTTCATGAAACTTAATTCTTCTTTCTTCTGTTCAATAGTGCTTTGTATATGAAGTATTATTTTATCTTCACATTAGAAAGCAAACATTTTCAGGACCATTTTCACAGAACATTTAGACCATATTTGTGCCTCCAGATTTCACCAAACCTACTAACATTAACACGTGTCAAGTGTGCCTTTTAGATGTCGAGAGAAACATCTGTACTGTTAATAAATCTTTTGCTGATAAACCTCATGGAGGAATATGACCCTGAGCTGAATATGAACCAAGGCACAATTCTCAATAGCATTTTATTAATTGTGTTCCCATCATGTCTTCTTAATGTGTAGACAAAAATCAATTCTTAATCTCCCGCCCACCCCCCGAGAACATGCTATATAACTCTGTAGTAATTAAAAAATACTACAATTTGGCATCTGCCAACAGTCAAAATAGTATTTCCTGCATATACTCCACATAGGATAAGGTGTGGATTTAGTGCATAAGCTGAGAGGTTTCTCGTCTTTCTTCTCTCCCCCTGTATCTGATAAGAGTCCTTCTCCTACAGCTGCTAGAACCTGGTGATTTATACAGACTCCTCAGAGAAACAAGGATTTTCTCCTGTGTGTTAAGTACAGCTGACTGGCCAACTGCATCTGGGGAATCTGCTTCCACGCCAATAAAAAATGAGAGCATCGCACAGCAGCCACCTGTACAAGTTTTCTTTGAGCTGAACGTTGACCAAATGATTTAGCTCAAATCATAAAATCCAAGATGATGTGGGTGTCCCTCCAAAATGGGACCCAAGAGGATAGATGGAGCGCCTACAACACACGCATACACCGCGTCACCTGACAGGACCAGCAGCTACATCTTTCCAGGGCATTCATGAGAGACTGGGTGACCAACAGTTTTCTTCCCAAAATCCTGTCCCCCTGTATGAGGGTTACGGGCCTTTCATAGTAGATATTTAGACTGTTCATTAACTGTTTAAAAAAATTCTTTTACATTCTTCGATCTGACAAGACAGAGAACTCTTTCATTTAATGGACCTCATTCTTTCTCCTTAAATACCAAATAAGAGTTTGTTAGAAGCAGAAAACTAGTTGCCTGAGAGAGGCTCAAATTTCACTCAGAATTTTCTCCAGCAATCCTTTCCACAAGGCACTTAAACGTTGAAGCTATACAATCTTTTCATTAGTATCCTTACTGTCCTTTCTAACAATGCTTTACTGTCATTTCTAGGAAAGAAAAAATCCCTGTAAATTTCTTCAAAGAAAAGAGAACAAAAGTAGGGGCAAGTTATTCCTATAAACAAGTAAGTCCTACCTCTTTCTTGTCAATCTAGATAAGATCCCTTAATTTTATATTTTGACCATTCATATGTATTGGGCTCTCAGAGAAAACGGACACCTTTTTTGGCACTAAGTTCTTTCTTAAATCACTACATGGTTACTCAGAGAATTGAATTGCTTTTGAGAATATATTGTTTTCAATCAGTGTGGGTCACCACAGATGCTTCAAAAGAAAGCTTTCTGGAGTGGACAAAAGCAAGGGAAAAGAATCTTTTGGCTCCCCTCAATGGAAGTCTTCCAGCTTTTAACAAAACCAGACTGCTGAGGAATATATGTTTGTTGATAGCAAATGCAAATGGAGCAAGCAGCAGCATATATTGTTAAAAAAAACTCTTGGCAGTTCATACTTGGTTTCTTATTTTTAAATTTGGAGGAAATCAAAGAAATTGCCTTGTTCCAGTATCAATGCAAGATTGATTATTTTGGGGAAATTTTCAGGAAAGATGCAGTGAGACCAGAAAAAAATTACAGCTCATGTTTTTTGTTTGGTTGGGTTTTTTTGATGGGGAGGTTTTTTGTTTTGTTTTGTTTATACCCTCAATATTTCCCTATCTACCTATATATTATAGTCATGAGTTTTAAAAGAATTTCAGTAGTTCACAGAGGAAAAGGTGGGAACATAGATTTACAGCCAAGGTTTAAGTGCACAACAGAATCGTGGTAAATACTAACCGGGTTGACTGCTAAGTTTTCTAATATTTTTCTCTGCACTAAACACATTCTTGCACAGTAATGAAAATGATTGGTAGAGCAGAGTTTTAATCCAGCGAAAACAGCAGTTTTGAATAATGTATTTAATTCAACTCGCTTGTTCATTCTTATCCATAATGCAAATCCATTGAAATAAAGTAAGAAGTCTGTCCTTTCCTCTCTTCGTACGTCCCTCATATTTTTACCCTGACTTTTCTCGCGTTTATGGTAAAGTAGAAAAAATTCTCTTTCATCTTCAAAATTATTTAAACAACAAAACTACCTTTTGATAATTCTTAGTGGTTTGCAATTCATGGTGAACAGCTAAACCAAATTACCAATGCAAGAGCATGCAAGAAATACCACCTTAGAATACTTTTAAAGTCAGGACACATGATCCATACCTTTTCAGACAGAGGAAGAAACAGCAGTTCATTATAGCAGTTAGGAATACTTGAAACCGGCATAAAGCCTCTTCCCCAGAGCAGAGCTATTTCAATTTTTCATAAAAGGATTAAAAATATTTTTATACAGCCTGGACTAATGCACAAAATATAACATTGTATTCTGCATAATGTAACCTTGAGAACAAACAATGAAAAAGTGAAAGCTTTTAAAAAACAACACTGTGACTCAATGCATTACAGTCATTAGGATGATAACAGAATAACAGTGCGCTCAGAGAAACACCGTATGAAATGAAACACATTACAGAACTCTCTCATACACTAATCTTTTCATCTACTGTTAAAGAAAGAGAAACCTTGTGATATTTTATTTTATAATTCCTAACAATGCAAATCAGTCTTCAGCTTCCTCTTTTATGATCTATATTTTGAATGAAGACTGATTATGGAGCACAAAAAAAAAAAAAAAACACCAAACCCTGAAGCACTAAACTGACTAAATAAAGTATTATGAAGTAGACCTAAAGAAAACTTCATGTGTCAAAACAAGCATAGCTATGTGCAAAGAAACCTGCACCACAACTAACTTGCAGGGAAAGTAAAGTTTGCTGTCAATAATTCAAAATAATTCAGATAAACTATTATTTCTGAGAAAGTTGAAAATGTGCCCTTGTCTTCAAAGCTTTGGGGAGGTTTTATGATTCAAATAAGAGCTGGAAATTGGCACTGCTTCTTTCACAGGCCAAAGTTGAAGGTCATAAAGAACTTTTTTATAACACTTCCAAACTTCAAGTGATGCAGAAAATAATACCCGTAACAAAAACTATCCCAGCAGTGCTAATAGTTCTTATTTTTCAGTGCTATGTAGGGGACAGTTTTTCAAAATTCCATAGATTTTGCCCTTCTGACAAGTTCAAGTGGGATTTGAAATTCAAAATAGCAACTCAAACAGTTCTAACATCACCAGTGAAGAAAAAACAGCACTGAAAGACAGGAGAGCAATGTTAATGATACGTGGAGATGGACAGAATGCAATTCCCTCTCGGAGCTGCAGTGGCTCTGCAAAGCTATGGGGAAAAAGCAGCAACAGAAACTTATCTCTGCCCTGGAAGGAAGCAGCCCTGACCTGTAATTACAGGATTACAGACACAACAGAAATGATGAGCAAGAAGGTGACAATTTCAGATATCTCCTCTGAGTAGAGTGGTACTATGAGAACTATATAACACTCTTAAAACTAGCACGGACAGATTGTGATCCTACTGAGTCAAAGACAGAGCTGAAGCCCAGGAAAATACAGAGACTAATTCTTTCTTTAAATGTATGCACATACATCCTGTCGAAAGCAGTGTGAGATGCTGCTTCAGATTTGTGTATCTGAAGGCAGACTATGACTTCCCTTAACAATATCAGGAGCAATCGAAAGAGCTTGCTAGGATACCACGCCCTATAACAAACTGCATCTCTTTATCATGGACTTCATAAAAACCCTCTGCACACACTGACTGGGAGTCACAAACTTTCTGAATTAGTTACTGAAACCATGTACTGCAGCTAAACCCACTGTTCACTTCTGCTTCTTGGAAACAGTCCTGCTGCGCAACAGTTGGAAACTTCGGTGGCAGCAGCAGCCAGCAGAACCAATTTCAAATACGTGGAAATCTGGGAACAAAACTAATGTGATAAATCTCTCTCCTGAACAATAAAATTGAATTTAGAAATATGTGTCAAGGTTGTTAGACATACTAACAGATCTACTTTTAAATTAAAATAGATTTATTGCTAATTTAGAGTTCATAGAATTCTTCTTCCTCCTGCTTATTCACATAAAAGATAAGCTTCCCTTTTATGATCATAGGTTAAGAGTTGGCTTTATCAAAAGATAAACAATAGTGACATTTCTACAAGTCCATCATTAAATCTGAACATTCAACTACTGACTGCTATAATCTTTCAACTGTAAACTGCATATAGAGTTTCTCAGTGTAGTTTTATAGGAAAAAAATAGCAATTGTTTTATTGATGTTCATGACTCAGTTTGAGATGAAGTGATACGCTCAGGCTACTCAGAATCTGTAATATGCTCACTTCTAATACCACTTCTCAACATTTCATGAGTATTCCACCCTAAGTTCCAACTTAGCTCATTTTTCTTACTCCATTTGGGACTGGCTATCTAATGACATGTAAATATTATCCCCTTGTTTCTGTTGTGTGCAATCTTTGAATAGGTAGGTACTCTCTGGGAGCACTAAGTGTATTTGTTAAACCTAGAAGGCACAACCATAAAACAAGTTAAGGATAAGAAGGATATGATGCTAAAGCATTTTTCTAAATGTAATACAAGATAGGAAAAAACTTTTGATAAAACACAGGGAGTCAGAACACATACAGAAACTTAACCTCATTAAGTTTTGTTGTTGTTTATATTGCTGGTAAAAGCAGCATACAAGATTTTTAAGAGGAAACTAATATATATATGCTTCTGATCTTTCTTAGGAAGAAACTCTGCATTTCTTTGCTGAAGGATAGCCTGTTGTGCCATCTGCATGCCAGCTGGGAAGAACTGGAGAATTTAGCTGTTATTTCATGGTAAAGGAATTCTGACTCAGAAGAATTAGAATTTTGCTGCAGATTTCCATGCAATGATGCCCAATTTTCTGCTATATCTTTCTGCATGTAGCTCTCTAAATTGTTCTTTAAATTAGATAGCATTGCCTACTATCCTGTCACCGAGTCCAAAATTCAGCCACAACATCATGTTCATAACTTAAATCCCTGCAAAAAGCACACATCACTGTGCAGTAAAATCTTCTGGTACAATAACCTAGACTGAAGTTATTCAAGCCTTTCTCTGAAATAATATGTGCTCTTCTAGAAGATAACACCCATACATAATACAATGCAGCAGCTATGGCAGAAGAGCTCAGAGGAGCACTTCATAATTTTAATATTTTATCACTGGGAAATGTATCCTTGTCTTTCGGCATTCACTTCACTTCTCCCTTTCAAAAGAAATAAAAATAAATAAAAGGGAGAATGCTAAAACACTACAGGACTTACGGAACAATGAAACAATATGAAGATAATGGCTGAGTGACTCAATATGTAACAACCAACCTTGGAATAAAAAGCTAGTACATCTCCTCCACTTATACAGAGTTCATAGTCCTTTTGCTTTATGACCATGACTGGAAAACTGAAAGTTTTACCTTCAAATATTTTGCAAAACATGTTCCTTATTCTCGTTGTGAAAATTGCCTGTCTATTTCACTCAGATAATGTCAGCATTCAAATAAAAACGGCATTATTTTAGCTTCTTTCTCTTAAAAATTTATATTGCTACCACCCAAGATGTTGCATACGACAAATAAATCATATATACAAAACATCTTTAAACCAGTTGTGTCCTCTTCAACAGGAAAAAAAAGTTTATCATTCATAAATTTCTTAGAATTATTTTATAACTCAATGCATTTCAGAACACATAAAACACCTTTCTCACAACCTTTCAGGGCTGGGTGTGTGTTCTAGTAATTCAACTTCATATACATGAAAGTATAAGAAGATTAAAATTTATTATACTCTTTAAAAATAGCTAACTTACAATTCTGATATTATATTACATTTAATACAGACTCTCTTAAACTATGGAAAAGAGCTAGAACTTCTACGGAGACACATGGATTTGGTGGCTTTTTAATCAATTCTCAGTGACTAAAATAACTGGTACTTAGTTCTAGTGAATATGTTGGCCTGTAAACATACCCTACGTTAATATTTTTTATTCCAGGATGATAAAGATACAATGTTTAATTAAATAATTGAAGAGCTAGTGAAAAAAGGGAATATCTTCTCCACAAAACATGCACTGCTTCAATGCACAAATTGTGCAGATAATACTGCCGCTAAAAAGGTAGAAATAAGGAAGTACAGATTATCATAGGTAAAATAGTATGAATTTTGCCCACAGGATACCTTTTTATGTCTTAAGAGAGTAACAACTACAGTAGCACTACCACCCTATAGTGCAAGACTCGTCTTTGGAAGAACACTATCTTGTTTCCCTCAGGAGCCTGTGTCTGAACGTTAAATCATGTGGATCTTAGAAAATAGTGTGTAACCCTCTCCTCCCAACCCCTGAAATGTCTGCAGTAGTCAACCTCCAGCAACTGCTGGACACAGCTTCTCATGGAAACCACCTTGAGGTGGTTGTTTACACAACCTGCGGCTCCTGCACCTTCCTCTGGCAGTGAAGAGCTTGTGCTCTGGACGATGAGCTCACCCAGAAACTGCATTCAGTTCTTCGCTATGTTCTTAATCTTTCTGTGACAGAGTCAATCCCGCAAAATCCCTTCTTCTCACAAAACGCCACCAAGAATATTACCAATCACTTGCCTATTCAGGGAGACATCTGAGTGGAAGGTATTTTCACCATTCTGGAGAAAGGAAGTTCTACCCAAGTTAAAAATTAATGTGAAAGTCAAAACAATCTTCAGTAGAAAAGACACATTCAGTTTTATGATTGCAGCTTATTTAATAATTCTTACAGATGTAGTAAGATAAGACCCCAAAGCTCCCATTCCTCTGGCTTTTGTGAGTCAGAATAAGAAGGCTCATTTTCCACAGGGAAATGTCAATAGAAATAATTAAGTGGATTCTTCATAAGCAGAATTACTCTGAGATCCAAAAAGGTGGAAAAAAGTCAGTAAAAACCCTCTAGCGCAGACCTGAAATTATCAAGTTTCTTTCAAGAACCTTTACCACAAAGCAGTAACCCATAAAATTTTAACCCCCACAAAATTCTGAGACAAAAGTAAAATGAACTCTCCCTGTCCTAAAGCAGGAGTCACACTTCAAAAGCAATCAAACAGGGAGACAGTTAACAGTCAGAACGAAGGCAAACTGTGTAAAGCACAGTAGAATAATAGACACAGGTTATTACTTATTAATTCAATTATGATTAGAAATTTTCATCCACAGAGACTGGAATGCAAGGATAGTTGCAATGCCTATGTGACTGTAGGATTTCAATTAGACCATTTACTTTCTATGCTTTTTCCCCCCCATTAAACAATCTACTACATATCATTCTAATTCTAGCAAAAAAAGCTCATGAACACATAACATCTTTCCTCTTCACTCTGCTCTAACAGAACTTCACCACTGCTCGGAATGGAGTATTTAATCACCTTCTCTTCATTTCTTCTTCTACCTTCTGTCTATAGATAACCTGACATTCCCCAAAATGCATCAGAAACTTTTTCAGTAGCATGTCAAAGTGACTGGTATAAACAACCGCGGGTGATTTGCTCACCATGAAAGAGAATGAGTAAGGGAAAAAATCCTCCTCTGAGTAGATCTACAACCACAGCATTGCATGCCAACACTGGTACCTTTGAGTAACCACTATTGTCCAGGCTATTTCTAGTGCCCCATTTGCATAAACAAATGTTACACAATGCAACAAGCGAAAAAGAGAATGAGAAACTGCCCCTTTTTGTGCTGCTATTGAACAAGCTGATTAAATCTACTGTAATCATTCAGTACAGTAAACCAAATATCCTTGTAATTGACTATTGTCACAAGATCAATATCTCTTGCTTTGCAAATAAACTTCTCGGCTTCACTCTGGTATTTAGGGAACAGTAAGAGACACATACCCAAATACGTAATTCCACCCTGCTGACATCCTTTCAAATATCACTGTAATATCAACTGTCAATAAAGAGAGAATATAAACAAACAACACAGATGATCTTAAAGCTCGAAAGCACCTGAAGTACTGCCCTCAGACTTTATGCCTCCTGTACTAACATATTAACACTACTATTGGCTAGGTAAGTGCATTGATACTAATGTATCATTTCACTTCTAATTTTACTGAATGACCATTATCTGTAGCTTCACCCTCCTGTGGCAGTAAGGGAGGGGGTGAACTCCATGTGATAGATTATGAAGTCCATGACAGATTTTGCAGGGCTCAGAAATGCATATATCTGCTACTGGTAAAACAAAAAGTAAAGGGATATTATATTTCAGTGAGGTTGAGACTGTCCATACTGCCATTAATCTCATATCTACAATGTCAATGCATGCAATACTAATTGCAAGCATGTTTGAGTATCCTCACCTGATCAGCATCTCCAGGGGCTGTGTACAAAGTTTTAAAAATAAACAAACAAATAAAATTACACGTGTAATGAGAATCCTGCTTCCCCCTTCTCTCCCCATCCTCGCTTTTGATTGCAAGCTTCATGATCTGATATTTTCAAAACCACATCTTTCAGGACTCAAATTCAAACCTAAGACAAAGGAAAATGGGAACCCTATTTTTTAGTAGGAAGTGCCTGTCTTGCTATATACAGTGGGTCTCAAAGTATACGAAAGCTTGATTTAAAAATACCTTTGAAACATTTAGAGCAATTCAGTCAAAGTTCACAACTGAGCAGCCATCAAAAAACACTATTGATTTCATTTTGTGTGCATATGCATCACGGATGACAAGCAACACAAATACATTCAGACACACACACATATATACATAACAACATAAATAATGTATGCTCCTTAATCATCCATCCTTGATGCTTTGTATTTCTGATTTGTAGGGCTTCTCCCCACAGTTGTATTTTCCTTTTTTTGCAGCCAAATACTATTTTCAATCCCTGCCAAACAGACTAACAAGAATTGGGTTTCAGTGATTGAGAAGTCTTACATATCACTTAGTTTGTAATCCTTGACTTTACACAAATCTTTATCATCAATAATTCATGAACTGTACTTCACTGCTGCATCACCTAAGTCAATTTAGAGATTTAACACAGAAAACAAAAGCTGGCCAAAATATTAATGCCATAAGACCCCAATTAATACCTAGCACTGATCTATACAGTTTCATTCCTAAGAATCTTATTTTTTACCATGATTTTTATCTAATTTCTTTACATTATTTGATTTACTAATTCCTGTAACTCATATATTAACAATAAATCTATTACCTTAAGTTTTTTCAGGTTTAGGTTACCATCATATAAGTGGAAAAAAGTAATAAATATAATTAGACTGATTTTTTTTGTTTGTTTTGGAGTTTTTTTTGACAGCTCTGATGTCAGCACATCATACCCACTGCGCATCGGCCAGTTTCCACGGTCAGTTTTCAAAACAGTGTTAAGTCAGGCACTTAAGAGTGTAGGCACAGCAGCACTGAGGGCCTATTTCAAGATATTAGAGTAGTACAACTGACATAATGCATAACGACCTGGAACGTCTCGTAGAATTAAAAGGGGCACTGTGAAATTACAGATAAGTCCTTGGGGGAAGGATTTAACGGTTCTTTCTGCAGCAATTATCATATCCATAGAGCAGTTATTACTGAACAGCATCAAGTTCATCATTCATGAGTGAGAAAGTTTTTCCCTAGAACAGGGAGAAATCTAAAGGGTCAAAAGCACACAAAGAAATTAGATACCAAAGATAGGGGAAAAAAAACCCAAACAACATACCTATAATAGAATTTACTTTTGATATTGATGTTAATCATGCACCATTGTCCTGGTTTCAGCTGGGATGGAGTTGATTTTCTTCCTATTAACTGGTATAGTGCTGTGTTTTGGACGTAGTATGAGAGTAATGTTGATAACACACTGATGTTTTAGTTGTTGCTAAGTAGTGTTTACCCTAGTCAAGGACTTTTTATCTTCCCATGCCCTGCCAGGTGGGCGGAGGGCTGGGAGGGAGCGTGGCCAGGACGGCTGGCCCAGCTGGCCAATGGGGTATTCCATACCATATGACGTCATGCTCAGTGTATAAGGCTGGATGAAGAAGAAGGAAGAGGGAGACGTTCGGAATGATGGCGTTTGTCTCCCCAAGTCACCGTTACGTGTGATGGAGCCCTGCTTTCCTGGAGATGGCTGAACACCTGCCTGCCCATGGGAAGCAGTGAATGAATTCCTCGTTTTGCTTTGCTGGCATGCGCGGCTTTTGCTTTCCCTATTAAATTGGCTTTATCTCAACCCACGAGTTTTCTCACTTTTACCCTTCCGATTCTCTCCCCCATCCCACTGGTGGGGGCGGGGGTAGTGAGCAAGCGGCTGTGTGGTATTTGGCTGCCTGCCAGGTTGAACCACAACAACCATACATAGCAAGTACTTCACACTAGTCTACTTGTACCAGTACAGATCTGCAAGACCTGTAGATCCAAGTGCATTACAGGCATCAGTTACTGAAACCTCACAAAACTGCAGAGGGATAGGCTAAAGATATTTTTTAAGGCAGAATTAATTCTTTCAGTGGCATAACCTCAATTAGGATTCAACAGCCAAATTCTTTAGTCCAATGTGGCTAATCATAGACTACTTCCAACTACTTCTCTTCCTTTTGACTCTTCATAGGAACCACTCCTCCTCACGTGCTTGCTATGATCTACAGAAAGAGGTTGACGCTGCACGAGTAAGTGGGTGGGAAGCAGTATTATTAAAGACAGAAGGACAAGCAACTACACTGCTGATTGACTTTGAATTGCCTAGTTTTGTTTCAGTGATGTTTTTATTTCCAGAAGATCTGTTTTGGTTATATTAAGCATATCACATAATTTATTCTGTAGAATAGACTTTTATTCAATATTTTTAAAAATATGTATTATTTATCAATTAATGTTTTAGTGCTCATATTTATTTTTCCAAGTTACCCAAGCAGATGTGCACGTATGCCAAACAGGACATCAAATCCTGTACTGAATAAGTAAGATGCCATGTCTGACAAAGACAGATAACAAAAATACAGATAGTGGATATGCAAATATAGAAAAATGTATTATACTAGTATACATTTTTTACATTCCAGAACAATATTTTGAAATTACAGAAGAGAAATTGCTCACTTAAAATGACTACCAGAATTCTTAAAATTGGATACAATTTATTCCAGTTTTTGCAAATCATGATTTGCATGAAAGTACTGTCTATAAAACATAGATGAAAAAGACACATATTATGTAAAGCATCCTATATGTGCACACTAAGAACTACCCCTACGGATATAAAGCTATAGAACTTCACCCTTCACCTGAGCCCTGTATGTCCAGAGTGTCAGTGGGGCTTCTCCACCCCAATTAACAGCCAGATCTGGGGCTGTTTAAGCCATCTTTAATAAATCACCTGTTTGCATTGTAGCTACATACCCCATCTGAACAACTATTCCCATGTGAACAGTATTTAATTGAAGACAATGAATAAAGATTTAGCAGATATTTTTAGGCCTAATTCACAGAATGCAGGTTTCAAATGACAGATTCCTATTAAACGTAAATTGACTTTAGGTAAGGCTCGTGCAAGGGTGGGGAGGGGAAGACAAAAAAAAGACAAATACAGATGATTTTATATATAAAATGCTACAATGAGGGGTTGGAAAAGGAAGAGGATCCTTCTTATTCATATAAATGCTTTAAGATAGGTCTGACTTGGACAAAATATGAATAGTTTATTCTGCACATTTTATTCTTAAACATCGATATTTTTCCTACTTGGGCTAATCTGCAAGTAGACATCTGTGGAGAAAACCCGTTTTGCAGCTATTTCTGATCATACTCCCTCTTTTCTTTCCCCTGACAGATAGGTCTACTGACATGATACCTAAGCCAGTAGAATTTTTTTTTCTTTGACAATGAAAAAATAAACTACTTAAAGCCGCCTCCTATCACATTCCACATGTCATGCCTGGCCTCAGTGCTCTTCTCATCTTTTGTGTTAGGCTTATACCATCAATCCTCCATTTCATATCTGGTCCATTTTAGACACCGAATACACTTATTACTTTAATATGTTATTAAAGTAGCAGCAATATTACTTTGAAAATGGGAAGCCATGTTCTCCTTTAACATTTCCAAATCAGTATCTATATTTCAGACCAATTCAACTTTAATTAAGGGTTTATTGGATGCATGAAAGCAGTACACAGGGTTTTTTTGTCTTTAACAATAAATCAAACCTAATGACTACAATTAACTGGCATCTAAGTCAACTCCAGCTACCCTGCTGAACTCACACCATTTCCCAAGGGCTACACCTCCTCCTATAACCAAGTTAGGAAGTTCAGTTACAATCTTTCTCTTCCTCATCTTCATTTCAGAACATTCATAACTTTGTTCCAAACAGAAACAGGAAAAACACCCCAAAAACTTCTGACATATTAGCTGCATCATACTGACAAGAAGAACTGAAAGCTTGGTAAGCTATATAAAACAGTGAACCTCAGAAATATAAATAGAAAAGCTGCATAGAGGCTGCTTTTTGATATTCAGTTGGTCCTTTCCTCTTTCTGAAATAATACCTTTGAAACTTCCCAGTAACTAGATCTCAGGGGCTAGAACACTAATCCATACATTGCAAAAAAGAAGAAGGAGGTTCCTCCTAATTACCATATTTTGCTGCAGAATATGTTTTTTAATAAATAGAATTTGTATTCATTTAAGACAAGCTTCAGTAATCTTACTAAGATCCCTTCTTTTCCATTTTGATGCTAGTAAGATCCATCAGTTTCTACAGCCAAAGTTATTTGCATTTATGATCAATAAAGCTATTAGATTTGGAAGATACTTGACTCCGATCTGCCGAACAGCCTGAGATGATTCTGTACACAATGCCATTATCAGATAGCATATGACCTGAGTCTCAGAGAACCAGAAGAGTTCAACTGATTCTAATCAGAGTTTAATCAGGTCTCTGCTTTCCATATACTTAGGCAGACAGTGGGTATCACTTTTAACATTTTGTATATCCAGAACTGCATTTTAACACTTTATGCTGCAGTGAAAGCTGAATCAATACATAGGCTATATATGAAGGATTTCTTTGGATTGTGTAGTTCTATAATTTAATTTAGAAAACATGTCCCCCCCCATTGCTTTTCGTGTTACCTTGGCTATACATGAGACTTTCTTTGCTCCAAGAAACAAGTTATGACTAGTTCACATTTGATGTGGATGAAAAGTCCGCTGAAAAATATCAGTCCTACCCTGAATACAACAAATATACATTTGATGAGAAAATAAGTGCTTATCTGAGATATGTTGGACCTGTCCTGGAGCCATTCCCTGTATTCAGGGATTTTTTAAAGTGATCATTTTGCTGTAGAAAGTGCATCTTTTCTTCTTCTTCTTCTTCTTCTTCTTCTTCTTCTTCTTTTTTTTTAATAAACAATCTCTAAAATTACTCCCATGCTTTACTTAAAAGTCTTTTATACATAAACAATAGGACAACACATGCTGAAACTCAGTAAATTAAATTCAGAGCATCAGGAAGGCATTTACTTGATTAAATGCACAGGTACTTTGAGGTGAATGAAAACACTGGCATAAACCCACAAGGTGAAAGCATCGCTTGCATAGCAGGTTCAGCACAGAGTCATCCCAGAGGCACAGCAGTGAGTTTGATGGCTGTCATGTCCTCTTTTACACATCCTTACCCACTCCTGAGCCCAGACATGGGAGCGATGGCCATCCAGCCACAGCTCTTTGGCAAAATGTGGATGACTTCTCGCAAAATCAGCCTATTTGATAGGCTTTAGAGGAGGGAATTTCCAGCAGCAAAACAAATATTTCCTAGGATTCACATTTATAAAGCAGGAATTTCAACACTCAACAGTTTGAGTTTGTTTTCCTATGTCAAATCTGGTGTTTATCGGAGGAATCTTCACTGTGAAGAGCACCCAGCATCTTTTTTAAATGTTATTTTTCACATTATGAATGTCCGCATGTCAACACTGTTATCTGATACCAAATGATGGCAAGAAGACATGATAATTTCCATTAACCACCTGGCAAGGACACCTTTTACTTTTCTTAATGTACAAGGATAATAATAGTTTGCACCACTCCATCCATGAGGCATAATACTTATGGGAAAGGTGTTTTAAGAACTTTGTAAAAATAACAACTCCACAGAAAAGTCTTAGCAGGGGTGTGGACTTCAAGTCAGCACTGCCTGCAATATGGGGACAGTAGGAGAGAATGCTGTATAATGAAACAGTCTCAATTTTATGGGCAAGCAGGTTTCTTAAGTGAGAAATATGGAAAGGCACATATGAAAATTATCTCTACCATGTCTTGAATGGGTAAGATAGTTCTGCATAAGCCAGTCCCAGCATTCTTCTCATTTCACAATATTCATTTTACAATACATATTGCCAAGTATCTAGTTAAATGCTGCACAGGGAGAAATATCCATTTGTTTTTTGTTTGGTTTGGTTTTTGGGGGGTTTTGGGGTTTTTTGTTTGTTTGTTTTGGGTTTTTTGGGGGGAGATGTTTTTTGGTTTGGTTTGGGGTTTTTTTGTTGTTTTGGTTTTTTCTTTTTTTTTAATTGTCACAACATTTCAGTACTTCACATACAAACTTACTTTCAGGTATTTCAAGCACTGACACCGGTATTCATCACTACTGTCATGTGTTACATATGTTCATTTAACCTAAAGCTAGAGCTAGTGACTCTGCAAAATCTCTCTTATAGGTGGTAAATCTCATTTCTAACCATAGATCAGAGAATTAACAAATAATGTCAGCAGTTTAATAACTTTCTTGTTAAGGTTAGATGTTTTTCCCCTGATGTTCCTCCAAGCTGACAAATGAGAAGATGAGGCATATGAATGTTAGTACTGCACTAAGGAAGCAGGCTTTCAGAAGTTACGTGGAGTCTGCTTATATTGTAATCCACATTTCACAGAGATACAGACACCGGGGTGATAACCAGCTTGATCAAAACTGCTGTACTTTTCAGAATTTTCAACAGTCAACAATCTCAAATTTATGATGCTGCAAGTACGTTTGGGGTGCAGTGGATCTGTCTCAGCTTTTCATTTACTCAAATAAAGTTGTTTCCTAGTTAACTGGTTCAATCATGACTGCAGTGCCTTAACAAGGTCTTAATAACTTCTCTCTTCTCGGAATAGCAGAGAGCCTCCTAAATTCAGAATACCAGCACCTCACTCAGAGGGCAAACTACATACTATGCATCTTCTGTGTTAGGTAACAGAAACCATGCACTGGGTGCAAGCCTACAACTCTGTACAAAGGAAAAACAAATTCCTTTCTGGTCCTTTCTACTCCTTTTTCGGTCACTTCTCCATTCACGTTTCTGACCATCTATATCTCAGGAACCTTGACACTTGCCAAACGTAGCCCTCAAAGCCACTCCTCTCTCTCTCTCCTCTCAGCATCACTCCTCTGTGGCACAAAGGCTCATTACTCCCTCGCCCCCTCCCCTTGCAAGCAGCTTCAAGTACAGAAGTATTAATCCCTGTATTGCCATAGACAATATATTTACTTGACAAGGAGACACCAGAGGTATAACTCTCATTAACAGGAAAAGAATTGTTCTCTCAGTTTGCAAAAATAACTTTTAAAGAGTAATCCTGAACTTCCCTTGATTGTACCTGCAACACAGAACCTTTCCTAAACAAATGAAGAGCAAAATAAAGCAGGACCCAATTGCCCTAGTATTTGCAAATAATGATCAGGATCCCAGGAGTGATACTTAAAAGTAAACAAGCCTTTAAATTATAAATGAGTAAAATATATAAAACCAGTGACTTGTGAAGAACAAACCCAGAAAATGTTTTAACACAGAAATGGCAATACTATTCTGTGAAAGAAGCAATAATAGACAATCTGGTGAGTAGGATAGCCATGACAGACAGATGATATCAAAGAAGAAATGAAATTTTAAGGAATTTTCTTCATTAGTTGTGCCTAAATTATTTTTTTTCCTGTTGTTTCTTGCAAACCGTATGAACGAATAAAAGTATGAGTAAGAAAGAAAAGCAAAACAATAAAAAAAGCAGTAAAAGTATTTACTTTCCATCTGTCACATACAAATCACACTTGAATTCTAGTAATTCCAAAAAATGTTTGCAGTGAAACTTAAATACCCATAAATCTTGGCTTAAGTTTTGGCTAGGTTGCAGACTGAAAAGTCTGTGAATCTTTTGAGCATAAGGAATGACTTATAGTTACCCATATAAAACGGGCACTGCAAGTTTCATATGTTGTCAGTAGGAATGAAGATGAAAATTCAGTGCTGCTGGCTGTCATTTGCTTGAAGGTTTCAGGCAAAGCTTGGCACAGGTGTGCTTAAAAGAAGAAAGTGCACATCCAAATTCTGCCTCTTAGCAACAAGATATAATCTTAGTATTTGATTTAAAAGGCAGGTGATGAATCACAAATCTTCATAAATAAGGAGATGGCAATACACCCTCTTTGCATGGTGTAAATGTCATGAGAGGAGGAGATGGAAAGCGAACTATCACAGAGCTAAGCCACTACCATCTGCACAATTAATGTATGTTCTAAGCAACGAGGGAGTAGGAGGGAAAAGCATCATCACTTATGACTATGTAGTCATTAGCCAAGATCCTAATCTTCATTAGACAAACGAATTAAAACTCACCATTTACTGAAGCTGTCACAGTGGCTCCAAAACAATACTCTAAAAATGGTCCCACTGGAGTTGGATGAAAACGATGCATTTTGAAGGAGTAGTTAGTAAGCAGAAGCATGACATCAAGATAAACTGTCAATCTAATGCTATTAATCTAAGGCAACCCTCCTCCCTCCTCCCCAGCTCAAGCAATTTTTTCAATAAGGAGGAAAAGAAAATAGAGCACATCGCAAATTTTAGAGGAAAATGGTGACTCAGGGGATAAACAAGGTCTGTAACTGAATGAAAAACTGACCACAAAACCACAACTGGCTTTCCAAAAGATTTAGAGATTGTACAGACTTTACATTAGGAAATGGCTGAACAGAAAGCCTGGATGAGCACACAGTGATGAGGCAGAACAATAGAGTTAAGCAAAGCCAGAAGGGGAGAGGATAATACATTTTCAAAGCAAACACAAAGAAGCAGGAGAACTTTGTTAGTGCTAAGAATATATTTGATCAATTACAATTGGGGGGGAACCTCTCACGCTGCCAGCCACAGATCTCAAGTTAGCTATACAGTTTATTTTCATTACTACTCAATATTGAAAATAATACAAAAGCAAAGCTCAAACAGGGAAGGGGATGGGGAATGCTTTTGCTAACACTGATGCTTTTTGCCAACAGTGAGAGGCACTTGTTTATCTAAATGGAAATTCTCCCATGTTCCTGGCTACAAAACGGCTTCACTAAAACTTTTTTAGTAGATAAATCCTCTGATGCGGAGCTGACACCCTGTTCTCTTAGCTGATATCACACTTTCAGGATGGAGGACAAAAGATTATTTGTCACACTAGGCCTGAACTACCAATGTCTTTTAAAAAGCACTTCGAACATCATATTTTCCAGGGCCGGTAAGAACTGCTGAACAACAAATAATTGCAAGGAATAAAACTTTTCACTTGATCATCCCTGTCAAAACTAATGAACACGAACCTTCATTTTCTGCTTATTTCTCTCAACTGAAATGGAATTTTAAAAGTCTGAAAGTATCTTACCTTCCTCTGAACAATTTGTAATAAGATTCTGTAATAGCTAAATGAATAGCAAAGGTAACACTTAATATTTACTTTCATGGAATCATAGAATAGTTTGGGTTGGAAGGGACCTTTAAAGGTCATCTAGTCCAACCCCCCTGCCGTGGGCAGGGACATCTTCAACTAGATCAGGTTGCTCAGAGCCCCGTCCAACCTGACCTTGAATGTCTCCAGGGATGGGCATCTACCACCTCTCTGGGCAACCCGTGCCAATTTCATTCTTGACATTAAACAAATATTACTCTCCATGCCCTTTTTCTTGTGTTCAGTTCTATGGGATAGTATTCCCACTGCTAACAACCTCAGTGCCTTTATTCAGTCTTACCATTATTTCTATGACCAGAACACGGCGTATTTTCCTAGCAATCCCATAGATCACAGATATAGATTGTACTGAAATTAAAGCTGTATTGAAATAAAATGAGAAGATGAAGCTTAAAGAAAATTAAATGAGGTAAAGCAGACAAGATGTAACCAGATAAGACAGATGGAATGGGAGTCTATCCCCTTCAATACATGAAAAATACCTTCAGTACTCGTGGAAACAAAATATTAACGCACAAAAAAATATATAAATGCCATAACACCACAGTATCAGATTCTGAGACATCCTTACTTATAATGTTTTTAGATGGTTTTGGAAATAATTAATGTCAAGTGTTCAATATAACAAAAGAAAGAGTGCCATGATATGTAAATGCATTATAAGCTTTGGGTCTGTACAGTTAAATCAAAGAAGCAGCAGAAGAGAGATGACAGGAAGCCTTACTTAAACAGCAAACTGCAGTTGCTGTTGATTTACATGAGTGGAACCTCACATGCAGCATCAATGGGTACAGAATCAATGGGTACAGAACCACCTGTGTAGGGGGAATGTTTCTCCTAATCCTTGTGTATGAAGATCTTTATACTCTCAAACAATGGGATTTTCATCTCTTCTGGAACTGTAACTTGTACTCATGCCTCCTCAGATTTTTCATTTTTTTGCGCAGATTTTTTTTTTTTTAATGCTAACTGAGTATTTGTAAAACATCATAACTCTGAATCCTGCAGCATAGGTGTCTGGAAAAGACTTCAGGCCCCTTCAGAACCAGGTTAAGTTTTAGGTATTTGTATTATTAAAGACACATATAACTGCAAACTAAGATCACCCTCCTGGACACCAGTATCCAACATTTTATCAGTATCCCTCAGTCTTAATGACATGCAAATAATTTCCCTGAAATTATACTGTGTCTTCTCTATGACATAAAAACATCTTGCATCAGAAGCTGAACACAGAAGGCTATGAAAAGTAATTAAACTTGACTACATTTTCAGTATGTTTTCCTTCAGGAGGAAACAAATTACTCAGTTTGGTTGGGGGGGCCGTGTTGTTTGTTTAACACACAGCAATGCCTTACACAATTATTTTTCAGATAAATATTTCAGCTCTCGAATGTATTTTCTTTAAGGCGTACCAAAGTTATATGAAAATGACTAATGGCATATCTTTCTTATGGCTACTTTATTACCTCATTGAAAATCCAACAGCAACAAAAGTCATCTCCTCTCTGTCATACACGACATTTCTCCAGCAACATTAACGCTACAAAACAATATTCAAAGACATTTCAGGATAACTGTAATGTCGTAGTTGTACAATAGAATTATATGTGCTTTGGAGACCCTCGTGTTGTAGAAGGTATAAGCAGAAGCATTCAGAATTTTGTTGGAGTGTTTTTTCCTATGCAGTATCAGCTATATTGCCTTGTTAACGTACATGGCTATTATTCTAAAACACGTCTTGGTTTTAGATTTTAAAAAAAAAAAACTACACAAAGACCAATTATTGTTACCTAATTTTTGCTAACATTTCCACCAGTAATAACTGCTGTAAAAATTGGCATTAAAAAAATGATAAAGAAAGTCACAAATAGCAAATGACAAAAAAGGGGACAGAATTTGTGGATGGCAATATTGTAATGAAGAATTTTTTCTTCTAGCTCTAACATTTCTGATGTTTACCCAGAGACCTCTAGATGGAAATAGGTTCAGGATTGACAGAAATAACCCATTAAAGCAGGTTAGAAAAGTTATGGTCCATGAGAGGGAAGCCTACAAAATAAATGTTAGAACACTTGGTCCTAACCATATCGCATCAGTTTCAGTTAATGCAAATGAAACAGAGATCTCAAAGTTTTCCCCAACAGCTACTCACCCCTCGTTTTTTTCCATTCTGACACTGAAGACACTGTGCCATAAAATTCTTCAATATATACCGAATAATTTTTCCATAAGCACTTTAAATAGGCAAAGCACTGGCATGCAACACCTGCTACAGTAAAACTAACTTAGTCTTGCAGTGGTTGTTAAGGTCTCTCTCTATATTTTTTAAGTGGAAACAAATGTGAGCTTTATAATTCCCAGTGGCTTTACAACCTTGCACAGGGCTTTGGGAAAAGTAGGAGATTTTTTGCATAAGAAGTTCATATGCTTTTATATGCCTTTCACTTTTCAAGATAAATTGTTGGAGCAAATATTTTTAAATGTCAGAGTTTTAAAATACAGTCCCAAGAGAGGGACCCTTGTCAGTAAATGAAAACATACTTATAAGCTGTAACTATTTTCACAGCATTTGTGAATTGACATTCGCTGTCAGTAATAGTCATCATACAACTGAAAGATGTCACGTATATTCCATAGTCTGCATTTATTGTAATTTTTTTTAAAAAGAGTGTTCTCAAGAATGACGTATTGTACTATATGAAGATGAAGAAAACGTAATGATTTCTCAGTTCAGAAGCTGAGGAGGATAACGCACTCTGGCAAACCCTTCCCACGAAATGCTGAATGTGGATTTACAATTCATATATGAGAATAATTTAGGGACCTGAGCATTTGTTCTCCTTCTGGCCCTGAGACATTTTTCCCATCTGCTCATACAGATAACACATTCAAGTGAATTTAAAAGAATGGTTTTCCAGATTTTCTCTGTTCTCTCTCTCCTCAAATTACATGGTTCTAGACTAGTAGAAGCAGGGAGTGTTCTAGGGATGACTATTCAGAAAAGAAAAAAGCACCAAAAGAAAAAAAAGTATTGCTTTCTTACACAAGTGATTTAGAGGAGAAAAAACCTATTCACTGAATGGCTAATGCAAATGCTTGCATTACAGCCTAAAGATCAGTGATAAGCATGGCTTAGAAGTGCTTTTCTGCAGATGTTTACACACATCCCTGGAGTATGGAGAACTTATCTGGAAGCACAAAACCCCCAGAATTTCTTGTAACTTATCCTAGTTTCTCTCCTTCTAAGCAGGACTGAATATTGTTCCAAGAAAAGGTCTTCTCAACTGCTTTGCACATTGAGGGCCAAAAGAAATTTAAATTTTCAGAGGAATCAAGAAATAGAAAATAGAGCCAGGAGATATGGAAAAAATATTTAAAAAATAATACTTGGATTTTAGGAGTTTAGGCAATTCTTATTTCTCAGAAACCATCTTACCATCTCGTAAAGCTCAATAACAAAATATGATAAAACAGTGGGTGAACAAATCACCTACCATCTTCACAGAAAGTGTGTTCAAAAATAAAGGAAAACTTTTTGAAAAAAATCACTAAAACTAGATATTTAACTGGAATGAAAAATAAGCCCAAGTACTTGCACTTTCAGATAAAACACTTGCCAGGAAGAAAAAAAATACTTCTTTCATTTAAGAAATAGTATTCAATGTCTTACAGTAATGTTCATAAAAGTGTAAAAGAAAAAATTCATCTGTACAATCTGTACAAGAACGACTATTTGTGACCCACAGAAACAAGGGAAATAAAAGAAGTAGTATTAGTGTCTTAACATTTATTTTTCTTACACATGCAAGGCCTTAAAATTTCACTCAAAGCTCTCTGACCCTGCCCCTACTTATGACATTCATCTCAGATTTTACCAATTTTAGACAAAAAATATGTGCAAGTAGAACTTTATACATACATACATGCACTGTATTTATATATTAAATGTATGTATCATGTATTTAAGCATGTGTGTATACACACATTTAACATCCATCTCATTAACTGAGTCTTGATCAGAGCATTCTGAGATTTTATGTATGTCCTTCCTATATGAAAATTTCCATTGGCAGGATCACCAACTACCAGCTAAAATAATACAATAAAAGACATTACAGAGGAGAAATAAGATAGACTGCTGTAATTCAAAATGATGCTAATATTTAAATTTCATTTCAAGATTAAATGTTTGGTGACCTCTGTTTGTTTTTTGGAATATGCAATACCCTTGGAGCAACTTAAACTATTAAATGGTTCTATAGCTGATGGAGTTTTTCTTGCTAATATAAAATAAATGCCACAGTTTATCTGTTAGGCAATAAAACTCAGAATTTTTTTCACTTCGTTGCAATGTAATAATCTTGGATAATAGGGCTTTTAATGGAAGATATTCCTGTGACTTAAAGCTTTTTCCTTATTAAGCTTAATTGAATTAATTATTCACATACTAATGATTTAATAGCCACTTCATATAAAATAAAAGCAAAAGACCCTCTTGAATACTTATCCCATACTTAAGATCTAATAAAGGAACTGAAGTAGAAAGATATCTTTGCTGTCTTTCAGATAGGGGAGGTATTTAAATTCCAACAACCCTCCCTCCTGCTGCAGATGGAGGTGTTCTGAAATGATACCATTCCAAATCCTAAGCAAAATGCATCTTTAATCTATGAATCCTTAATTGAAAAATATATTTATGACAGACAGTGATCTCCTCTTTATTCCAAAAATTGCATCTTTCCTAAAATTGGCTCATTTTGTGAATGGGCTGCTATGTAGGAAGAGTGGAACAATGTGATTCTAAGGATAATGGAACAGATTTGTATCTATAAAACAGCTATCCCAAGGTGCATATGAAGGCTGGCATTTTATAATTCTTCATAATAATGCTTGGCACTTATGTAGTGTTTTATGGGATCAAAGCACTTTACAAACTAATTAATTAATCTTCACAACACCCATGCGAGAAGGTAGGTTTTACTATTCCAATTTAATAAATGGAATAACTGAGGCAGAGGAGCTGTATGATTTGTTTCATGTCACAAAGAAAGTCCAGGTCTTCAGTTTATATATCATTAGAAATAACATTAGTAGTATTTCTGTAGTGAATTCCTCGGGACCTTCAATGGAATTATTTGCATGAGTAAGGAAAACAGAATCTGGCCCACACCTTGGGCCAGAGCTTATACCTTGTTTAGTTAAAACAACAATTAATTCACTTAAGCAACACACTGGGATTCAAGTTCCTTTCCTTACGCTGGATCTATATTACTGTTCAAGACAAGAGCTGGTATCTGACTTGTCCTGCCCTAGGATTTCCAAATAATGAGATTGGGGTGGTAATGCTTCCTTGTTAATTCAGATGATGCTTTGTACTCAAAATTCTACATAATTGTGCAACATTCTTTGTAGGTAATTCAAAGTTTTTGAAGTCTTCACAACAGCTACGTGACTTCAATTTGAGAGAACGTTTTACTACATTTGCTTTTATTTCTGCCTGTTTTCAAAAAGTTCCTGCTTTGAACACCTGCATGCAAGATTTAAGGGTTCTTATAAATGTGTATGTCTACTCTAACAGCCTTGACAATTTGGACACAGAAATCCAATTCATCTCATTTCTTGTGCAAAACTAAACAACTGCATGTCAGACTGTGAATTAACTTTGGCAAGTGCTGGCAACTGAAATTTCAGTAATTGCACCTATAAGCATGAGCACTAGCACAAAAAAATTACCCAGTTAACATAATGGAAACACTTGTTCACAGTACTGAGATTCTCATGTTCAAACATACTCAAACAAATTACTTTTCACTTACTCTTTGCAATGCTTGTATATGCCCTTATTGTCATATCAAGAAATTTAGTGTTATGTGTTTACATGAGAGAAAAAGAATCACAAGAAGTGATACCCAAAATTAAGAAAACTTATACATTTAACTGGGGCAACAGAAGGCTACCATACCATTTAATTGCTTATTTTATTTTAAGACAAACTTCTGAAACTTTTCATTCAAGAAAATATTTTCAGTCTGAAGTTCTGTGTCATTGCATGACACATTGTCTTTCCACTGGGCCAAAATCACTGGGACAGAGAAAGTCTAAGATAGTTAACATATTTTTCAAATTGGCATGTAACATGTAACATTACATTTAACATGTAAATTTTTTTTTGACCCTAAAATTCACATTATGTGAATGGTGATTCGATGTCCCGGGCACGGGCACGACACTTTCAAGACCCTCATGAAGATATGCACAATGTTTATAATTGTTTTGTTTTTTTTTTGTTTTTTTTTTTTTTTTTTTTACAAATGGCAACGCTACTTTGAGATGCTATTGAAAGAGGAAGCTGGTGGTCAAGCTGATATACTAGAGCAATAGAACAAATAGAACAGCATCTCACTGTAGGGCTTTTTATGTCGCTACAGGGTACCCTCATTATAATGTTTTCTTCCTTTTCTCCCCTGAGTCTAGACAAGACCCCAATCTGAGTGGAGGGCTGCACAGTCAAGAGAGGCATCAATGTGATGGAACCAGAAACAACTGTCCCCTGGCCAGTTACCATGATCAGGAATACAGTGTTCAGAATAACATCTTCCCCCCCCCCGAAAAGAAGCCCAGGTCCTTTTTATCCTTTCTGAAATCCCAAAATCGAGAAAGAGGAAAATGCTCTATTTTTGAGAAAATTTTTGCTTAGCGTGAAAGGGCATTAAAAAGTCTTTAAACAACTTCTGTCCACCATCTGGAAATATACTTTTGTAGTAAAAAGGTAGGACAGATCTCTTTGTCTCTTTCTCGCAGAGGAAGTTTGGGAATTACAAGGAGATTTGAAATCTTATGTGCAGTCCAAAGACGTAACTTTAATTCCAGCTAGCACAAATGATTTTATGGTCTTGAAACTGAAAAATGGAAATTTATCTCCAAATTATGCCTAGGATTCCAATAAAAAAATAAGTCCTATCGGGGGGGGGAGGGGGGGGGGAGAAAAGAAGCAAAAAGTAGCAAAATAAAGATCAGATGATTTACTGAAGGATGACTGGTGTGTACAATTCACCTCCCAAACAGTATGTTCTGAGAACTAAAGGCATGTAGGAAGGCAATTGCTTTTTTAAACTGTCCATCAAATTTTGTAGATAATAAGCTGTATAAGAGAAGTTAAATTGCTGAACAAGTCTATTAATACAACAAAAATGCCCAAGGCTATTTTAATAGAGCGAAGTGTGGGAGAATCTATTTTACTTGCAACACTGCAAATTTCCAAGCAGCTGAAATGGAGCGAGCAGACAACAGAAGGCACAGCTGAGACAACACAAAATCCAAGCATCCAGGACTATTTTGAACTCATGTAACTTAATGCTGGTAGCAAGAAATAAAGAGAGGACAAAGCAAGACCATCATACACATAATTCTTTCATTTATGGGAGATTACTAGGTTATATCTGTCAAATAGTTAGGAATTATTGCTGGTTGGATTGGAAGCTTATAGTTGGCAATGTATTAAACAAATCTTGGCAAGTAAAACTGTTGGACTTTCAAATGGGACAAGTCTTTCATTTCTGAGAAAACTACTCTGTTCTACTTCCTTTTGTTTTCCTTTTGCCTAAAAAGGATGGAAATGTCATTACCTCACAGGATGTGGCCCCTATCAGAAGTTCTGTGTATATTCTATCTTTCAGCGAAAAACACCCACAAGCTTCAGTTACAAAAAGCATAAAACTGGCCTACTGAAGAGATACAAAAGTATACAATACTCTTCGTCATGTAATTATCAGTCCTCAATGACTAACCCACTGTTGCAGAGTTCGCTTTTGAGGACTGTTAGGAGAAGTGTATAGAAGAGTAAATATCTCTAAAAACAGCCTGTTAACGGTGCAAAACCACACAAAACACCTTTGTCTTCAGCCGTTTCTTCAACTATATTTAATCCTAGTATTCTAAACTTACTTCCTTCTTATTCTGACACACAACACCCAAATGCTCTCTTCCAGCAAAGAGGAGAGTTACAGAAAGACACCTTAAGAAAGTTACACAAAAAGTAGCAATTCCAAATTGGCAAACAGAAGGGTCTTGCTCATCACCCTTCTCAAACCTTGCATTCCAACCCCAGAAAAAGCCTCAGAAAAATTCCAGTGCTTCCACAGGCTGCAAAAATCAGAGAAGTGATTCTTCCCCAGAATTACACAGAATAAACCAGAGGACAGCTGAATTTTCTGTCAGCATTTTAGAACAGATTTGATTTCAGGAGTCAGGGGAAAGTTTTTTATATATATATATTTACATATATATAAATAAATTTAAGAAACAACAAATCTTATCTACCATAGCAACTATTTCTGCTATGTGTATTATATAAACCAGATATTTTAACATACAGAAATTTAGTTAAAGCCATATCTTTTCCTGAGTTCTGGCTGCATATCTTATTCAAGCTTTACTCAACCTACTGTAAACTGATTGTTATCCTAGGTTTGAATCTCGGTCCTCTAAGTTTACTTTTCTATATATGTTGTCAAATCACTAATATCCTATTGCAAGTCATCTTAAGTACCAAGAGATAGTAATTTTCCCTGTAATGACTCTTCATTTAAGACTGTTGCAATTTTCTACCATTTTAGTGATTTAACTGTATCATCTATTGAATGTCCTGGTCTTGGCAGCAAAGAAGAATTGTCTTGCCAGATGGAATATAAAATAATATGAAATAAAACATTTTTTTAAATAGGAAAAAAGAAAGTTCAGTCATATTTGTAAATACCATACTGCAACTGGAATGTGAAAAAAAGCATTTTCCCAAAACATAAATAGCTGACAGCTATCCCTCAGAAATAAAAATCCTTCTAAACCCAAAAGTAACTAGTATGTCATGTTCTCTGTAAAAAATTGGTCACAGTTCATTTATGCCCTGTAGCAGTGAATAGGGCAGGCTATGAGGACATCATAACTACCATATAGATATCTACATTCATTATTAGCAATTTCTTTCTCTCTCTCTCCCCCCTTTCGGTGACAGCATAAGCCAGGTGCTTACAGAAGTGCCTCCTAGTCCTTCCTGAAATTTACCTTCACAATGTTAGATCTGATCAGATCTGACATGCATACCGTGTATGGGTTCTGTTAGGAAAACCAAAAAGAACAATGTTAAGGGATCACCGCTTGCTATATCCAAAATAGAAATTAAACTATAGGGGCATAAAAGAATGGGATGGTTACATTTATACATTACCATTTTGTTAATAAGATCATTTGCAGTTCAATGAATTTGGTTACAACAATCAAGGTAAATGAAACCGAATTCACAGAAACATATGTATATATGTGTGTGCATGTGTATATATTTATACACACATGTTTATATACAGATGTATGGGGAGGCAAAAGCAAAAATTTAAGGCTGATATTTAAAGGAATCTCAATTTAGTAGAATGTGTCTCAAAGTAAGAATATGCCACTGCAAGTATAAGCTAAAGTAAATTAATGCAGCAATAACAGTAGTGATTTTCAGAACAGTAATAGTGTACAGGTTTTTTTTAAATTATATGTGGAAATTAATATTAAGCAGACATTTTTAAGATATGTGGAAATTAACACTAAGCAGGCATTAAATATATCACTACTGTGGACACTTCAAATCACATTAACTTTGAATTAATTTTAGATTAAATAGATAGTTAAAGCTATTTAAAGCTATAAAACTGAAACCTTAACATTAGAATCATATCATTGATTGCCACATGGTCCAGTGAAGGCAAAAGCAAAATATGGTCAATCACATAATTCTGTTGTGTTACCAGCATGTGTATTTGCCCCATCCATCCCAGTGTTTGAAAGACGTTTTAGCCAGAAAGTCTTTCCGAGACCTACTCAGCTGGGTTTAAGGAGGAGGAGGAAGGATCTTCTACATTTCATCACAAAAAATTGTCCATGGATCATTAATAATTAGGACATATAAGAAGGGGTTTTTGAGGGTAATTATCCAACTATGACAGACCTATATTGTTATTCAGGTTTGTCTCTTGCCCTTGGCAATCCCCTCTGCAGTCCTCCTTGGAAACAGGTTACATCCTGAGAAGGACAGGCAGATAGAAATCTTACAAACTGAAAAAAAAAAAGATAAAGCTAGAAATAGACATATTTCTTTTCAAAATCCTAATAGTAAGGCCTTTGCAACACGTTCTTACCCAAACAGTGTAACATTCTGATATGCATATATACATTACAGACATTCATGTACACAGATGCAGTCAAAACTTCTCTAAAATAAACTTACTTATCCAAATAACTGAGACCAAAGCAAAATTCTTCATCCAAACCCATTACCTATTGTGCCTTTAAATGTTTTCTTTTTCTTTTTAACCTGAATATGTCACAAAATCTAGGAAAAAAACCTTAACCATAATTTTCTTTTTTTCACTTGAAGAACAAATAGGGTTATGTTTCCTCCAACACTCAGGACAGAGTGTGTGTGTGTGAATTTATATAAGAAGGGGAGAGCTATATGGTGACCTATCTACCGTATCCACTCTGAAGTGCATCTTTCTAAATGCAGCAAATAATCTCAAAGATCATCCCTCACAGGTTTTAGTATAGCATAAGGTACAATGACGAAAAGAAAAAAATTTATTATTGAACCGGCATTGCTAGGTCCCCATTTCCATGCAAGTAAGAATAATAATTGGTTTATTTCTAATAATAGCTGATAACTTTAATCTGACAGTCCTCCCAGGACTAGAGCCTATTTAGTCCCTCTTGCACTAGAAAACAAAATGGACTTTATGAATATCCTATGGTCAAAATCTGGACCTTTTCTTGCCATGTCCTCATCTATCAGGTTTCTGTTCATATTGCACAGACTCTATAGCAGAACACACTGCCTCTCCAAGAAACAAGAGGTATCTTTCCCCACTTTACTGTTCCAGTACACTGTTGCAGTAAGACCCACGACAATTGCAGCCCCTAATCTTTTGTGATGGGTAGAGGGAGTACAGGGTGACAGTCATCTTGTTACTGCCCTCAGTGTACAATTCATTTCAGCACAACAAGGGAACAAAGGCAGAATTCGCATCCTTCATTCCTCTTGTACCAGCTCACAGGGCAAAGAGAACACTTGAAATGTACCAGGTAGAGGTAAGGGATGTAAGAATTTATAATCACAAATATGAGATTGCTAGGTATACCGGAATACTAGAAAATTATTTCCTGATCTGAAATTCTTGACCTAGAAAAAAATTCTTCTAACACCTTTACTTTGGGCTGTGTACAAGTTCTACAATAGAAACAACATACAGAATTATTCTAAAACCATTTTGGATACCATATTGTGATTGCAAGTATTGAAAAAAATAACTCTGGGAAATAAATGATCAACGCATTAATAATGTTTCATCTAATTACATTAAACAGCTTTAAGTAAAACATGTACAAGATTTCTCTTTATCACATCATAAATGATATTAAAACTGATTTGCTATATATGCTCAATAAAAAGGAAGAATGGTTTCACCCAAGACAATGAAGCAGTACCAACACCAATTCAGCTAAAAAAAGACAACTAAGTTCATTCTTGTAGCAGTCCAGAATATTTTACGCAAAGCATTTTCAGACAAAGTTATCTTATGTAAGTATATAAAAAAAGTACAGAGTCTTAAAAATTGTGAAAATCAGATTTGTTAAAAATAAAAAAGTAAATCTAAGCTTTTAGTTGCCAATTTTTTTTTAAGCCATCAATACCTTGTTTCTTTCGGGAAACAAACAAAAAAACCCAAAACCTTAGAAAAAGCGTTTTTCATGAATGGTTTTAAAGTTTCTAAAGAACATCTTTCTTTTACTTGATTCTTCTATAGAGCAATTTTTTGTGAGCTTGTCGTGGTTTAACCTGGCAGCAGCCAAATACCACGCAGCCGCTCGCTCACCCCCCCCGCCGGGTGGGATGGGGGAGAGAATCAGAAGGGTAAAAGTGAGAAAAACTCGTGGATTGAGATAAAGACAGTTTAATAGGGAAAGCAAAAGCCGCGCACGCAAGCAAAGCAAAACAAGGAATTCATTCACCACTTCCCATCGGCAGGCAGGTGTTCAGCCATCGCCAGGAAAGCAGGGCTCCATCACGCGTAACGGTTACTTGGGAAGACACACGCCATCACTCCGAACGCCCCCCCTCCTTCTTCTTCACCCAGCCTTATATGCTGAGCATGACGTCATATGGTATGGAATAGCCTATTGGCCAGCTGGGCCAGCCGCCCTGGCCACACTCCCTCCCAGCCCCCCGCACATCTGGCAGGGCATGGGAAGATGAAAAGTCCTTGACTAGCGTAAACAATACCTAGCAACAACCAAAACATCAGCGTGTCATCAACATTATTCTCACACTACATCCAAAACACAGCACTATACCAGTTAATAGGAAGAAATTTAACCCTATCCCAGCCGAAACCAGGACAGCTCTACTTACTGTTTACCAGCATTTTGAAAAATGGAAGTTATTATGAATTGTTAAACAATCAGAATGAAAATGACTTGCCACAAGTAGCAATAAAAAGTCAGAATTATTGAAAACATTAAACTTGATATTTATTTCATAATTTATTCTGAAAAAAATAATAAACATGTTGATTTCAGAGTCTTAAATTGAAAACTATATGAAAAACTTTGTTATGCTCTTATTGCTCTCACTTCATTAATGCAAATGTGTGTTAAGTAGTTGTTCTATATTTCACTTTACTGTAAATAAAAAGTTTCATCATTTTAAGGAACCAAGTATCTGTTGTTTCATTGAACAATAATAAAACCTCCAGATTTGCTCCCAGCCATAATGCCAAAGCCTGAACTGCTCTCACACAGAAAACACAATTAGACACAATATAAATTGGTAAATATAACAACCAGCACAAAAGAGCAGAATCTGTAAATCAAAATGAATTCCATTTAGTTATATATGGCAAAATGTTTCTCTACAATTCATAAGAGAATATCTGGTCTGTGTTACAGATCTAACAATGAAATACATAGTTTCAGTTTCGGGGGGGGGGGAGGAGGCGGGGGGCAGAATATTATTTTTGCATGTTTTAACAAAATTCTCTACCTCGTCTCATGTTTCATAAAAATTACCATGCTCCTGCTCTTAAATTCACTTACATACTTTCCTACTGTGGTCATACTTCAAGAAGGCATATTTCTGCTATGTACAAGATGTAGCTAGTTAATTTTATTTCTTTTAGTAGCTACCACAGCCCTTTATTTTTCTTCCTTTACTTTTTAAGTAGAAAAATAATCTGCCAGCCATAAAAGGCAGTGCTATTTCTTAAACATAGAGGAAGCTAAGGAGCCAGGAAAAGCCCAGATCTTTTCCACCAAGTAGAAGATGTTCTAGCTTCTACAATGAAGGATGAAATCAGCATCTTGCACATTAGGAGAGTGCCTCGAAACCATGAAGTACCTCCTAAGTGAACATTTTCGGTTTCACGCCCCTTTTCTGGAGGTGAATCACCATCTGGGACAGACTGCAAGAGTCCAGGGACCATACAGACAGGAGGCATCTGAAGCCTGACTCCAGCATAGTGGCGAGAGCACTGATCTAGTCTCTCTCAGTTTCAAGGAGAATGGTTTCTACCTAAGAGCTAGAAGCCACCTGCCCCGAGAAAGGCACTTCCTGGCACAAGTGACTGGCTAAACTTTATCACCCTGGAAATTTTCAGGTTTGGGTGTGAAAATTGAAGTCAAATGCCAAAAGCGTTAAGCCTGAAGCCCTAGGACAGCTTAGGACTTAGTTTTAGACATCTGAGTTCCAATTTAGGTAGCCATGTTTAAACAAAAGCCTCTAAAGAGAAAGATATTAATACATATCAAGATTAGTTATATTTGCTCAGCTGCCTCATTAATCTAAGCAGTTCATGGTAAGGATTTCCAGAAACACCTGCATGTTAAAGTGCAATAACAAAACTAAAGGCATCCAGATCAGTGACTTGTAATAGATGATCTTAATTAGATATGAACTTCATGGTCCATGTTTGTTCAAGTGACAGAACTAAATATATAAGACTGTGCTGCTTTCCTTTACAGCTGGGTAGAAAATAACCAAGTTAAAAGTGCATGCCTCTTGACATGATATTTATAGGCAGACAGTAGAAAAATCTCACTGAAAATGAAAGAAATACACCAATAAAAGTTTTAAGAATTAGCTTCCCCAAAATTATTATTGTATATTATTCTCAGTATGAAAATATGAGACATTCTAAATTTCAGTTCTGCAGCATTTTCTTTTTTTACCCCAGTCAATGCTTTCTTTCTATTTTGTTACCTACTCACACCATATTAAGTCAGCCATCTTTTGCAGGAATATATTTAAATCACTTTCTCGGTAATTATTTTTTCTATAAAGACTGCTGAACAGACATTTCCCCCCAGTTTTCAGAACTTCTCAAGAGTTAAGTTCTTCTGTTGATTTCTCCAGTCACCACTCTCCATATAATCACACACAATAACAACATCAGGCTAAAAAACATTTCAAGTCATACCTCATCCTAGTGAAAATCAGAAAACTGATTCATCTGGGTAGCATACAAACCAATCTAATATTCAATCAAAAATATTTATAAAATATATCATTTAGTTAAACTAACAATTCAGCTGTCATATACATTTTCCCTTTTTTCCTCTAATCCTCATTTTGCATTTCTTATCTCAATTCCTTTGAGGAAGCAGTTCTAAAACTGGCTTTTAATCCAGAATGAGTATTTAAAATAATATTTACAGTCTTATCTGTTCTTAATACAAGTGTCTGAGCTGTACTAAGAATGGCAGTTTACCTCCAAAATTTATATTAAAAAAAAAAAACAACAAACCAAAAAATCCAAAACCCCAACTTTATTCATTCTTAGAATCTTAAGTTAAAATTGTTTCTGGCGGGTCGTCAGCAATAAAAAAGTAGCATTAAAAAAGGCAAAGAATGGGTTTTCATTTAAAGCCATGATTAAAAGACTAAAAATAAAAGACAGAGGAGTTAGAAATGGTTCATACTGACCTGAGTCCATAAAGGACTGTCCCATCTGGATGCAAACGGATCATTCTGTTCTTCACAGTGACACCATGAACAAATGACTTCTTGTCATTCAGAAAATAGGTATCGGGAACCCACAGCTGATCAGCTACTCTGTTGTCCAGAGTAAGGTTTAGAGGTATTACATTATACGACAGCCTCTTATCTCTCCACGCTTGCTGAAAGTACATTGTCAAGGTATAGTCCTGTGATTATAAAAACAAAAAAAAGTTTGCATTGAAACAGACAGCACACAAATGCAAAAGAAAAAAAAAGAAATGCAAATACACATTTATTCATCATGACTGTTCTTAAAGAATTTCCATAAGTAGATTTATTTATTTTTACAGTACTGAACATCTTGTTTATACTTAATAACAGAAATAAAAATAGAGAAAAGATGGAGTATTTACATTTTATGAATTACTTGGGAGTCATTTCAATATTTAAAAACAAAATGGTAAAAATTTTGTAGATGCTTAACTGTCTGCAATTTCTGTAGCACTTTTCAAGCCTGGGAGTTCTAGAAAACAGGAACATTCACAGATCTGATTTTCATCTCATGGTCTCCATTGTATTCAATAGAGCTCCGATTCAGGCCTTGTGTCTCTGAGGTTGCAGCTACTACCCAAACACTTCTCTAAATTAAAATCTCTTCAAAGTCTGTTAACTTTCCCCTGGGCACTGAAATCAGTGGGAAGTCTCCGAGGTTTCTATGCTACAGAGTCTTAGTCTTCTACTTAATTTTACTGATGAAGTAACTCTGGTTACTTCACTGGAACACTTCAGAGAGCACAATTAAGCATCTGGATAAATATTTGCAGTATTATGAGACTTGCTTTGTCTTGATGCAGGCCACTAATGTACAGTACTTTGGAGATGTTTTGATCTTTTGGTGTTTTAGAGAACAATGTAATTACAAAAATTATATTTTTGTAAGACTTGTTATACATAGGAAAAAATTCATGATACATTAGGTCTATACTAAAAAAACTCCATAAATAATACACAAAGGAGCTGTATATCTGATCACAGCCCTGGGTCAAGGGCTGTAAAACAATACTGAAGGAATACAAAAAGGGGGAATATTCTAAAAACAATATTTTGTTTTGCTTGTTCTACAGAAGTCATAACCAGGCCTCAGACTATTTTGATTTAGAATTTGTATATTTAACACGAACTTCATTAAATAGTGAGAACTGTTAGCTTACAAAAGATTGCTTTCAACAGAATGTCAACAAAAGTTGCTGTGATTATCAGCAACCCCAGGATTCAGCCATGTCAGAGTATGAAAGTCTATATCTATGCATCAATCTGTGGCATTTGAAAACACAAAATCCCACCCAACTTAGAACAAATAATTAGCTATGGTGACTACATCTCACAAACTAATTTCTAGCACTGCATAACAGAGAAAAGCATGCAAGATATGAATATTTTCATAGAATAGTTTGGGTTGGAAGGGACCTTCAAAGGTCATCTAGTCCAACCCCCCTGCTGTGGGCAGGGACATCTTCAACTAGATCAGGTTGCTCAGAGCCCCATCCAACCTTGACCTTCATGGGAAGTCAGTAAAGGAGAGAGAGGGGAGGAAAGAAATAATTTCCGCAACCTGTGGCTACTACTAAATAATGCAGGAAGGAAAGAAGCATGCATGGAAATGGATCTCTATATGTGGCAGTATTCCCTCAGGAGACCTATCCAATGACTGCTACTACTACTGCTACTACTACTACTATCACTACTATATAAATAGCCTACTCAGCCAGAGAAGGCCAGAAAGTGCAACAAGAGCTAATGCATTTTTACCTGCTTAAAGTCCTGTCTAAGAAAAAAAGAATGGCAATTCTTTTATTAATATGTGAGCAGAGCAGCTGTAGAGCATCAACCCTGAGGATCCAGTATTCATGAAGGATGAATAATTCCCCAGAGAGAAAATTCTTTCCATTCTGTCATTTTTTGCTTTTGCCTCATACTTTCTTTTTTACCCCCTCTAAGTCCCAAAAAAGAAATAAAAATATGGCAGTTTTACAGAAAGTCCCAAGATGCTTTTTTTTTTTAAACATCAGTTCATGGAGTCCATATGACTATATGACTGTTTGAGACCGAGTGCTCAATTTTTTAAGGTTTTGTTTGTTGGGGTTTTTTTTATTCCTCTCGATTATAAAAAAAAATTGAAAATGTGAACACTGCTCTCAGATCACAAAATCCAAATAAAAAGAACAGAGGTTAGATTTGTTTGGCTTTTCTAAGCTCTTGATTTTAAAAGCAAATTCAAGACTGTATTCTGGGCATGACCTGTGAGTTTCGAATGCTTCAGGCTGGTAATACTCATCTCCTTAACTCCCTTTAACAATTTTATTGCATAAATTGCAATATTCGTTCTCATTAGCTACTTTATATTTTAAAGAAGGAGACACCACTATTGGAACTATGTTTTTATTACAGTTGGCAAAGAAACATTAATCTTCCTGCTGAAATACTTTAAAAGCACGTGCCACAATTGTATTTTACAAGCATTTTCATTTAAAAAAATATATTTGACACATGAACATTATACAGAACTTCTCACAGAATACAAAAGTAAAATTTTCTTATTTTGCAGTTACACAGGCTAAACTTTAAAAAAATCTACAAATATGCCCCTGTAAGAAATCACTGAAATTTACTTTAAAAAAAAAAAAAGTATGTTTTACATTTCTAGAAATTATCTTTTTACAGGACAGCCTAGGACTTGACAAACACCAAATCTCACAAAAGGTACATGGAAAAGTTACCTTCCTTGGTGAATGGGAAAACAGACACACTAAATTTCTTCCACTGCTATGCAGAGAAGCGAGATTCATCCTACTCAACTTCGAGCCCTGGAGACACATCTCTCTCCACTGATTTTAGAGCATCTAGGGCAATCAGTCCTAACCTATGCACGTCGGTGAAGAGCCTCCAATTAAGTGAAGTGAATTCAAGCCAGTGCCAATGGCAAATTGAAAAGAAAATCAAAATCAGATATAAGTTTTATTAGCAATGTCTGAGTATCCAGAAAACTGTTTTTCCTTTCGCTATTAGTGAAACTTTTTATATATAAATTAGGTTGGTGTAATTATTCACTTTAAAATGCACATGGTCCACCCTTAAAAATATGCATTAGGGAGGGCCTGTGACATCTATGGCTATTCCACTGAAGCAGGGAGAAATACAGGTTCCTGTTGAGGATAGTTACAGCATTTCTTCCTTGTCAACACAAAACCAGAATGGTAATGCTGCCTCTTCAGTCTTCTTTCTATTTGCGATGGTTAAATGTTAATCACCGTCACTTGCTATGCCTTCAGCCCTACGCTGCAGTTGCTAACGGAAGCATGTACACCCAGCCCGTGCACCGAACACTGCTCAGCTTTGGTAGGGTGTCACAAACATTAACAAAACTTCACGGTTACAAGTAGGTAAACACCAAATAAGTTTTTCCAATTTTTTTACTACCAAACATATTTACCTGGTAACTATTCTGATTTGATCAGTTTTAATGATCTGAAATCTCTTCCCCTCCCCATCCCACCAGGATCAGGATGAGAGTCTCCTTTCAAGAATGTTCCACCTACATCTGAAGAATTTTACTGTTATGCTTCATCACTGTTCTGCAGTATTTGATTCATAACCAAATACCAGAAAATGTTCAGTAATATATTGCCAGTAAGAATACATTCTTTATACTAACATATCACAACATAAAGTGTGAGCTGTAGCAATTGCTCCCCTATTATCCTTGGAATGTTGCATTTTATTCCTATTCTAAGGAATAATCTACATGTATTAATATATAGCATATATATAGAACTTGCTTCCCTCTTTACACCTCAGTAAAAGAGGAAAAGAAGAGGAGGAAGAAAACTAAACATGCATGGTTCAGTGCATAAAAATGAATTACATAAAACTGTAAATTTGGAGCACTGGTATAGCTGAAAGAAAAGCCAACGCACCAGGCTGGAGTTCAGAATCAAATACACTGTGTTCCAGAAACAGAGCTGGTGTTCCAACTAAAAATTATCTGTCATCTGTTGGCCCTAGTTTTCAGATGTGACTGGAGTTTCTGACGGTCAGAACAGGACACTTTAAATAATTTTTTATAAAACCCTCACAACCTTTTAAATTTAGGTTATTTTGTTTTGGTTTTAAATTATTATTAAAAATAAATGTGTTCCAAGCTACATATTTCAAAGTATAAGTGATTAGTTAGAAAAAAAGGAAAACCTGTTACATAAGCTGTAATTCATTCCTTGGAAAGGAGGGAGGCATCTGTTTTCAAAATCCCAAATGAAACAGTAATTCAAGAAGATGATGTGCAGGTACAAAATGTCCCTGAAGTATCCCAAGATGCTCTATACTTTGAGATTAAGAACATGCTTGTCTAGCACAAATACTACAAGAAAAAAAGTCTGTTAAACTCACATTAAGTATGAGAATTCTCCTCTATTCTAAGGATAAACATCAAAACAAACACGCAAATATTATGTCTCTTTAGGAAGACAGGCACACAAAAGAAGTAGAGGAATAGAAGTAGCTAGTAAAGGATGATTTTAATTTTTTAAGGCCTTAGCGTCCTATTAAATTCACAGGATGGGAAGATGAAACAGGAGTGCATTCATTTAAAAAGCCTAGCACAAGGCAGTAATTACAATGAGTTGAAGGAAATATGAAAACAAACCTCATGATGAATATGTCTGTGTATACCGTTACACAGACATAAACTACAAAGGCACAGACTATTTACAGTACAGGCATACAGAGACACACTGTACAAATATAAATAAATAGGTTCATCAGTTATCCTGAGCACGTGAAGCTTGAAATGCTGTACAAAATTTTATTAGTATAGACAAAGTTACAAGCAAAACCTAGAATATAAATAAGGAAATACTGTATTTTCTGTAAATACATAAGTATTATCATTTGTATAGTTTTCATTACTATTCCATTGTTCACATACCTTTAAATTTAATAAACTTTTTTTATTCTGTCCAGATGCCGAAATTTAGGCAACAGAAAATGGATGGTTACTCCTATTCTACCCTGATCAAAGAAAAGGTTTCTCCTCTTTTCCTTACCAGTTAAAGTCCAGCTTCCCAGTTTTTTTCTTCTTTATTTCACACAATGAACAGAAAAGCAGCAAATATGAGACAAAGTTTATCTTAATGCAAATTTTCTCATATGAATAAAAAAGTAATAAACAGTTTTATTAGTATTAGCATATTTATAAGTAACTTTTATCCTGAACGTTATCTTCGTGCGGTGGTTGTCCGCAAACACTTTTAGCTGCTGGAAATGTATATGTGCTGGGAGATTTAAACTTAAATTTAGATAAATGGAATTGTTACAGACAGCCAAGTTGTCAGTTAATGACCATCAGTTTAAGATCCAAGGGAAGATACTGCGCCAGAAAGCATCAAATCTGAGAACTGGCACTGTTATTTATATTCTCTGATTTCATTAATATTCTCAAAAAAAGTTTTCTTAAGCCAAAAAGCAAATGCCAGTTTGGACCTATTATTAGCTTAAAAAGATTAGACCACAGGCCTTAGCTAAACCCACCCATGGGCCAATAACTGTGCAATGTATATTGCTGGTCCTCTTTTTACATTGGAAAAACGATCAAGGCAAAAAAGGAAATAAATTTCATGAACATTCACAATGACAGTGAGAGTCTAATGCAAAAGACTGTGCCAGATGTACATTTTTTCAAAGCATGAGGATAAGGTCCAATGTGAGAAAAACAACATTTAAAACATATCTCTTTCTACGTTACACAAAACAGGACTGATTCACAGTGCAGCTTAAAAATGTACACCAATACTTGTATTAACAGGGATATAACACAGCTACTGAAACACTTTGGAAGTAATAAAATTAGGAGACTTCAAAGGAGAAAAAAAAAATAAGTAGAAGGAACATTCTGTATGTTATAAATACAACATATAGCAGCATGGAGTTGAAGAAGCTGTTTATCTCTACTCATCAGTAATGAATGGAGAACTAATTTGTCGTTTGGCTTAACTTCACTTCTCATCACTTTCCTGATTATTCCTAACTTGTAAAAATACTTTACAACATTTCCCAGTACAGCAGTTTTAAAGCTAAATAATTTCCTTCTGAAAATGCTTGAAGCTGAAGATTTTGCCTGAATGCTATGTTCATTTACTACATACATTTAAAAAGCTGTCTGTTGATGACATATTTAAAAGTACCATTAAGTAAATTATTAAAAGTATACATCTACACTGCAAAATGTATTTTAATAGAATATTAAAGGATGAAAGGAGCAAATGTTAATTCTACTCTTTCCTCAGACTCAAATGAAGTTATCACTGATGTGTGCAGTTTATACAGTAGGAAGCACACAACATGTTTCACTACTCGAACAGTATATAAAACAATCCAAAACAAAGCACTTCAAGCTAAAGGAGCTTCAGTGGATTTATTTCAAACACAATGTCTTTCCGAGTGCTGATTGACCATCCTTTCAATCCTCATTTCATTTACAACCAACCGCTACAACATGTTCAATTCATAATTACCTATCTCACACTCATGTCAAGAAAATTAACATAAAAAGTCTGCTCTATTAACACTGGAGACACCACAAAGCGACTTATATAAAAGTGAATGAACTGTTGAAAGAATGGGTGATACCAAAGAACTGTCAAAATAAATTCTGTCATGTGCCTTTTCAAAAAAGTATTTTTCACATTCTGTACTTCAAAAAAATGACAATGACATCAAGAACCTTACACAGAGTTCAAGTTGAACTCTCTCATCTATCGAGTCCCACTTTCCAGGCTGGCTTCAAATCCATGAAACATTTCTAGTTAATTGTGTCTCCTAAAACTTACCAGGTAGTTTTTCTTGATGGGAATTGTATGATCTAAAAATCTATGATCTTTCCAAATAGGAAAAGATCCCAACAAGAAAGCTTACCATTTATTCTGCAGCAACTATCTCAGAATAATTCATAGCAATTCTCATTTCTCAGTTGAAGAAATAAGCAAAGATGGGCTGTTTATCTCCTACAACAGTTCTCAGAAAAACACAGTATTATTGAATCAAGCAAGACTTGCGTATGAAAACCAAACGACTGTCAGCAGAGCTTGACTCCTAGACATAAAACTTCTTACTACGATTATATGAAATCTGTAGTAAGAAACTGCATACCATTTCAGTGACAAGATCATGAATTTGTGTCTCCTTAGCACTACTGACAGTAGCCAATATTTTATTGTTTCTGCACAGTGATTTATATATTGCACTGTGATGCAGTGTCATTATATTTCATGCACTGAAATAAAATAAAGCAGTTACAGCTAATGTTTCCTGTAATATCAATTAGTCTAGCAAGACACTATGACACTTGATTTTAATTTCTGACGAGTCACCCAGATTGAACCATGATACTGCACTTTTACCAAGCCAGCAATCCCCATGTCATTCCAATCAAAAACCATCTGCCATATGTCTTTTAGCGCTCTCTGATTTGCTGTCTCTTGATAATAAGAGGAAGATTGATTAAAGTGAACTTGGACTGAAAACTGTAATCTAACTGCTACTTGCTTAAGAGAGTCACGTATCTTGATATCTTCAGATTTTTCTCTTTGAAAGGAGATAGTCCTCTTTATACAGCATTGCAGGATTCTCAAATGAACAATGCAAATGCAAAGTAAGATGAATAAATGCAAACTATACTCACTTTAAAGAAAAGTTATGGAAACAGTATTTTTCTGCCTCAGACAGAATTATGGGCTATTATTATTTATTCATGTCTTTGAAGTAGAATAAAATATTTTAAACCACAAAAAATATCAAAAAAAGTTTATTTAGATTTGAATTTCAAATTTCTCTTTACTCATGTATCACAAGCCATCTCCCAGAAAAGGAAGAATAATTCTGAGTTCACAGATCATTTCCTATGCAATTGTACAATCCTACAGATCTTCAGAAAGGTAAATACCTACAACAGAAATCATATTTATATTGTTTTTATTACTAGGTTTCCCTTATTATAGCCTATTATTAATAGTATTGCAAAAGAGTAAAAAATATTCTTGAAAATACTAAAAAACAAAAAAAAAATTAAAAACATAACTTCTTAAATAACGTGGAAGTAAACCAGTGATTAAGGAGAACGGGAGATCCAATTGGAAAATTCGATGAAAGCAGATGGTGGCCTAAGCTATCGTTTTGCAGAAGAGACTCAAAAGCAAAAAAAAACCAGAAACAGCTACCAGAAACCTGCATGTATTACTGATACTTCTAATGAAAAGGGGAAAAAAAAAAAAAAAAGGAAAAAAAAAATCAGGATAAGAATATAGTAATTGATAGTGAGATTAAATCTGGCTGAAACATGAGAAGTCAGGTTGTGCTTCGATGCGGAACTAAACTGGCATAACATTTGGATGAGTGCTCTTTTTCCTCATGCTTTATAGTTTCCTGAGTTGCTAACGTATAAACAAAGCCTGAAGAATATATTTAGAAACTGAAAGAATTGCTAAGTTAATGCTGCTCTGTGTCATTGTAATTAACTTCTGAACAACTTACAAAATCAATAATAAAACGAATCAGTGTTCATTTAAAGCATATAATACTTATTTTTAAGATAAGTTTTTTTCAATATTTTTCAAGGAGAATATTGAAATGAATAAATAATACCAGAATTTGTTTATTTATTTTTAAATATAGCCTTGCTTCCTTCGATGAAGGAGATGTCACTCCATCAAGGCAAGGAGACTCCAATGACAAAAGTGCCATTAATATGCCAGCTACTCTGTCTGCCTTTTCGCATCTAAAAGGATGTATAACAATCCCTAAATTCCAAACTTCAGGCTTTGGTCCAATAGAAACTGAGACTTAATGAGAATAAAAGAGTTTGAGACGCACTCAACATTTTACTACTAGAACAGGTTTATTTACATCCTTCACAGCTTGCCGAAAGATGAGGCTGCTAGAGAATTTGGCTGCCCATTACAAAACCTGTTAAACCCTCATGAACAGTTACAGTTCTTCCCTTTAACATACAGCCTCCTGACATTTAAAGGAGTTCTTTATCACCTCACTTAACCTTACACACCAGAGTGTTCATTTTCTCTGAACTACTAACAATTATCAGCAATTCAAAATATTTCAGCCGCAAGAATTAAAATCTGAAGCGCTGTAAGTAGAGCATTCTCAGCACGGTCTAAACTTTCAAATGTTACTATACCAGTAATTCCCTAGAATCCAACAAGGAGATTCCCAATTTATCTCACTAAGCAGACACTTGTCCTGCTTCAGTCTTGCAAAGAAATTGGTAGCATGTTGTCCTGGTTTCAGCTGGGATAGAGTTAAATTTCTTCCTAGTGCTGTGTTTTGGATTTAGTATGAGAAGAATGTTGGTAACACACTGATGGTTTTAGTTGTTGCTAAGTACCCTCCTAGTCAAGGACTTTCAGCTTTCATGCTCTGCCAAGCACACAAGAGGCTGGGAGGGAGCATAGCCGGGACAGCTGGCCCAGCTGGCCAACGGGGTATTCCATACCATGTGATGTCATGCTCGGTATATGAATGGGAGGTGTGTTCCAGGAAGTAGCGATCGCTGCTTGGCGGGTCGTGAGCAATTGCATTGTGCATCACTCATTTTGTACATTTTATCATTATTATTATTATTATTATTATTATTATTATTATTATTGTTATTATTATTATTATCTTCCCTTCCTTTTCTGACCTATTAAATTGTCTTTATCTCAATTCATGAATTTTACCTTTTTTTTTTTTTCTTCCCGACGACCCACTGGCAGAGGGAGGAGTGAACGAGCAGCTGTGTGGTGTTTGGCTGCCTGCCGGATTAAACCACTACACATGTTTACATTTTAGAATGATACAGTGAACCTCTGAGCTGTTTTGAGTGATGAAGTAATAGGAACACTAAATGCTTACAAAACTATTGAAAACAGCAATAGTAACACTCCTGTCGCTATGTTATCAGTGATGACACAATCCTCCTTTCAGAAATACTAAAACAAGCCACAAAGTTATCTCAATGAAAAAGTATACATTTAATTTTAATATTAAAAAGTTAAGAGAAATAGTTGACAAAAATTTGATTGTCTGAGCTTCAGACAGAATTTGTACGCTTAGTGTTGTTGAGAAATGCAGTATTTTAACAAAAATATGTCCCTTCCGTGATCTCATTTAATTGGGCAGCCCAAGGATGCACTTCTTGAAAAAGAAAAATACTATATGAATATTTTATTGGATCATTTTCATAGGCAAAGGAATTACTTTATTATATTTAATTTGTTTTACTAAGCAGATTATTTTGCTCATATTTCCTTTCAGGTAAAAAGTTAGCTGCCTCCTCAGTTAGCAATGGAGAAGTTTCTGCAAGATAACTCCACAATCAGACACACTAAAGAAAGCATATATATCTATATTCTTCATTTTCCTAAATATGCTCAAGTCATTTTTCTATTCTGCTGTTCTGTTCTGGTATTACTGCTACCCTCTGTTTGTCAGATCTACGTCATATTCCCTCTGTATCATAGAATACCAAAACATTTCAGGTGGCTTTCAGATAAATTTTCTGGCCATCAAGATTTTTTTTCTCCCATGAATTCTTTCACAGGTGAGAACACTATTAATTTTTCTTTTGCTTGTGATTTGTGAGATCAAGATAAATAAAGTCTTATTAACCTATGTGAAAATGCCCTTTTGATTGAGAGAGGGCCAAAGACAACATCTCAGCCTTTCAGTAAGTATAACAGTTCTTAAAAAAAGGTGATGTATGAATATTAATCAATACTAAGGCAATATATTCAGGAGTCTCAGCATTATGCAATTACTAAACATCACCTCCATTTTAAAGACAAAAAAGTAAAGAGAGAGCTGAGAAGCTCCGTCAGACAGATTTTAGGAGGCATCAGAGTGAAATTACTAATCAATCTGGGCATCCTTATAATTTTTTCAAAATTTAACTGAAGTTGTAGGTAGTCAGTCAAGAAAACCCTGTAATATTAGCATTGGAAAAGTGGACAAAATCAGACCGCTTTTCTAAATGTTGCCCTAAACAAAGTGTCTGATAATATAATACAGTTAACTCATTAATTCATTAAATGATCTCTTTCTTCAGTGCCTCTTGACACTGAACACTGTCACATTTTCTGTTCTGACTTGGAATATCCTTTAGCAAGATACAGATTCCGTTATTATTCAGTTTTGTCAAGGCAGTTATGATTATCTTATATTTGTAACACTTCTAAAACTAAATCATCAAGGATATGTTTAATAATAAATTAAAATTTTAAGATCAGCTCACAAAGCAATGTTTACACACATTAAACAACAATCTCTCAGAGAATACCGACATAAGAGACAGTGAGTGAGAGCAAGTAAGTGAATTTAAGAAGTTTTATAAAAAATCCCAAAACATTTCCTCTAAGATTTAGAGTTCATCTCAAAATTATAACAACAACAGGATACATAACATATCCTTTAATAATGTACTGTATAAGTGAAATAAAGTTAGACTAATTGATTTAATTAGCTTATAATGGTCTCCAAGAGCTGCTGATACTTCACAGAAATTTACAGGAGAAAAACAGTCAGGTATGTGCATGATATATCCTGATTCTATTTTTGCTCTATTTTTCTTCTACATGAACTCAGAGTCCTTCTCCCTCTGTCTCTATGTACACATTTTCTCACATACTACTACTAATCACACTAGATTTCTATGCTGTTTTTCTTGGTATTTTTGTGGTTTTCTTTTCTTTTAAATAAAAACAGAATCAAAGGTTAGGTGGAAACCCCAAATACCTCACTTGCTTTTATCAAATGCACCTGTGTTGGAAGCACAAATGCAAATGGTTCTAGGTAACTGTAATCTGCCAGTTATTTTTATGCCATCCTCCACTCACATACGAAGCACCAGCAGCAGTTCACTTCTGTTAAACACTGTCACAGATCCTGCAACACTTCGTCTCTCTGGCCTGCTTATTCCAAGAAGTTCTCTAAAACGGTTCATTAATCTGTTAGTGACAAACTGATGTCTTGAAAGCAGCAATGTACTCTGGAGAGCACAAATCTCCCACAGATACGTTCCTATAAGCACTTATATATCATGGTCTAATACACCAGAGGCTACACATTGCACTTCAGACTAATGTGTTTCTTCCCTGTTTACATATAAATCTTGTGGAAATAGACCAAACACCTTGATTTAGCTGCCTTTCTCAGCCAATAATCTCTTGAATCCTGTAACCTTATGTAGAGATTTCATGGGGTTTGAACAGTGAAGAGTGTGAGGATGAAAAAAAAGAAATGTCACGTAGGCCTTTCCCCGTATTTTAAGTGCTCTCCTCCCCATAACCCAAGATGTGACAGGTTGCTTCTCTCAAAAATGTCCGGCACTTCAGAGAACTGCCAACGCTGAAGTAAAAGGACAATTTTAAATAAGTACATATCATTTCTTTCATAATGATGACAAGCCTGTGGAAACTGATAGAAAGTCCAATTTGCATGACAGCCCAACACTGGCTGTTCAGCAAAGAGAACACACTTAGTAGGGACACTTCCAAGAGAATAAGTGATGTATTCAAATGAAAAAGAAATGAATATTATTATCTTCTAGGAAGAAAAGTCTGAAAAAAATTCAGGGGGAAAAATATTGCATCTTTAACAGTCATTGCACCTGCATTAATTATACTTCAATTTGTTCATGGTTCAGCAAAGCCAAAGCCTATTGGAATATCTCACAGGGAAGAATTTCCATTTGCCTCTATTACAAAGGTGTATTTTCCTTGACAGATAGAGAAAACTTTATAGCAAAGAACAGCTGCAATGTCCACCACAAAACATGCCTAGTCTTCCACTGTCAATCTATAAATTTTATCCACAAAAAATCAACAGGAGATTAATATTGGAAAGACTTGCAGGGACAATGCTGTATTAGGATTTTCATAGGATCATAGGAAAACTCAGGCTGGAAGAGACCTCAGGAGGTCTCTAGTCCAACCTCCTGCTCAAAGCAGGATCAGCTGTGAGGTCAGACCAAGTTGCTCAAAGCTTTATCCAACCTGCTCTTGAAGACCTTGAAAAATGGAGATTTTCCTTTCTTTCTATATGGATTAGAACAACATTTTAATAACAATGAAATTGATATTTGCATTTAGAAAGAAACTCCCTATGCTTCAAAAAGGAAAAATCAGGATGGTCACCCTAATCTAGCAATGACTGCAATTTAATTTCAGTTTGATTTAAAATCGCTGTTGTCTGATTTTTACAGCCATCGCACACTACTGCTTCTATCTATTCTGTTTAGTGTATTATTATTCCAGCCTTTTGTCATTTGCTCAGTAATTCCCTCCGCTCTTTAGTTTCACAACTATTTGAGCCACTTGGAAATCAACAGGATTCATTTACCATTGAGTTTTTGAACGCGTATATTGTTCAGTATTTCCTGTACTCTTCAATTGTCACAAACAACTTTACTTCTCATGAAACTATTCCCTGTTCCAATATCCAGTAGATATTTTTTGACACACCTTTTTTTTTTTTTTTGTTATCCTTCTCTTTTAATCTTAATCTTCATGGCTTTCCGTCTGTGCCAGAGAACTTTCTATGCATTTAAATAATACATTTCCATTTTCCACAATAGTTAAGTTACTTCGTAAACGATCCTGACTGTACTTTGTCAGACTGAAGCTATCATGCCATAAAGACCTATTAATTTAATGCCATTATACTTGTAACTATCAATTCTCAGAAACATACTCCAAGAATCAAAAAAAAAACCTGATCTGGCATCCTTCATTACTAAATGGATTTATTTATTTGTCTGTCTGCTACTAGATTAAATGTCTCATCTCATCAACCTTCAAAATTCGTCTCCTTCTTTGTGGCTCACTATTTCTCCCAGAGCTGAAGTCAGGCTTGTACTTCAATGACCAAATGGAAGTAACTGCTTTGACAGCTGGAAACATCAAGAGCAAGACAGAAGCTTGCCTTTTTTCAAGGCATGAAAGATAAATGGTTAACAGACTTGCCACGGAGTGTTTCTTACTTGGCATTAATACAAATCCAGTATACTTTTTACAAAATAAGGATACCGTACAACTTTTTTGGTCAGCCTGCTTGTTGTGAAAATGGTAATAAAAGTATTACTGGTCCCAGACTTCTATCCTTTCTCACAAATTCAGATATAAGTGCAGCAGGAAATTCTTCAGAAAAAATAGATCCCATTTTCAATTAAGCAGCTTCATTATAATCGTACTTTGAATGTATTTGATTTGGCAGATATTCTTCTGGAAACATGGATGGTTTTTAAGCAATTTTCAGATCTTACACAGAGTGAACTTTCAGCTTACACAGCAGTTCCTGCCAACTACTCTTATTGGAAGGCATTTACACAACTTGTTGGGAATCCTGGTTTTAACATTATTCCTTCCATCTAGGCATCCAAACCAGCAATCTGGATGCAATCTATTCTACCTTCTCTCTACTCTACTCACTTGATATTTATTGAAATTTCTGGGAGACAAAATGCCTAGGAAGTCATGAACTCTATGAATACTTCAGAAATAACTCTTTTGCTTTTTCTCCACCCCTGAAGGAACGCTAAACCAGAGTTTGCAAGAGCAGTAGTCACTTTGCACAGGTAACAGAAAGCAATATATTTGCTTCCTTTTTTGGCATGTGGAATTGCATTATCATTCTCACATCTTTATACATACGGATAAGATCAAAATTGACCAAGTGAATGTGCTCTGTTAGAAAGAAGTCTCAAGGACACATTCCCACTTAATCCCTCTCAATTTTTACATTAAGAACTCTTTCAGAAATCTAATAAACATGTGGAAAACAAACTAACCCAGGGATCAGAAACAAACACTAAATTTGCAGCAGCAGGAATCATCAAACATCCTTCAAAACTTATACAAAACATGCTTTCATTCACCAGATTGCTTGGCAAAAGAGTTTCAAGACCTAAGGTTATGAAAAAGCTATTTCGAATTTTCCCTCCCATAGTCAGTAAATGTCAAACACATTTTGCAGTCCTAGTGCTGGAATATTGAAGACAAATGAAAATTGGTGATTTGAAACTAATTCTTAAAAAGTTCCTCAAGGTTGGGCTGGAGAGTACCAAGAATCTGTCCCAACATAGCAGTTTTTATGAAAGTTATCACAGACTGATCCACAGGATACTTTGCAATTAAAAAGACACCAAATTCCTTCATCAAGAAAAGATGTATTTTCCCCAAAATGCACCAAATTTAAAAAAAAAAAATTTCAGCAAAATGTTTGTATTTCCACAATAAAAACAACTTCCTCTTTAACTTGTGTTTGTGTCTGCCTATCCCTTTTCAAAATTTAAAACCAGATAAGAAAAACCCATAATTGGCTATGTCACTAAAGCTCATATGTATGTTCGCTGTTCTCCCCTGTTAAATAAACTAACATTGCACTGTACAAATTACAGTTCCATAATATATATTGAATTCCATACAATTATACTGTATCCATACAGTTATACAGTTCCAGAAAACATACCAAGTATATATATTTGAATGCATACACATTACTAAGAACATCCATTTTGAACAATTAAAGCACACACATACACACACAAAAAATAATCAAAAAGCTCTGTGATGACTCCACTGAGATTGTTCTGAAAATAATGACCCATCTCCTGGCAGCTTGTTCAGTCTTGATGATTTTGTAACGCTGGATTTCTGAATTCATTTGTACCTTCACCATAAAGATTTTGTTTAATATTTTAGTCTTGACAGATTCAAAAAGACATTAGTTGAAGTGTTTTGTGTTTTCTCTCAAATTATTAGACTTTAAGCCATTGCACTAAGTGCATGGCTTTAGCAGGTGTTAGACAAGCAAAATCTCAAGCAGCTCATGTATTTCTAGCCACAACCTCATACGTGCTTTATAAAGTATTTCTGCTTCAGCACACTACTTGAGCACACATGTTAGCCAGCCAGCAGAACACATTGATTTGAAATCTACTAGTTAGTAGCTGGTTAATTCATGCATGAAATGCATTTATACATCAGTTCACTGGCTTGATTTATAGCATATCTATTCTTTTAAAATAACAGCATCATTTCTCCCTCAAGAGTCACAAAATGCTTTACAACATATTCTTATATTGCTACCACACCAGTTAAAATTTAGGATTTTTTGTTTAAAGAAACTCTTCTTTGAGATGCTTTCTCAACCATGTCCAAATGATATAGAAGTTCTCTAAAATTTTCCCTTTAAGAATAATTTTGTCCAATTTGAAAAAGCAAAATCTTAAGTAATGCACTTGTCAAAAAGGGTGTTTCACCAACGTGTCAGTGATCTCATTCTCTTCCCCATTTTCCTCCTCCATTACAAAGAAAGTAAGCACAAAACCCTCAGCATTACTTATACCCTACAAATTTGTTCCTACAGGGCTTTGCTTATCAATTCTCTATTCTTGAATTCTGATCATCATCTTTTCCAGGGAGTCACAGTGAAAATGAGAAAGGACTCAGACATAATTGTAAGGAAACACAATAGAACTAGCATTTGATACCAGCACCACTGAAAAGGAGCCCTGCATTCCATTACAGACAGGGTTTTTAAAAAATATTATTATTATTGTTATTATTTCCAGCTGGTCCATGACCAACCACTAAGAAGCTTGATACTTTCTTTGCTATGAAATAATTACAAAAGAAAGGAATTAAAATTGACAAGGGAAAAAAAAAAAAAAAAGCAAATTCATGAGTAGTACCCCATATGCACTGCCCTATTATTGAGGGGATATTAGCAATACAATTATTTTGAGACAAAAGTGCCATACTTTAGAGTATTTAAATTTAAGGTATAAATTTAGCTGAAAGTTGGATTGGCAAATGAGACTTGTATATGGGGATTCTACGCACAGTTCTCTCTCTTGCTGAGAGAATCGCTATTTTCCTGGGAGAATCGCTATGTCTGAAATCATTATAATAAATAACATCTACAGTATATTAGTTAGAGGTTGTAGATCTTAAAAAAAGGCATTATACTAGTGAAAAGTACTGGTGTTACCTCCTAACAATATTCCTCTTTCCAAATGTCTAAAAATCCAAATGTCTAAAGTACAGATAGAGAATAGAAAGATGTGTCTCACATCAGCACAATGACTAAAAATCATTAGCATGGACTAAATAATTTTTTTTTTAATTTAAAACCTAAAATATATTATAAGAATATACCAAATGTTTTCAAACACTAATTTAGAACCATAAACATGCAGAGGATTTTGAAAATCCTATTCAGTAGATCTTGTTATTATAAATAGACATTTATATTGCCTCATGGTATCACTACCCCAGTACCTAAGTCAATCCTAACATGTTAAACAAAAGTCTGCCAAACAAACAAACAGTAACTATTAATTTCAAAAAGCATTTCAGAACCACCATTTACATGCTTTTCCTGGAAAGGTCTTCATTGATTTTACTCAAGGTGGCTTATTTATCGTCACTTACTACCTGCATATAAATCAATACTTCAAACCAATTTGTATTTCTAATACAAATTCTTTATTGTTTGCTTTTTGCTTTGTTATTACTTGATGTAATATTTCTTTATTACCTGTACCAAAGCTCTGCTTGCCTTTACTACAGGATATTATGGATGCTTGGAGTATATTGTAATTGCCCTGGTATTTCTAATGAAAACACTGTGCCTGCTAACCCAGGCACAGAGACCCATGGTCTTATCTAACAGAACTGTTGCAAAATTTTGAGGGGTCTTTTCAGTAGGGTGGAGGAGGAAGAACAGGGAATGGAGGTGAGAATGTTTGATCTTTCAAGGTCCCTTCCAACCTGGGCTGTTCTAGGAACATTTTGAGACAAGTACGTCCTAAATTAATTGCTTAATTTCTTGTATTAGACAACTTGTTATTAATGTCACCAAATATTACAATTAAGTACTCCTCTTAAATTATCTCCTCATCTCTACAGTGCTCAAAAAGTCAAGCTAGACCTCAACTGGCCTACGGTGTAACATGATTATCTATAGCAGTTCATAATTAACGAATTACAGTTATGCTGCATGCACTCTCAAAAACATTTATTTAGGAACTCACTGAAGTATGAATCTTAGTAACTGCTTGTTTGAGCTATTCAGCAAGGAAAATTTACAACTGAAGATGCTCTCAGAACCTGGGAGAATTAAAGACTTTAGATGAAATAGGAAAAAAAAATCTAAAATTAATTATAGCAAAGTTTGCACAAATCGAAGGCAAATACATACTCAATACTTCATGAAAGTACCTCTCCTGAGGAAAGTGTTAAGTGCTTAAAATTAAGCATATTCAGTGGAAAGGTCTTTTTTTTTTTAAAAAAAAGTAAATTCACAGGCAAAAATAGTTTATTTTTGCATTTTCATGAAGGCCCAGAGATTTTAGGCACAAAACTTCACATAGGTCTGGTAATCCTGCACCCAGTGAAATCATGGCCAAACTTCAGTATAGGGCTTTGAAAAAAAGCTGAATTCTATGGACTATTGATACAGACGGTCACGATTCTGAGCTTCCCTTTCATCCTCACGTGATACACGTGAGGCATTTATAAACGGATTCTTCTTAAGATTCTATTTGATTCTGAGATTCTATTTAGATCCTTATTTCTCTAGATCTGGGTGCAGGGAAAGCCCCTATGTACCCTATTCCATTTTTAGCAACTTTATTTCACTTGCATTTTATTTACATTGCTGTCATACTCAGTAAAAATATTAACCACTAAATAGTTAAATGAAGAGTAAATATCTTTTTTAATCCCTAGTATAAGTTTATTCTAAATCCCTACATGAGTGTGATTACTTCAATATGAGTCAAAGGAACACAAGGGTGTTGGGGGAAAAAAAAAAAAAAAACAAAAACCACAACAAACACTGCCATAAGCTTCTCAATATATTTTTTTCTTAATGTAGAAAAACAAGAACAAATTTATGTTTGCACTCTGCTATATCAAGATGCATATTTGTAAATATCTATGTGGATGACTTAATCAGAAATGTACAACTCCATACCATAGGACCTCAACTTCTATGATCACATCACATTGATTTAGGTAAGTTTTACCCTCCTCTTCTACCCCAATGAAGTTACAACAAAACAGACAGAACTACTGAATTACTAAGAATATTTCTTAAGGACACCATGACACTTCAGAACTACAATACATGGATTTTCATTGCTTGGGAACATGGCAATATATCAACTTCCCACTCAATGAGGTAGATCTAATCTGTTACTTAGAACAAATTTTTAATCTGTTATGCAGTCTTAGAGGGTGCTCTATATATTCTGCTAGATGGTCCATCAACAGTAATTTTAAAATCAGGACATGACTATTTCCTCATCATTCAGAAACTATCCTTCTCCATGATAATGGAAATCTGAGCAGTCCATCAAAAAAGGATCTTCCCCCCACACACCCCCTAATATGTCAGTTAGGTCTTTCAAACAAAGTGAAAGAACCTTAAATTAACCACTGTTAAGTAATCTGCTGATAACTTCTAAATACCTTCTTAACCCCTTTCAGGTGTCACAGTCTGGATTTTGTGAGAAAACTTCTTTCCACTCCCACCAGTTTCAGATTCTTTTTTTTTTTTTTTTGGGGGGGGGAGGGGGGAAGGGAGGCTGGAAGCTGGTGTTTGGTTTTTATTTTTTAACTCCTGTGTTCAAGAACAGTACAATCTCACAGGAACTTTCTAGTTGATAAGGGAACCTCAGTGTATTCATTAGTTCGTGCTTATTTGTAGCACAATAGCAACTTTTTACATTCATCTTAGTTCACTATAATTAGCCATTCTGCTTAGAACAGAAAAGACAACGAAATGAAGGGGTAAAATCAGGCAAAAAAGGATTCAGATTCCAACCATTGGATAATTTACACAATACCCATACATATTATCTATTATTAACACTAAAATTCACACTTTTAAAAATTGGATGTTGAAATCTAATATTCCTGGCTGCCAGCCATGCATAGAAAACAGACAGGCTAATGCTAAAGAAAACAAATTTTTATTCATTTACCTTCTGTGTGAAATGAACTGTGCAGTGAATTATTTAGAAGGGGGAAATTGTAATTGCATGTGTAATAAAGCTGAAAATTAAGGAGAAGCAGATGGAAGACTAAAAGTTCTTTTTTGTAAGTGATAAGAGGATGATTCATAAGTATTTGACATTAGTTAAAATTACTTATGAAACAAATGTTTATGGAAAAATGTTCTTCTTAGGACAATGTGCCATCACACAACCAGCAAAGAAATATCTCAATTGAGACTCCTAATCAAAAAGAGAAAAAGAAATAAACTAAGAAAGAAGAAAAAGGACAAAACTTGTTCACTTCTGAATTTCAGTGACTTGTGTCTTAGCTTCCTACCTCAAGAATTCAGGGTACTATCAGAAATGTCATAGATCACAATAATTCAATTAATTTGTAGTTTTAAGGGTACTTTACACTGTCATAGAATGGTAATGCACTTCCGAAAGTCAGCTCAACAGAATGTGGGAAAGGATAAGTGGGACGTAAGTGCATGAGATTGGTGAAGTTATCTCACTTTGTTGTAGTTAGACAACTTCCCTGAGAAAGGCTTTTTTAAGTCTCCAAATACTTCTAGAGAAAAATTGAAATGAAAGCCAATGATCTTATCCACACTTACATTGTTGCATATTACCTGAAATATATTAAGTGAACATTTTCATATATAGCTAATTACTTAAAGTATCAGGAATAATTAAAATTACACAGATTAATTTCTTTTCATTGTTTTCCTAATGTCATGTCATGAAAAATGCAGCTACCTTATAGATGATCCTTCAATTTTTTTTCTTTATAGTAAATAGGCCAGCACTTTCATTATGCAGTCAAGGGTTCTCTTCACTCTAAACATTAACACACATGATTTCCATGCAGTGCAGAAGCCAGCCTTGCTGTGGTAGGAGCAGATGGTGCAGAACAAGACCTTAAGCCGTTTGTTGTGGTCTTTCAGCAGCAGATGATCGGTCCCTTTCCATTCTAGTATCAACAGCATTCACACTTTAACCCAGATCCTTTGACATAGCAGACAACTTGAGTTTAAGGTATCATTTAACTTGCGCTAGAGTTGTGTGCATGCAAATGTACATGTATACACTATGTTAATTTGGAGGTAAAATTCAAATTATACCTGGAGCTAATAATGCAGTAAAGCACATCTTAATTCATCTATGAAACTTTTGGTTTAAAATATACAGCTACGTGTTACTGTCTATTCATAGCACATACTCTTCTAAGTCACATTCTGAATCACTCATTGCCATACGTTACTATTCATAGGTATTTATTAAAAATGTTAATCATGTCACATACGGAAGGGTTCACTGAGAATTTGAATAAATGAGTCCCTAACCTCTATTAACTGTTAATAAGCATTTAAAAAGATCTGTAAAAGCAGTCTGCATATTGGGCTTCCTCTTCCACACTGACCATTTAAATTGATTACCAATAATACAATGGGACGAATTTGTTCTTCAGTATTATTTGGGGACAGAATATAAATGACAAAATAGTAATGTCTACCCCTATTTTGCTTCAAAATAACCAAGTTGTACTTTGGGTTAAAAACTAAAAGGGAGAATCCCAATAATAATTTTTTTTTTTTTTTTAGTACCTTAATATTTCCCTCAGTTTTATTACTGAAATTTCATGCCATGATATGAATCTGTATTAACCTGCACAAGTGATAATAGTGGTCTTATTTTGCTGAAAGAACTTTCTCATTTTATTCTCAAATTGAAGAAAATACACTGGCATAAGAACATTATTTCCTTCCTGTTAGAATACACTGTTATATGAGACAGGTTATCCTAAGGATTGGACTTCAGCACCTTTTGGCCCCACCATGACGTAGGATGTCATTCAAAAATTCACATTTAGAAATGGTAATAGAAGAGAATTCTCTTGCTTCTGCAAAGACTAACAATCTTTTGCATCTTTTTACATCAAACAGTGTTAACTGCAGAAAAATATACCTACTTAAATCCCCCAGTACTGGCAATATATTCATTGATACAAAAAAAACTGAGCACTGAAAGAACTGATAGCTTCACACCTATGAAAAATGCTTGACAAAAAGAGATGACAAATATTTTTTACTTTTGACTTGTTCTTAGATACTTGTTCTCCATCTTCATGCAATGTCTTGAAACACTGATATTATTTCCTTCGCGTCCATCTAGTCAACCTGAGCATGGTAGACCTATTTTTGGGGGTTAATGCAGCCTTTCAGTTTATATTCTCATAATATCTAAATGTACCATTCTTCCTTCCCATAAAGGTAGCTGTTTATTCCGTAGCCCTTGACAACGTTTTGAGAATTAATCTCATCTGGCATTTCAAAGAAAAAAGGTATGTTGACTTTGATTCCCTTGGATTTCTCCAATTCACTTATCTGTCTTCCAGACAGGGTTATAGAATACAGGATTATTCTTAGCTTAAGTATTTATAAAGTGTCCATCTGTTTACTTGTTAATGTGGCCATCAGAGACCCAGCATTGCTAGTTTTACTACAGATATTTTAAGATCTCTTATAGAAATGTACAGGATTCTGCAGCCAAACAGGCAGAGGGTCTATCTGAGCAGAGGAGCTTTGATTCTGGTCTTGTTCCACATTACTGCACACCTAGTCCAATATGCTAATTACAGCAGTCAGGTTCACCTCTCAGCTGTTTAAAAATTTTTCCAATCTTTTACTCTGCCTCTATGTTGCATACAATAATCTTATGAATATACAAGGCCCTAACCTCTGTGAAAACTTCTAACAGTAACAACCCTAAGGAAAACCCTGAAAAGTCCTCCCCTCTTTTCTGTGATGGTCTGTATTAGTGTACAATAATACTTCAGTCTTTTTTGTTTAATGAAAGCAATGGGCATTTCATATCAAAGATAACAGCAACAGCATAGCCTATATACTATAATGCACCACAGTTTCACAATAGGTAGACTCAAGGGTTCAGTAAGTTGAAAAGAATACAATAGGAAGTGCACAATTTTTTATACACTTAGAGCGAGAAAGCCTTTTCAAATGTGTAACAGAAACCTCTAGATATACATGTCTAACAAATTACTTGTCTGTAAAAGCATCCTAATTTTATGAATTTCTGGTTCTGCAAGACAGCATTTTCTATCTATCGTTCTAGATCAAGAGTAACATTATTATGCATTGAAAGTATTTAAGTGAAGCACATATGTCAAATCAAAGCTGCTGAAATTTTCTTGTGACAAAGCAGCTCTAACGGATGGTTTTTAATATCTAGGGAAATCAAACCATGACTCAGTTTATTTTTCTATCTAGAGGGGTTCAAGGATATTAAGCAATTAATACACATCCACACACACTGATGTTTGCGTGTTTCAACATATTCATTTTAATTAGTTGCTCACATTTTGATTTTTATTTGTTCTTGCAATGATCTATTTGCCTCCATAATCTTTTGTTCTTTTTTCTTTCTTCCCATAAGATTGGATTTCAATGACTACATCTTACCCTAATTAATTGAACAGGTTATCCACACCCAGCTTACAATATGCTGTTACATATATGTAAAATATATGTAAAATCAGTATGAGAAAATTTAGAAAATGTCCAGACTACAGCATAGAACAGAAAGTCTGGAGTCTAGCAATAATCTGAAGCAACTTAACTGCAAGTTTCAAAATTTCAGTTAAAACACCTTATAAAAAAAAAATCCTGTTATGTGTCTTATTAAAAAGAACCATATATCAAACATAAAACTTAGTAAAAGACCACTTTGAAAGCAACAGGTGCCATCGTTATACATGAACAACAAGCTTAAACGTGGACATAACTAAGCTTTCAGAAATCACTTTGGTATCTCCCTTTGGTAGACTGCTTCCAGCCTTTCCCATATGGACTTTAGTGGCTGTATTGCAGACTGAACATCTGATGTTCTGCATGTATGTTCCTTAAAGATGTAATTTTCTTATACCAAGCAAAGTTATCATCAACTAGCTAAGGATACTTTCATATTTTGCCCAGATGGGCATTAACAATATTAGTTTCACAAAAGCAAACCACATATTTGCAAATTCAGGCTTTGGGAAGGAAAATGACAATGAGGCAAGTGCAGGAAATAAAAGAACTCAAATTGTGGCTTCTGAATCCAGGACCTTATGTAGTCCTGAGGAATGACACCTCCACTAAAAGCCTGGCTGTTACCAAGACTGAAGTCCAAAAAAAAAGGCCAACACATGCAGAAGATCAACAGAAATTAGCTGCATGAACTAACATTTTGGTTTTTTGTGTAGAAGGAAACACTTATGGCTAGATCATTTCTTTTTGTAATACTGTGTTACTTAAGAGATAATGTCTATGAAATAGCACATTGTTAGAGGATAATGGTCTCCTGCTGCTATTAAATGCCAAGGCACAGCTAAGCCATTTATTTGCAAAGCAAGAGACATTAATCCTATGATAATATTCTACTACAAATGACATTTCTATTTATACTGAATAGGGTATGCTGATTCAATCATTTGATCTGATACTGCTATTGCAACAGAGCAACAGTTGCTCAGACATGCTGCTCTGAACTTGCAGCATTTGAACCGAGCCCCTACAGAACCCTGCAGAATTTGCAACCTTTAATCCAAGCATATAAACCTCAGCCAAGTCCTAAATAATATTAGAGATCTATTTTATGGCTATTTTGTAGATAGAGAAACTAAGACTTGCCCCACCTTACAGTACAGCTTAGCAGAATGACCGGAAGCAGAAATGGAGAAATATTTACCTTAAAGGAGAGGTATGCTTTTCTACTTGGGTTTGCAGCTGTTCACTAGCACATAAAAACTTCGATGTGTTTTATACCACCAGCATGAAGGGTTGGTGTCCTTTCAACTTTCAGAATGAGGTATGCTGTATGCCAAGAAAGAGGGCACAGAGGGCATGTGGGCATCATACTTCAAAGATTTCAGGTCTCTAAAGAAAGCAGACTGCTCTTTTCCTTTGACTCATTGTTCATGCACCACTCCTGCACAGTGGGGGCCTCAAAGAAGTAATAACTTAACGCTAAGATTTGTCTGATGTCTCAGAAGCATGACTCAATCACTACTTTAAATTTTTTTTTTCCTGAATTTCTGCACTGAGATGAACAAGCATCTCTTTGAAAAGGCCCTGCAATCCTTCTTCACCTGAGGGAAAAGCAGATGATTTGAGCAAGATTTCACATCCATGGACTGGCTGTAGCTTCAGACATGCTTTCCATTTTCTTTAGGTGGGTGGAGATTTTGGGATGGCCTGTGGGGCAGTCTAGCGTAAAAGGAGAGCGAACTAAGGCGGGGCTTGTTGGCACTTACTAAGACCATACAACAGTGGATAGAGCTACTGTAGCCAAAGTGCTGGCTCAGGAACAGCCATCTCAAAATGTATAAAGAAGCAAGGCAGTTGCCCTAACTGTTGGATAATGCTGTTGAAGAAAGAAGTGCTTACACAACATTTGAAGACAGTGCAAAGACTCTTCATATTAAAATGGAAACCCATCAGGGAGTCCAGAGCCATATGGGCCAAAATCCTCAGTGACAGCAGTGGTAACTTGACTCTTGTTGCACAAACGACTGCTCGCGAGGCAGGTCTGCTCAGTGCTATTGGCTGGTTCATGGCACACAAGTGAGGGAGCAACAGCACCTCTCCTGAGATACGTCATGGCTTGCACGCTGGTGATGCAGCTGTGGCCAAGAGGCTTCACAGAGTTTCCAGTATAGGAGATGCATGCTGAAGAATCTGAAACTTTCTGTCCATCAGTTCACAGCCTGGTATTTCAGCGCTGAATAAGCAGCTCTGGATTTAAGAAAGCACTACCCACTGGCTGATTTCCTTCCTTCACAGCTGGTGAGCTGGTTTCCTAACACAAACTTGACACAGTGGATAAGCACCACAGTGCAATGCAAACTCAACCATGATTAGTTTATGGAAAAACATAACTGAAAAGCAATTTACTAATTAAACCAAGGATTCCCCTGTGGTCCAGCTGAATATAGTAAAAAATTTAGCTTTCCTATAACTCAGACAGCAGACACTTGAGAACAACAAAGGCACAACAAAAGATCCATTTCACATTTAAACTACTAAAAATATCTTGAAATGTGGGAGCCTGAAACACATGCATATCCACAGCAAAACATGTATACAGACAATCACTGGAAGGAGAAACAAGACTGTTCTAATGATAACCACGTTTATTTTGGCAACTAATAGAGGAGCTCTATAGTAAAAACTTTACGAAAGTGTTGATTTTTATAAGCTTGCTTCCAATATTTTATTTTGCTTAGTGTAATTGTCATCCAGCTATCTCTAATTATCTGTCATAGATTTCATGTTTAAAAGTAGCTGTTACTATATAGCTTACATGGTTCCTTTTAGAAACTTCAAGCTTTATTGTATCTCACAGAACTCTACTGCATTATTTTTTCTTTCAATTTATATCTGAATTATGAGTAATTTCTCAGGGAGCTTTCACAATAGATAAAAGCACTGGATCTGTCACAAGTTTCAGGATGAGAGGAAATGGCCTCAAGTTGCACCAAGGGAGGTTTAGACTGGACATTAGGAGAAATTTCTTTACTGAAAGAGTGGTCAGGCCATGGAACAGGCTGCCCAGGGAAGGGGTTGAGTCACCATCCCTGGAAGTATTTAAAAGACGTGTAGATGAGGCGCTTAGGGACATGGTGTAGTGGGTATGGTGGTGTTGGGTTGATGGTTGGGCTCGATGGTCTGAGAGGTCTTTTCCAACCTTAATGATTCTATGATTCTAAGTAAAACCATCCATATAAATCAGTAATTCAAAGGTAGCTTATGTCATCAGCACCCATTCAGTTCAGACCAGGAAACCATATGCATGAAAAGCCAATATGACATAAAAGCTTAAAACAGTCCTCTCAATGAACTCCAAAGCATACAGCCTTGGCCTTTTTTTATTTTTCCTTTATTTTTAATCTGGGAGGTCAGGCTAGGCCCAGAGCATTTTTACCCTCCTCTTTCTTTATGCAGTCTCCCTTCCTAGTTTGACTGTCTAGCGATCGTCCTGCGATTTGGGCACTAAACCTCAGTTAAGTTCCTCTGCCTTCTACAAACTTCTTTTGTAATCAGGAATAAACCAGTTAAGACATTCTGTAAATTAAGCTATATTTTCCTGCTGGGGGGTGTGTCTAAGTATACTATTAGAAGACCTGGACATGCCAAAATTTAATAATTTGACCAGAAATCTATAGATTTCCTCAGCAGACACTAAGAAACCATTAATGCTCTGGAGGTAGACTCAAATTGCATGTGCTGCACATTTGTGTTTATGTGTGTCTGAATAAAGAATTGTTATTTGCTTCCTTATACTCCCTGTGGCATAAGGTAATGTGGTAGCTAAAGTAAACAGCACCAGACAGACTTAAAAAATTGATCCTACAGTTCATTCTACATTTTCCTAATGGGCCTTTCATTAGCAGCACACAAAGAATGAAAGCATAATTTACCTTTTGTAACATAGAGTTAATTATCCCACATTAGAGCTTCAGTGACCAATCTATAAAACAGCTGGTAACATCTTTTTTTAATTGCAAAACCATTGTCTATCTACCTTTTTTGTTTCCAGAATGCTATGTGCAATTTTTCTTGGTAATTTTTGCCTGCCTTATAAAAAGCTGACCCGATTATCTTGAGATAAATACTGCATTACTAATGTCAAAGCTTAATAGAGGCTAAGGAAGTGCAAAATTCCTTTTTCAGTTTGTGAAATCTAAATGATCTTACAAAGAAGCAAAAATTTCCACTTCTGCATTAAATTTTGCACATGGTGTGAGCAAGAAATTTTATGAACGAGTTCATAAGTCATTAGTAATATTTATTTATAATGGATTAGGGCTATAGCCCTAACATCCTGGACCAGAAGCTTCAGACTCTGTTCTAAGAAAAAAACCAAAAACAACTCCAGACCACAGACAACCCACACACAGAGCAAAAGTGTAACAGACCTGTGATAAATGTAAAATTTTCTGAAGACATCACACTTGCAGTGAGAGAATTGCATTCCTATAATCAATCCACACTCTCATGAATAAATTAAAAAAAGTGATAATTTGTGGACACAATAAAACCTTAGCCAACTACAGGGCAAATCACACTCCTAAAAAAACCCTGTCTGACCAGCAACTTACATATATTGTTAGTAATCATCACAAGGAAAGACAACAATTAATAAAAAAGTTACGTTTTAAGGATATCTGCTCTTTTTGGTTCCTCAGTATTTAGCACAGCTCTATATAATCATGAGTAACGTGTTCATCTTAAGCCATAACCATTATTCAAATATTTGATTTGAAAACTTCTGACATACTTTGTACAATGAACACTGAAAAATATGGATCTTTTTCCATTGTACATTACAAAGTATGCAGCAGCAATAACCCCAACACATCACTTTGCTTTTCACAACTAGAAGAATTACATTAAAAAAAACCCAAGGACATCATATTTTATCATCATTTGATTTGCTGTCTAAAAACTTATGTTGCTTTAAGCAAGATAATAACATGGTTTTCTTTAATTAAGGTGCATCATGATTTTACTGTAAACCAAAAACATACTTGTACAGTACGAGGCATGCACAGCCTACACGTAATGGTGTTGGTTCTTAAACCTGCCTACTATCCTGATAGGTTCTGCGACCTTAGTGTTTTTGACATTTAGATATTAACGGAATAAAACAGAAGGAATTAAACAAACCAAACGCCTGTATTATAGTTCAGTAAAATAAAAATATCTGTAAGAACAGGGGAGGAAGCGGGGAAAGACAGGCATTTTTCATTGTACCCCTTTGCCCTGATGATTCCACTGCTTTCTAATTTTTTATTCTCACTGTCGGGTCATCCCAGTTGGCCATCACAAATTGACAGGGATGTTACAGAACAAAGCACCCTCACAGGGTCCTTACAGAACCATTTCAGATGTTCCTATCATAATCTATGCATAAAATGCACTTCTCCTTACAGGTCTGTCTGTTTTTTAAAAAATTCATTGCGCATATAACACCAAAACAGATAGAAACCTTTGTCGATATTAAATGCATGAATAGTACTGAGAGAGGAAAAGAAAATCCTTTTGTTCACAGACCTATCATAATGTTACTACTTGCATGACTGCAACTAAGACAAAGCTTACCAGAATTATACGTATTTCTTCTGATGAGAAGAGAGCATTTATAAGAAGAACTTGCTTATTTTTCCAAAAAATGGAACACACCACATTTTTGTCATATTTCTGTCTCATGCATTTTAGAAAGTCCAAAGCATTTATGATAAGAACAACTTAAAACCTGTCATTGCTGCAGAAATGTTTAAGTGATATTACTGGTATATTACAGAAAGAATTCCCACAATATTAACAGTGTGTAATAGTCAAGAAAGGTACAGAGGCAATGACAAGTGTTTAATTTTAAAACATGGTGATATATATTAATGATGTATTATCATAAACTCCAAATGTATAAACTTGTGTATTGCCATATACCAAAGAAAAAAAAAAGTCAAAGGACATTTAAAATGAAATTGCTGACCATATTTATGTACTCATAAATAGGCTTATTTAATCTTAAACTCAATGCCAATGAACTTACAAGTGTAAAATAGAACAGGATAATAAACCAGAATAGACCCTGAACACAGAGAAATTGTGGTACCACCAATTCAAACGTCTTCACTCTGTTAAAATTGCTCTGAAACCATAGATATTTCCCTCTTTTGTTTTGATCATTTCTGATCATTCCCCCAAACTCCCGTCATGATACAGATGTGTTTTTCAGAGTGCAAAAGACTGTTCAGATTCTTCCTGCTTCAGATTAGGTGTGAAATTAGTATATAGCATATGCATGATAATTTGGCCACTGAGAATCTACGCAGGTGAATAGAGAAGTGCTCTCCTCCATCCCCAGTAATTCATAAAATGTGAAAATTATTTCTGTAACATCCTTAAAAGCTATCTTCGAAAGTCAATTATCTCGCAATTCGAGCAATGCACAAACAAACCAAATTTCAAGGTAAGTGTACTCACTTATAAGTATTTATAGAAAACCAGCAGTCAAAAATTCTTTTAAAGTAATAGTCTTTCAGTTAATGTTTCCTTCTAATGGAAGCCTTGCAGGAAGATGCAAATCTCTGAACAACATGCTTTTGTTCTTTCCAAAACCAGATGCTAACACAGATACTGCCTTAAAGCTGAAGGACTCACTGATCACCTAATTTTTACCCTAGTTAACATAATTGCAAATGTGCTCTGAAATGAGTCAGAGTGCCCAGCATATGATTAATTTAAAAAACAAACAAACAAAAAACCACAACCCAAAACCCAAACCCTTTCAAAATGGTGCTGAAGTAGCTCTTGAGGTCCAAACTTCTCTATCTTGATCGTTCTTGTGTGGCTAATGGGTGGCTCGACAGGACATTTGTCTTCCTGAATCTTTTTCTGCCCTATGAGCAAGACCACCCATAAGCCATCTCATGGCATTTATTACATAAACTACTCTGCTTTAAAAACAAACAAAAAAACCTCTGAATGGAATAAAACAGATTTTCCCAGCTGTAATTATTTCTACCATAGAGCCTTCTCGGGGATGCAGGTAAAGTCATTAAGAGTTTCTCACCCCGTTGACTGTGTGAGGAAGAAAGAGGGATACAGAAAAGAGGGAAGTAAAAGCAAAAAAAAAAAAAAAAAGCTTCTTTATTGCTACTGAGATGAAAAATTGGTTTACTTTTATCTGAGGCTTTGGATTTGTAACTATTGCTATTCAATGCATCTTAATACCTCCAAAAACATTGAAGAAGCATATTGATTACTCTAAAATTTGTCACCTAAGTGTTCCTCCAGACAAGCAGCAACTTAATCCGCCTGAAATTTGACATGAGAGAAGAAATAGCATTACAGTGAGAAGAATGAAAATAGTTGCACAAAAATGCATTCCTTTCTCAGCAAATACGGAAAGACCAGAGCTAACACTGCCAAACTACCCAGCTTTGGGCTAGGCAAAAAAAATTACTTTCACACATCCAAAAATAAATATTATGAAATATAAAACTATCATAGACGTTAAGAAAAAGAAAACAAATGGTAGATAAGCTTGTATAAATCGCCCATCATAGATTTCACTTCTGTGACATCATTAAAATGCCAAATCTTTTAACACAAATTTGACATAGTTGTGTTCTTCCTCTACTTCAGGAACTCTGGAGAAATTACTATTCTCTTCATCTCTAATAATTCTTTGTTCTTTTTCAAAAAGACTCCATCAAATATCTTTTTCTTCTTGTTCAAGTACTCTTCTTTTGTTTCATACCTCCTGAAGTGCCTCTCTGTACAGATCAACTTATTTCTACGTAGTCACTGGGAATCTTATGGCAAGGTGACTTGCATTCGTTACCTCCTAGCATCTAGTAATCTAGTATCTCTTTGCATCCCTGCTGCTATTTCTAATGACTGCATTTAAATGTTTCTGTGTAGATTTAAACACCTTAATATTACAAGTTTAATTGTAATATATAACAATAGCTCTGGAAATAAATCTACTTGTAATTAACTAACTGCTTTATCCATACAGTTAATACAGTCATGCCTTTTCCTGAAGACCACTTGCCTCAGATTCTTAGTCTGAGAGCAATAACTGCACAAATGATATTGCCTTTGATTAGCACTCAAAAGCTCTGGCAAATTAAAGCCCCAATAGGTTTGGCACTGACAAACACATAACAAAAGAATGGTCTCTGCCTCAAAAACTCAGTTGAAGATTACACCGTTCAACTGTTCAGAGTTGCCAAAGCTGCATCTTCACAAAGACTTTCATCTCAAACAACAGAAATACTGCTCTTTTCACTACAGCTGCTTTCTCTGCTGAACAAAATCATCAGTTCTGGCTGACTCCCCATATGCCACCTCTTTGCACTCTCTCCCTCATGTTGTGGTCCTCAGGTAAGCACCTATCTGTATCTTCTAAAACAGGTCCTGCTTCCTCATTCAAATTACTTCTTTAAACAGACTTCTTCGGTGCCATTTTGCACTTTTTAGCATTGACCAGGTGACTTTCTACTTACTGTAGTGCATCTGAATTAAAAAGTAAACTCACAGGCAGGAATGCGTGCAATTACATGCAAAACAGAATGCTCCAGAAATGACTGTTTCCCCTCAGTAGAAAGTAGAGATATTTTACATTTTAAAATCAACATTTTGTCTTTGTCTCAACATGCAGTTTATGCAACAAGGTTCAGAACATGGCAGGTAGACAAGAGAATAACATGCTTCAAAAGAAGAACCCCCAACCCTCAAGCTCTGTGTGGTTCTGACACACAGATACCTACCCATTAAAGACACTTCAAACTCATCTGCTTCTGAGAAGAACCTTGCAAATTTGAAAACACACATGCTCATGAAATCACAACTCTCATCTCTCATCAGAATATCCTTAACAATCTATCTATGCAAAGGTGTGAGGAGCAATGAGTACGAAACGGGGAAGATGCAGGAAAGCAAAACAGAAGCACCTGCAAATAGAAGGAGGCAGTCAGCAGGTAACAGGCCTATATAGAAGAGTGGGGTAGCAAAGGCAGGTGAGCTGCAGAAGAAGCCTAAGTCAAAAGCTTAAAGCAAAGAGCCAACTCTCTGTTTTTCAGAAAGGTTGGCTAAGCGGTAGCAAGAACAAATGGAGAACCAGAACCTTGCTTTAGAGTACACCCAAATTACACATTCTTCATACTCTGCCAAAAAAGACTTCGTTCCTCCTATATACCTCCCAATTTATAAACAAGACATACAGCCAGAGAGGAAAAGGTGGAATTTCCCAAACAGGCAAGAGCTCCACATTCAACACTGAAAAAAAATCCTCACCCCCAAAATTTCCAAATAAAATAAAACACGAGAACAGAAAGGTAACACAGTTGATGTGGTCAGTAAGACCAATTATTAATACATAGAGCAAATAGATTGCAAACTGACTGAGATCGGTCTCTTTACTCTCATCACATGATGAATCAGTTACACATTGCTCACAGCAAGAAAATGATGTTACTAATTTTAGTTTATTTTGTTCAACTTCATTCACTTCTTTAGCTCTTAGTTCACTTGACTTACTGACTGTCATAAAAAGTAAAAGCAGAATTAAGAAACAAAGCACTTTTCTGACTACTAAACATCAGCTAAGTAACACTGACAATTGACATAAAAGATAATGGCTGCTGCTTTAAAATGACTATTTCTTAGTTTTTAGACTCGTCTGTTTTCATTCTTATTTCTAGGAAAATATTTGCGTTGAAATATTATGAAAATGAAGTGTGGAAATAAATACAAGATTTTCTATCCTGAAGACTATTTATGAAATGGAACCAGTCGACACTGATGCTGAGAAGTGGATTATGGTATGCAGCTGTGGTCTAGAGGAACTGTCCATTACTAAGAGTCTGCTGTTCTTATGTGAGCCACTTCAATTAGAGAGATTTTTAATTTTTTTTTAAAAAAGCTTTAAATCCAAAAGGCAATTATTGGGATACTGAAGCTTTCTTGAACCTCCCTTTTTCATATAATTAAGGTCCTTTTAAATGACAGTGATTTTTAATTGCATTGCAAATGCTAGTTTGAATTGTATGCCCAAAAATTGAGCTTTTCAGGTGAATCACTGAACAACAACAAAAAAGTACGCCTTTAAGATAATCCTACAGAAGTAAGGCTCAACCACTACCCTTAACTTGTAACATTTTTAAGCAACAACTTAACCATCATTTGTTGACCTAGATACTTGGCTTGCACTCCAGATGTTCTCACACACTTTGCTGCTGGATTTGCTTTCTTACAGGCAGCATGAACTCCATCAAAATTCTCAAAGCACTGGATAGTCACAGGAATACAGAAGTGTTTTTCACATTCTTGCTTAATGGTCTTATGCTACATTTTTTTTTCACTGTTTTTGTTCAGTAATAAAAGTTTGGGAAGTGTTAATGAAAAAAGATAAAACAAGCTGTTAAGAAAAACGGGTTAACAGTACCTGGAGAAATTGCTAACAAATAATTATTTATTAGTAGTACTTAGCACATCATCCCTTCTTCTGTGAACTAGAGAACGCTCACAGTAGCCTCTAACCTAAGTGCTACTACCACTACTGTTTTACCTAACAAAACATGTATTATGCTACTGATTCCCTCTGTGCTACAGACAGCCTAGAGCCAGGACAGAAGTTCATAATTAGACATTTAAAGTTAACTAGACCACTCATTTAATCTGTCATTCAAACTACAAAGGATTAACAGCAGGAATATGGCTAAAGGAAACCAGGTTCAGCTCCTATATTCAAAGGAAATTCTTTTTTTTTTTACAGAACTGAGAGGAACCCCACAACAGTGCTGAGATCCTCCAATACATGATGCACTAAAATCACCCTTCACAGATTATCTTGTTGGATCAGAGGATTGCACGCTGTATTCTAGCCATATTTCCTTCTTTCTAGGCCACACACTGACATCCTTCTAAAGGAAAGTTTAGAAAGATGCAAGAGGAAAACTGATAGCATAAACAGTGTGTATTTGATAAAAACACTATCAAACTTTACTTACATAGAACAGATAGAAATGCGTGCATTAGAAGTGTCATAAATGGAAAAGGCAGCACTTACCCGGAGTTGGTACTCAATGATATTTTAGAGTGGTTACTTCCAAATACACAAACATTCTAGCTCAATTACCACTATATGGATGTCACTAGTAAAGGCAGTCACTGCAGAAGTTATTTCAAATCTTTTAAATAATCAACAAGTCAAATTTTATGGATAAACACACATAGAGATAAAGGTCTAATATATACTGTCTGAAGACTGTTATAGCTGACAATTTGACACCTGAATGAAAAATCTTAAGTTTTAATCAAAAAAGGGGCCTATGCATCCAGACTGCGCAGCCTCCAGAGAAAGCTGCTAAGTGCCAACAGATGCCTAAAGAGGAAGGCATTAACAGTCTTGAGCTTTTGTAAGTCAAACCATCTCTACTGTAGCATTATTTACTATAAAGAACATACAGGTTCATAAGGAAATGTTTCCCATCATTACAAATACTACAATTACCTCCAGAAAAATACTTGGGTTTTAAAAAAAAAAAAAAAAAAACAAACCAAAACCAAACCAACAACACACACCAACACACACCACAAAACAAAACAAAAAAAAACAAACAAGAAAACAACAAAAGTAACAACAAAAACAAAGCTTCCTCCCAATGCTTAACAATAAGTCACGTGAAGTCACCTGCTGCTATTGCCACACCTTAATTCAGAAAAGAAAATGTATAGGTAAGATGGACTATAAAAAAAAAAATCAAACAGAAAAAACACCATACAAATATAAAGGAATGCAGAGACATAACAGCAATGCAGGGAGGACCGGGCAAAGAAAAGAGATCATACTGAGGATTTAGTGTGTCACTGTCAGGCAGATGGATTCCTGCGAGAACTGCAGCCCACAGTTTTGGTTTGCAATGTAACGACAGTATAATCTTTTCTTGTAGAAGAGATGAATACTGAATAGTATACCTATAAAATCTTAGTGATGGTAACTCAAGGAATGCCACTTTTAAATGGTTGCCCTTCTATGAATATCTTTGCAGGTCTGAACGATGAGAAAGGTTTGATTTTGGATGGGGGTCTCAGCAACCTAATCTAGTTGAAGATGTCCCTGCCCACATCAGGGGGATTGGACTAGATGACCTGTAAAGGTGCCTTCCAACCCAAACTATTCTATGATTATGATTTATCACTACAAGTAAACACACGAAGGCAACAAACCAAAGAAAGGACAGAAAAAATATGAGTATGAAGAAGAACATTAGCAACATTAGAGAGAAGATGAAATGCTGGTTACTTTATTTTGCTTATGTCACTTTACAACACTATTTTCATAAAGGCAATAATTATGGAAAACTAATACTGCTGATATACTGGAACAATTGGCTTACCTGAGTTCCACCTGTTCACTTTAAACCTCTTTCCCTTCTGCTACTCTGGTTCACCTTTAGAGAAATCATTACCCTTTTCCTATTAGACAATGCTTTAGGCTGAAAACAGAGGAAATTAAAATCTCCGAGGAAGGTGAATAATTACTACTCTCTAAAATCCAGGTCTTAAAAAAACATTTTGAAAGTGCCTCCACAGTTGGATGCGTATAAACAGGAGACAAGCACAATCATTAGTCTCATAAAACCTCTATGCTGTAGCACATTAAGAACTCTGTCTTTGCTTAAAAGGGTATTTCCTTATGAAGAATTATTTTCATTTTTGCCAGGTTATGTTCACTTATAAAATAAATGACTAATATGATATTTTATTTCTCTAGACATATTAATGCTGATGGCTTCAGGAACCAGACTGCTGTTGAGTTATCTTTAGAAAACACAAGGGAAAACAGTCCAAGATAGCAATTCTTTTCTGCTGGTGAAGACTTCGTTTGAGACAGAAGCAGTATGGCAACTGTTCTTACCTTCATGAATAAAGATCTATGTAAATTCCAGATGTGAATTAGCAATCAACATTTTTAGAAGAAAAAAATATTTGTTATTGTTAATTCTTGTAACTTAAGTGCTGAAGGAAGGGAAAATTTTCTAAAGTCAGTAATAATGGTATGCAACCACGAAATTGAAGTCTCATTTATAATGTAGCCACTTGTGTAAAATGCTGTGTCAGAGGTGTACAGAGGTGATACAGCAAACAGCACCATTGTTCCCCATCACTTAAAAGATATATAAGTAGCATCTTGAGAGCCCAGGCACAAGGGATAGCGGAGTTCCACCACCAGAGAAAAGTCTGCTCTCACATAAGCTTACTACTACCAGATGATTAACATAGTCATGTTGCTAAAAGTCTAACAAAGAAGCTAATTCAGCCTTCCATAAAATAGGATTGGTAACAGTTTGGCAGGATTGAGAGGCCTTCCTGAAACCCATGTTTTACCAATATTTTTAAAGTTTTCATCATATGTTAAGATAACGATAAGCAACAATTGCCATCATATAAAAAAAAAAAGGCAACAGATATTACAGTTAATGCCCATTCACAGTTAAAGTAATTACTTAGCTTCATTCTCTCTCCAATTCTTTCTTGTAAGTAGATGTAAGGGTAAAATGAAAGGAAACAAAAAGCCACTGTCCTCTCCCACCTTAGCCAGCTGTAGAAGGTCAACCAGTATTTAGTATTCCAGATTTGAAATTGGGAAACAACAAATTACTATAACATTGGTCTAACTCAAGAGAGAGTTCCAAGGTTTAACTGCACGTTCAAGTTCATAAAGAATGACCTTTGAGGTCTTCAGATAGAGAGAATTAATCAAAACCTTAATTCCCTATCACACCATTCATTTAAGTCTCACGTTCTCTTAATATCAGGAGTATAACTGCACAAGCAGAGAGAAAGAAAAAAGAAATCTAACACACACCAATAAAACTCTGCCCATAAAATGTAGCAACTCCAGCCGTTTTACTTTTGTAAGTCATAGACTTACCCATGTTCTAAGGTTACTGGAAAATAAGTGATTTTTCTGGACTCGTTGTTGGTTTTGTTTGCTTTTAAATACAGAAACACAATCCAAGTGGGATAAAACTTGGCCCCTCTAGCGGTAGAGGTTTCTACAGTGGATAGTTTGTAAGTTTGCACTACACTACTACCGGTTCTGGAAACCCTCTCTTCACCAGTGAGCAGCAGAAGTAAAGTTTGTCATAAAACACTGCATTTAGTGACACTCACGCAATGTTTCTCTTGCTTTTTGTAGAAGCTTTTATACACATTTTAAAATGAATCTTTTGGAGAGCCTTTCAGATAGCAGGGGAGCTAGACTGTTGGTTACCACTTTGAGACAAAAATTGCAGTTCCTCTCCTTCAAGCACAAGATCTTTGTCCTTATTACAACAGGGTCATTACAAAGGCTGGTAGCTGCTACTGCAAAATAAACAGCAACTGTAGCACTACATACCCCACGATTTGGGAGCTCTTATTATACCACGTGTGAAGAAATTCATGATACTGTCAAACAAAAATTAAAAGCTGAAGTCAACTTCTACATAAACGGCATTAAATCCTAATTCAAATTTAAGCATTCTTTCTGTCTAGATAGTCATGGATGATTTAACTTCAAATATCTCCACCTAGAGACCACCCTAGTTCAATCAAAATCCCAATCAAGTTTTCCAACAGCCAACAAAAAAAAACGGAGATAAGTATTTTGTTTGTCCAGAATAATAACAAATAGCAAATTTAAAACTAAACTGATTTTTGCCTAGAAATGTACAGAAGAGCTGCGATAGCGTGCTTGTTCTGCTGATAATATGTGATATAGTTAATACAAATAATTTTTCTCCCATTGCTATTCATATCCTGCCAGTGATTTCCACATACAACTGGAACATTTTTTTTTCTTTAAGAGATTTGTTATGTTGTGCCACCAAGATCAAGTTGTCACCCCAAAATCAACACCTTTCTCCCTTTTACCTTGGAAGAAACTCTTTCAAGCTTCACTGACCTCTCAAGGAATAATTTTTTCACCTTGCAGTTCCAAGAGACTACACGGTGTAAGTTCAGTAATCTTGAGAATTTTTATTTTTGGTGCAAATGATAACTTGCGTGAGTGCTTGCCTGCAATGGTGGCAGTAACATACTTCTGTTTTTTCAAGGAACTTCCTACATCAAGTCACCACAAAGGCAGTAAATGACAAGGGTTGACTAAAACTTCCCATGCCAAGTAAATTGTATCATAGCTTTTTGTTTCCCCAAAGAAAGGTTGCTTTTCCATCTTCCCACTTGGCCTCCAGTGTACCTGGCCACTGTTCAATTTAGCACACTCAATTATTTAAAGCACCAGTTGTATCTAGTTTCACAAACGGCTATACTGTTATATATTCTAAATGTAATACTTTGCAGCAAGGTAAACTTTCCAAAAACAATACCAATCATATATGAAAAAAGTCTGTGAAATATGATGACTATAATCAAAGTACTTCTTAAACAAGTCCTTAACTCAGGAATTGTGAATTTTAAATATATTAATTACTTTATTTTATATTTGCTACTCATGAGTCAGCTTTGATCTGCTAAAATAACATACAAAAGACATTCTTTCCCCTCTCAAGATTTTTATTTCTGTGTTATAAACAAAATGCTTCTTTTGTTAGTATTTAAAAATGACATTAAGATGACACAGCAAAGTGGTGTGGGTGAGAATGTGTGGGAAGCTGATCAGAAGCACAACGAACTTCTTGCATGTTCAGAGAACAGCTGATGCCTCAAGGGAAATTTGGAAAAAATATTCTGCATAGAAACAATTCTGCCTATATATCCCATTTTATCTTTCTCTCCTAAGGTTCTTTATAACTGAGAATATTTGCTGGAAAACAGATTTTCTCTCTTGGTCGTTGTCTAATCTGCCACTTACAACTCAAGACATAATCCTGTTTATGACATTACCATTAGTTACAACAGAAAACTCCCCCACCTCCTCGCTATATTCAATTTTGCAGACTGAAGCCAGGATGATCAAAAGGACACTGTTCAGCAAAACACTTACAAGCTTAACTTCTAGCACATGCTTATGTCTTAAAGGATACATGTCCTCAGCAAATGAAGATGTGAGGACAGAACATACAGAATTTCTTTTTCTATCTTGGTAAGCGCTCAGGTTGTCATTATTGCTGCAGTCAGTGTCAGCTAGGTTAAGGCCGATGGTCATACATTTACACACCACAAATTCAACTTCACATTTTTTGTTTGTAAACATGCTTACACTCGTTGAACCATTGATGCTCAACCATTTTACTGTATCAGCCAGAACAAACATAACAGACCCAGGAAACTGAATGAATGGGAACTGTTACACACACATACAAAGGGAAGAGAGAAAAACAAGCACTGCAGAGTCAGGCAAACTGACAGAAATCAACGAACAAACACTAAGAACAAGATGAAACGGTGAAGAAATAGATCAGCTATGATGAGGAGAGGTTTGCACTTCAGCTCATGTTCAATACAAAGAAGTCCATGAATGCATTTCAGCTTTCATACATGCATTATTTGTGTGCCTGTATTATCCAACATTGTTGTGGTCAAACTGCAAGTAAAAAATATGACAGGAAAATTCATGAAGGGCATAAAAGTCACAAGGGCTGACTTTATCCCAGGAGACTACCCCTCTCTAGATTCATTCTATAATCAGTAAGAAAAAAGGGCTGTTTTCAAAATGCAGAATAGGCTCCCAGACATGCTGCCTGCAATAATGTGGACCCAACCTAAACTAGAGACTGAGGAGGGGAAAAGGAACAGATTATGTTACAGCTTACCATCCTACAGTAAAAGGATACAGTAGCATCTGAAAACAGTCAAGGGGGGGAAGCTTACAACTGGACTATTGCACAAGGAAAAAGAAATATTTTTAAAGGCCACAATTCTCAAGAAAATGTCATGTCTCTTCACGCAAAAGAGGGGGCACACTGGAAGAGTAGCATATGCCAATTAAAATAAAATCTCAGATGTACCTTTTTAAGCCAAATTTAAATAAGCTTTCAGTTATACAGCGGGCATTACAAAGCAAATGAATGTTTCAAATTCAAAACCAACTATATGTTTCACAGATTTGATATTACTGACAATTCAAGAGCAGATTGATGATTCTGTTAAGGGTGCTTTAACATAACGTGAAAGTTGTGATTAAGAAGTGGTATATTTAAAATAGAACTACGTATTTTTCTCTTTAAAGATCCACAAGACCTATATCAAGTAAAACTGTATTAAAATACAGAAATCCTGATTTACAAAACCCTGTCCATAACCTACCTTCACTTATCTTTCTCAGTTAAGCTTTCACTTATCTCTTACTTAAAAAAGGAAGGTGAGGGAAAATTCAAGTCCATATTCTACCTAGGTAGCCCAAACAACAGCAGTAACAGGATATGGTTTCTCCTATTACAAAATGACATATTATATATCCACCTTTACCAAAGAAGCTAGTCACACAGTCATATACACTGGCATTCTCTTCTATATCTTTGAAATCACACAAGTTCTTCAAGCCTACAAATATATATAGATATATATACACACTACTTTATCTCTTCTCTATTTTGAGTTTGGAAGATGCATCGATATATCAACGTTCAGAACAAACATAATTAAAAGCTACTTATTGTATTCATCCTCTATTAATTTCTTGCTTCTTTTACTTCCATGGCCTCTGAAACTTCATCCAGAATTGAGTGATCAAGGAGAGATGACCATGGGATTGAAGAGACCTTATTTTTCCATAGTACCTGATAGCACATTGTTGTTAATTTTCAGACTTAACTCTGGATCCTGGGACAAATGACAGGAACCATTATTTAACTTTACCTTCCATTCCAAAAGGTTAAACTATTGCGGTTTGTTACTTGTCTTGATGACCATTCAGTTATTTGGAGTAAGTTCTAAAAGGAACTGGGACAATTGCTTCCTTTCGCTATCACCTCATTGGTTTCCAGTTTCCTAGTGTGGCAGTCTACATCCCAGGGCTGAAAATTTCAAAGCCAACATGTTCTTCTCTTCTGCCTCCCTGAACTCACAGATGTGCCTGCTTAGTTCTTAACCCCTTTTCTGTCTTTTCTTTTGTATAAACAGACATTGTTCTTCCATTTGTTATCCTTCTCACAGACCTTGTGCACAGAACAGTGCAATTTGCTGTTCCTCACCCACCTTAGGATTCCTGGAGAGAACCCTCCTCAAAAGGAAAGCTTGTCTTAACAATATTAGCAGTAAAAGACTCACAGATCTAATAACCATGGGCTTTATTTGGAGAACGAGGACAGAAAAGGTCCTGATTATTACCACTTTCTGCAAAGTAGGTTCAGCGTTTGGCACAAAAGATAAATGTATGTGAAGATCTCCCTGATACTACGCTTACATCTTTCCCCAAGAAGACACTGATCTTAAAAATCAGTAGATGGAAAGCTGCGTTCAAAAACATTCTCAACAATTCCAAAACACAGGCCCAGTGAGTAATAGCAAAAATAAGTACTCCCTGTTAAGTGACTTCTGCTACACTAATGAACAGCGACCCCAAGATTTACCAGTTCACAGCTTCTAACCAGGGTAGTCAAAGATTGTTTTCGTCTGGTAGGTTTTTTTTTTAAAAAAAAAAAAAAGTGCAAATCAGTCCTTATCTAGCTAATTCTCCAACAGAGCTTCCCTGAACATGCCAATTTAGCCCCTAAATCCTGCTTCTTGCACAGCAGGAAGGCAGAATGCCTTCATAGACAACAATCAGAATTTGCCTCCATGCTTCATTCTATATGAGCAGTATTTTGGAAATACTCAACAGGAGAAATAGGGAGAAACAAAGGGGTTCACCACATGGGACAGAAGGGGCTGCTTGATGGAAATGACACAAAAGTGGTGCCTCAGAATTTTTTGTCCACTTCCCTTTTCTATTATGCTTCTGCGATGCATCGAGTGAAAAAAAAAATAAAAAGCCACAAAATACTAATTTGTTATATCTTTAATAAAACATTTATAAATGACTCATCGAAAGATTTCAGTGAGCCTTAAAGAAGATCCTTGACCTTCCACAATACTCTTAATAGTAGTTTAAACCTTCTGCCTTTCGCAAGCATTGGGATCTATTTCTATGCTTCTTCGTCAATGACTATATCATACAAGTCAATCATCTTTTACAGAACATTTTTTCCTCCATGTTTTAATGCTTTTTTCTATAGTATTGTGTTTCTTCAAAAACTAAACACAGACAGACCAACCATCTCTCTTGGCAAGTCAATTTGAGTAATTTACTTCTCTCCCAAGCAGGACAAAACATTTAAAAACTAAGGTTAATCTTGCATTTTAAAGATATCTTAGATACATCTGAATCAATTGACATGAACAAAGACTTTCAAGGTTTGTGATTACAATTTGTGTTTATTTGTGGGTTAAACTAATTCACATAATTTACTTTCTTTCACAAGTCTGATAAGTTGCCTGCTGTTAATTCACAATGATTATACCTCATTCTCTCTACAATCTCAGATTTTACCAGAGTGCATCCTTTAAATATTTGGTTATGACTTCACCTAGGATTCTATTTTGTTGGTAGAACTGATGTTGTGTTATGCTTACCAAATACAAGTGAGCGTAAACCACTAGAACCACTCATGTTTAAAGCCATTTTATTATTCTGTAAAAATAAGGAGCCATGAAGTGATGCTTCTAAATAACCAGAGCACGTGTATTTTTAAAAGTTTATTGGAGAAGAATATTCTTGCAGAAGATGATTGGTAAAATCAGTAGGTATTTAACAATGCAACCACCATATTCATGGTATTTGCCCAATAAGCACCAAAATCACTTGACTGTAGCACAGACATATGCTGGAAATCATGTGCTAGAGGTCTCAAATACATACTGAAAATAAGGCTGAAATTCTAAGGTATATTTTATTTATATATTAATAACATATGCAAATCGCTAAATTTATGTGGTCTTCCCTAATGTACTGACCACAGTGTCTGGTAAAGGTACTAGACTGAAACAACATTCAGCCCTCAATAGTTAAAAAAAAAAAAATTAAAAACAAAAATCAGTTAAACTATAATCTGAAAGAAAAGAGAAGAATCACTTTTAGGAGCGAAATTACTCTCTCCCATTTCAAGCCACAGTTTAGGCTCTCTATTGTCAAACAAATGACTCCTAGGCCATATCTGGCAATCCAATACAATCACACAGAAACACAGCTAAACACTATTACCTTGATGATGCAGCACATAAAAACTTAAAGACTTGAGTCCCTCTAGGTTCATGGAGCAAAATAATTTCTTATACATTACCACATGACTATATGTACCACCATAACTAAATCAATCAATTTAATACATGTAAATACTGCCATTTAACTGCTGGAATTACTTTTGCTCTTACTGCTTTCGTACAGCTCGCATACCTGAATATCACAACTATCAGAAATGTAAAACAAAGTTTGTTTTCATAAACTAGCATAAAACTTCATGCTGCTATACTATAGGACCAGACCTACTTCCATATTCCTCTCACGTCCCCTTGTTAAAGATTTTGCCTTTCTACCTTCTCAAACCAAGCTTTCCTCCTTGTCACCTGCTTTCTAACCAGGCCCAAGGAAATAAAAGCCAGCAATTAGAGAGATGTGATCTTGCTGTACGTCTACACAAAGTCTGTGGTGTTTTTTTTTTTTAAATGGCTATTGTTACCTAAGCTTAACTGTAGTTTTCCTTACCTTAAAGATAATTTAAAAGTTAAGGAAAGGTTAAGGCATACGTTTTTGAAGCAGAAAGATTTTGAGGCAAAATCAAAATTTAAGGTAAAAATCTGAGTCATACAAAAATAATTCAATTTGGCTATTCTGTTGATATGTTACAACACTATTTTCCTGATTTGCCCATCAGATATACAGAATTATTTTTCAGTTTGTGGAAAACAGTCTGATTTCAAGCTTGAGTAAGCAGTCTGCCATTTATCATCTAAGCCATAAAACACCATTAATTTATGTACTAACAGTGCATTAATAGTATTAATCTATAAAAAATTATTTAATATTCAGTTCCTCACTACCTAAGACAGTGGAATGCAGACATTGGCTCACCCCTTTATTTCACAATTAAGGCTACCCAAACACAGTTCCTTCCCATTTAAGATATTCAAAATAAACAGAAATCTTTGTTTAGAATGCTAACTGTAATGAAGTCATGCATTTATGATGTGGAACACCTGCTATGCATTTCTCACTCCTTCTTTTTCTCCCAAGGTAGAATCAACTAGACCTATAACCTTTCCAATGAAATCATAGTGGTTCTTTAAGAGTAACATCAATCATCAATTTCAGCCCTCCAGTATTTGTACTACTAAAAGTTTTGGCTAATATTTGACCTGAATCTTGATGCTGTGGTTTCAACACATTACTTCTTGCATTACATCCTGCAGTTCTGAATAGCAAATTTCAAAGTGGCAGAGGTAGACACAGGCTCCACACCAGCCAAACACCACAGTGACATGTTTCTTTTGACAGCAAATGGTCCTCAAGCACAGAGCTCTGAGAAACAACTTTCAAAAGCCAAACGATTTTACTACCGAGTTACAAATAGTCACAAGCATACAGGGATTCACTTTTAAGATGGTGAATAAGAGTCGTGGTGATGATGTCATTCGTCAAGAAAGGCACAGCAGAGTATGGACAGAAAATGCAAAATAAAAACCAAACCCCAAGAGCTGTGGTATCTTATTAGACAGAACCTGAGAAAAGTAGAAATATTAATATGTCTCCAGCTAAATAATATTTTGATTGCTAACACCTACAAAGATAAAAAGGTTGTGTATATTGCAGTCAATATATTATTTAACTATAATGATATGATATCCAGTTTTAAAAAAAATTATGCTTTTTCCAATATAATTTGCTAATGGATACTGAAAGAAATAAATGCAAACTATTTAAGATTACAAAAGAAAAAAGAACAATGGTTTTACCTGCCACCAGTGCTACATGCTCCATTTGAAAATGTTGTTGGATACGAATTACTTAATGAAAAACACATATGCACATTCTTTGTTTTCAAAAAGTTTAACTCAAGAGATAACTGTTTTTGTAAAGAAGTCTTTCATATTATACGGAACTTAAATTGTTTCCTCATAAAACTGATTAAACCAAAACCTTTTCACATACAAGAGCAGCATTTTTGATTGAAATCTCTCATTCTTAATCTCTACTAAATAATTGCTGCCTTCATGCTTTAACAAAACTGTTATCTAGTCAGCATATTATTGTAGCATAGATGTCTATCTCTAAAATGTCAAATGCCGTATCAAAAGTTCATACATCATTGTGTTCTCAAAAAGCCAATTCAATTAAAAAGTTAATCAAAATTTAATTTTACACTTAAGACTTCGCATTACCATCTACCTTACCCAAGATGATTTTATGATTCAGAACAAAAAGGTTCATTTTTATTCATTTAACTCAAAGTAAAAAAGGATGCCAGAAAGATATTGATATAAACTGATGCCTTCCATTTATCAACAGGCAAAGTTTGGCCCTGGCAAGAACCACATGAGCCTCCTAATGCTGCCTCACCAATGCATTTGGTTACAGCACAGACTCAAGACTAAGAGTAGAAAAGGACACTTTTCCTATGATTAGACTCATCAGCTTTTAAATACCTTTAAATCAAAGCTTCCAGGAAGGTGCTATGACTTTCTGGCCAATAAAAACTACCAAGTACATCTGTTCACTTCAAAGGAGCACCTATTGCACAGCAATGATTTTGGAGACTGCTACCCTGTCCCCTCTCACACTTAATGTCTGAGACATTATAGGAGCCACCTTGTATTGCATTTCAAGTCATTTAAGTACCCACAAATCTTCTGTGAAAACAGGGCAGAAATAGCCTCAGTGGAAAAATCAGCATCAGATTTACACCTTTTAAGACTTCCAAAACAAGTCTCATGTGGGACTTGTGCTCACAAAAGTATTCTGCAAAACCTATGCACAGAGGTGGGTACTTTTAACTGCATTTTTGAATGCAGCCAGTTAACTAGAATTATTATGGATTTCTCTGTAAGTGGTCACTTGTGTCACATAATAGTAGATCAATGAAAACTGTATTCAATTCTAGGCATTTAGACTAACAAGAATGATTATAATTAAGGGTCTCCTGGCATTTCCATTACAAATCTATTTTTCGGGGACTTATACATCACCTACAATAATATATTTTTGACTGAAACTTGATACGAAAGGTCTCAGCAATGCTTAAGTCAGTAAACATTCCTACACCTTTTAAAAGTCTTCTTTCAAAATAGAAGAAAGTAATTAATTTTGCAAGTCATTTTTCTATCTACTTAGGTTGTTAAGCATTTTATCCTGAGCAACCTAAGGTGGCATATGCTACAAGATATGAAGTATTTACCTACTTATTTGCAAAACTCATACAAAACAGACACATGCAGTAAATGTGATTCCAAGTCTGGGAGAATCTTTGCATTGATTAGCTAATCTGAAAATACTTAGCTAGACAATTTTCATGCAAAGATCTTCGTAAGCAAAACTTATAAAGTGACAGCACTGCTACTTCACAACATGGCCTTTCCTCAGGTAAGACTATAACTGTAAACATGCCCACTATACCGCTATTCCTACAAGGCTTGTGTTTTACTAGCCATTATATATCCATTGTACATAGCATTGCTGTCAAGAAATGTGAGCAGGGTGGGAATCCCTTAGAAGCATATTAAAAGTAATCACAATAAAGCACAAAGGCTACTTCTGTCCTGTTTATCTTTTTGTCCAACCACAGTATGGCTACAATTTTCATGTAATTATGCACATTCATTTATTTTTTTAATTTATAGATTGCATCCACCCATAGTAGCCAATTTTTCAATATTAATAACTCAAGACATTTGACTTAAATTTCTTAACTCTAAAGACAAACAAGACGCTATCTTCCATTACTTGAAAGAGGCATTTCAAAAATTACCTCATGGATGAGCGCCCTTCTTTGAAATGAAGGGAGTAAATCTTGCTAACCTGATTCATACATGCACTCGCAGACACCTACAGCATTAACCACTAAAAGCCTACAAGGAATCTGGATTACTTCTAGAAAAATAAAAGAACTATTACTATGCAAGACCGTACTTCAACACGGTTGAATACTAAAGGCTCTACTATAAACCTTGCAGAGGGCTGCATAGGATACGAAGATTAAAAAAAGGGAGGGAGGAATAATAAGGATTTAGTCATGGTGCACTGACAGACTTTAAAGTCACTAAGAAGCACGAATATGACCATTGGAACAGCTTAAAATTGTAACAAGCTTGTAGAACACAACATAAAAATCTTTCATTCTACTACATGGCTCATCTATAAAGATTTTATGTGATTTTCAATAGAGAGGTTATGAAATAAAGTAGCCTATAGTAGGAGCTAACAAAGTACACTTCATGTTCATTCCCATGCTTTAGCACCAAGACACTGCCCATAAAACATATTAAAGATAAATATATCTTTTCTTCCATGGCAGGAGCCAAATTACTTAAATTTTTATAGGTCAAGGCTTTCTAAAAACAAGAAGGCAATAATTATTAATTCAGTTGTACAAATCACCTCCAAGGCAATCTCTTCAAATTACTGACAACCATCCCCTGGTCTGCCAAAGTGACTGATCACTTCGAAAAAATCACCACCACCAATGAAACAAGAAGATTTTCTACTGATTAAAGTTTTGCAACACTGTAGCACACCCAAAGTGAATCCAATTAACAAACCATTTATATTGACCTTAAAAAGAAACAAGTATTGTCATGCTTCTAGATATATATAATATAGATACACATAATATATTCTTGCTTCTGAATTAGCTTATAAAAGTAGTTACAAACTCACTACATTCCTGCATATATGTTCTAGAGAAATCATTTCATACTGTGGCTACATATATTCTACCAAAACCAAGATGAAAACTTCAGTCCACATGTAGCATACCAATAGGAACACTCGCTTTGGTCCCCAAGAATAAACTTGAACACGGTAGCTCTTATTTATTTTTACATACCTTAAAGCCAAGAAAGGAAAACGCATGAATTAGAGACACTAGAGACATTAGTAACAAGAAATCCATACTAATGTAATTTACTCCAGTTTGAAAATAAAGGTCTTGTGACATTATCCCAGACAATAACTGAAGGAACAGGTGAAAGGGGGCTTTCAGTTAAAAAAGTTCTCACTTCTAAAATATACATCACCTGCTCTGCATTCACAGGAATCTCTGTAGATACTTCAATATGAGTCAGTAGTGTACAAGCACAATAATTTGGTGAGAGCCAAATTCAAACTGTCCACTGAGAAATGCAATTTTGTGTGAAGAAGCACATGCATCTGTGACACAGAGGAAATAATAAAACCAACGGCCTCTAGCAGCAGGAAGTATTTAGGATTAAGAAAGCAACACCTTCCCAATATTTCTAATATTTCCCTTTCAACACATTTTCAGCCCTGTCTTCTGCTTATTCTCTCTATGGATCATGTACAGCAACATGTACAACTAGAATGGATCAACAAAAGAAGATATTGCTGACAGGAACCATTTTCCTCACCTCTTTCTGTACCAGTGTATATAGGGCACTTTTTCCTGTTTTACGATTTTCTTTCTCTTCATTTTTCTTTACCAGGACTTTTCCCCTGAGTTTTCGGGTTTGGAACAGCTCCACCCTATTTCCTTACCACTTAACCCCCATTTCTTTTTATATCACAAGCCATGTCTTCCCTTTTCACACATAAAGACAATTCCTGCTACTTGAGAGGTAGCCACACAGCTCCCGTTGTTTTCATAATCTAAACCTATGTCTCTTGAGCTTTGTTAATGTCCCCTACTGAAAATAACTCCAGAAAACATGAGAGATTTTAAGAAAACCAGTAGTGGGTCTCTATTATCAAAAGCAACTAAAAGTCAGAGGTTTATCAGCAAATTACAGCTGTGCCTGTACTTTTTTAGACTGAGAATATTCTGATCTACGAGTATTATACTTATTATTTTATGCAATTTTGGCATATCTCAAATATAGAAGTGAAATATAATATTAAAAAAGCTTCTGTTTTGGGGTTTGTGGGTTTTTTTTAGACCTTTGAAGTTATTAGGTTCTGTTGTGTAAAACTTGGCATACACTAATAAGCAAACCTTTCCCTGATAGATGGTAACAGCTCCTTTGTTTCTCCAACTCCCACTTGATGGAAGGATTATGCACTCAATCAACCGTAATGGCTCCCACTAAGACAAACCAATCTATTGTATCTATTTATCTCCACGTACGCATACTGAGTCCACATGCCAAAATCTGTACAATGATAAGCAAGCAAATACTTTAAATTAAATAAACTATTCAGATCCCTTTCTGCAGAGCCCCAATGACCCACAGTATGAATAGTTATATTTAATTAAATATACAACCCCTTACCTCAAAGAGTGTATATTTCCTGGGTTAAAAAAAACAAAAACAAAACCAAAAAAACACCATAAACAAAAAAACCACAAACAAACCAAACATATCCATGGAGCATTTCTCTCTCTTTTCAAGACATCCTGTACTAGAATTCCATAATAGCCACAGACCAAGAAAGGGGAAGACAGAAAAGGGAAAAGAAAAAAAAAAAAAAAAGGAAAGAAAAGAAAAGAAAACATTGACCTATTTAACAGGGAATAGGCCAAGACATTGCAAACCACCACATGACTGACATTATCCATAGAAATCCTCCTGTCTTATCTAGAGACATCAAATGCCCAACATGTTATACAGAATCTTCAGCTGTGTCTAGGGAAGAAAATTTATGTCTGTACTTCTTAATGAACCTATACCAATTTTTTAAAACAGTTTATGAGAGAACTGTTGAGACGAAAGGGAAGAAAATCAGAATGGAGAACAGTCTTAGTTGCTGTGTCTTCAAGGGGTCTACTCCAATAATTAACTAAGGAGATGAAAATGTGGAAATGCGACATCCCAGTTACCACTGGTTATTTAAAAAAAAATTTTAAAAAAAAGAAAAAAGAGACGATTAAGCTCTCTGGAGGTATTATTTTTACAATGAGTGATTAGTATTAAGGAAGAGGAAGCTAAGAAGAAAATTCAAGTACAGTAAGAAACACCTGCAAACTATCTTGAGAACATTGCATTAGACTCACTGCAATACAGCTAATCTTATGTATGATCAAATTCAATAGCCCAGGAAAACCATCTGAGTAGCTTTCACACCTCTACATGTTTGTTTTCCATTGTTACTGACTAAGAGAAACCTTAAGAACATCTATAGTATAACTAGCATAAAGCATACACTCAACAATTCTGCAGGACCTGGTCCAGAGAGGTGAGTGGAATTAGCCATAATCATTATTGTACTGCATAAAATCATTACCTGATGTATATTATTTCTTTGCAAAATACAAAAACATTAGTCCAAATACTCATGACAGTTGTCAACAACCACATATGCCTGAAGCTTTCACTTTTCTTACGTGCATTCAGTGCATTCCCCAAAGTTGGAAAGAATTACGTTCAAAGTACCAGTACTTAGAAACCATTTCTGAAAACTAAAATATATGCCAGTTTAAGTTTCTGACTACAATGTTAAGGTTAAACAGCTTACAGTGTCAACTCTGTTGCATATGAGAAATATTTGGAAGGCAGCTGTAAAGCCTGTTATACTATGAGTTTGTTATTATGTGAAGTATTTATCATCCCTTTAGGAATTCAAAGTCAACAATAATATTTGTAAACATCCTAAACACCCATTTACTTTCTATAACAGCAACTCTAAATTCTTCTGTTCAACAAAGTAAAAACTTTATGGTTTACTTCATGAAACTGGAGACAAGCCTTCTGCATGCAGAGCGGCACAAATGCGTACGGTAGATGGAATGTGTCAAGACTGGAAAAGAAATGTAAGGACGATAATTTTAAAGTAAGTTAACATTGGAATTAACAGAAATGATCTCAAACTAAATAACTATGACTGTTTAGCCTTCCTCCCAAAGCAAAATTTTGATCCCATTAATGTTAATACACAATCCCAGGCAATGATTTGCCTTTATCTCAAGTCAGTGGTGTTTGCCATGACTACAGGAAAAACAACAGCAAGCCCATGGCTCAGAAAATAGGTCCATAAATCCAAAAGATTATTTCTGTTTCTCATTATCTCAGAAGGGTTTGCATCAGCTAGCATTCAATGGTACTTCTCCTGGTTTCTACCCCAAATTCTGGTGACTTTGCAAGGAAAAAGTTAAGGCCTTGTGTACTAAATATTTTGTTGTCTGCTTGCATGTGTCACTTTTCATTTATTTCAGGTGTATCAGGGTATATTAGTACTTGTTATGCTATACAGATCATTGTAAAATGAACTGTTACATGTTACAGTTAAGCAGATTAAAAAAATAATTTTGGTTTGGAATCTCTTCTGAAACTGTAATTGAAAAAAATTATGTAAAATGAATGCCTGGTTTTAAGAAATAGGTAGCTTCTTAGAGTAAAATAAGCCCAGAGCTTAAATGTTTTAGGCAAATAGTGTGGGACAAAACTGCCTATACATTTCCTGCCTGCTCCCCCCCAGAGTTCTGCAGATAGTCTGAAAAGACTTTTCTCACAAGGGTCAAACATTTCATTATAGAAACACAATAAACTGACTATAGAATACTAAAAATAATACTCAGTTTTATAGTTAGTCTGCAAGTATCAGATCACAGTATTCTGATATACCATCACCTTTAATTGGAGACCAAATTCCTAGAAATCATTGAAAGAAGTAAAGAAAAGAAGATTCACAATAATCTTCATAATCTTTTCTTTTCACAGGAAAAGAAAACATTTGGCACTACCTTCCAGTTTTTAAGAGAAGCGAGGATATAACACTGACCTAGTAGATCACAGTTCCATCAAGAAAACCCTCATCATTCCCACACTGCTCATGGCTGTCTAAGAAATAACTCTGTACGTCCATCTCTCTCCCACCCATAGTTCTTTCTTTTAATGAAAAGCAAATGGTTTAAAATACAATGCAATTTTCTTTCTTTGCACTTAAAGCTCCTGAAGGTTGAATACTAAATTACAAGTTCAGTGAAACAAAGTTTGGAAGCCCATTTTAGCACTTAGAAATATTTCACAAGTAATGTTGCTCAAGGTGAAATTATTCAGAGTTTTCCTGGTCTCTTGAAAAAGAGCAGTATCACCAAGACCTCCCAGTCTCACAGTACAACCACCAGTAATGTCATCCTCAAATTAGGCCAAGGGCTATATTTTACATTTTGAAAAAACTTCTGTACAACCAGTTTTGGCAAGTGTTTGGCAGTTTTGGCAAGTGTTTGCCAATTTGTTCAGTGCCAAGAACAAATTCTAAGAACCCAAACATGCCACTGAGAAATTAAACAAAATATTTCAGTAGTAGAATGATATTAACACAACTGATAACTTTCAAAATATTATTTTCAAATGCATCATTACAGCTACAGCAGTATCCCTAAAATCACATTTGTATTTAGAAAGATGTTTCCTTACAACTTCTTCAAGAATAATGGAAAGTTTGTTTCAAACAATAAACTTCTATCACTAGTAACAAATATTTCACAAAACCACATTTATTTTGTATCAGTTGCTGCTACCATGCTCCAGTGTTGTTATTTTGTCCTTCTTGTAGAAACCCTTAAGAGTATTAGGCCAAATTCTGTGTCCTTAACCAAGTAAGATGTAAGTTAAGATAAAGACTTCAAAACTTGATCCCAAACATTTTCAAATAAGAAAAGTAAGTGTCAGAAAACTTTAGTCTAAACCAAGAACAGCTTCTTCTAGAGTATGAATCTGACACTTCTCCAATTTTCTCCACACTTCATTAGTCTCCCAGGTAATGAAAGTGAAACATAGAAAGTATTGAGTTATTACGCTATTAACATTCAGCTTTTGAGCACAGTCAGTTCAAACTATTTAGATTGGAGAGACAAATGTCTTGAAAAATTAAACTTGTAAAATCATTGACTCAGTCATGACCAGCCAAAATAGTGTCAGGCTACAAAAGAAATGGGTAAGCTTTGGCTCTACATAGAAGTAAATACCGCTTTTTTTTTTTTAATCGAAAGTGCAGTGCTAAGACAAACCAGCAAATTACTTTTTTAATATCACAAAACAAAATTAAACCAAGGAAGGCGTAAAAACAGGTTAGCCATTAAAACCTCGACTTCGTTTCCCCACGGACCCGAAGAGCTGGGGCGGGCGGGGACCCCGCTGCATGCCCGCCCAGGCGGGGCGAGGCGCGGCCCCGCGGGCCAGGTGCGCGGGAGCGGCCCCCTCCGCGCGGCGCCCCGCGGAGCGGCAGCGCGGCCAGGTAGCGGCGGGGTGCCGTGCGGGCGCGCGGCCGGCAGGGGGCGCCGTTGCTCGCGGCAAGGTGACGCGGCGCGGCCGCGCGGGCGGGCAGCGCCTCGGGAGCGCTGCCGCAGGAACCGGCCTCGCGGCCGGCGCTGTCGCCCGGGGGCTCCCGCCTCCCCCGACTGCATCGCTGGGGGGGTAAACACGACCCTCCTCCCGCCCCCGCCCCCTCCCCCCAGCCGACCCTCGAGGAGGCGGCATGCTCCGCCCCGGCGGCGCTCCGGGGCAGGAGGCCGTGCCGGGTCCCCGCACGCCCGGGGGCACCGCTCCGCCTTGGCAGGGGCGGGGGAAGCGACAGACACCCCGTCAGAGAGCAACCAGCCCCAAACCCCTAAATACTCACCATATTGACTTCTGAGACCATATCTATACTGGCAATGTCTATGTTCATGCCAACAGCCACTGGGGGACCTGCAAACCAACGAGATGGTCCGCAATGTGATCTCTAAGAACTTAACTCGTTCTTACCAGAGTTAGTAGGACTAAGACAGCGTAGAAATGAAACGACGTTTAAACAAAACCAGAAAGTCAGGAGGAAGGCAAAAAGTGTTCCTCACACCTTCCCTCCCCCGCCCTCCCAAAAGCTGGTTCCCACCCATCCGCGGGGAACGCGCGCTTGCACCGGATTCACCCTGTGCGCCCCCCGCCAGCGGCAGCGGTGTTTTATGTAACACGCGTTAACACGCGTGTGAACGGCGGGGCTCTCCGCGCTCCGCCGACGGATGCGCATCTGGAGAGACCAGGGCGGTCAGCGGCTCGGGGCCAGCTGCGGTGTGGGGGTGCGGGGGCTCCCCCGCCCGCGACACCGGCAAGCGCGGCACCGGCAAGCGCGGCTCCGGCGCTGGCCTCCGCGGCCGCGACCCGGCTCGTCACCCTCAGCCCTGCGCTTTGGCGGAAGGGGCAGCCCAGGGGCCGGCGGCCAGTGAGCCCCCGAAGTGCGGGGGGGGGGGAAGGGAAGGGGATACCCACAGCGAACACGTCCGAAATAAACAAACTAGTTCGAAGTAGGAGCACGCAGGGGGTTAAATGACATTTTTTGTAACAGTTAACAGCACATCGTGTACTCAAAAATAGTAACTGTGATCACAGGCACATTAGGCTGAGAGGAACAAACGTTGGGTAAACTTAAGAGATTTGCATCTCGATAAAACCAGTTAAACAAGGGTTTAATTACAGGTTAATAAAGTATCAGGACACACACAAAATGAGGGACCGATTACAAATATGCAAGAGATTTAAGTGATCGCATTAAGAGCATCCTGTGCTAAGAAAATTGAGTAACAATGGGCTTAACTTTGGATCAGCTTGAGAAAATGGCAACACCCCCCCACCCCCCCCCCAAGCAACAGCACCCACAACACGTTTAAAAACCACACACACCAACGACACACAGCACGGGTATGTAATCTATCTTATTCAAAAGCAGTCAAATTACCTCCAAAATCTGGCCTCAAGCGAATGTCATAGCCCTTCAGCAGTCTATCCACGGTCTCTTTTACCAGTGACATATTACTAGGGTCATTGACACTAAAGAAGAAAAAGAATAATACCACATTATTTCTTATTTCTCAGACCCAGGGTGTACATTCCTCTCAGCAGCAGCATGCAGTGCAATTCGAAGTAAAGCAAAAGAGGTATCTTCATCACTTACCTCTGTGCACACACCACGGCTATTATTAAAGGGAATGACCAAATCCCAAAGTAACCCTTTTTCCGGACTCTCAGCATCCCTTTAGCTTTTGATATAATTTAAGGTTTCAGTGAAGAGAAGAAGAGATCCAACTTATTCTGGCCAGTGCAGTAATTCTAATGTGAAGCGCATGCGCACGGCGTACCACAACATCAAAAGGAGCAGTGGTTGCTGCTGGAGATGGAGCAAATTTCCTTGCCAAAAAAAAAAAAAAAATTAAAGGGGAAGAAGGAAATGCATTATTTTTTTAAAAAAAAAAGTCATCCACAGGAGGATCGAGTATATTTTTTTTGTCCTTTTTGTTAGTATAGAATATAAATCACAGCAAGGAGAGAAGTTTTAGGAGTTGTAGGGTACAGCGGCTTTGCAACCTAGTTTAAAAGGGGGGGGGGGGGGGCGGAGGCTGGACGGACTGGGATTAGGCAGAGGGGGAATAGGTTAAAAAGGGGAATGCACAGCGTACGTATGGTGCCAGGGGAAGCTGGGGGGGAAGGGGGTAGCTTAACTTTTTGGTCCCTGGAAAGAACCGCCTGAAGCGAGGCGAGGTGCGGGCAAAGGAGCCGGAGCTTGCAACGGGGGCGGGCGAGGAGGGGAGATGGGCGCCTACAGTATTTCTCACGGAGGGAAAAAAAAAAAAAAAAAAAACACCAAAAAAAAAAAACGATGACGAATAGTTTCTTGTAAAAGGGGATTAGGCTGTTTCCTGCCTTATTGTGCTGCCAGGCGCTGTTCAGCGGACAGAGGCACTGGGGACGGAGAGGGTCTCCGGCTGCCGCCGCCGGCTCCCACCGGTCATTTTCTGGTGCTTGAGGGGCGGGCGCGGAGCCCCCGCAGCCCCACTCCCCCCCCACCCCACGCCGGGCCCACCGGCGCATTTTCCATATATCTACCGATGTTTAACCCAGGGATGCAACTTCCTCAGGTAGAGCCAAGTGGGGCCACGGGGCTGGGGGAGGGGGGGAGGAAGGGAAGAAAAACAACACCCTGAAAGGCAGTCAAGCTTTTAGTGACCGTCCAGACCCGGTGCACGTTCATAAGCCCACTTACCTTCGTGGGTGAAACACCCGAGCTCTTCAAATGCAGCGTGTGATTCAATTAATGCCTCGGAAGAAACCGGAGACGAGCGGAAAGCTGATTTAGGAATGCTTTGATTGACATTTAAATCCTGAGCAGAAAAAAAGAGATAGAAAGGAGAGAGACAAGGAAAAAAAACCACAAAACCCCGAAAATCAACAAACACCGGAGTTAAATTATTCCTTGCAAATCTGCCTTGTGCTCGTAGCTCCTTTTACACCTCCACCTCCTCCTCACGCACACACCCGCTCGGCCCCGCGGATCTGTGCTGCTTCACCGAGCGGATCTGGGCGTGCAGACGTCTTCGGCCGGCCCGGGCTGCGCGGGGAACGGATTGGGAACACTTGGGGCGTCAATTAACAAAAGAAATATTTAACTCGCTGCAGGAGGGTGGAGGAGGGAAGAAGAGGGGAGAGAAAAAAAAAAAAAAAAAAAAAAGAAGAAGAAGGGGTGGGGGGAGGGACAAGGGTGAGGGTGTTGCACAGAGAGCGAGGCGGGCTGGAGACCCGACACAGGTCCCGCACGCACAGGGCTGAGGCGCTCCGGAGCGCCCTGCCCTGCCCTGCCCCGCCACCCCCGGGCCGGGCCACCGCCTCCTGCCGCCGTGTACTTCGCGGAAAGCGGAGGTAGCCGCCTCTCCCGGCCGGGCCCGGGGATGCCGCCGCTGTGCACGGCCCCGAGCCCACACGCAGACGCGCCCCGGCCCAGGAGCAGGAGCAGCCGGGAGGGGTGCAGGGCCGGGGGTGGCTGCCCGGAGAGGAGGAGGCGGCGGTTCCCCGGGAAGGAGGAGGGAGGAAGGGCTGAGGTGGGGGCGGACAGGGAGGTGGTGGGATGAAGCCTCACCTGGGGGAGCGACGGGGCAGAGCGGGGCGCTGCCCCCGAGAGACGGCAGGGCTGCTAAAAAAATAAACAGCAAACCCGTAAAACAGCCGGCAGCCCCGAGAAGCAGGCAGCCATTTAATACGGACCGGCAGCTACCTTGGCTGGAGCGCTAAAGAGCGGGGAAGCCCCGCGACGAGCACCGCAGCATCCACCTGCGGCTGAAGTGGGGCTAGGGGAGCCCCCCGCCCCCCCAGCGGCTCCCCGCCTGCCGCCGCGCTGTCCTGCCAACGAAACACACCGACGGGGTGAACAAACCGTGCCCCCCTCTCCCCCACTATCAATGGCTTAAAACACCACATTGTGCCATTGTGCCTTTGAGATCAAGTAAGTATCTGCTTGTTATTTGCTTCCAGAAAAATAAAAGGACATCCTTTTGGGGGGCTGGGGGGAATTCACCAAGACATATTTTTACCACCTTCTCCCACTTGTAACAATTGGAATTACACAGAGGGAGAAATTACACTTTTCCAGATGAAACTGAGAAGATTTTGTGTGTGATATAAATATAAAATGTCTCATTTGTGTATTCAAAAGGAAAAAAACCAAACAACTAAGTTAAAGAACGTTTAAGCATTTGTTATAATTACAACCCCCCATTTTTCAGCTTTCTGTTCCATGGCTGATGTTACAGAGCCACTCTTCCCGTTCACCAGCGGAGGTTTCTGTTCTCACACAGCTAGTCTGCTTCACTGCCAAACCTCTTGAAATATAGCCCTGAAAGGAAGATGGTGGATACTCTGTGCAGTGAATCATTTTTACTTTAGAAGTATAATAGGCACCTTTTTTTCTCTTGCAATCACATGATAAGAACAGGAGATCTCAAGGTAAAACACTTCAATCCTGCACTGTGAAACTCACCTGCAAGTGCTAACTTGGGACTACATCTGACACTCTTGGTTTCTGAGCTGTTTCTGAGTCTCTGCTATTAATTTCCATTGCACCACAGAAATGTTTCATTCACCCTGTCTGAATATGAACCAGATATCAACCTGGTATCTGATCAAGAACCTGAGGCTGAAGGCTGGTTATATTCAGTGCTGGACTGACAGGAATTTTTGATTTACACATAAACATAAAATCAGGGGCAGAAAAGTACCATACTTCCATGGGAATGTTAGAATAGTACACCCAAAGAATTCAAGCTATGACAATATATCTAGCATTTGTTCTCTGATCTGGTGTATGCACTAATAGTCAGAGAACACCCGTTCTGGGTCCAGAGTACCACTGTGCCACGTGCAGTGAAACCTGCTCTCAGTGTGGCTATTCCAGCAAAAAGGAATGGAACATATCTTAAACAAATTCAATACATATGGATATCATGGTGCATTACGCGTGGAAAATTAATGTATATCCTTGGTTTTTGGAAGTGTAAAGGCTCTACTGAGCCATGCTTGAGATCTGCATAACTCATTATTTTTGCTAGCTGTAAATGTACCACTGTCCAAATGGGTCTATACCACTAGCACTTCCTTACCACCATTCCAGGCTCTGTGTGCCCAAACAAGTCTATGTGATAGGATGTCATCATTATATATTGACATAGAGTACAATGTCATACAATACTTTTCCTTTTGCAAATGGTATCATGCTTTGAGTACCGTTTTTTCTCTGACCACAAGGTTCTGGTCTATCTTTGTCATTCAGAATTTCTCAGCACCTTCAAAATCTCCCATTTATTTTAAGCAACTTGTCAAAGAAATTGTTCCCCTCTTTTTCTCACTTGTGTTTGTGTGTTTGATTGAAAAGGAGAGGAAATAACTGGTGTGAACACCAGTATTGGCAAGATGCAGAACTGTTCATGTAAGATAGCTTAAGGATTGCTATCTAAGATTTTGGGTGTCTTACTGTTGTGGTTTAACTCCACCCGGCAACTAAGTCCCACACAGCCACTCGGTCACTCCCCCTCGGTGGGATGGGGGAGAGAATCAGAAGGGTAAAAGTGAGAAAACTTGTGGGTTGAGATAAAGACAGTTCAATAGGTAAAGGAAAAGCCACGCACGCAAGCAAAGCAAAACAAGGAATTCATTCATTGCTTCCCATGGGCAGGCAGGTGTCCAGCCATCTCCAGGAAAGCAGGGCTCCATCACGCATAACGGTGACTTGGGAAGACAAACACCACCACTCCGAATGTCCCTCCTTTCCTTCTTCTTCCCCCAGCTTTATACACTGAGCATGACGTCATATGGTATGGGATATCCCTTTGGTCAGTTGGGGTCAGCTGTCCCAGCTGTGTCCCCTCCGTGCTTCTTGTGCACCCCCAGCCTCCTCGCTGGTGGGGTGGGATGAGGAGCAGAAAAGGCCTTGACTTTGTGTAAGCACTGCCCAGCAATAACGAAAACATCCCTGTGTTATCAACACTGTTTTCAGCACAAATCCAAAACATACCCCCATACTAGCTACTGTGAAGAAAATTAACTCTATCCCAGCCAAAACCAGCACACTTACAATGGGGAAACATCCTTGTTCCCAGCTGGATATGATACTTCTAGCTCTAGAAATATTGCAATCAGATTACAAGTACTATCATCTTGCAAAGAAGCCAGCAAAAATGGTCATATTTTAAATGCCAATTGCAGATTATTTTGATTCTTGGCTTTCAAGTTTGAGGAGTGCAAAAGAATACCCCCCAAAATTGAAATACTGTAAATTAATGGCCCATAATCCTCGCTGACCAGTGTGTGACTCTATGCAAGAAATGGGCTATAAGCAACATCATACTTTGCTTGTCTTGTCAACCCTTGACTCTAGCAGTATATTCCTGTCACCACAAGCAATATTGCAGGCCATGTACTGAGAAATGCTCTAAAGTGGCTTTCAAATGGTTTGGTGTAAATGTACAGATTATGCAAAATTAGCTTTCAGATGGAGTAAGAATTTCAAGATAGGTTCTCAAGTGATCCAATCACTCAAGTCAATAGAGACAGAAGAGATGCTGATTTATCCTAGTCCAAGAACAGTAGTCCTGATCACAAGTAATGCAAGTGGCAAGGGCAAAATCCCACTTTAAAAAAAAATGCCTTTTCACTGCACCTCAACAGGCTAGTATGAACACAGTTGTATGAAATTGATGTTTCCTGAGTTTCTGAGCATTTGGATAACATGCAGTAGTATCAGAAACACTCAGATAAGAGTTGTTTCCATGTATCAGACAAGATTTTATTCTCTAATTTACAGAATAATGTTAGATATTACTTATTTTGATGCATTATTTCCCTTTCCAACTCCTGTAAAGCTATAAAATCATGTAAATAAAAACAAAACATAGTCAGCCCTTGTAGAAATTTCCTGAACGAACTTTCAATATACTTTATCTTGGTTTCACTTATCATTTTAGGTCTTCAGAGGTAGTATGTCACAGTCCATGCACCACACACCATCCTATTAGCAATAAGCCTGTCAGCATAAAGATCGCTATTACATCACATACACAGAAAAATTTATTCGTGCAGGTGTACCTTGATTCTGCTTTTCATGGGCAATGGAATTCACTTTTGCATAGTGACAATCTTCTGGGATTTACAGGTTCATAATAGCTTCAACTATTATATATATCTAAAAGAATCCAATGTGGTAAAGCTATCAACAAAAGTAATAGTGTATGACCTGCCAATTATACTGCTCTTGGCCCTTAAAAATATGAAATTATCAGTATTGTACAGAAACTGAGTCTGATAAGTTGCTTAGGAAACAAATACCACTTGATACGGCATGGATTTCACTTAATTGCAAGAGAAGAGCAAACGGGAGGGGCAAGTAATAGTCTCTTATTGGTTTACATCCTTATGTAGGACTTTATGTGCCAGAGCTCATATTTTTTTATTCTGTGACTCACTGCATGGCATCCCCACAGGGTTAAAGACACTATAGATAAGAACTTACCCCAGATCATGACCTAGGCTGTACTTTATGAGTCAAAGACCTGCTGTATCTTTTAAAAAAAATCTTTTGTGTAGCTTGGCATCAAAGATCTTAGATGTATACGGAGGGAAGTCTTTTAACGTGAAATTGAATTACAGATTAAAAAAAAAAGGAAGTAAAAGGTTGTGCGAGACATCCATAAGTGCTTTGATTGCAGACAATTGTTAGCAACTCAATGGGGACTGGAGTGAAATACAAAATGTCTGGCACCTAGAATTATGATAGAATGAAATCTACAGTCCTCTTATCAAATCATGAAAGCACCACAAAAAGCCCTATTTCCTTCAAAGTGGTAGAATAAATTAGTTTAACAGCTATATAGACAACGATTTTTGAATTCCTCAATTTTAGCTACATTGCCACTTAGCTAGGAAATATCTACAGTATATGCATCTTTTGATAGGAAGGCAGGGCAGGGCAGGGCACAAGGAGTGATTGCATAGGGTAAGGACAGTAAAACACTTAAAAGACAGCACAAAATGTACACTAAGATTATGTCACTCTGTGTCTAAATCTCCTCCATGCCGTTTATGTAAGATTCAGCCCTAAAAGCAGATTGCAGAAACCTGTTATTAAATTAACAGAGTGGCATTTGTCTGCATCAATTGATTGCAGGATTCGGTCTTCCTTTCTAAGCTTTCTTGGACAGAGAGTTGGTTTCCTAAATTTTTTATGTTGGGTAATACATTCCAGAATACTGCTGTAAACAATATCTGGGGGTTCTAAAACTGTTAGGTTGGAAGCTTTTGATGAAAAATTAAAATTGTTTTCTTTTTAAAGCCATTTAGCTTCAAACATCAGTCTTGGGTCTGGTATAACTGTATGCAAGTTTTAAGACTAAAATGGAAATCTACATAGTTTTAGCTGGATTTTTCTTAGCTGGAAGGACTTCACTACTTCAGAAAACTCCTCCTCATTATTACCACCACCTTGACCAGGTGAGGGGTCAACAGTGGGGAAAAAAAGAAGTAGGAACCGAGACAGGAAAATGGAATAAGTATATTAACAGGGCATATGAACAAGTAGTGAAGGGGGAGAGAAGAAAGAATAGTGGAGGCAAGTGTTATGCCATGGCACAATGAAATACGAAGAGAGGAGAGCCATTTATTTAACAGGGACTCCAAAAAAAAAATTACTGCTCATTTAAACTAACATGTAAAACGTGAAACAGTCCTTTTATCTCAGAAATCAAACAGAGTTCCTATATCAATTCTTTATTCTCTAGACAAAGGGAGATTACTGAAAAGTGGTCACTGAGACTCCTGACCTCTGTGATACCAACTATCAAAATGTTTTGATCCAGATGAAATATTTTGAGACTTAAAATTATTTTTTCCTGTAAATAAGGAAACTTCACAGGTTACTTTTAATCTAACTTGCCATTTGTAGTTGTGAACTATTTTTTTCACATGAAAAATGTCTTAATAAAAGTAAACAAAATCCCCAAAAAACAACTGTGACCAGCACACAACAGCCAAAACATAATCAGTGGATTCTATTTTAAGAATGAAAAATATATTACACATTTATTTTAAAAGATACCAGTACTATGAAATACACTTTCTAACTCAAACGAGCTCCTTATCTGGTGTGCTAGAAAGGGAGATGAAACTGCTTTCTGCAGCTATTACTTCAGGCCTTCTTGGAGAACAAATGGAGAAAACACAGTGCTCCTCATCGTCTTTCACTTTCTTGCATGCCCACCTCAAATGTGCTTGTGTCAATATTCCTATTCTTTCCTTGCTATCCTAAAACCTCAACTAGTCCTAGTGAGGAGGATATGTCCCACAGTGCCGCGGCAAGCATAAATACAGGTTTTGTACCACATTTTGCCCCTGACTGATGCTTTCTAACTTTGTGCATGCAGGCCAAACGTTTCATGGAATCAATACTTGCTTTACATGTGATCTGCCTCTGTTTACAGATGCTGGAAGGTAGAAATTTCACAGACAGATGTTTCTGGTCAGCAGCAATTACTAAGCCTGAATGGGATAGTTTTGATGACTTGAGAGTGTTTTTATAGAGCTGCATTACCCTCTACAGAAAGGATATTATTACTTACATGGTATACCATGGAAATGGACTGAAGGCTAGTCAAGATGGAAAGGCACCTGTCCAGCAAATGCAAAAATACTGTTTTTATTTATCACAGAGAACACTTGAAGAAGCAACTTACACTTTATGGGTATGTACGCATCAAAGCACATCTAAAGAAGTGCAAAATAGGTAAGACCAGATGAGTGAATGAATAACAAAAGTGGAATTTCAAAACAGAAGATAAAATTAACCTAGTATGGAGTACACAGGTGTTGCAAATCAGTCCTAGAGGAAATTATAATAATCCTGGGAAAACAATTCAGAATGCCAGGACAGGAAAAAAAAAAAAACAAACACCGCAAAACACCCAAACCACCGACAAAACGAACTGTGGAATAAGCCCTCTCAAGAAGCTATATACAGAACAAAACTGAGTAATACTGTCAGTATTTATCACTTTGCATCAAAGGATCTCTCTGAAATACCTCAATGTTTCTGTGGATAGTTATCTTTTATTCTCTCCTCCCACCACATTTTGTGCTCATACTTGGTAATTTACAAACAGCTATGATCTGGAAGAGATCTCATTCATGCAAATAAGTAAGTTTCTACAATATTATTATGCCAATTTCACAGATGAGGTAGATGAGGCACACACTGGCTAAACACCCAAGCCAATTCCCACTGAAATTAATGGCAAAATCCACATTCAGCTCAGGAACAGCAACATCAAGGCCATCTTACAAAGCACTAAATGGTAGAAAACTGGAAGAGTGCCCAAGAGTCATGATTATCCAATAACTTTTTATCAATATGTTCTGTACCAGATTTCCAGGGAAATTAAAAATAAATACTTTGTAATTTTTGTCTAATGAAGTACTAGATGGAAATTAAAACATCCTTGGGTTCTTATATTTTTTTGAAGCTAGAGCTTCCAAAATAGAGGATGTGTCTTATTGCAGAGAGGTCAAAGTTTCGTACAAGTATGCTTAGTCCTCAAGCAGAGATAAGGGGAGCTCAGAGAGGGTCTGAAGTGATTGTAAATTACCATTCTGAATTTGATTTGGGTGACCTCCTCCCTAACATCTAGGGACATATCGTACCTATCCCCCATATGCCAACGTAACGTCACGTTAACAACTAGTATTATTGATCACTCTTCCAGATATGGACAGTTCAGTGAAATCTTAAACAGGGCAATAAAATTGTCTTCAGAGCTGTTTTGAAGAACTGTGAATTAACTAGTCAGACCAAGAGTCTGTCACTGGAAACAGAAGAACAGCTCTGGGTAGTAATACTAATCATGGTCTTTGTAAATTTATTCTCGCAGGTAAAAAAGCTGCTGAGTAATACCCATATTTGATGTTGTTACACAGCAGACTCAAAAGTACTGCTCTGCATTTTATGTCTTAAAATGGCAATTTTGGACATCTCATGCTCATCAGGTGTAACTACAAATTTTACACCATTACAAAAGAAACCTCAAAAGTAGAGTTTAGAGTAAGACCTTTCTCTGTATACTAAAATAATTATGCATCTTTATTTATGTATTTAGCTTAACTTTGGCTACACCCAGCTGTTTAGCTCACTATGAAAAATTAAGTATGTTTTATGTAACTTCCACAACAAAGCTTGATAATCCTAACTCTAGATAAATAACTTGTATGTCCATTATGCTTCAGAGTTCAAGTTCAAAAAGAACTTAGACCTGTCTTTCAAATAACTTTCAATTTCTCCAGTTACACTCTATAAATATAGATAATTTGCATCACCATAAGGCATCAAGGGTCATTTGAACATGTCAAGAAATTAAGAGTTAAACACTTTCTTCTCTAGTTTCTTGAAGTTTAAGTCCCATTTAATTTTTTTCTGTTTTGAGTTTGACCAGCTTCTTCCCAGCATTAGTCCTTATTATGACCTTTTACACTAAGTAAAAGATACCGTTGACACTGTCACAACTTATTGTTGAGGCTATGGATAAGAGCTCTTCTCCTTTCAGGGCAAGGCTGATGGATGTTGCTGTCATTCACGTGCAATTTTTTTTTCTGAACCCATCAGTTTTCTGATGATGGTGTATGAGTACATAGCCCCACAGGGGAACATGCCATATGCACAGGAGATTTTGTCCATTACTGCCACATATAATTCTGCATGAATGACCTCTTTTTTCTTAAGAGTATTACAATATAAAAGTTTATGATTATTCTAATTTATACTGCCTCTACAATCAAAGTGATTCCTTCACCATTCCTTCACTTCAGACTTTGTTTTGAGAAAAAAAATAAACAACTACCTTCCATTTCCTTCTCCTATTTCATCACCTTCAAACATTCTCATAATAATAAATTTATTTGCAACAACAAACTTATCTCTTGCAAGGAATGCAAGCACTCCAGTGTCATTGTTTTGAATATCCTCATTAATAACCCTGCCATTCTTTTAGGAAAAGGATTTTAAAATTCTTATTCCTACAGCCTATACCAGAACAGAAAAATGGTGAATAGTATAATAAATCCTTTTGAAATAAATGCATTTGTACAATAAATAAATAAGTAACAAAATCTGCAAACATGAGAAGATTTAAGGTAAGCTTCACAGGGTTTGGGAGAAAGTTTGCACTTCTGAAACATACAAGATAAATATTTTCAGCCAATGACAAAAGACACAAATGCATAAACATGTCTATGAAGAAAATCAGGGTCTGTATAAACATTTGGGAATATGTAGTGTGTTTACATTGTATATACACATTTGGACATGCATATACCATGTACCCTGAAAAGAAAAATGCAAATTAAAAGTCAAAGGCTGTTTATTAATGTTACCTGTGGCTCTTCTTTGCATTGTCTTGATGATAATGACACTGTTGATGACTATATACATCCAATACAGCACTACAATATTTTGAAGGTTGCACCAATTCATATTGCCTTCTAACACTGCACTGAATATGTGGTTCAATATCAATGTGACATGAGAAGTGCATCATGTCTGTCCTCCCCATCCCAACACTATTACCTTTTTTTTCCTCCAGTATATGGGCACTGGACTGGTACATGAAACTTCTGGTTTTGTGCACTGAGGGATAACTTTTATTCTAAGATAGTCTTTCTTGGGCCAGTTTAGAGAGATTTCTAAGTAAACAATGTTTTATAGGTAGGTCATATGTCAGAATCTAGATAGGTCCACATACAGCATGATCCAGGTTGTAGAATACTCTTACAGTTGAGAGTGTTTGGTGGTCTTCAGAGAGATTAGGACAATCTGTAACAAAGTCTGTTAGGACAGTTATCATACCAAATATAAATGAGTTGGATGTCACATCACAACATAAATTGGAAAGACAATTTTGAAAGTAGTAAACAATTGCATCTTGGAACAGCTCATTCTGAAGCATACAGGAGAATAGGCTATTCTTGACTTTGCCTTAAGTAACTTTCTGAAATAATTCCTGTAAATAAGTATGATTGAACTGCTAAAGAAAAAACATAACATAATTAAATTTGACATGTTTTGTGAGATCAAACTAAGCTGTAGTTTGCGACACTGAAATTCAGGAGCCGGATTCTTTTTGAATGAATAGGCTACAGCAGTTTGAAAGACAATGAAATAAGAATAGGAAACTAAAATCCATAGGAAGCAGTCCGGACACCATCCTGTTAAACAGTCAGGGGAGAGATCTGAAAACACTTGTACACCAAAACAACAAAAAATAAGTGAACAGGGCAAGTACTGAAGTGATTTAAATATAAAGTTTGTAGGCCTTCAAGCCAGTTTTTCTGAATGGAACTCAAATTATGGCAGCAAGTAAGATTCTAAACAATGGCTGGCTAGGAGGTTACAATTCCAATATGATTGCCAAAAATAAGAACAAAATACGGTAAAAACCAAACTTTGGAAGCTCAGCAGAATGCATGTGGGATGTCAGTACCCCAGAGATCTTGCAGTGAGACGATCTTTTTTACTTAGTTCTTTAGACATAGTGAATACGAGATATCTATATACAGAAGTGAAGTAGAAAACAGCTTTTGAGGCATCCTCAAAGAAAAAGATAGCAAAAAGTATAAGAGCAGTGGATGAAATAAGAGGAGGAATCTAATTGTTATAAGAATTACATGACTTTATCCAAGACTTTTGAAAGAACTGATGAATGCAGTAACAAGCACTATCAGACAATCTATGAAACTCAGTTAATACCTTCATGATATGTATACACCAGAATAGGTTTTGAAAGAACTGTATTTCTCTAACTTCTCAGAGTTCTTTGGAAAACTGGTAGGTAATATCTGTAGAACTCCTCAAAGAGTAAGAATGTTCTTTCAAGTCTGAACTGAGACATATATGGTCTACTATGCGGATTCTAATTAAGGACTCATAGTTATGCTAACATTATAGTAAAATCTTATGCCAAGCTTACTAAGATAAACAAAAAATACTATACATTACCACTTCAAAGTATCTCTACCAGTGAGATGAAGCATCTGTGAAAGGCTGAAACCTTCTCAAGAATAAAAAACTAGTCAAAAGTAGAAAGGGGAATGCCTATTGCCCTCTTTTCTGCCCTGAATTCCGGACTGCAATTCACATATGATCATACGATAAGACTTCCAAATTAGTTGCATCACGTGGTTTCACACCTGCCTTGTTGTTGACCATTAAAGTGGATAGACTACTATTACAAGTTAGAAATAGAATACATATGATAAAACCATTGGTTTGGGTCATTCATGTCTAGATGCAGTATGCAGAGTACTCATGCTGGTTTTAGTTCCTGCTAGCTTTGGAGTCAGTCAATGGCTTACTCTTCCTCAGGATGTATAATTCAGGACAGATTTCCATTCAATAACAGAGAAACTAAAATGTTTACAATGGGCTACAAAAAGATCTTTTACACCTATCCCATTGAAGCCCTGGTTTGATCCTTCAAGAAAGACTGAAGTAGTGCATGGCCTCTGAATTTGTACCTTTCAAAAATCACATCTACACTACTGTATCTTTGGAGGGGCTTCCTGTGGAACTATATTTAGCCTAGGTATCAGGAGCTCAGCTATAGCAGCATGAAACTCAGCATGCACTAATTAGTCAGGCTTCTCAGAAAGCACTTGCAGGCCACACTGAGCTCTGCCATGCTGCAGCTTACTGCTGGTATTTGAAATACATGCTAGCCTAAAAGTTAGCTTAGTCTTGTAACTGCAGTATAGGAGACCCTGCAAAACGATGCATTTTGCCCTTGTGCAGGTGTCAATGTGCTTGAAAACAAGATATCAGGCAGTTGAGCATGTATATAGGATATACACATACACTATGTTATGTCATATCTTAATTATATCTTCTCTATATGAGAGAATATATACCTATCTCATGTATAATATTATATACACTTCTGGCTTTTTCTTTGCTTTGCTTCAACTGAAGGTTGTATGTTATGCACAAAACAACTGAATCATGAATAACAAAGGCATGTTACTTAATTCTTTTAGTGGAGACCAGCAATTATTATATACTGACTGTTCAAGGGTGTTATTTTTGTAAACAAGAAAGAAACTAAATGAGCATAGAATTCATCATTAGGAAATGGTCTCTTAATCAATTAATACACATTCAAGAGAGCCCCATATGCATGTGCTCTAGTCAGTGAAGTGCTGCAGGAAAATAGGAAGAGGTCTCCCATGGCGCAGCATACCCTGCTTTCTCTACCATATGCCTTCTAAATATGTTCCTCCGTGTCACTATACTCACAAGACAACTTGCTGATTCTTGGTAAATTGATTCTGATACATTAAAAATATATAAATCCTAAAGAATAGGCTTTGCTTATTTAAAAAAAAAAAACAACAAACCAGCCACAAAACAGCCCAAAAAACAAATCCAAAACCAAAGAAAAACACCCTTACAGAAGTGACCAGTGAATTCTGTCATCAGATATATACTTTCAAAATTGTGATGCTGTCCTTTACTTTCTGGAGTAATTCCATCTAATGTCCCATTCCTTTCCAAGCTATGGCCTCAACACGGTGCTGAAAACTAAAGCTTAAAAACCTCAAGAGATACTCCATGATGCATGAAACATAGTAATAGTATTTATTCGGATGAGGTACTACAGTCAAGAGTTGTTATAAATGTAAAGAAAGCACGACATAGATTCAGGGAAACCATAAACTGTTTTGAGGTTAGCCTAAATGTGGATTAAAAAAAATTTAGTGAATTTTCAAGAAGAAAACTGTAACATGTTGCCCTTTTTTTTTGTTGTTTTGTATAAGGCTAGAGGAAGCCTAAAGAGTTCAAATAATTAATAAACTGCTGGTAAGTCACAGATTTTAAATAATATACTAAAACTGACATTTACAGTGTAAAATCTCAATGCTGTTCTATAAAGTTGTGCAACAAATTGGGTAGGAAACTTTATTCCTAAAAAGAGACAAGGCCCTCCATATAGCCACATAATAAGGAACTATTAATGAAGAGGAGATGGGGAGGTAGAGGATAGGGGAAAAATAAATAAGTGATTTATATAAAATTCAAAGTATATTAACACATTTTAAGGGGTATGTGTGTGTTATAAAAAAGAATAAAGATGAACTGAGGTGAAGTAAGGTTGGATAAAGGTAAAAGTAGCAATAAATTAGCATCTACAGGTGATAACTGAGATTAGAAATTCAAGAGCTGAAACATTAGCAATCACTATTAGAAACTTTGATAACTGAAGAGGTATCAGTTGATTGGAAACCAGTGATTTGTTTCAGTACTTAAAACAGCTTTCTTAAAATTATTTAAAATAGATACACATCTGCAAGTTCTGCACATATTTTCTGCGGGCTTTAGAAACACAAATTTCAGTTTGTGTGTTGTCTATTTGCTTCCTAAACTTAAAATGAATAGGAACACTTTTCCCAACAACTCGGGGAACCTGAATTTCTAACTACACAGCCCATGAATCTCCTAAGAACTGCTTGGATTTGGGGAAAACAAAATGTTCTAGTGTTTAGTATTGCTTTGCCCAGCCATGAATCCCAGAATACTTTGTTCTGTTTTAGCTGAACTTTTGCAGTCAGTGACATCCTAATTACTAACTGTCCTGAAATGTGCTCTTAAAACCAGTTCTATGAATTGGCAAATTTCATTGAGTCCAATGGGCAGAAATAATAAGGAAAAAAGAAAAAAAAAAGAGTGTGTATAAATGTTCTCTGTTATTCAAGAAACAGTTTTGGAAATAGACACAATCATAAGACTCCATATTATGTGATTATAATAAATTTTTTTTACAATATGAGACAATTCATTTTTAATACAGAAACTTTTTACAGATGGCTGTTTCAAAATATGAGCAGAAAAGTCCATCTGCAAATAAGATAAATAAAAGGGAACTAGTTAATATTCACTAGGTAGATACAATTTATTTTCGTTGTGCTCAACAGAATCCATCAAAATCCATCACATACAATGTAGAAAAGATGGGATCTATGTTAAGAAGATTTTAGTGTTTAGAAGGCTCAGTATAAATCTTTTTGCAAAGTAAATCAAAAACTGAGACATTGCATGTTATGGTAAAGGGACTCTAAGGAAAATTTCAGCTAAAACTTGACAATGATTCCTGCCATAATATCACAACTCTTAGAAATTCATCATGTCCATTTTAAGAAATTCAACCATGTAATAAATCACAGATAAATGGAGCTGTCTTAGTGTATATTCATAACACCTCACATAATATGCAACACATTTTATTTATCTTGACTTAAATTCTAAACAAACAAGGCTTTAGTTGTTCTAATATAAGGTATAATAACAAAATATGCAGTGACTACTGATAATAGCATCAATAATGTAGTGTGTTGCTGGAGAGGTGTTTTTTTTTTCCCCCATCTTTGAGGCATAGCTTTCTGTTCCTCAGAAAAATACACAATTGGACATTTGAATCTGAGGCTTTTATTGTACATATACAGATAAATCTGCTGAATATTACACTCCTTTCAGTAAGTCTCCACCAGTCTGAAGATGCATCACATATTGCTTTTTTGATATGTATATTCACTGATATGCTGAGATCGCATTTGTATGTTACCAACATTGTGTTTTAACTTGCTGTCTTTGACATCCGTGGGTCCCTGGCCTTAAGACTTGTCTCTTCCTCAATACTCAAAATTTCCTAAGTAACAAAAATTCTCATTCAAACATTTTAAGAAAGTTATCACCTTTAACAATAGACAATAATGTAAAAGACTTCCCATTACACTGTTCAAAGAGATTGGTATTTAAAGACATTTTTTAGATAAAAAAATCTGTATTATGCGCAAGCTATTTGCACACTCAAAATTGCATTCCAGTTATTCCATGACAACACTAACACTTTGCATCTAATTTTTTCTTCCTCAAAATTTTGCTCAATTTTATCTGTGCAGATCTCTTTCTGGCTATTCATATTTAAAGAGCCTTTTGAGACCGTTTTGAAAATTCAGCCACTAATGAGAAGGATGATTAAGAGGCCTAGTAGTTTGCTACTAGCATATGGAAAAGTGAAAGTTTCCATCTGCATACCTATTTTTATCTCTCTGTTTCTTCTCCTGCCCTTAAAGTAGAAGTATAACATTAGGTAATCTGCCTTGTTAGAGCATTGGAAAAGCAATCTGAAGTGGGAAGCTTCCTATGATTGCTGAGTGAGCCAGTCCAGAGAAGTAGTGGCTTATCTGCCCGTTATTATCTTTGTGCTATAGTCTATCATAGAATGAGCACTATAGCTGTGTTAACTGACCCGTTTGAATTTAAATTAGTATTTTTTTTGTCAAAATCTTTGAGGATATTTCAATTTCATTTACACTTTGGGTAAATGAAGATGCATACAAAGATGTCATATATTAACAGCAAGTACATTAACTGATAAGTGTTATAAGTTACTCATCTCTTCCAAGTTCATACATTTAACTTTTGACTTTGATCCTATCACAAATGAAATGCATTTGGCAATTACTTGTGAATATTCAATGCAGTACATCAGGCTTAATCTCCAGCATCCAAGGTTAAATCTGCTAACAGTTTCTTATTAAGCACAAGACAAAAAAAAGTAAAAAAAAATAATTCCATCTTCCGTTGGAACTCTGCACTTCAATATATTTTTTACGACAAAGACTATCCAATGCTTAGGAGAATGAACAGACTCAAGAGTAGTGATAATCTGAAAATTCAAATAGGGTTAATGTTGGGTTCAACTTAGAGAAGACATTAATTATTCTTCAACACAGCAGCAAAATTACAACCATTTCCACATTAAAACAATAGGCATACCACAAAACCCAAACAGTCAAATTCTGAAGTACTTGCTCTGAATTTCTTGTCTTTAGGTTGGTCCCAGCAAAAAGTCAGTGTGTCATATCCAGATGGCCAAGTTAGCTTTTGCTTTAGAAAAAACCTATATTAGCTAGACCAGATATGGTAGGCAAACGAGAGCGCTTCTGGCAGGAAATTTTATTAAACTTAAAAAGGGAGCAAGGAATTCAAATTTGAACAATTGGTCATTGCCTGCCCTCACTTTTGTGTTGCCTCCTTCCTGAAAGGCCAGAAAGAGACCAAGGTATGATACAGTATCTGCAGATGGGATCTTTCAGTGAGCTCCAGGAATATGCATCAATGGACTGAAGGAAATTTCTGAATTCTCTCACTGTGTACTGCTTGACCGTGTCTGAGTCAGGCAAACCACACCTCAGCACCCAGCATCAGGCCAATTTCAGTCAGAATAGCCATAAGAACTTAGAGAAGTTTGAATTGTGTAGCCTTCCTACCTCCTACAAAACAATGCCTGCTCATTACTGTAAGTTATGAGTTTCAAATTAAAATATCTAATGACATTTCTTAAGTACAAGTAGTTCTATGAATTTTAAGCCACTGTAGATTATTACTAGTCTGAGTATAACTTTGGAAAGAAAAGGGAGGGAAGGCAGGTATCCTTTGTCCATTCTACTAGCAAGTTTCTGCATTTATTTTACTAGATCTTAATAATATATTCAAGAAGTATTTACACAATTTGAATCAAATATTCTTCTGAACATCAATCTAGCAATCAAGTGTGTGTGTTTTCAGGGAAATAAAAAGCCACAAAACAACAACAACAAGCAAAAAATAAAAACCACACACAACAGCCTGATCAATATTGCTTGCCTGGGAGCATGAATAATAGTACCAATAGTACCAACAGTACCAAACAGAAAGCTACTTCTGGAAAGTCTAGAGGGATGGATTTTTCTTATATTGCAAATATAATACTCTGTCCAGAACAATATATATAGCACAGATGATACAATAAACTGAAAGCAGGCTTCAGAGTGGCTTACTTACCAGAAAGGTAAGAAAGGAGTAGCAAGCAACTACTGAACTATTTCAGTATCTGAAATACATTTTAGTTAGTATGACGCAGTAAATGAACTTGCCTAATTTCAGGTAAAAGGGAGATAAAACTATGCTTCATCTCAGAATGCCTATAGACAAGGAATAGTATTTCCAATTTGATTCACCTATTTCCTCTTGAAAAAATATTGCTATATGAAGCCAGTTACCATATATTTGCATTTTAACAATGCTTATCATCAAGTTTGGACTACAAGAAGCAACCCTGCCCTTTCTTATATAAATCCAGTCAGGCAAAGATTTAGTTTCATTGGGCCTGTAAGCCATCTAAACACAATCAAAACATTGATAGACACTCATTGGTCTGAGGGTGTTTTTTTTGTTTTGGTTTGATTTTTTTTTTTTTTTTTTTGTTGTTTTTTGTAAGCACCACCAGCTGTTACAGCTGCTCTGAATCTACCAGTTCATCACAGTGATGTTTCCTAGGATGCAAATATGAACTGATGCAAGTATGATTAGGCTGAGAATTTTACAGCTGACTTAATGGGGAGATGACAACTGAAGTCAGGCATTACCTGCCAGTTAGCACTATTCCTAAGTCAGCTCATTTTTGCAAACTGGTGAGATATTACAGGAGACAATTTCCCAGTCTAACTGTATATTCAAAACACCATCTATTAAGTATTGTTGCATCCTCACTGCTTCACACATAGCCATTGGGACTTGTTGCTACAAGCAGCACCTAATATCCTATGGAATCATTTGGTAAACAGGCATGCTGTTTCAGAGCTGCATAGCACTGCAGCTTTTTATCTGGGGTATGTGTTTCAGTGCCTCCCAAATCTCTAGTGCTTAACCTTCACAAGTAAATCTTTGAGGTATGAATAAGATACTGAAACAAAGGAAAAGTGGTCTTAACTATATTTAGGCATATAACTGTTTTTTAAAAACTTCATGATGTCCAAATCCCATTGATTTCAAAATGAGTTAAGAGCCTAAACATCTTTACAAATTGGCCCCAAGTGAGTTGCCACAGAATATAGATGAGGCAGTTCAACTACGGTATGCCCAGGACTATCTGCAACAGGATACATTTAGCGGCACCACAAAATCTTAGAAACAGAGAACAACAGGAGCAACATTTTATGGAGAAAAGCTGAAGCAAGAGAGCAAGAACCAGTGGAGAAGGCAAGTCTAGAGACTGTCCAGGGGACAGGAAACAGAATGGATGGACAGTTAGATACAAGCAAACCAGGCAGCAGCAGTTCCTGCCATAATGCAGTATGCTAAGATATCCTGTCAAACTAATGACACCTGAGGGTGCTACTCTGTGTCAGAATCTGACTAAATATTTAAGTATCCATTGGAGAAAGCACTAAGCAACATTCCATGTCCTTGAGATACCATTAGGGAATTCTCCACAAGCATCGGGACTTCGTCGAAGTAGAAATTTAGAAAACAAAGGTTATAAAGGTAATACTGCAAACCAAGTAAAGTTAAGTACTTGTTCAGTTTGCTAAATTTATATAGCATATATAAGCATATAAGCATATATATATATAGCATATAAGTAGACTATTTCCAGGCAGATCTTAAGACTGGGGGGAGGCGGGGGGGGAAGTGCAAGCAATATTTTTATAGCTCTTACAATTGAAGGAAACAATTTGTTGGATGGTTGGTATAAAGCTAATGATATTAATTTGTAAAGTTTCCATGAGAAAGAAAGACTGAATGGAGCAGCCTGAATCTTTGTATATAAAGAGGCTAACTTTCTGAATAGAGGACTAGAAAATCATCAATAAAATATTATGTAGCATAACAGTAACTGAGATACTAAGGTATCAAATATAAATAAAGAAAAAGAGAAAGAATGTTTCATTTGTTTACATGTCCATGATAAAGACTGGGTAACATGAAGGATAAATTGGAAATTCTCACTGATGAGAAATTGATACATATATAATTGATATTATTGATGCTGGTGGTTACTGGCATTGAAATCACTGATTATAATCCATTTAAATTAGTAAGCAGATGGAAATTCATTACTTGTTCCAAAGGTCCAAGAACCTCAAAATCATAGTTATAAATGCATATTTCATGCTCTAACAAGCCCAGGAAGGCTCATCTCTGAATCAGCCTACAGAACAGGAAGAACCGTTTCTTCAACACACACCTGGAATCATAGAATCATAGAATCATTAAGGTTGGAAAAGACCTCTAAGATCATCGAGTCCAACCGTCAACCCAACACCACCATGCCCACTAAACCATGTCCCTAAGCACCTCATCTACACGTCTTTTAAATACTTCCAAGGATGGTGACTCAACCACTTCCCTGGGCAGCCTGGTCCAAGGCCTGACCACTCTTTCAGTGAAGAAATTTCTCCTAATGTCCAGTCTAAACCTCCCCTGGCGCAACTTGAGGCCATTTCCTCTCGTCCTATCGCTAGTTACTTGGCAGAAGAGACCAACACCCACCTCGCTACAACCTCCTTTCAGGTAGTTGTAGAGCGCGACGAGGTCTCCCCTCAGCCTCCTCTTCTCCAGGCTAAACAACCCCAGTTCCCTCAGCTGCTCCTCATCAGACTTGTGCTCCAGGCCCTTCATCAGCTTCGTTGCCCTTCTCTGGACACACTCCAGCACCTCAATGTCCTTCTTGTAGTGAGGGGCCCAAAACTGAACACAGTATTCGAGGTGCGGCCTCACCAGGGCCAAGTACAGGGGCACGATCACCTCCCTGCTCCTGCTGGCCACACTATTTCTGATACAGGCCAGGATGCCGTTGGCCTTCTTGGCCACCTGGGCACACTGCCGGCTCATGTTCAGCCGGCTGTCAACCAGCACCCCCAGGTCCTTTTCCTCCGGGCAGCTTTCCAGCCACTCTTCCCCAAGCCTGTAGCGTTGCCTGGGGTTGTTGTGGCCGAAGTGCAGGACCCGGCACTTGGCCTTGAACCTCATACAGTTGGCCTCAGCCCATCGATCCAGCCTGTCCAGGTCCCTCTGCAGAGCCTTCCTACCCACGAGCAGATCAACACTCCCGCTCAACTTGGTGTCATCTGCAAACTTACTGAGGGAGCACTCGATCCCCTTGTCCAGATCATTGATAAAGATATTGAACAGGACTGGCCCCAGTACTGAGCCCTGGGGACCACCGCTCGTGACCGGCCGCCAACTGGATTTAACTCCGTTGACCACAACTCTCTGGGCTCGGCCGTCCAGCCTCTTTTTTACCCAGCGAAGGGTACACCTGTCTGGGCCGTGAGCCGCCAGAATGTATGGCTCAGCAGCATGTTAGGAGAACTTCATTATGGAAGACTGGCCAACGATCTCATGCAGCCAGAGTAACAAAATGTTATTAAGTTTTCAAAACACAGGTAACACTGCAACTGATGCTATTCTGGACTTTGGTGGTCATTTAGAGACTAATCATCCTGACCAATTTCTTTCAACATGAACAAACAGGTAGCACTCCCCATCTTCAGTGCTTAGGAAGGGTCTCTTTCCCTCAAAATAAGAAATCTGTTGGCCAGCAAGAAAAGCTTAGAAAAATAAGATTGAAAAATCAAAGGTTTCTAAAGACCAGAATATTAAAAGATCCAAATTTATGATAGTACTAAAAAGAGACAACTTCATTTCAGTGATCAGGTGAAGGTGGAAATTGGATTAATAAAAAAAAAGCAAAGAGGATAGGAAGTAATATAAATTAAAAGTTATGAAGCATGGAAAATTGATCAGGTAAAATAGAGATAGTGTCTTTAGCCCAGCAAATCTTAAGATATTTAAGCATATTCTTATTTTTAAACTTTGATTTTAGGATTAGTGGTACAGAAAAGCTTTAATAAGTTCTGTTCTCCATGTTTCAATAAGAAATACAGCCATGTCAATCCATTCTGTCTCAATTTGAATTTAGGATCCTCTCTGAGACAGTTGGACTGCTAAAATTAAGTCAATTCTGTCATTTTTAATTTGGCATAAATTTTGGAGGGTTTTTTTCCTCCTAGGTACAATCAGCCTTAGCATGTGGTTCTAAATAATTTAGTGTAATTTCATGAAATGTAGAAACCCCATATAAAGGAGAAAAAAAATACCTGTAGTATATACACAATACCAAATGACATAATTCATAGCATAATGCAATAAGAAAAAATACAAACAGTAATGCTTTGTATGAAAAAAACCCCAAAAGTCAGGATAAGTTGTTGCAGAGGAAGATGACAAAATAATTTGTTTACAATGAGTTATTAGGAAGGATGCTAAGGAAAGCTTACCAAGGATACACATTATAAAAATGAGAAAACCTAGAAGAAAAAAACCAAAACTACAAACAAACAAAAAAACCCCAAAGAGTACTAAAGGAGAGGAGGCAGAGGAAATCTCTTTTCTGCTAGCATTAATTTTCTAATAAATCATGGAAAACTGGAGAAACTCCAGAAGATTAGAAGAGAGCCAGTGTTGTGCCCATACTAAAAATGCCAAGAGGGATGAATCAGGTAACCACAGGCCAGATGCCCAACTTCAGCTCTTGGCAAAATAACAGAAAGCTGCTGCAACAGTCTGACAAATTAAAGTATAGAAAAATACTTAATTCCCAGCTACATGATTTGAGAGACAATTGGTGTGGACAAAAAGCTTGATTTTATTCTTTCAAAAGATAACAAATTTGGTTGATGAAGGTAATTGCCTACATGTAATAAACTTAATTTTTGCAGGGCATCAAGAATGAGTACAATTCAGTATTGTACTCCATCCATGCAGAAAAAGGTAGCTGATCGCTCTGGAGGGTCAGCCCTTGAATTCCTGGGGTTTCCTGCTTTGAAAGAATGAGTGATAGAGCTACAGCAGAGCTGAGAGATTGGAGCAGCCCTGCAGATATCTGTGTCTGGCTGTCTATGCTTAACATCTGACTGTCCAACTGGTGAGCAAACTTGTAAGAAATAAGTCAGGAGTTTGCTTCAGATCTCTTTTTCACAAAATAAATAATAATAAAAAAAATTTGCATAGAAAATTACTTGGTCAGAATATTTCTGATTCAGAGCTTTGCTCAGAATATTTTTGAAACAGGAAGGAAGAGGAGACTTCTGTGGGCACCACTGAAAACTCCAAAAGGGGAATTCTGTATCCAGCTTCAATACATGCATTATAAAAAAGTTTAAATATTTTTGCCCTATCCTGTCCAGGGCGAAATGGAGCAAATGACTTACAGGGTAGACAAATTAAGTGTCTCTCTAGCTGCTTGTCTTGAAATAGACTGAGAGGAAGTTTGCTTGTTATATTTAAGTATTCACTCACAACGAGAGAGGCACTAAGTACAAAAGAGTTTTTTAACAAGGAGTAATGGAAACCAATAGCTAAAAGCTACAGCCACATAAACACTAGCTGGAAATAAGACACAGTTATCGTGGAGATGGTTCATAGCATAGGATAATTCAGGCTGGAAGAGACCTCAATGATTATTTAGCCCAATCTCCTGTTAAAAGCAGGGTCAGCCCTGATGTCGGAGAGGATCACTCAGGGCTTTATTCAGTCAGGTCTTGAAAACTTACAAAGATGGAGACTGCAAAACCTCCTTGGGCAACCTGTTCCATTGCTCTTAATTACTATCAGGGTTGAGCATAGAGGTGAAGATGTACTTTAGTTACACATTATTTTCTGAATCGAAAAAAATATCTACAATTATTAAAAAAGTATTAGAGTCATTCAAGAATGAAAATGAAATGCTCCTTCTAAGAAAGTAGCAGCTGAAAAATAAAGATAGTAAGTATATCTCTGAATGATATAGTAATTTTATTTTACACTCATTCTTTCCTCCTAATACAATCACATAGGCATCCTAGAGTAATCTGGGACATTAGCTCTTTGCAATGTCATATAAACTCTTAAGATCAGATATTCGACTTTTTTGACAGACAATGATGGTTAAGTAACATTAGATACTGAAGACGACACTGAAGTATAGGGGAACTACATTATCATCCATGACTTTCTAAAGAATTTCTTGAGACAATGGTTTTTGCTTTATGTCATACAATTTGCCTTTTCAAAAGTAACTGAGACAATTTGACATGAGGAGGCCTTAGTCACCAGTGAATTTTTGGTTGAAAACAAAAAATGTGTTCCTATACTGTTGAAAAAAAATGTAACCAAAGCACAATCAAGGATATTGAATGCATCACTCTCTAGCCTATCAGTATGCATGAAGTCAGCAATGTGAGGGCAGGTTATTAAATAATTTTGATGTAAATTCTTAAGACATAAAAAAGGGGAAGAATATAAGCAGCTCAAAGGATGTGAACTGCTCTTATTCCTCTGACAATATAAGATTATATTTTGTAACAGTAAATAGTTTCTTACAAAGACCTGTCCTGTTTTCAGTACGGGGTTTTGGGATTGTTTGGGGGCTCTTTTTGCTTAGGGTTTTGTGGGTTATTTTGCTCCTCCCTCTTAGTGCCAGAAGCATGTCTCATAGCAGACATTGCCAGAAAAAAAAGCAAGGAATAGCTCTTGACATGAAATGAAGAGTTAAAAGTATCTATGGGGGAAAAAAAGAAAACCCCAAAACACTATAGCTTCAAAAAAGGTGAAATTTTCAACCAATTACTCATTCCAATCAAACTTTCAAGGCATTACAGATGTACCGCTTCATGTGGCTTACTTCAAAATAAAAGAGTCTTAAATTGTGAATCATTTAGTGCTACTTACTTTGTGCAACCTATGAGATGTCTGCCACTTGAAACTGCCCACGACTTTAATAATCAATTGGAGAATGCAGCCAATCAAATTTCACCCCACGATAGTTTCCAAGGTAACCAACAAAGATACCGACATGGACTGCACGCAGTGAAAAGAAATGCACAAAAAACGCTGCCGCATTTCCACTTTTTTCAATACTTTGAATTGTATATTATAAAATGCTACAAAAACTAAATCAGTATTGACAAAACCAGTAGCAAAAAAACAAAGCAGAATTAAAAGCAATGAAGCACTTCTGCCTTCAGTGACTCAGAAGGCTACAGAGCCTTCTTGAAGCTCTGCTTCTCATAAACTACAGTATGGACCCCTCCCTTCACTGGTGAACCATGGAAAATGGGAGCAGCATCTCATTATCACAATTAGGACACCTTCTCTGTTTTGTCCCTGTAAATACTTTATTAAATTGATATTTATTTGTCAGTGATCCATGCAGAAGTGAACCGCCTTTGTCATGATGCAGTATAAGACACTGATTTTTACATAGTTTTATACTAGAACTTTAAGTTGTCAGCCAAAAAAAATCCCAAACCCAAACAAAAAAGATCAATAGTACTTCAGTGTAAAGGAGTCGTCGTCAAACTACTCATTAGAAAAGCTCTCCCTCCCCTCTCTTTTCTCATCGCATCCTGTCATTCAAAGCAGAATATGCAGGTGAAAAAATGTTGGGGTTTTTTGTTTGGTTGGTTGGTTTTTTTCCCTTCATGCTGACACCAGAATTTCAGGTCCTAGTTTCTTTTAATTAAAATATCTCAGAAAAGCATGATCTTGGCAAAATGAATCTCCAAGAGCCAAACTAAGCTTCTATTACTTAAAGACTTAAAACTGGGATTTAGCAATACACAGGTTCTGTAACAATAGCACTGAGCATCGTTGATACATATATTGGGACCTTTTTCAATGGTTATTATCAAGTATAAAGTGCTTACACCCGATAATGGGCTCCGATATAGGAAGGTTTTCCTGAGAAGCATCTGGACACAGCTTCTCTAGCTTTGAAGTTTTCCTGATCAGAGATTGTCAGTCATGTTTCTTAGTACAAAGCCACACAGTAGATAGACATCACATTCCCCAGAATCTAATATGATCCCAAGGCTTGCTTTTTCTTGTGAATTCATCAAAAAACGGATCTTTGACTTCCAGAAAAAAGGAATGCTTTTTCCGTCAGGAAAAAGCTGTTTTGTCTATAAGGCTGCCTTCTACAAAAAAACCAACCAACCAAACAAAAAAAACCACACTCCCAAACAACAACAACAAAAAACAAACCAGAAAAACCCAAACTAATACACATACACACACACGCACACGTGACTGGAGTCACTAGAACTATTTCTCTCTGCCCTCTGATTATCATACCTTACAGGGCAATTCTTTGGTGGTTAGAAAGGAATATTTCTTGTTCATGAAGACAAATCCTTCATGAAGACATTTAATTATCTTTTGATTTATAAAGTGCTGAATGACACAAGCTCTTTGGTGATGCTTGTGAAACTCACTCTTCAAGCTCACAGATTGGTCTGAGTGGTTTGAAATGTACTACAGACTCAAATGATTTTTAATGATTTTAGTCAAACTGGTTAGGTTATTAAATTTAACAACTGTGCAGTAGTTGCTAAATATTTTTAAATGCAATAATACTTTTCAATTATTGAAAAATTTAACGCTAGCGCTCTCTAAGATAACCAAATGTATAAGCATTAGAGTAGATCAGAAGTTGGCAATCAAGTTCTAATTTTAATTACATGTACTTCATATTAAATCTTGCTGTAAGATAAAATGGTTTCAGAACATAGCCCTAATTCATTTATATTCTACAACCCTTGTGAAAAAGAGGCACAGTGGAATCAACTTCCTACATTATTTAATAAACAGCTCTGTAAATGAAATGAAAGCCAAATTTTGAAAGCAAGGTGCAGGCAATGAGACTGCAATAACCTTTGTTTGCACATGCAGACAGGGTAACTACATGCTTAGCCATCTGTCTGCAGAAACACCAGCTTTTATTCTTTGACTCAGAAAATACAGTTTTGAAATTGTACCCTGAAACTTCATAGAATATAATAAAAAGTAGGATTTATTTTTATAGCCCTCATACTATATAGTAGTAAACAATAACAACATTTCTTGGAAATATAAAGATGCAATTCTTCTAGCTTGCCCATTTACTCTATATTTTCCCATCTATTCAGACTGCATGGGGGGGGGAAGAATGTGTTTATTAAGAATTTGTATGAGAACAGATTGACCCAAATGTCTGTTACCAAAATAGATTATATTAGCTAGAATGGAGTGTGTTGCTTCCATGCAATCAGCAACAGCTTTATGAAAATGTCAACTCTTATATATACATTCTGATGTAGGATAAGTCAAATTCTTTTTCAAGTCTGTAAAATAAATACGTTAGAAATACTTGCTTTGTACTATGAGAACAGAATATAACTCTCCTAGAAATACTATTCTTGGAATCCGTTTCTTTCAATGCTGAGTTTTGTTTATTACTCTTGGTAGACTATCAAAATAAACCAACCAGTTTCAGACAGTCCTCTCAAGTCATTAATCATTATGATTAGCAGATAGGCAGTTGCTATAATCAATAGTGTCTCCTGATAGACCAGTCTAGAGCTCCTTGAGTCTGGTGAAATCAACACTGAGCATAAGAATACAGCAGCTCATTCACGTAGATTTAGGTTAATATATAGTTCTGCTGTAGATTGCAAAGGATAGGATAGGTCTTTTGTTCTGAAAACCATTGCAGTGCTTACATTTCATCTTGCATATCAGAAGGAATCCCTGGGTACCAATGACGCCAAAACATTTAAGTCTATGAAGATATTAAACCTGAAACGTGTTGCAATTTCCTCTAACAAAGATGGTGCAACTTGCTGTATTCCACTTTTTAATTTTTTTCTTAACCGTTTGTCATTTAGGTTTTCATTTAAATGCATCTCTATAAGGGCACATAGGGGAGAGAAAGGCCTATTTTAGTCTCAGTAACTTACAGCTATTTCACTTTTATCCACAGTCTTCTAATAATTAGCTAACACAAGAGCAGCAAAGCTGTAAGATCTGGGTTATATAAAAAGTTACTGTAGACTTGAGTGTCCCTTTAGTAATGATCTCCAGAATGTTTCATAGTGCCACAGAATCATTTGGTAAACCAGTAGATGGTCATTCAATTCATGTTAGAAAAATATAGCAGAGGAAGAAACAAAACAAATAAAGAGAGAACCTCTTTTGGGTGTAAGCATCCCATAGCAGCTTATAGAGTAAACAAGGTCACTATCTCTGTGTATCATCCGTAAGCTATTTCTCTCATTAGACTCTCCTCCACACTTTTGTTTGCAATTGGTAAAACATTTACAACTCTATATTTATGTGTGAGTGATCAGTATATTGTTATTCCCTTCCAATAAAATCTTTTTGCAAGTCACAACTATTTAACCACCTTTTAATTGTTTTATATCTTTGTATGCAAAAAAAAATGCTACTGGCTCATCTATGAACTAGTAAGCGCTATTCTTGCTTTATGAGTTCACCCCTTACACCTTTCAGTTAATTTAGCAACATCACTTAAATTACCTGATATTTCTTTTACTTCCTGAATAGATTATCCCAAAACGTACTGGGAAGCATGCAAGTATTTACTGGGCATACTCACTTGCTTGCAAATTTATGTGCTACCTTTTCATCAATAATCTTGAAAACAGCATTTCCTTACTAAAATGCAAGTACCAACAAGCCATGGATAATGTTGCAGCAATGTTCCGTGTTTTATATGAAATTATATCTTCAGACACCCTTAATGATTAATAATAAAAAAAACCCTCTAGCCTGAAAACTCAACATTAAAGTATGAATAAGTTTTTGTAGGCTATAAGCGTCCCGGTTTTATATGAATTGATTCATTATAAGAATAAACAGTACTGGTCTGAGATCATACTAGCACTCTCGCTAATCTTATCCTTCAGTCATATCTACCTTTTTTTAGAGTGAATATTTATATGTATTATGAAGCCATGCATATTTTGCGCACAGATTTAACATATTATATGATGCATTTGGTACCCTCTTCCATCATTCAGTCAGATAATATAAAGAAAAACAAATGATAATATCAATTGAGACTAGAAAGGGAAAACACTGTCCCTTCTCCCCTTCGGTGTTCTGGCATAGCATCATGACAGACGGTTGTATATGAAGATATGTTTCCCATTGTGTTGGTTATATGAGTCATCTGTTAAATAAACCCATCAAAGGATTTGGATGCTTGTTTTAGAATTGAAACCGCAACAGTGGGGGCTTTATTCATCCTTAGTCCATACTACTGTATAAGCTTAAAAAAAGTAGAAAAGCTTAGTATATATATTTAAAAAAAAACAAACCAAGACAAAAAACAATACCAAGCATTATAATTTATGTCTCCTATTCTGTAGGAGTTTGTTACTTAGAAAATTAACAAAATTCTGTTCCTACAAAGAAACAGCTATATTTACTTTGATTCATGATTTGTTAATTTTACAAAATATAAGAATTGGTATTCAGCCAGGAATGTTTAATAGTTTAATCTCTGAATGAGAGGAAAAAGAAAGGGGAAAAAGGAAAGTTGATGAAAGTACTGCAGTTCTTACAAAATTAGTTATGACAGTGAAAAGTAATACCTACAGATGTTTCTAACAGGTCACACTGACTAAATGTCACAAACAATTTTAATATCCCCATTGAAAAACAGTTTCCAAGGTTGAAACTCTTATTAATTTGAGGACTAGCCTTAAAAATGTGATTCTCTTCCAGTACTGGAAAACAGAAGTCTGCCCATAGTTTTAACAGATTTCAGCTATTCAACTGCCTTTGGGCCAGATATTTAAAGTGCCTAAAGATGCAGAAGATACATATGGGATTTACAGAAGTGACTAAGTGAAATTCAGTGGGAAGTAGATATTGCTGTCTAAATTGCCTTTAAATAATTCTGTTAAACATCTGACTGTATTGTCAAAGCACCTAAATAGATCTTCCCTTAGTAAACCCATCTTGTGGTCTTCAGCATTGCTGGACAACGTGTCTAGTCATTATAGATCTTTCCTTTTTGTCTAGCAATCACACCAGCTTTGAGATGTTAAGAAGCAATGGGTCATTTGGAAACATTATTTGAAGTAACTAAAAAGTACAGAGTGTCTTGCAACCTGGAAGTCATATTCCATTGAAGTCCCCCAAATTCAAAACCAGAATGTTTTCAAATTTTCAATATATAGCCTGCCCTGTACAAAATGAAGTCTTCATTTAGTTTCACTACTTTCAAAATAAAGTATCTTTTACAATTATTTGATTACATTCATTTCATCATCACTTTCTTGTGATCATGTTACACCGAATGATGTCCCAGGGTGGGGGGAAGAAGAAGAGGTGAGACTATCATAACACACATATCCGAGGGGGCAAATGTACTTCTGGATTTCTTAATTCAGATTCAATTTACGATCTAGTAAGAAAGTTATTTTGTTATTATTGGACTTGGTTTTTTGAGAGAAAAGTATGTATTAAGGCATCTTTCTCATCAGGCTGTGTCCTGGGAGCTCTGACTGGCTGATGGGACACGTGCAAGCAGAATGGCTTCTGCATTCCTCCCTCCCTGCTGCAAGGGCCAGATACCCATCACTCACCTCTTTACTTCCCATTTCAAAGTCTCCTTCAGATCAGAAAATGATACTGTAAAACGGGAAACAAGTAAGGACATGTGCTCCTATCAGACAGATTTGATGCAACAGAAAGGACTTTATTTTCCCCATTAACAGTACCCTCTGCCTTGTGTTACATGACTCAGCTGTGGCCAATTACACTGGGACTTTCTGTCTCCAGCCACTGAAAACTTGTTTGAGAGACAAATACTGCTAAAATAGCATCAGCCTGTATGTGGTCACTCAGAGTCAACACTTCATACTAAAATGGTGTAAAAAAGAATCAGTGTGTTACCCAGAAGAAGGGCTACTTGCAAGGTAGGTAAAATAGACACTTAGCAATGAATTACGATTAACAAGCTTCTTAATTTTCAAAGGCACCTGCCCATCAAGTTTTGATAAAAGAGATCAAATCTGCTATAGGGAGTTGAAGTTCAGGGTGAAAGCCTGCAGAAAACTGTTCAGAACTCAGCAAGGTGGATTTTTAAACTTGTTTTTTTGTAATCTTTTTTAAAAGATGTTTTAGTTTTATAAAAACAGATTCTAAAATGCATACCCTTCAGGTATCCTAGTTATAATGTATGGCTTTCCCTTCCAAGGGTTTTGTTATTCTCACCTGGAGAAAGGAAGAGAAGCAATTTCTAATGCTCTCTGAAACTCCAGAAGAAAGTGTTAACCATTCAAAATTAGGTTCTGGTCCTACACATTCATCCAAAAAGCCTAGCTTTTCCACTCATCTTTCTCAGCCATAGATCTGGCAGCAACAAATGGAATTTCTGCTTCCAAATAAGTTGCTGGCCATCATCTGAGAAAAGGATGACTATATAGATCTAAGGAAACGTTTGCAGGTTTTGCGCACTGCCTAAGTTAAGTACTTCCAACAAAAAAATACTGCTGGGAAGAGGTGATTCTATTGCAGCTTATAAAACCAAATCTGATTAAGTTTTGCTGTCATAGGTGAATCTCCGCTGTCAAACTTTCCCATGATCAAGAAAAAGATATCTGCTGTAAAAATGGGAGTAATGAAAATGTTTCAAATAAAAGATCTTAAAACAACCTATTACGCACCAGAGTACTGGAGAAGTCTCCACATATTCACGTTCCATGACCCTATCTACTGATGTAGATAAACAGTCTTGTTATTCACCTCAAATACTCTTGTGATGACATAATTGCAGTAAGAATTTAGTAAATCTCTGCATAATGCTTATCCTGAGCCCATTAATGAGCTTCGTTAGTAACGTGGCAACTTTAGCAACTTACAAATGTGCTCCATTCTGCTCATGCCAGGGAGAAAAGCAACACTTGAAATTGGACACTTTCAAGCTACCACAAACTGGGAAAGGGAAGGATGACAATGCATCAACAATCCAGTTGATTGATATAAGAATTGGAATTGTAGTTCTGGATTCCTGGAACTTCACTTTTTTTTTTCTTTTTTTACATTCAAAGTCATAAATATAATGGCAGGATAACTATGTGCACAAAGTATCTTTAGCTTAACTTTTTAATATTACTAAAAAGTAATAAAATAAACCAGTAGGGGAAGCATTATCTCATTTTTTCTAAGCAACAAATTTAGAGATTTTGATTGGGATTGGGAGACTCAAACTGGAATCTTGAACAAAACCTTTGTAAGATGATAGAGTTGAGAATTACAATGTAATTACTCTAAGGGTAGTTTTCCCTTGAGTTATGATTTATGGAACTTAACCCATGTTAGCAGATGTATAGCAATTTCAATTGGGGTAAAAAAAAATCTTAAACAAGAAAAAATATTTTCTTCTCTTAGGCCAAAATATTTGGTAGCACTCAATGTGAATAAATGGTTAACTGGCATCTAAGAGATGGGTGATATTTAATTTTAATTTCCACATCCAAATGCCCTTAAACATTTAGAAATATGTACTAATTAAAATATTTTTGAAACCTGAAGGCACTCAAAATATTGCTATTAGTCTTCAGACACACAACAGTGTTCTATATTTAAAAGTGAAAGACTCCTGTGTTCAGGACAGCGTATCTTACATATAAAATATTCTAATCAGTTTTAGTTCCTTTAATGTAGTAGCATTATGTATGCGATTTGGAGGGCAAATCCATGAATTATCAAAAACTGGATATTTATAACACTGATAAGTTTATGTACAATATTTACTTAAATTCCCACTTCACAAGGCTACAACTCAGGGGCTTAAGCTCAACAAAGCTATTTTGTTTTGCCTGGGAAAGCAGAAGGCTTTAAGGTTGTTTGGAGTAAAAGGAAACGGGAATTTTGGGAATTGACTTCCATATGATATATTAAGGGTTGATCCATGTTCTCAAAAGGGAAACATTTCAACGGGCTTCAAATCAGGCCATAAACTACTGAACTTTCTAACAACCTTATTTCCTGGAAAATTATTTGTATTACTGTGCTAATAAGTTTGCAAATGAATTCCTCTACTACATTCTGTTGGAGATGAGAACATTGAGAAAAAGAGGAATTTTTCTATAAGTCCAAACAATTAATATTTTTCCAGTAATTAATTTATTTGTGATGCATTATGGAAATGTTTCTTTTATTTGGAGGCTAAATTGTTAGTCTGAAAATACATGGCATTTAAAAAAAAAAAAAAAATCTTGCACTACTTATCTGGATTTCCTCTTCTTTCCCTCCTCCTTTCTCCCTCCCTCCCCTTCAGAATTTGGGATTAAACTCTCTATACAACAGTAAACAATAAGGATTTACCTTACCACCTTCTGCATTAACTCTAAAAGAAAAGTGAGCTTCAAATCACATACCAGATCCTACATAATTCTTTATTTATTAAGCAGAATAATAGTCTTTTATTTGGATTTTGGTTTACCAATTACCCTTTCTAAAATGCAAAATCCAAAATCTCAAATACTTTTCTTAAAACTTTTTCGCAGCTTCCTGCTTTCTCTTGAAAAAGTCATATTAAAGGTTCATTACTTGATAAATATTTCATAATTTTAAGTTTGCTTATAACCACAGAAAAGCTGTAGACAGATTTTCAAAAAAAGTTACCTTTCACACATTGTTAGAAAAATTCAGGAGTACCGAACTTGTGTACACCTCTTGAAACGGTTTGCTTCAACATCTTCACATTATGACTGAGTTTCTGAAGATACTGAGTTAAGCTAGAACACTCTTCTGAAAGTGACTGGATATTCTCTTAAAAAACTAGACCATTTTAGCTTTCAGTTTGGACATTTCAAAGCAGAAGACAATTTTGATAATTCTGGTGATTATATCATTGAGTTCCAAAATAAAAGCAATGCTAACATCCAGTGCTTTCTTTCTTACCCTAAATGAGTTCTCTTATAGATGGGATAGTCATTGTTTTAGGAATGAGGAAGAGATTTGTTAGGAGAATTTGCTTATGTTGCAAAGGCTCCTGAATTCTAAGTGTTCTCACAGCGTGGAGGTGTTCTTTAAATAAGGAAAAGTTAATCTGAATTTTCAAGTCTCCTTTTGTCCCATTAACACAGTTTCAGGAGTTAAAATCTTTCTCATTTCTCAGAAGAATAAAATTTCAGTACCTAAACTGTATTTTCTGACAAAGCTGACAAAGAAGCAAGAAAAGACCCTAAGCCTGAGATACTGAAGCTGAGAAAAATCAGTTAACTTGAATACATACAAGTATGTTGACCTGTATTGAACATAAATATATAAGTGTGCTCAAAGAAATAACTGTCTTTATAGGGACTGAAGTATGCAAGTTGCATAGGTGTAACTATAGACAACAACTATTAAAGATATACCAAAAAGGTCATACATTTTTCTTCCAGTCCGCCTGCAACCTTCTTTTAGTTTTAATCATACTTCTATGCACTATCAGTTCTATTCCAAAATATCTATTTACTTCCTCAGTCATCTTTAGCATTATTCAAGAAATGTAGGTATTTTAATCATCATCTGAATAACTGGAAAGATTAGGGGAAAACAAACAAAACAAACACCACCCTCCACCACCCCAATTCTTTTGGTAGAGTTGTACTGAAAGAGATAAGGTAGTTCCTAAAAGGACTCCACAGATTCCAAGTTAAATCATTATCATACCATATCTCTAGTGTAGATCAGCTAACGATTTTACTGAACCGCATTTAAGCTCTATGTTTAATGTTTCATTAAATTGGATGATTTATTTGTGCTATGATCCTGGAAAAATTTTAAAGACCCATTTCTTATTGGAAAAATTAGAGATGGTAATAAGATTTAGAAAAAGTAGAAAGATCAGAAAAGCCTACTAAAAACATTTTTATTAGATTATTTAAATGTTGCTAGCAAGGTAATCACAGAATTGAGACTTTGCTTGCTGAATGACATTACAGGATTTTAAGAATTATGCAAAGACAGTTTCAGGTTTAGATGAGGCAAGTTTTGCAGAGAGGGAGAAAATTGCTCACACCTGTAGTATACACTGAATATCTCCTCAAAATGGGGAATATACAAGAGATTTTTATTAGGATTCTGTTTTGAGACAGAATTGCAAAAAGACAAATATCTACTACTTTCCTCAGTGTATACAGCTCAGCTATGTACATAGATGCTGCTGTTGACTGACCCAGTCAGAAGTTCAAGCTGTCAACAATTTCAAGTAGGACTTTCAACATAACATGCATGAATTACACTCTGCAAAACCAAAAATCAATCTATAAAAAGTACCTCGGAGAACAGGAGTACTACACAGGTGTTATCCTTTCATACCTTGCTGATTTGCAAAGCGGTCAGATCTCAAGAGGATTATCATAAATTCTGTAAATAATATATAACAGAGATAATAACTAGACTTCAAAACACAGTTCATGCTTCGCATTACAGAAGGGATGAGCTGTCCTTCATTAATGAATTCCTGAACAAAAAACACGGTTCTAGAAAAGCTGTTACACTTCAATCATATATTTCCCGGCTGTTGAATACCAGTTATTGTGTATTTTACCAAGAATAGTTGCTTTTTGAATACCGATTGGTCATTTTAATCTTTTGTTGTCTTCTGTATTTACATGAGTGAGAATCTGTAACATCACATAGAAAGAAATCATCCATCATACCTTAAGTCACTGTCCTTTCAAAGGAAAGCCTCATTTTAAGGCTCCTGCTCAGTTAGTAGATATGTAATTCTTAAATTTAAAGGCATGGATATGCTTTCCTCAGGAAAAGATATTCCATACTTCTGAGAGCAAAATCTACGGACTTCATAGTACTTCCATACGTAGCCATATTTTTGTATCTGGCTAGGGCCAGCTGAGGTAAGTTGTAATATTTGGTATGAGTTCTTGAAATACAATAGAATTCTAAACTCAATTTTGATGCACCTGGAATCTTCTGGCCTTGAAACGGTGCTGGTTTTGGCTGGGATAGAGTTAATTTTCTTCATAGTAGCTAGTATGGGGCTATGTAACTGTTACACGTGATGGAGCCCTGTTTTCCTGGAGATGGCTGAACACCTCCCTGCCCATGGGAAGTAGTGAATTAATTCCTTGTTTTGCTTTGCTTGTGCACGCAGCTTTTGCTTCACCTATTGAACTGCCTTTATCTCAACCCATGAGTTTTCTCATTTTTACCCTTCTGATTCTCTCCCCCATCCCACTGGGGGGGGGGGGGGGGGAGTGAGCGAGCGGCTGTGTGGTGCTTAGTTGCCGGCTGGGGTTAAACCATGACTGAAACCAAGGCTTTATTGCCGAGTATGTCAAGAAACACATATACATTAAGATAATCTGCATTTCAGCTGGTTATGTAAAATCCATCTTATTTGATTGTTAAAATAAAAATAAACTGCAAAATTCAGCAATTAGAGACCAATATAAGTTTCTTCATATCATAACCATCTTTATATCATTGTTACTGACTTTGGATCAAAATTAACAAATTATGAATGCACATCAAAACTTCAGTTTGATCATAGTTCAGATAGAAGAAAACACATAAATAGTAGTCTGATCATCATCTTGAAATAAGTAGTAAAATTTTCAGATTCTGTTCCAATTAAAAAAAAAAATCAGGATCATGCCTCCTAATGAGCAAAAGTTACTCATGTAACTATGTTCAGATAAAAGTAAAAATAAACTGGGAAGTTGAAGCAAGAGTTGAGTCAGATAACTGGTTGGATTCACATGCGGTTGAATGAACACCTGTATACATAGTTTTTGCTCAGATAAAAATATTTTAGTAAAATATGGCACGGAGTAAAGGCTGGGCAAAAAACATTCTTCTTGAATAGTACTCTACACTTAGTCAAATTGGGCTTCTGGTGTACCACAAAGAAGTAAACTTCAAGACCAGCAGCTGCCCTGCTAGGAATTTTTAGTGCTCCAGAACATGTGATCAACAATAATCATGCAGAATAGTCATGTAAATCTCAATTGGTCCAATGACCTACAGATGTCCAAGCCTACTTTCTTCTTTACTTACTTGCACAAGGAATTCAGCACATTGTGGATAAAGAAATGAGAGAACATGACCAAAATTTCCACAGCTGTGGAAATTTATAATGGCCATAAAAGGTAAAGTAACTTTCATAAGGGTATGGAAAATAATACACATTTTATTAAGGCAATTTTAAAGCACTAATGCCTCTACTTTTAGAGAATTTACCAGTGGAATTCCACAAGATTTGCTGCTGTAGTCATAACCGAACTGTTAAACTTTACAGACTGCTATTACAATAAATTAAATATTTTTGTAAATGCTTTAATAAGTGCATATTACTACTAATACAATTAATTAATGTTATGAACCAAAAACAAATTAATAAAAATCAATGATGCCTTAATACTCATGATCAATATATTTCATTTCTATTGCTACTCTCCAAAACCTTGCACCTATAAATTATAGGGCAGAGGAAGCTGAAAATAGGATTACTAACAATATATTCAAGAAAAAAAATACCTGATTCACATGCATATTATCTTAATTGGTTATTGCAGTAATTTAATATGATGCATAACATAAAAATTTAGCTGAGTGCTAAAGTAGTCTTAAAGTCTAGGTAACCACACATATCAATGCAGGCAATTGTGTAATATAGCCTCCTCCCAGTAGATGGAGATAGGAAAACAAATGAAATTGATGTATAGCAATCAACTTCTCTTCAACTTTTGTTGAACTTTCATTGTTTTGTTAGGTATCTGCATTTGTCAAAACCATTGCAAAACCTAGTTAGATCAGAGTTTTCTTTTATTAATGTTGGTTCTAAGAATACTTTCTGTCCTTCAGGTACTCAGAGTACATTCAGTACAAATACTTTTGAAACTACATTGTGGTAGAGCCCTGTGGGCTAATGAAGGCTCATTGCTACCCTGTCATTATTACACCCTATTCCCCTCCTTTCCCATTTTCACCTACAATTTCACATTCTCTGTTACACTCTGTGATATAGACTATTATTATTTCCTGTTGTTCATAAACAGTGTCAAATGCTGATTATGTAGTTTTATTGCTTTCTGGCATTTTAGTTAACTTGTGCAGACTGTCAGCAGCAATATGCATGAGGTAGATCAGAGGGGGTGGGGAGGAAGGTTAAGTTTCAAACACAGTAAGAGTTTCACTGATGACAAGACTGACTTTTGATGCAGTACAGGAAAACTGAACACAAATCACACCTTTCCTCCCACTTCTAGATAGGTTTTGTGTTATACATTGAGAAGATTTGGATTGTTTCTTTACTTTCTGGTAAACAGTATTAATGCACTAATATAAAATGAAGAAAAAATTGCAAGAATGGAAATTCCAGCTAGATAAATAGGAATAAAAATCCATAGGAAGATGGGTCAAACATTGGAACAGACTACCCAGAAAGGCTGTGAAACCCCATCCTTGGAAACACTCAAAACTGAGGTGGATTTGACCTTAGGCAAATTGATTTGACTTTGGAGCTGGATCCAATCTTTGAGCAGGGGGCTAGAACAGATGACCTCCAGAGGTCCCTTCCAACTTAAATTATTTTATGATTTTATGAAAGTATATTGCTCCTTTTCTTATCTCAGATATACCAAAAGAAAAGGTATAAATATGATATTAGGAAAAGGAAAAAGTAAAGTGACTTTGTATTTTTTAAATTTTCTAGGACATAATAGGAAATAATCAGAACAAAGAGGACCAAGGTCTGAAGATATTTTACCTGGGAAGATACATTAGTAAAACTAATATTTTTGTCTGTTGATAAAATGCTACTTGTCAGACAATGATAACTGGAATTATTTGGTAGTCTTTGGTTGCTGAAACTGACAGACATTCAAGAGTACTCCCACAGAAAGAATTTTTGTCTGGAATTTAGCTGTTAAATCTGCTGTTAATTTAAAAAATACATTATTGAGGAAAGCTGGGAATTCCCATGATATATTTGATTAATAATTTTCAAAGCTTCAGTAGACAAACGTTACCCCATCAATAAAGGCTGTCATGCAGTAGCACCACAAGATCCAATTTTACTAGGCAGTGTAGAAACTAAGATTATCAACAGACGTCTGGAAGCTAAATAATCTAAACCAGTAAGGCAGACACATAAGAGAAAGGAAGGACGAGGAAGGCAGTATCACTATTACCCTTGATTAGGAAAAGGCAAAGGTTTTTTTGCAATGGATTTTGACATTTGAATTTATGATGGACAGCAAAATCCAGAAACACGGACATTCTCTGCAAAACTTCCATTTTATTGCAGCCTTCCAAGAGGGCTTTCCTGATCTGTGGATAATGGCAGCCCAGATAATAAGACATGGCAAATGGCCACTCTCTCCAGAGCTGCTGTTGGAAAGACAGAAGCCCAAAGTCTTAGATCATGCTCTTCTATTTAGCAGACACTGTGAGGACCTGGGTCAGAAAAGCTTCAGAAGCCTACAGACGTTCCTCATAGGAAGAAGCCCGAGGTTCTCTGCAGCTGAGACAAAACTTAAGAGTTCCCTCAAAGTATTTATTTTGACAAACAGACTTCAGTACGAAATTTTATTATCATCAGAATTTTTCCATCTGGCTATTACTATAATTTGTCCTTCATCACAAGTGTGGACTTTTATACAAAGTTGTACACAGAAACAAATTTTAGTAAGACTTGGGCCTTTACGAGACTATCCCATCTTCTTGTCAGCTGTAGTCTTCTCATGAGGCAAGATTTATATATGCTATTTATCTCTCATGTATCAGTATTCTTGCATTTATGTGAGCTTAAGCATATGTGGTTGTAGGTTCACATTCAAAAATATTAGAATAGTACATGCAAGTAAGGTCACTACTAATAATTTCAGATTTCGGAGTAGCTAAGCTAAACAAGAAGCAGCTGAGGCTTCAAAGATGTAAAATGATGAGTCTGCAGGGAGACACTACATTTGGCTGGCATATAAAGGTGGACAGAACTCATTGGACACAATGAAGCTGGCAAAAGTTAACAGAGCCAAGTAATCTAAAATTACTGCTGTAGCATTTTTAAACACTATTTTTAAAGCAAAGGCTACCTGGGAAAAAGTTTAAAGTTTGGTGACAGAGAATTATATTCACTTAAACTTTGGGTAACAATTATGCAAAAAATAAGCACAATAATACACTATACAGATAGTGGAACTGCCTTCTCTGTTGAAAATTTATTGGGCAGAAGCTGTTCTTTATCCAATCTAGCTCCCATACATGTCAAACATACCAAACACAGTATCACAGTCTCATCAGTTCAGAAATTAAACACAACAGTTTTCATCCACTGATGACCAGTTTCATCCATTGATCTCAAGGCATTTCAAAGGGAATCAGAATCCTTCTCCCCATGCACTCAAGCACTGAGATTTTAGAAAGCTGAATTTATGTTAGGACCTTAACGCCACTATGACCCAACACACTGATTAAACTGAGAGGAATAGCATCTGTATCTTATTATCTACAACGGTAACGTTTGCACAGAGAAATCATGTTTGTGATTCAATTAGAAATACCAATACTGTCAGAAAGAAAGGACTGAGATTTCTAAATGGAAATAACGTGCTTACAAAATAATATAAGCATTAAGCAAGATTTTTTAAAATGCTACGAAAGTTTTGTGAGAAATGGAGAAAGGGTAGCTATAAAATTTGGGAAAAACAAATTAAAAGGACACATTACAGCAAAGGAAAAAAAAATAGTATATTCACAGAAGCTTGCATGCAGAAAGGAGGACACTGATCCAGAAATAATTATACTGGGAAATAGGATAAAGAGGATAAAAATAGCTGCCATTAAACTGCTATTTTTCCTCTAGTTGTCCTATAACATAATGTTTTTTTGTCCACTGCCTAAACTATTTTGTGTCTTATATATAACATGTATTAATACATATATGAAAAGATGGCAGAGCTGATTAAGATTATATATTTATATGGATATATACAAGTATATTACTTACTATATACAAGAACGAATAAACACCAAGCCTCCAAAATAGTGGAGGAAATGGAAACCATGCAGGTGAACCAAATATATACTTTCAGATGGATTTAATTTTAAGTTGATGGGTTATTTCACTATTATCAAGTTTGAATGAGGCTATGGAAAGTAAAATTACCAATGGTGAGGTAGAAGGAGATGAATGTTCTGGGAACAGACAGGCACCATCCCATGAAACTGTAGGTTTGATAGCAAGCATTCTAATAAATCTGCTCAACTACAGCCTCACTTGATTGGAAAATACAAATACAATGTCCATGCTTATGCTACAACTACTCTCTATACAAATTAACTCCGTGCAGCCTGTGGATAAAAGCACATGGGGTTTTTTGTTGTTGTTGCAAGTAGACATACCCGTTATATTTGTCACTGTATGTGACATAATGCAACTGCTGACTTAGACTTTCTTTCTCCAAGGTTCAAAGTAAAGTAGCAACCCAACTCTTTCAGTCACTGCGTACCTGAGGTCTACAGCTTTTCTGCATAGAAGAGTTCACTGCCATCTCTTCATCTTATTCAGCAAAACCAAGAATTCTGTATTACATCTCTCCCTCTGTAAGTCTATACATAAGAACCAATATTCAGGATCAGATTTCATAATCCTTGCCCATGTTTGTTTATTTGCAAGAGTCGTGATGATTATAACAGAAGATGGGAGAGTTCAATAAGTAATATGAACAGGGCTGGAATATTTGTCTGGAATATCATCTAGATACGAAGAACTATCAAAAATAGTTCTAACACTGTGTTTATTTAAATATCTTTCTATTTCAAGACTGAAAGGAACAATTTTTCATTAAGATAGAAGTGTTAGCAACTTGAGAAGCCTCTGAGTACTATTTCTATTATAATAACATTATACTAGAATATATTTCATTCTTTCACCATATATCATGTCAAAGAATATCTGGCAGGTATTTGAAGCAAACAGTTTCTCTATTTTCTCTCTCTCTCTGTGTCTTTCATTTCAGCCCCTGCCAGATCCCCTTTCTAGTTAAGACTATAAATATCTAGAAAGCACTTATTCTAATTAGTGTTTCCATATTTTATAACCAGTGACAAATTACTGATTCCAAGATGCTAATCTGAGAAATATGATTTTATCCATTGTAAAAATAGTAGTAAAGAATAGTATTTACACTGTCATAAATCTTTGAAGATAGAAAAAATCTGCAATAAATTACAATTTTGAATGCTGTTGTAAAAGAGGGGAAGATGATTCAAAATTCTTAAGAATTGTGAGACTGTTAAACAGCGAATTATTAAAATATTCATAGATTATATGGCTTTTCTGTGAAATGCATCATAAATTGTTTTAACTTAAATATGTAACAAATACATGAGCAACCTAATAATCTTTTTGATTCGTATAATTGTCTATATAAATAATTCTGCATAAAATTTTTGAAATAAACCCGCATCTTTAAATTATCTTCTTATTCAGGATTTCATTGGGAGAGGATACTTAATATATTTACTGAAAATAATTTACATGTTTCTGTTGTGTTGTGGTGTTTGTTTTTTTTTTTTCCCCCACAGCTCACACTGTTGTTTTTGTTATTTTTTTAACTATTTACATGTAAATAATGTTTACTTTTTGTGCTAGGAGAGGGTGCAAAAATAGACAAAAATTTGTGTCCTAAAACTGTATTATATTAGGCTTCATTTGAAGCCTTCAAATACATGTGTCAATTGACTGAGATAGCTAGTTATATTAAAGCATTTAGGGACAATCATTACAGAAGTATACAGCAAAGTAACTAAAAGTTTCATGTTCTCGAAGAGGCCTAGCAACATTTCTTAGAAAAGGAATAAATGCAGCACCTTAGACATAAATATATAGTGATTTAACTGCAACATAAGAAAGGGCATATAGATTTTTGCAGTATGAGCAATTAATAGTTTAGTGCATTCATTTGATACTCTGAAATCTTTGCAAACAGGTAAGCAAAATATTTGAGTATAAAATACCTCAGAAGGAGATTTACAAAGACAAGCTACATTTTTCAAGCTGTTTGGAAGGTTAATCTTTTACAGTACTGTAACTTTGATGATGCTCCAATATAAGATTGATGTAAAATAACAAGTACATTTCAATACTATTACGACTAATACGCAGGTTAGGTGAATACAAAGGTTTAGAGAGAGAAAAAGCTGCTAGCTCCACAGGTAAAATCTGTGATAACTGTTATTTGTATTGTTTTTAGTATGTCAGGAAAGTTGAGAATAAAATATTTTTCTTATTCTTTTTACTAATACAGAGCATTAAACATACATCTTACTGGTTTCTATAATGCGACCATATAATCTTTCCTAATAACTTCAAGCAACTGTTGAGAATGAACCTATTTAAGGAGCACTTAACCGACTTATCTCTATCTAAGCAGTCAACAAGAGGGAAAGATTCACATGTCAGAAGGGATGTTTTATGCAAGCATACAAAATAATCTCCAACATGGGAGGTAAAAGAAGTTTTAATATTGTGAAACAAAGAAAAGTAATGAGAAACCTTTAAGGATTACCAAACAATCCACAAGTAATAATTTGAGAAATCTTACTTTTTCCCCCTTGCTCCCTTTTTTTTGCTGGGAGGGGGTGGGGAAGAAGGAGGGGAAAGACTGACAGTTATAATTACATGAAAATTATCTGCAACACTAAAAGGGACAATTAGAAATTTTCATTTCATATATTTATCTTAACAGATTTCTTATAAATGGTGCTCTATAATATGCAATATTTAAAACATGGTTTAACTTGTGATTGCTAAACAACTTACATGAGGTGCTTGATTTCTGTTTAACTAAGTATGCAGCTAATAGCGCGTTCTTAAATGTATAAAAATACAAGCGCATGACTTTGGAACTCATGCATTTAAATTATGTATTTCAATTATATAACTGTTTCTGAGAGAATATATAAAACAGAGACAAATATAGATGAATTAATTTTACTAAAGTGCTTAGGTGAGTATCTACAGGGAAGTGACATAAATCCAATCTCTGATCACAGTCAAGGAGTGTGAGCTAGAGGGGATAATACTGGTTATCAATGTATTCTACAGTTACTCCAGACTGAAATATTAATGTGTTTAGTATAATAAAATATATATTTAAGACATTCTGCATCTAACATGTATTCATCTTATTCAGAGCTACTGCAATAAATTAACACTTCTACATTAGTTTGTTAGTTAACATACAACCCAAAAACCAGTGAACTGTAGGATTCTGAGAGAAAAATACGGATTCTGTCTTATTCTGTAGACACATAAGAAGTCATTCTGGCAACATGGTGGTTTAAGTGGCTCTGAGTAAGAGGCAAACAAGCGCACGCTCTCTCTCTTGCCCCCTTTTGTTGTATTTCACTCGTGTAAAAACAAACAAACACACACACACACACACCCCCGAAAATTAAGTAAGAAGTTCATTATTTCACCTTCTTTCAGGTCTAAAATGAATTGAAGGTTTTTAATTATACTTTTGGAAGAAAAATCAAGTATAGAAATATCCATATTTGAGAAGTAAGTTCATAAGAAACTTACCTTTATCCAAAAATGATGTGAAAACAAATTACATTAATTAAATTTAACTCTAAGTCTCTACAACAATATAAACCTCATTAGCTAATAGTTGGTAAAGACTTATTAAATACACATCTGAAAAGTGGGTTTGCTCCTTTAGGTTGATTTCTAAAGGTGTACTCCTAAGGAAATGTGCTCAAGGAGAGAGTATTAACCAGCATATTACAATCTCTTGAATCACTTGTCTACCTTATCTTCTGCAGTCTTGCATATTTTTATCCAGGCAGCTTTATCTTTATATCAAAGACAATGGTATTGAATGTGACTATGCTATGTCTATCTGTCTCTATCCTTGATAGTCTACCATCTACATGACTGAATAGAAATCCATTTATCTACTACCACACAACTAATAAAAGGCCAGCATGGATTTACTGGGCTTTTTTCACAGTGCATTTGGGTTTAGCGTTCTCTCTAGACAATGTAGAAAAGGACTGACCTCCAAAAAATCAAAAATCTTGAGACTTAACAATCTGTGTTTACTGATTCTTGAAATGTGAAGAACAATGCCAGGCTAGAAACCATCTCTCTCTTGTCAAACAGTTCCTGTTCACTGTAAAGAAAGAATCACCACCATCATTACTATTATATAATCACAGGGATTACTATTCGTTAACACTGTTGAATTAACTAAGCTTCACGCAAATTCAGGTGCAGTGAACCTGCAGTTGCCAGGGTCTCCTACCCCAGGTGCTGCTGGAGAAGGGTTTCCTTCTCACCTGGAGCTTGCACCTTACACCTGTGCTGGAAACATACCCAAACAACCATAGGGCCAATGTGTGCTGCGTTGACAGTCACATACAGAGAACTTGCTGCTTCTAGATTAGGACTGAGACACTTGCCAATGCAGTCAAGATGGCAAAGTTTATGCGAGACTCGGAAAAATAGAGAATATACAGTAGAACCTGCTTCTCCCCTACTATAACCATCTGTCCTGACACAAAGGATAGTATTCTCTTCCTGATAAATTAAGGCTAAGTCTCATTCTTTAGTTGTGAATGGCTCTGTAAAGATTACCTATATTGAAATAATAATGGATGATTAATACCAAGTACAGTTAACATAACCTAGTGAATCAGATTTTTGCTTTCTGTATAGTATCTCTGAGGTTCGAGAGAACATCCTCTTTTAAAACAGGTCTGTCTTTCAAACACACACTACTAAAATAGCATAAGAAAATTGGGAACCTGACTACATAGATGAGATCATCTGGAGAACCAGCAAGGTTCCAAAAAGTAAAGCATTCCTTCCCTTATTCACTTATAGAATGATCTCTCAGCCATCAGCTCTACTGTTGCTGATGGTGCTTAAAAAAAGGTGACTGAGACACGTAGAAGCACAGGATGACACAGATTCTTAAATAGTATCACTCCTTGATTCCTTTCTCTCTGCAATTGGGAATAGGAAACAGTTGCTGCCATTAACTAAGAGCCCTCTTGTCAGTCCACATTAAAAGGCGGCTGGTATGGCAGATGGCAAAAATGCTAACAAAGGAAAAGGTCTTTCAAGCACTGAGACAAGGGAGAGTTACACAGCTTACTCTTATGTGGTTCCCACCATGTCTGTTTTGCAGTGTTTCACCTCTATACAGCAGGGAAGGAGCCTATGGGATTCAGTTTGGTTTAGGTTATTTGTAGATGGCACGTGTATAAGGCATCTAGAGAGAACCATCAGCTTCCACAGAATCATGGATGCTTCGCATTTCCCAGAAAGCTTTAATCATTATTATGACTGATAGAAATCGCCAAGAAAAACAAGAAACCTCACAATACTTGTATCGATTTACACACTACACAGCCAGTTCCATCTGTACTTTGAAATGCCATTTATATACCTGCACAGTAGGTGGAACAAGTACTAACAACTGAACAGCAGTCTGTCCCACATCCTTCAAAAGTGTTTAATGAAGAATTTGTTTAATTTGCTGCCCAGTAGATCTGCCAAAAGCAAGCTTCCTTTCTTTACTGAAGTGTTTATGCTAGACTGCACACTGAATAATGTCTAAGAATCAACCTGAGATTTGGAACTATATGTTATGGTTTCTATCTGTTTGGACTTTTGATTTTCCTGGACATAAAAGCAAACTCAAGTTCAATCTCCTATGCATACAGGCTCAAATATTTACGCCATTTAATATGTAAAAATAAGAATGTATGTTTGTATATGTGTTTGCAGGTGCATAACTCAAATTTGTACATATCAATTAGAAAACAATTTTTCACTGTGGTCGAGCTTTGTACTGGACAAGAATGAGTAGGACAAAGGCACCTTTACCATAGTATGTTCCCTCTGTTCTGAGAGCTGCTTGTCCTGTGCCAGCTCCCTGTGTTGCAAGGTACCAATAAGGCAATCTGTGAGCAGATGACTCACCCACGCTCAATATTATCAGTGGCAGGGTGGAGCAAGCAGCATAGGTAGCAATATGTGAATACATTCTCCCTGAAGATTTCTGAAGGCAGAAGAAATATAATCAAAGGATAAAGAGAGTGAACACTGTCCTGTGACAGAAAGATGACCAGGAAGGAATAGCAATCTGGCATGCATCTCATACAGAAATGTACAAGAATAAAACTATTTTACCTATATCTCCTCTGTATATCATCTATAAAATGAATTTCTTCACTGGGAAATAAACTAGAACTAGTAAAAAAAACCAAAACACCCAAAACCTTGAAATCCAATTTTTTTCCACAAAGTAAGGGCACTTTTTAAAGAAAGTTTCCCTATGTCCCTTCAATTAATTTAGTAATCACATCCACATCATAAAAGCTTATTTCTTCTTCTCTAGTATGTAGATGCTGAGGAAAAAGAAATGGGGGGGGACACATCTCTGTCAGGGGCTGAACAGTTAGCACATATCACATTAACTGCAAATACCAGAGACTTAACTGCAGTCTTGTAGCCTTTGTGCCAAATTTGTCATATTTTAACTTGCTAGTTGCCACAGAAACTTCAGTCAGAATATCTATTTTCATTTCAAAATTCCTCAGTTTCAAGAAGAAAACAAACACATTTCTCAGGAAGTTTTCAGCTGTTGCAAAACTCATCTAATTTTCAGCAATAGTAGTCCCAAATGAATCAGAAATATAATCTTTCATCACAGTGCTAATGACATCCTACAAGGTGATAAAATTAGCAGCTGGAAAGTGTAATCTTGCCACCACACTTCTCAATTTGCCATTCACTTCTTCCAAGCTGTTGTCCAGTTCATGCCACTTTCTGTTTGCTTAAATGCCCAAAGCATATGTTGCTGACAAGACTTTGATAAGATAAACATTTTCACTATTCTCATGAGAGATTTGTCTCCTGAGAAACTTCTCTTCTTGTCTCCGTGATCACTATTCCTTTATAAAGCTTGCTCAGATCACTTATAAAATTATGATTTCCAAATAATTTTCTCAGCTATGTTTATTCTCCAACTGCCTTGATAACCACAGTCTCATTAAAATTTGCTGGTGGTTTGATCTTCTCTGATAAAGGAATTTGTGCGTTTGATAGCGTGAGCATTTCTCTTCATAATTAGAAAACAAATACAGGAGCACACAACTTCTTGGTTCAAAGAATTTCAAAACTGACGAGAAATGGAATATATCTGTTTCAGTCCTGAAAATTCCGAATCCACAAAAAGAAAACATTAACTGAAAGTTCAAGATAAATTAGATTAAAAAAATCTATCCAAAGCCTATTTCAGCTCATGAAACCATCTAGCTTTGCAAGAGACAGTAAAGTCCCTTCTACTCCCTTTAGGATGCAAAGGCTGTTTTTAGCATTTTAGAAGGCAGGCTGGAATATTTTGAATGGCTTTGAGATTTTTTTGCCTCTGTCTGACTCTTCTCTGCAAATTCCTTACAAAGAATATTATCATGTTATTTTCCTGGAGGGAAATCCCAGACTGAAATTATATGACTCATTCAAACAATGCAGTCCACTTGCCCGTTATCTGCCTTGCCATCAGAGATGCATGCTGCCATGCAAGAATTGTTAGGCTAGACTCAGAAGTGAGATAATAACAGACAACTAAGGGAGTCCAGAGAGTGTTCAAGCTGATGCGCATGTATGCTTTCCTCTAGCTTCTTCAATACACATATCACACTAAGCTGCATTTGCTCTAAACTCGCATTGATTCACTGCACTTGGACTCACAGTCAGCTCCCAACTTGCAACTTGCACTCCTTTATTTACAGCATTCATTAACTAATTTCAACAGTAATATAACAACAGAGCAAAGCCCAGTGCTGTGTACCAGTATGAAAGCTAGCTCAGGGACTGAAAAGGGAATAGCTGTGTAGCACAGAATCCCATGTTAATTTACTTTGTTACTCCTGTAAATTATCCTTTTCAGCAGGGCAAGCTGGCATTGAGGTGTGCGCTACGCTCCTTACGGTAGTCATACTAAGCTTGGATAACTGAACATGCCGCTGCTAGACCTCGCTTAACTGTTCGCTGGGATTCAACACAACTGTCCTGTTTGAGGACAAGTGTCATGATCTATATTTTTATTTTGAAGGCAAATACTGAATTGTTTATCTGTTTTTGGCTTGCCTTATCTTAAGTGAAAAGGATAAACAGAGCACACTGCTAGAACATTTAAATTCACATAGTATTTCTGTTCTCTGTTTTCTTTCTTTGTTTTCTCCACAAAGCACCTATTTTTCAGTCTAAATAAGTTATGAAGTAGGCTTCCATGAATGGCATGTATCTAAACCCAAATTCCTCAGACCCTGCACTTACACAGATGCTTTATCTGTAAGAACATCACAGATGTCCCAGAACAGCTGCTGAACTGTAGGTCAAACCTGGTCCAAAAAGTAAATGCATTAATCTCCCCCAATTTCCAGGGGAAAAAAACAAATATTCCATTTCTCTGACTCATATCCTAGTCTACTCTTAGTGAATGAGACAGACTGCCTTTTATACAATAGGAGTCTAATTTGGAACTGGGTGCTATTGAACAAAAGGCCATTGTAAATTATACGAACAACAGAAAATATGTTCTTGTCTAATTGACAACAAGGCCAAGTGAAGTAAAGGAAATAAGGAGGGGTTGGTGGCCCACTGTAGCACTGGGCTTTTAATGCCCAGGAGATGTTTATTAAAAGAAGCTACTAAAATAAACCTTTTAAAAGAAGACAAATTAGATCTGTGCAATTAAGGAGGGGGATGCTGATTGGACAAGCATGTGCTTCATTTTAAAAAGTTTGCTCCTCTTGCACATTTTGTGAATGAAATTAGAATGCTCCCACTAACATTTTGCCAAGACTTCTTTTTCCTTTCATTCAAAAAGGAAAAGGACATTATTCCAAGAGGAGATATAAGGTAAGCCACAAAACATAAATCTCTTAGCAGTGAATAAGGTGATCCAATGGAGCCAAAAAAAAGAAGAAAAAAGACTTTAAAATGTGTTTACATATTTAATACTAATGGAAGCATATTTGCAAAAATGGGTATTAGTGTTGTTTATATGCTAAATGCAGTTTTAATGTTCTGAGTGATGCACACAAAAGCCTCAAACATGTCAGTAAGATCAAATATATCCTAAAAATGGGGTAAAGTTTCAAACTGGTAGGTTTTAAATCAGGACCAGGTAGAAGAACATAACCCCCAGAAAGTTCTGATTTGCTGGTTTCCTTTTTTTACTTTTCCCTTTTCTACCTAGTAGTTCATACAAGCCTTTGATTTTCCATAGATGCCATGCTACTGCCTATGAATAAATTCATGCAGATAAATGGTTCCGAGTATCAACAAAAATACTGAGCTATACTAGCTCATGATGAATTCACAGAGATCACATCTTCGGTGTTCACAAATGTTCAAAGGCAGAGCCAGAGTTCTGGCTGTGTGCAACCAGCCCACCTGTGTGGATTATATGACGCTACCGCCCATGACAACAGGGAGAGGGACTCAATGACAGAGGATATCCTGTATTTTTAATTGCATTCTTATATTCTCTTGGTTTTGTAGCATCACAGTCTCTCTTAAACACAAAACTTGAGCACTGAACCCCAGTGTTAGACTTCATCTAGTTTTACTGCTGAATAAATACATGGTTCTCCTATGGTCATGCAAATACTTACTTTCCATTGCTTGATAATTAAATATATTTGCTTAGAAGCTGGTAATGCAGATGTGGTTCATGCAACAAAATTTTATGAAAACAATTAATTTGCTTTGGTCTAGTTATTTGTTCTTCTGTATTATCACGAGGAAAGAAAATTGAACCAATTGCTTTGTTTACAGTGTAGCTAAATGACATAGGTGCTACACCATTCATTGGCTTTATAAGAAGTAATAAGGTCACAGACAAAGCTAGAGCAGCCTGAACTTATTTTCCTTTAGGGCTGACTACATTAACACACTTACTGAAGGAGGGGACAGTAATGATCCAGTCAATACTTATCAGGACAAAATTAGTAATGATATACAATCCCAGTGGTTTAAAAGTAAGGAGCTCCAATTCTAACAAAAGTCCTAGTAATGCCCTGGTTTAAAGTCTGAGTGAAATCCGTGTATGTAACCCTCCAGAACAGCTTAGTATTAAAAAAAAAAAAAAAAATCCAAAACCCTGAACCAGAACCAACTTTTACAGTTCAATGTTCATATATTAATATGTTTAGATATTTAATCCCTCTGTACAGTTCTGAAAGATTGATCATGAGGAAATCTGTTGAGAAAGGTCAAAAAACCCAGTAAATTGGAAACTGTAGGTTTTGGGTGTGTTTTTTTTCCCCCCCAAAGTTCTAATGATGCAGAAGCTGCATAATAATCTCCCTGTGAACCATAAACATAATAAAAGCTGAGGCCATTTCTAACATAATCTCTATCAGCAAGATGCCAGCGCTTTTCCAGACTTCCTAACGGGTCCCTGCTAATTCCATGCCAAAACTAGCAGTGGATTTCTTCCTTTTAATCTCCCCTAATGCCTTATTCGATCATTGTCACTGCTCTCCGACCGCGCACCATCCCTTCAAACCCTAATTCCCCCACTGGAACAGTCAGACGAGGCTGAACGGCGGTGGCGATTCCAAGGGACACACACGGCCACAGACAGCCCCCACCTCCCCACCCCGGGCAGAGGACGGCCGAGGGCCACAGGGAAGGGGCTAAGCCAGCCGGACTCCCCGATCTCCTCACCCGGCGGAGCCCCTGGCCAAGAGGGGAAGGAAGGATGAGCACCGACGCTTGCTCCAGTTGACGGGTCCGAGGGCACCTGAGCGTCCTCGCACATACCTGAGGCATGGCTCTGCTCATCGCCTGGGTATGCGTCGCTGTGAGGTGAGTGAGCTCTCCCCGCCCAGCCCCACCGACCCCTAAAGGCTCCCTCAAGCCCCGCCGCAGCCCGGAGGGGCAGGCGAGGGGGGCCGGGCCCCCTTCCCTCCTCTGTTCTCCCCGGGGGGCCGGTTCCCCGACAGGCGCGAGTTTGGCGGGAGGGCTGAGGCGAGGGGCAGAGGCGCGAGTCCGGCGGGAGGGCTGAGGCGAGGGGGCTCAGCGGGACTCGCCTCTCCTCGCAGCGTAGAGAAGGCGCTGGGGGGCCAGGGCGACGGGGGAAACCTCTACTCGGAAAACGTCACTCGGATCCTCGACAAGCTGTTGGACGGCTACGACAACAGGCTCCGACCGGGATGTGGAGGTAGAGGGAAACGCCCGTCCCCCGGGACCTGAGAACGAGCCCACGGCTCGGTGCGGGAGGGCGAGCGGCAGCTCTCCGGCTCCCGGTGGAGGGGGTCGTCCGAGCGGGCGCGGGGAGGAGAGTCCCGTCCCGGACCCGGCAGGAGGGAGGCGGTGAAACCCAAGAGGCGGGCGGCAAAGGAGGAAAGTTTCCCGTGCCCCGCTAGCCCCGCGCCCGCCCGCCCGCTCTTGCGGGGCGGCCCCCAGTGCTGCGCTCGCACCGCGTCCCCGAGGGGCCCCGCCGCGGGGAGCCGCGCCCCGCCAGCCCTGATCCCGCTCCGCTCCCAGCTCGTCTCCGTGTCCCGCAGGCACCGTGACAGAAGTCAAAACGGACATCTACGTGACCAGCTTTGGGCCGGTGTCCGACGTGGAGATGGTAAGGGCCCCACTTGCCGCCCCTGCTCTCCTTTCCCTGGATTCATTACGGTGGCATCAGAGTTGACTGTCATTAAAGCAGATTACGAGGCTTAATCTTCCTGACAATCTCTAGGGCCAGCGGAGCAGTTTGGCTGGAGCTGCATACAGCAATTTCCCCAGCAGAGCCAGCCAGGGCAGCCCATAGCCCAGGTCCAAGGCTGGGCACAAAAGGCAACGCTAGCCTTGGGTGAGGGCACGGATGGGAGGTTAAAGAGGCCTCTTTAACCTTGTTAAGAAGATTGTAAGCATCTGTGGCCCAACACATAGGTTTGCAGGAAGGCTGCCTGGTAGGAGACAACCTAATGAGCAGCTGCAGAGGAATGGTGCTATTTCTGAGACAGCTGCCCCTTGTCATGCTGGGTGCCCCCAAATTCAGGTAGCTGTGGGCTTGGGTGAACTCCATCAATTACAGCAGCAGTCCCAGGAAAATGTTAAGCCATCGGAGTGAGGATGGCATTGCTGTTCTCATTCTGGCAATTGACTTTGATTGCTATTTTTGCTCTTGTACACTTCCTCTAATACCTGCTCGCCTGAAACTGCAGTCCAGTTTGCAGGCAAGGAACCGTGGGCCCCAAGATGCAACCGAAAGTTTTTCCACCTCTTCATCAGTCAATCTAAGAGAAGGCATAACCTTGTCTTCTTACACGTTTGCCTCTGGCCAAGGTTTAGCTCCATTTCCTAAGCAACTTCTATAAAGAACTCCTTTCTGAAGGCTTGTAAGAATATTACTAAGAATCCGTGAGAAAAATAACTTAGATTAATATTAACTTGACACCAAGTCATACCATGGTGTGATTCACTCACATCAGTCCTTTCTCTGTGAATATCCAAAGTAAGCTGAAGAAGAGGCACTGAACATGTATTTTTGTTGCTGGCAATTAAACATTGATAGTTTGTTTTTGCACTTTGAAAGGGTACTAAATTAGGCATTTGTATTTACTTAGACCTCAGTCACTTTGAGTTAAATTATTATCTCTGAGAGGACAATGAGGTTTTTTTCCTTATTCATACCAAATTATATATTCACTGATTAATTTGTAACTATTCTTTAAATAATAAGAAAATAAGATATTTTTTCATAGACTACTTTTTTTTTTTTTTTAGTAACTACTTAATGGTAATAGGATTAAGTGTTTAAGCAGTAAATGAAATGCCATTGACATGTGTGTTAGGTTCTTTCATGGAGTTACTGTATACACAGCAACTTGGGACTGCTGGCCCCCACACATAAGTCAACGACCTATTTATTTTCCATAGGAATACACAATGGATGTCTTCTTTCGGCAGACATGGACTGATGAGAGGTTGAAGTTTAGTGGGCCAACTGAAATTTTGAGATTGAACAATTTAATGGTCAGTAAAATTTGGACACCAGACACATTTTTTAGAAATGGAAAAAAATCAATTGCTCATAATATGACAACTCCTAACAAACTTTTCAGAATTATGCAGAATGGAACTATTCTTTACACAATGAGGTGAGAGCTTATTCTTCTGCTTTTGGTTGACCTTTATTTTTGACTCTTTCAGCAGTGTTCCTGCATACCATTTTTTTTCATTGTCATCTACTATAATGTATTCTAGACTAACCATTAATGCTGATTGTCCTATGCGGTTGGTGAACTTCCCTATGGACGGACATGCTTGTCCATTGAAGTTTGGAAGCTGTAAGTTTTTCTGTATCTTTCAGTTTTTTATAGTAATACATTTGGTCTACATGTATGTGAGAAGATCAGAAGTGAGATCCTAGGACGCTACTTAATGACATAGCTGAAATTTTTTATTTTTTTTTTTATACTAAAATCTTACTTTCTCCTCTGAGACTCAGACCATTCATAAGCACATGGATTTATTCTCTGAAGGGTGACTGTTGAATATTTTATTGTTTATTATTCTTACACATCTAGTAGTCAAAGTGGGTCCTTCAACAGCTGTGGTACATGTACTGTGTTACTTCTAGTTTTGCAAATACTTAGTTGATCTGTGGTAATCAATTTTGAAACGATTTAGTTGATCTGTGGTAACCAATGTATGTGTTTTATAGCAAATTACAAAACAAAAGCTAGTGCCTATCAGGTCCCACCTCAACCATTCTTTTATTGTTGATTTTTTTGCATTTTGTCATTAATGAGGTTAGGAACTTGCTGGAGCAGGGTGCATGTTTCTGTGGGTATTTGAGCCACAAAAGGGATTATGATACTTATTTTTTCAATTGCTTATAAATTACATAATTAATAATAGTAATTTTTCCCTCTGCAACTCAGATGCTTATCCAAAAAGTGAAATAATTTATACATGGAAAAAAGGACCCCTGCATTCAGTAGAAGTACCACAGGAGTCTTCCAGTCTCCTCCAGTATGACCTCATAGGACAAACTGTATCTAGTGAAACAATTAAATCTAACACAGGTAAGATGTAGCCATATGGGAACTATTGACATTATAAAACACATCTTGAAAATAAATTACAGGTTTTTTTCATACAGAACCGAATTAGTTGAATTATCTTTTGCCATTTTAAAGACTAAAATCCTTGGAAAGAATCTAACCATAGTCTCTTAAAAGATAGCTTTTCAATACAGTCCCTTTAAGCATACAATTTTTCATGCAATTCTTAAGAGTTCCCCCTGCCTCCCCGCCCCAGTAAAAACAATGCATAAAATGAATATTATTCTTCTCTTTCCATAAGGTCACTTTACCTTTTTTTAATCAGCTTATTTTTATTATGCATTAGGAGGCCTGTAAGTGCTTTCCTCAGAACATAGTATGTTGGGTTTAAGCCAATAATGTTTACGCATATGTTGCCAAAATAATGCTGACATACTTGTCTCTTAACAGGTGAATATGTAATCATGACAGTTTATTTCCACTTGCAAAGGAAGATGGGCTACTTCATGATACAGATATACACTCCATGCATTATGACAGTCATTCTTTCTCAGGTGTCTTTCTGGATTAACAAGGAGTCTGTTCCAGCCAGAACAGTTTTTGGTATGCTGTGTTAAGGTCTTTGAACAGCTCAGCATCACATATACCATTCATTCATTACTTTCATTGCTTGTTTGTTTTAGGCGAATATTCACTTCAGCTGCTCTATTTCCATCTTCAAAGGAAAATAGGCTACTATCTCATTCAGACATACATTCCATGCATCATGACTGTAGTCCTGTCTCAAGTTGTATTTTGGATCAACAAAGAATCTGTTCCAGCGAGAACCGTGGCTGGTATTCATGTTTTGTTCTTTTCTCATTCACTTCATTCACTGTATTGAATCCATTGTATCAAACAGCTGCTGTAATCCAGTGGGGATTGGAGAAGACAGCTAGTAGGTTTCAATGAACAAAAGTAAAAACTAAAATTAAACCAAATAATATCCAGTCTGCCCACGAGGGTCAAAATTCTTTACTCAGAATGTTTGGTTAGCCAGACTTGTTTGTGATGTTTTTCTTCCCCTGAATATTTCTTTGTATGCAGGAAGGGACAATTTCAGAGTAAATGTAAACCTCTCAATTTTTTAAAGAGGAATTTTTCTATTGATTTATTCTCTTGTGAAACCAATCTGAGTTAAAGCTTTTAAAAAAAAAAACACATGGAATTAATCTTATCTGACATAAGGTACCTCATTTAGCACTGATTCTGAGGTGCTCTCTTCCCGTTGTTTATAAAGGTATCTAAACAACTAGCAAGGACTTTAGATGGATAAAGTCAGGTGAGATGAATCCTGTCCCTAGCACAGTTTGGAGTCCTAATGTGAAAGGTGTGTCCATATTGCATGGCTGGGCCCTTTTTTCTTTCCAGCGGTTTGAATTAATTCTCCCAAAGCTGAGAGTTTTGTCTCCTTAATTTTTAGTGTGTGCTCTGCTATTAAATTTGACACACACCCCCCCACTTCAATATTGATAAGCTCTGAAACAGCACTCATTGTTAAGGGGTAAACTTTCACTGACTGAATTGTTGTGTCTAGAAAAACAATCATAAAAATACTAAGCAAAAATAATAAAACTTGTCAAAAACTTCATGAATCCACTAGCCATACATACACCTTTTGCAACTCTATCTATTTTCTCTTAACCCAGTAGTTCTATACAAAAAAATTCCTCTGTGAGACTTGTCTTCAGTAACAAAAAGGCAGCTATATGTTCCCTAAGCATAAATGATGCAAGTCTTATAATTCAAAATGAGTCTATAATTGTAGTTAGCAGGCTACAGAATTTGTATAATTTGATTTCAGTCATTTGGCATTTCCTACCTGTATGGAATGGTATTCATAAAAGCATTACAAACTTTTAGGAATGCTAAGTGAACACAACTTCATCATGTGCCTCTGAAGGAAGATCAACACTTTTGTTCTTCATGTCCCCATTGGGAGTTGGGATGCAGTTTGGCATCATTAAGCACTTTCAAGTATTATTTTCTGGCAGTTGGGATTTCTTTAAGTGCTTAAAAATATTAAAATATCAGGCAATAGATTTTCAAGGATTTTTATTGCAATTGAAGCATAAAATATATATAGGAGGTTTGTACACCAAATATGATGCTACCTGATTTGGCTTCATATTGCATCTCTGAACTATACAGTTACATCCTCTACATTTTGAGTAAAACATATTTGCTACCTAGCGGGCAGTGAAAGTCAATTCTATATGCTTGAAGTAATGTGCAAATAAGTCTTTAGCTGATTCAGTAATAATTACATAGAGACCCCAAATCCTGGAATAACAACTCTTAGATGTCATACTGAAGAGTAAATACAGAATTAGAAACAGAAAATATTTTAAGAAAATAGTAAAATAGACACCTTTCTCAGTACTATGGAAAATTAGTCGTGTTGGCATTTTAAAAGAATATTTCAATCCTTATTCCATTCTTATTTCTCCCAAGCACAGTCTGAATTTATAGTCCTTACTAATTCAAAATCCCATGGATTCTAAATACCTTCATCTAAGGAAAGGAGGGCAAATTCCTTATGACAAAAAAGACTTTCAAGCCCCAGTAAAAAAGAAAAGGCTTAAAATGGAGAAGTAAGACTCCTTTCTGCATCATATTGCAAATACTTGAATTATAAATTTTCAGTTTTACTTCTAAGTTCCTAAACTATAAATTTGAGAGAAGAGAAATTAATAGTAGAAGAATAACAATAGTGTGCCTAAGCCAGTTTCTCAGAACAAATTCATTTAGCAACTCTATTTACTTCCAAAATGGATGCCAGTTATCCTTTGCAGGTGATATTACAATAAATACTCTGAACATTTTGCAAAGATAAATTAATGGTCATAAGCACCTATTCTTTACAGACCTGCAAGTGAAAAATGGGAGGCAGAAATACTTGAAGAGGCACTCTTGTGTTCTTTATAATTGTGTCATTGGAAAGAACAGCAGATTGCTAGTATGAAATTCCTTATTTTATGTGGAGCTATGTATGTAGCTATGCATATACATATATATGTATATATGTGTGAAGTTTTATGAAGCATGACATTATCAGAGATTGTTTAGAATAAGAAACATGGTTATTGGAGGCCTAATTTTAAGTATGCTCTGAATCCATATAGCAATGGCTATTATTTCACATTTTCATGTGACTTTATCTAATCCTTCTTTATTCCTAGCAAAAAGTTCATCTGTTATTTTGCAGAAAGATAGTAGTCAGCTTCTACCTTCCTAGCAGGTCACCCTGGGAATTTTAAATTAATATCTAGTCATTAAACTTTATTTATAACAGAGTTTCAGATAGGGAAAGGTGTTTGGGTTTTTTTGTTGTTTCATTTTTAATAAGAAAAGATAACATATTTCAGTATTTGCATTATGTAACAGATTCTTCAAAACTTACCAAGTGCTCAAAGTGGAAAGACAAGGGTAAACAATCATCAATTACACAGTTTACCAATTGTAATTTGGCATTCAGTTTGATGAAGTAGTTTTCCACAGTGCAGAGCATTTCATCAATATTCACTCCACATTGAGAGAAGTCTTATCTATATCTGTAATAGAATAGGAGTCCTATTCCTAAGTTTAAATTCCTGCTGCAGTAAGTTTTTATTCAGACACAGAATATATCATTTTTATTACTAACTAGCACATGGACAGATTCTAATCTAATCACACATCATATTGAAAAGTTCATTCTGGACTTCTGAAATTGAAATATATCTCAGCATACTTGTATTCGTATCATAAAATGAGTCTGGCAGATATGGGGGAAGTAGAGATCCTACATATTTTTATACCATCTCCTATCTGCATTTCATTAAAACATGTTAAGTAATGACATTGGGCATAGTTAACCTCAGACAGCTGGCAAGCTACATCATGTGAAAGAGTTGCAAAAAAACTCTGAAAATAATCAAGTCACCCTGTCTTGATGCTGCAGTATGCAATGACACTGCATCCTTTCCAATGAACATCATTCATAGCATATTGATTCATCATCACAACATGACATAACAACATCTTTTACTTTCCCACCTACCCTTTCCCAACTGCAGAAAAGAGCAGAAGAGGGTATTCTCCACCTTACTGTCTTTAAATACCTGCAGTTTTCGCATTCTAGCAGGCATAATTATAAGTAAACATGAGTCACAGAGGCTCCTATGATAATGAATGAGTTTGCTCTAGCACTTTTGCTTGTATCAGGCAGCAGTGGGAAGTAAGTGTATTTCCTACATTATTAATGCTGTACACTCCAACACAGAAACAACAAATTCATGAATTCACGTGAAGAACGCTTTGGGGCCCATGAGCTACGTGACCAGATTTGTTGTGTGAAAATAGATAAGCAGCTCTAGAGAAGTAGCTTTTCTGTCCTTCCATATTTGTAACTATGGGCGCTTTCAAATCAAGGTACTGTTAGTGAATCTTAAAGAATGTATCCAGTGATTAAAGACAACTGCACAGAAAACCAAACTCTTATTACTAGAAATATTTGGATCATACCACTGATTTTAATGCAGAATTTGCTTGATTCAGTGAGGGTTCTGTGAGCCATGCTCTGTCTTGTGCAACAACAGGAGAAAGAGAGAATTACTGTTGGGAAATGACAGTATGTTAATCTAGATTTCTGCCAAATGTTCCACTTACTAACCCCTCAAGTAAAGTGTTTTTCATAGTTTGAGCCTGAATTTTGTTATACCCATGTTTATTACAATTCTAAGAAGCTGCACTATGTAGTATGTAGTTATCTTGACTTTCAGTGTGCTCAATGTATTAAGGAAGTTTGTTCACAGCTTTTAGATGCTGAAGCCAGTATACATGAATTACTTAAGAATACAAAATACTTAGCAGTTTTGTTAGTTAGCTGGTATGTAGGATGACAGCTAAAACCAAAGAGGAGTTGGATTTTTTTAATATATATGAGTTTAAAAGTAGCAGGGTTGAAGCAAAATTCTAATGCCCCCATTTTCTTTTTCTTATTTTCAAGGAATCACTACAGTTCTAACAATGACCACTTTAAGCATCAGTGCACGCCATTCTTTGCCCAAGGTGTCCTATGCTACCGCCATGGATTGGTTCATAGCTGTGTGCTTTGCCTTTGTCTTCTCTGCACTTATTGAGTTTGCAGCTGTCAACTACTTTACCAATCTTCAGACTCAGAGAGCAATGAGGAAGGCAGCCAGGGCAGCAGCACTGGCAGCAGCACTATCAGCAGCAACTGTACCGGCAGAGGACGAGATTGTCTCGGTAATTGCTTGCTTTTCTGATAATAAGCATCATATAGGAAGAGGCAGCTGAAGTAGTGAATGCAGAACAATATTAAAGTGATCTTAACCTGAAATAGATTATGTAACTAGATCATGTCTATTTATCAAAGACATTGTTCTTATTTCAGAAAATGAAAAGACTTCATTTATTCATACTGTTTATTTAAATTTGAGATATGATTTACTAGAGAGATGTTTATTAAGTAAGATATTTAAGGAAAGCCATTAGACTGTTACCCATAATACTTCTCTTGAGCAATGCTGTAGGCAGTGTGGTCAGGCAGCTGTGGTTCTCTCAGTAAGTCTGTAGAATCTGTGGGACACTGTACAATGGAATGAACACGTGCATTGGCCAGATGATTATGGGATCACTGCAGTACACTGGTACATACCATAAGTGGGTCATCTGGAAGAAGAGGAATTAGCCTTTACATAAACTTGGCATCTGTTACTTTCATAAAAATCTGTGTTGGTGGAAGCTTGGGGAAAAACATAAATGTAAAGATTAAGGATAGATTTGACTACATGTGAAAGAGAGGAAGACTTTCTAGTATCAAAAAAAGTACATCAGAATTGCTTGTAAATATTATTCCTTACATCTCGGGCTAAGTAATGAATGCTATCTCACAACATATGTTAATATATTTATCACTCTAGCCCTCCTGTTTTCAAAATCAGTTTTATTACCACCACATTTCCCTTTTTGAGCAGAATAGCAGAATTTGAATGACCTCCTGCAAAACCTTTGAGTCTGTAGTTGAATAAGGAAGTCAGTCTAAGAGCTATTGGATATCAGGGCAACACCTTACCCACCATATAGTAATATTTCCACTTTTGCTTATAAACAGCAGTTAAAGTTACAACATCTAGGTACATTCAAACCGTTAAATTCATAATTGATAAGTTCCATATAATAGCAAAACCAAAGCTCCACAGCATCTTGCTACTGGTCCTCGTTGGAGCTAATCAACAAATGTTCTTCACAAGAAGCATTATGCTTGTAAGTCATATTGTATTTCGCTTACAATTTTTTTAATATTGAAAAAAAACGAAGACATTGTAAGATATAATAAAGAAATGCGTTTTATTTTCACTAAATATATAAATGCAAAGAGAAGCAAATCTTTATACATTTTAACTCAGAACGACAGCTTTTTTGTTTGTTTTTTAAATCACAGTTATATAAAGCAAATACAAAAGAAAGTCCAAAAAATTTCGAAGGAGCTTGGAAGCAAGTGTTTGCAGTATCTTGCACTGATTTTAAAGTGACTGAAAGGCTGATTTAGTTTTGGCAATATTTGCAGTGTTCATATCTACATTTATTTTAACTAGTAAACTTTTATAATTATATTTAAACCTTACAAAAAACAATGAGAGGAAAAGAGAGTAAGCATTCGCCAATATTTAGGACATACTTCCCCGATCCCCAATATCATGATATTTGATTGAGAAGTACTCTGGACTGAATGAGCAGAACATTGCAACAGTAAAATAGTGTAAAATAAGAAAAATACTGTTAAGACTGAAGGAACTTTAAAATGTACTAAAGCTTCATTTTTATTCTTTTGTTGACTTTTTTTTGAGGGCAAGCTATCAGAAAAAAAGCTAAAGAGATCACTTGGCTTTATGTAGCATGAGGAAAATATTGATAGCTGCTACATAACGAAAAGGAACAACAGCTCTGATTTTTCTTACACACATTTCCTTATTCAAGTTTGATTTAATCATAGTGAGATTTCCAAGAAGGAGAAAAAAAAACCTACTTTTTTTTCATTGAAGTCCCTGCTGAGTGATATAAAAACAGTTTGGCCTACTCTGCACGTGCTGCTGGTGAATTCACAGCAGATGCTACAAAGCCGTCACCATCCTCCCCCTCCAATCTCTAGAAGACACCTGTTTCAAAAAATAACCCTCTGCATAATCCCAGATATACTAGGACATACTCCTGATGATTGTGGCTCCTCCAGTACTTGTGGATGAGATTTAAATGGTCTCTGTATCATTGCAGACCAAACTAAGCACAACCTACAAAATCGCTGTTGAACAAATGAATAAAAGAAAAAGAAATTAAAAGACTTGAAGTTTCTTATCAAGGGCTTCAGCCACAAACAAGCACAGAGCCAAACTGAAGACACATGTTCCTCATTTTGTAAATATTTACTTGTTAGCTTTTCCAAGTAAAAACAAGCAAAAAATAAGCATCTAGGAATAAAATAAACATCTAGGAAGCACACTGCAACCATTTCCTCAAGAAAATTATTTATAACTACCTAACAACATTTAGATCTAGAAGAGTGGTAAACCCCATAACATCAAGGTCTCAAGGTAAACTCAATCTCTAAAACAGCCCACAGTGTCCACAAAATTCTATAGTCCTGATCTTGCTCAAAGCTCATATTATCCAAGACAGTAATTTTCAAGCCCTGTAAGTCCACCACTTTTTTCTCACAGCATCAGTTCTCTATGAGGACCCACCTCTGCAGTAAAAGGAAAAGCAAAATCACTGAGATCACAAAAATGAAGGATACTTACAATTGAAGGAAAGACGATGTAGTCAAAATGGCTTCTAGAAGAATTAAGTATTGGATGTAAAAGCTCCCATTCCAGAAAGGCATGCGGGAAAAAAGGAGTAATTACAGAATAACAGATTTTAAGAAGCTTTTTTTTTTCTTTTTTCTTTTCTTTCTTTTTTTTGTGTGGTGAAGGTAAGGGGCAAAGAACTTTGCTACGTTGTCACATAGATGGATATACTGCAGTCAGTGATATCATTTCAGCTGAAACAGACCTGAACTAGCTAATTTGAAGTGTAGTTAGGACAGGCTAATTGCGTGAGTGTATGACTATTTCCTCAGAATTATCATCCCCTACTGAGCTTTGTACTTCTATAGTTACATTACTGGTCTTAAGGCAGTTATGTTTAAATAAGGCGTACAGCGTAATACTCAATTTCTTTCTTATTGTAGATTTAGGAGCTGTTTCTGAGGTCCTGATTTCCCTTTTATTGTCCCATACCCCCCAATTTGTTCCATTTGTTTGCCTCTGAATTCTTTCATCGCTTTTCCGTCCAGATTTTTCTTTTTTGCTACAATGCCCAATTCTTATTCTTTACTCCTTGCATAATTTATCTTACCTCTCCTGCTCTTCTTTTTGCCTTTTCTCCCCATTTACTCCACCTTTCTTCTTAAAATGTTGTTTTCTAATTCACTAGGAAAAAAAAACTATTAGAATGCATGTCTTATACATTAAAATGTTTTTTAACTGTCTACTTTATTTGGTTTTTAAAAAGTAATTAAAATCTTTCCCTTCTCTCATACCCTGGGCTTTGGTACCTTGCCTTTTCTAATCTGTGATTTTTTTTTTATTTCTTTTTGCTCTTTTAGATAGGATAGTCAAGTTTTTTATCCACTTGTAATGCTAGTATTTTTGTGATTTTTAAGCGCATGAAAGTTGTCAGAATTTTAGCTATATGAAAGGGCAGGTATAGGATGAAGAGTAGTGAACAATGTGTCAAAAATGCATACTGTCTTCTGCATTTATAGAAGTCAGATGGTATTTTTACATTGAGAAAATTTCTGAAGATTGTAAAGGTTGAGTTAGTTTTGGGGAGTCCGTTTGTAAAAATAAAAGTGAAAAAGTGAGATGTACTTACTTGAAAATTTTCATGGCTATACAACTGCCAATGGAACTCTGCTACCAGTAGCAACATTAAGAGTAACAACATAAACTATATGTTTTTAATAATTATCTGAAATTGCCTGAAGAGTGGCTAAAGAACATTGTGGTGGGAATAACCTTAGGCTGTCTGAACTAGTACTTTCTGTATGACAGGAGACCCATTCCCCTGCTTTGTGTAAGAGGAGCCCAGGGAGACAGTTTTGGTATAAATGAAAATTCAAAGGAGTTATAAACAGCCAGTTAGAAGCTTTTGCTGCTTGAGTGAGGGCCTAAACTCATCAAGAGAAATGTATTTAATGTATTTACAGAATATATTCAGGTTTTTTTTAATTCCAAATTAACTATGTTTCCGGGGCGGGGGGGGGGGGGGGGGGGGGGAGGGATATTTCAAAATACTATCAAAAATCCTCCTTCCCCCTTCAGTCCAGTTCATTTTATTTAAAATCTTGCTTTATTCAAATGAACAAAACTTTTTCTCATGGGTTTTTATATTGTAGCCAAAAAACCTGTCCACTCAGAAAATAAAGATGGCAGAAGACCAAATTCTGCTCTACTGTACTAATGAAAGTAGAAGAAACTCTGCTAAAGTCATTGGACTACACTGGTTTCAGTAAGAGAGACAATGGTCTGACTATGTGCTCAGTTAACTGACGACAGCCCAGCATGCCTGTTCTGGTTCCAGGAAAGCCACTCTTTACCTCAGATAACTGAGAGTAGAATTTGGCTTGCTCTCTTTGTCAGCTGCAGGCAATCCCTGTGTGAAATACAAAACTATGGGTGTTCCACTCCAAAATACGATGGCAACAAGCTGAGCAGTCATCTGGACCCCGACAGAAACCTGTTTTTATTCGTATGGTGACCAAGCTTGTTCTAGCATGCCAAAAGCAAATGTTATATATATACATAAATATAAAAAACATTATGGCATTTAGCTTTTTAATCCATTTCAAATATGTATTTTCTGTATCAATCATATTGTTTCATCATTATGGCTTCCTTTATCCAGGAATATCCCAATACTGGAAATTGCAGGGGAAAGGGAATTGGTGATACTGTCTGGAGTGCACCATTTGAAGTAATACTCTACAAGATGGTCAGAGAGTACCCACCATGGATCAAAAGACATCCTTTCCATGTGAGAGACTACATATGAAAGACAAAAGATTGTTACAGGGTGGTAGCTTGATTACAGTTATGTTCTAAAAGACCTGTTGTTTTAACAGAAAACAGCGCAGAGCAGTGAAATACTGCTGGGAGAGCTTCCTTCTCCCTACAAATAGCCCTGTCCCTGTGTTTCAAAATAACATGGCTTGGGCAGAAAAGGATCCTCATTCTCTTTAGCAACCCTGCCCAACTGCAGAGCAGCCGTATGTCACTTTGGTATAGAGAATTTAGTTTTCTATAATTATGTCAGAATATGTTGAGCATGTTTAATGAGTATCCTAGTGTAACTGAGAGGACTTCTATTTGGATTATCAACAACACTTTGTGAGATCATCCTAGAAACAGCTATATGCATTAAAGTCTTGACTGAGAACATGGCACTTTCAGTCGAGGGAGACCTTCCTGCTCCTCCACAATTGCAGATTATCCAGTAGATATTAAAAACAAACAACAACTTTCAGTTATATTGACTTTTTGTCACCCCAACAAGGAAAGTAGGTGCTGATTATTTGGTTCTGCCTGAATTAATATTTGTCTGATTAACAAAGGCAATGCAGGGCAGTAAGGAATGTTTAGAAGTAGCTGATATCATACACAAAAATAGAAAAATTCAAGATGAATTGGATTTAGACGTTTTTTTGTTCAACATTGAAGTCTAATCCCAGTACCTTTTTTGCAGAGGGGCAATGAGAACAAAATGAATTAAGTTAAATTATAGGAAAAAAAACCCAAACAAACCTCTCTAGTGCTGTTTGTGTAATTCTGTCTCATTTAGACACTCAAAGAAGTAGTTTGTATAAGCTGCAGAAATTTAGCAAAGTTCTGGGCTGACACTGGTAAGTTTAAGAGCCGAATGTGACTTTGAACATTTAAATCTGTTTAACATAAACACATATTTTGACAGAGGCTCTGTGCTAATTATATGATTTTTCTGATACGCTACCTATAAATGTTAGTAAGAGACTCTACCACAGTACATTCACATTGAAAAGAGAATGACTAGCGTTCCAGTCTCTGCTCTCCTTAGTGCTTACCTGTTTTATATGACAGCAATTTTAATACAATGGGCATGGTATATTTTTAAAAGTTATGCTTTCTGCCTCTAATGGCTCTTTAGATTTTCCATGCAAAGTAAAACAGCTTTGAAGTAATGAGGTAACAGCCTCTCCCCCTAACCACCTTCACCTGATGGTTAGGCTATATTTTGAGAGAAGTGAATTTCAATCCCTAAAGATTAAGAAAGAATTTGAACATGGCTTTCCCATGCTCCAAGTGAGTAATTTAACCTAAGAGATTTAATCCTTTTACTAGGGTAAAGCACAAAGAAAACAAATTTGCATGTTATTCATCATAATATGCCTAGGAAAGGAAACTTAGAATTCCTAAAGAGATGCCTAAAGCTAGGACTATTAATGACTTCTAAACTATATTCAGCTTTTAATTATGCAGAACACTGTTTATAGATGTTTGCAATACACATTTTTTTGAATCAGATCCCACAGATGAGATATGCAAAGAAATAGGTAAATTATAGGTTATAATGAATCATCTCTGGCATGAGATGGATACTTAAACTGCACAGGACTGTAAAGATTGAAGTACCTTAGTGCATGCCCAAAAGGACATCTTACATAATGTGGTGAACTTTCCTGATGCAAGGTGCTGCATATGGATTGTTCAGTAGCTAAGCAGAGTTTTTACAGATTAAACTGTTGAATGAGGGGCCTCTTTGGGAGCTAAGTCACTAGTATGTGATTTTATATGTATAATATGAATGGTTGAAATTACTCAAACTGTATCTACTAAGGAGATGGGCAGGAAAAAAGAATGTTTTATATTTAGTTTAGTATTCTGCCTTGTACAGACATTGAGTTTTGGTGCTAGCTTTTTTTTTTGTTTCTGGGGTTTTTTTGTGTGTATTTTGGGATGTCAGCAATGTTCAATATCCTTAATCCAATAAATTATAAAGAAAAGGAGGAATAACACATTTTTTGTCTAAACTTTTAGAGTTTATTCTCACGAACCTCTTTTTACTGCATTGCCTGCAGGAAAAAGAGACATAAGTGAGTAAAAGAGAGATAAGTAAGGACATAGAGATATTCATTTGTTTAAAGTTAGCCAGTGTCTGAGTGCATGCATAAGATACTCATGTTACTGCTAGGTCATAAACTAAACTGATAGTGAGAATATGTATTTGCAGTGCAAAGAAACAGAGAACACTAGAGAATTTTCAAATATGAATTACAGAAATCTCTTGAGGAAAAGAAACATAAGAACAAAACACGTTCATAAATCACAGTTAGCATCCATACAAAAATCCGAAAAAGCAAAGAATTCTGTTTACTCCAAGGTTATATATGCTGTATTTTTTTTAATCTGGAAGCCAAGCAATTTGCTGAGAGCCTCCTGAGATATTCTGAGCATAAGCAAATTCTAGCGATACTGATGAGAGTTGTGAGAGAGCAGCACCTTTATAGACAAGATGGGACTGCTTTGTGAGCTTTCTGGAGGATCAGATAGCTGAACTGCAAAAGCTTAATAGAAGCCAGACTATATCTTACTAGCCCATATACATACCAATTTTTGTCTAGTCCAGTTTTATGGTATCTCACATTAAACAGTGATCTTGCAATCTGTTCTGTGTCACTGGGTAGTCATACGTAATGACAAATTTAATTGCCTGATGGCACTGCAAGAGTTCTCCTCTGAATCAGGATTCAGTAAATTAACAAAATTCATTATTTCATTATGACACAGTGTGCCATGCCTCAGGCTTCTTCTTGTTGCTCTTGCTACTTGTAAAACAGTCCTTACTATTTGAGTGATTGGCTGTGTGAATTATGCAAAATAGGCTATTCATTCCTGTTTCCTCTCTGTGTTTTGCTAAAGTTTCATGATGTCATTGTAGGTAATCTTTGTCAAAAGGAAAAGTGAAATCTAAATATAGTAGACAAATTACTGTAGCTGCTGTTCAGAATTCAACTGTCATAAGAAACTATGTGGTTTCCTCTCGCCACTGCTTCCTCCTCTTGGTTTAGCAGTGAATTCCAATGCAAAATATGAGTTGTGGTTCTGGGGCAGCAAGTCTGGTCTACAGTCAGCTACCATACTGAGAAACATCTTCATTACACATCTAAGATAAATTTAGACTTAGAATTCCATATCCTGGGTAGTGGTATACAAGAAAATAGTCTTGACCCTGACTTGCTGGATGGGCACACAAGGGTGTTACAGTGTAAAGAACTACTCGGGGACTTTCTTAATGATTTATATCAACTCAAAACCATCTCCTCAGCAGGTGAAAAGCATGACAAAAAACTGCAGCTTTACTGAGACAGTAAAATGCACTTGTCCTTCCTGAATATTGGAATAGGCTATTTTAGGTAATGAGAAGTTATTAATATCACTCCATTGATAGAAATGGACCTAAACTGGCCCCAAAGTGGGAGCATAATTAAGTTAGTTAGTGCACTCCCTAAGTTCTGAGGGTATGCACTGACTCCAGATCTTCCTGTCTCCAACTTGAGATGAAATCACATTGAGAGAATCCTCCTTCTATTGCAATCCTCCTTCTATGGGAATGAGATTTCATAAATATTATAAATAAAATAATGACCAGGATTACACTTTTCCAAGTGCCTATTCAGATGATCACTATGATTTTACTACCTCTACATTCTAAATATGTTCAGTACTGAATATCATCCACAGATCAGATGCTACATCTGTTCTGCCTACTATTAACTCCGTCACTTCAGTACAATAACTCCCGATTCATGCTTGAATGATCCAGAGCAGAATTTGACCCACCTTATACCGGAATATTCCAAATAAAAAGGGCTAAGATTCACCTTAGCGCTTATATTTTTAGGAACCACTCATTCTCCACAAAAGGTCAAGTTATCTTGCAGTAAAGCGAAAAACAAGCTACCTTACGACTTCTACAATTCAGTTCAAAGTAGGGCATACAAGCAAAACGGAATAGCAACTTGAATGAAAGCAGTAGTCCAGGCTCTGTCAGTCAGTCTGTTTATAGAGTGCGATTATTATTATGATTAGCGCAAGTGGACATGGATAACCCTCTTTCTGTTTCTGTGACACATCTGTAGATCATCCTCCATTTAAATCTGTCTGTTGCTTGCTGTGTTACTGGAAAATACAAAAAACAAACATCTGCGTTCCAGATAGGCACAGCCCCAGAATATGAATGCCATTTAATATCTATTCAAGACATGATACTAATAATTTAATGTGTAGATGGCAAAGTGGAAGAAAGAGGGTTATGGCAAGTTAGAAGTGTTGATGGGTTGTGAAGGAAGAAAAAGGGCAATAGGTAAAAGATATATATCGAGAAAAAGCCCTTTTTTTCTTTTTTTTTTTTTTTGGCAAATAAGTTGATGTTCTCTCCACCTTTTACTTAGATTAAAATCAGCTGTGAGGAATCCATCTCTCCCTGATTTCAGCTGGATACCAGTCCATTCTTCCATGAGCAGAACTTGGCATCATGGTGTAGCAACGTCACTTGTTCTGATACTCTGGCAGTAACACTGACCGCTAAAAGGATAATTCCTGTTATAACTCTATTTTAAGTCATACATGAGATACCAGGTGTGCTAGGCTAGTCTTTTATCTAGAAATTGTGGCCCAAGTACAAGTATAGGCAATGTATTTCAGAAAATGCTGCTTTTCCTTTTAACGACCCAGTTATTTACCTGATTGACTAAAACCTGTTTCCATGCAGAGAAATCCTGCAAGATAAATCCCAAAAATGCTGACAGTGGGCCACATTTAAGTGAATGATTGTCACTAAATCACTCCCAAAGAACGACTTTGGAAATTGCACATCTGACAGAATTTTGCTACTTTGAAACCATTCAAATGTTACTATTCCATTTTACAATAGATATATATGCTGTTGTATTGCAAGTTATTTATATTGTCTAAGAGTTCCCTCATCAGCTTCAGTCATTCAGTTATCTAGTTCTGCTGACCAAAAAAGCTGCTTATTCAAACCCAAGAATAGCTGTGTATGTTGTGCAATTTTGTGCACAAGGTTTTTCATCAATAATCTGGAAATAAGTTTTGCAATCCTTTATTGATGAAGCTTTAGACTCAATCGCAACTAAAATGTTGTGTGTTAGCATTGCTTTTTAGAGTCTAAGGTATTTCTAGTGGTCCCTATTCACCAAAAACTTGAGTACTTCATACCAAAACAATAAAAACCAACTTGACACTCTAGGCATTCTTCTGTATTTTCTCAGCCATCAGACAAATCTTATGGCTGCTGCCATGCATCCACATTACTAATGGTAGTCCTGAGTAGTGGCAGTAGCAGCAAGGTTTTGAAAATTTCCTCCCATTTGGTACTACTGATATCCATTAGAGCAGGTTTAGAGCCTGTGGTAGATCTTATTCCTAAGCCATTTCTGCAAGGAAGAAATCTATTACTTCTACTCTTGTGAAAGTAAAAAAATGGCAACTTGGCCGCAAATAAAACAGGTGTACATAATGAATAGATATGTCAGCCTAGCAACTAAGAGGTAAACTCTAAATGTTCCTGAGGTCTGGCTAGATTTTTAAGAATTTTCATACAGCTTTCTGAAGAGTAATTGGACCTGGCTATGAATATTGCACAAAATATAGGAATAATTTTGTTTCATTTTACCATAAATGAAAATAAAAATAGTCCCATTACAGTTAGGATGAGTATTTGTCTTCAGTTGCATGCATGAAACTGCTGTGGGAATCGTGAGATATATTTGAAAATGAAATTTCATCCTAGAAAAAACTGCAGGACAATTTAGCATTCATGCGTTCAGCACCTGTAAAGTTAGTCCATTTCCTTTTGTGCAGCAGTTTTCTAGTTCATCAGTAGCTAGTTTGGGAACTAATAACTGTGTGACAGCTTGACTCCATTCAGTGAGTGTTTACCAAAACTCATCAATGGGCTCACACAATGAAGATTGCACTTGAGCCAGCCCGTATGTACTATTTTGTTTAAACTTGATTCATATCTACATAAACTTCAGTCGTACCAATATATTGCAATTTAGATACACCATTACCTTATTTTCTTTTCCTTTTAGCTCCATCTTTTCTTTCTCTCTTGTAGCTTCCATTTATTACCATGTTAAAAATATGGAAAGCACATATTTTTTTCAGGAAAGTTTTAGACCAGAAATGTATCTCTGTATATTTGCATTATTTTTGTGATTTCCTTAGGTTGCTCTATAGCAGAAGAACAGCAATAAAATCAGAAAGTTGAGTAAAAAGGTGGAGAGAAGCCTAATAATCATAAAACCTAAGACTCTCTATCCAAAAATCACTCTTTTTTTTTTCCTCCTTTTTCTTTTTTCTTCCACAGCATTCTGACTCCAACTGTAACCTGAAGAAGCGAGTAAACTCCGTAACATCTCAGGCAGATCAGTCTCCTGAAGCCAGCATAATATCAAATAGAGCATCCCAGTGTCAACAAGTGTCTGTTCCTCCACCAGCCCCACCACCGCCTATTGGAGGCACAAGTAAAATAGACCAGTATTCTAGGATCCTCTTTCCAGTGGCATTTGCAGGATTCAACCTGGTATACTGGGTCGTTTATCTTTCAAAAGACACTATGGAAGTGAGTAGTAGAATTTCTGAATACTTGCTTATAATATGTAATATGTTTACTTGACCAATATTATTTTAATTATTCAACTTCAGTTACTCAGTGCTTTCTGAGGAAAGTCACTGGTAATAGCTTTCTCGAAAAAATCAGCTGTGGTTTCCAGTAGTAGTGGCACTCAGTACAATTTACAAAGGCTATTTGAAGATGAGAAATGTAAACACTTACCTCCATGCCATGTTGCACTAAGCAGAACACATTGTGTAAGACAACGTATGACGCCATTCTCAGCAAACAAACTAATCTTGAATCTTCCATTTCTTAATCTTCCTATCTGCAGTAAGGAATGGTAGAATTATCTGTTGAGGCAATGCAGTGAAGGAGATAAGAACTTTAATATCTCCTAAGGTTTGCACAGTGAGGTAATAAGATAACAGTATCCCAAAAAAAGTTTGTTATTCAGTTTAAACATTTATCCATAGTGAAGAATTGACAACTGCAATATACAGTTTGTGAATCAAGAGTCTCTGTTTTTATACATTTTAACACTGATTTTTCCTGTTTCTTCGTATAGCTGAACTGTTTTATGCAGATAAAGCTGCCAAATTCTTTGCATAAGTTTGTTTGAATCAGGCAGAGAGTGATCATACCTTTAGATATCCATCAGGTCCAGAAGAGATGTGTGCCCTGCAAATTGAGCATGTCTAGAATAATCAGTCAGTGATTAGTCATTAAACTTTAAGTCTTTAATGCTTTAATTCTCTAATTCTTCCCTTTTGCCTAAATACAGCTAATGGTGTCCCATTTCCTTGGTAAAAAATATATTCATTTGCTTTGTTGCCATAGAGTTTTTGAATCTCACTGTACATTGCAGTCAATATGATTGGTACATTTAGCTTTATTTAGGACAGCTAGAGAGATAATGATGGTATTTAGATAGTACTGAGTGCACAAAGTCCCTACATCAATAAAAACAGAGGCTGGCAATCTGATATGAGTGGTGAGCAGATTGTACCTTTATTTCCTAGATTAGAGGTAAAGCAGGCCAAGGGAAATCTCATGGACAGCCAAGAGATGTTGCAGTTCAAAGTAACAAGACAGTGCTGATCAGCTGATTGGTGGCATCTTGCCTCTGCTTGAAGCAGAGACTACTAGCCTCTAATTTTGCTGATTTTTGCTACTAGTATGATCTGGAAAATGCTGTCTCTCAAAGATGGAGTGTGCTGCCAAGCAGCTTATATGAAATCAGGAGGGCAGGAAGATAGGAGGCACTATCTCTTACAAATGTTCCTGCAGATGTCTCTCTCAAGAGGTCACAGCTGCTAACTCCTGGCCACTCAAAATCTGCCCAATGCTAAATTTAGCATTTATGCCAGAGTTACTGATCCTGCTATTAAAATATTGACTATGTGTGCAAATTACTTATCTCAATCAGAGAAGGGAAGTATCAAAAAAGCTCATGTATAATCATTACAGCTTCTGTTTAGAGACCAGTTCCTCAGCTTGTGTAGCTTGCCATAACTCCAGTGATTTCATTCAACCATTCACATTTTGGATCTAGAAATATTTGGAACATGGTTGCCATTTCCCTTGGTAGTGATGAAATATTTACACTGAACCTTGTATATTAATAGTTGTATTAGAACTAGGCTTTTAAAATACTTCTAAAGTCTAGGACATAGTGCTGACTATAAATATTTTTTAAATGCCACTTTTGCAAGCTCACAAACATGCTCACAAACTGAGAAATTATGTTCTGTAGTAGCCTTATAGAATGACAGAAATCCAGCAGCAAGATTTAGAAAACAGAACAGTATTGACAGCTGGGGTGTTTTGAATTATGAAGAATGTAAACAATTATGTAAAATGTTGATCAAGCTCTTCATAAGTTACATTTTCCTGTTTGTGTACTCAGTTGTAACTAATCATGATTGTGATATACATTGCTAGGTTTCTATTTCAATATGTTGTATCACTTAATTTGTTGTTACTTTCAAGGAAAACCAGGATTGTTTTTGCTTTAAAAATATATTAAAAATATGTAAGCCTTTCCATTAAGTAAGAGGAGATACAAAAGTTAGGTAAGCAAAGCATGGCATGCTTTAAGGCCAGCTGAACTCAATCACAGGCTCAAGCCCAAAGGATTAAATATCGGTACAGTATTATTCAGTTAAGAAATTTAATTTCATTTATAAAGTGCATTTTGTGCAGTATTTCAGCTATGTTAGTTTTTCTTTTTTGAGTTACTTCTTTGAGTTCATTTGGCTTTTGTTTAAAAAACAAAATGGAAAAAAAATCGAATCATTTCATTGAAATAAGCAAATTTCCTGTGCACAAGTTCTTGTAGCGCAGCTTTCTAGGATTTTGATTAGTGTAGTTTGGAGTGCAGAACATCACCCACCAAAGTCTGTCATTGTGGAGATTCCTAAACCGAACAGCTACCTACTGTCTTTGGATGATGCATGTAGAATAAATCAAGAAGCATTTCATGAATCTGTTTGTAAAAGCAGACTATTAGCACTGGAATCAAAGGTAATTTTCAACTCATATCATTATCTTCCAGCCAGACTCTTCCTTTGACTTTTGAAGGAAGTTTTTTACTTCATTTTCTGGATTCAGAGCATCAAATAGAATGAGCAGCCTTGTTCATGTAATGAGAGTTGCATGAAATGAGGAGCTCTCTCCTAAGCTGTTTGGTAGTATTTCTGTGCACTACTAAGCAGTTTTCTTATGGTTTAAGTAATGGGCCATATGTTACAGAAATGAAGAAGTCATTCTTGTGTATTGTATCTGATAATATTTATAAGAACCTTGGGGCTTGAGTACTTTTCAAAGTGCTCCTTGGAGCACCTTTTTCCTCCCCTTCCATTTAATAATTTTCTTTTTGGAAGACTTCAGGTTAATCACCCTTTCTCTTGCTATACTTGTAAACTAAGAGTATGTTAATTACACGGAAATTTTAGGATTTAGAACTTTGTATAATGAAGAAGGTGTTTCTAATGAAATGTGTGCCTTTAAACATTTGAATATTATTTTTCAGAGCAGCCAGGATTGGGCAGATAGCAAGAGTATCTTAGACTGAACTCTGTATTTGTACTTCCATATATACTGAATCAAGTCCAGCTCAGCAAAATAGGGAAGTTTAGTAGCAAACTTTCATTGTAAAATTAATCCTTTGCTACATTTTTAAGCAAAATAGCAGCATTCTCTGAATGAAAAAATGAAAAAAAAATCCAAGTTGAAATTAAGTGCTTCAATGGAATGCTTTTTATATCTGGATGGGCATAAAGTTATCTTCTGGCCTTAATATTTAAATAAATGGTTCTATGCTGCATTGGAACAAGTGGGAAAACATTCTTATTCAGTAGCAGTCATCCACCGTGCAACTTGATATATAAAAGGTATTTAAATGTAAACTGGTTTGCATTGTGGAGTAGCAATAGTGTTGCAGGACAACAGTTATATTGGTAAAAGTTTAGAAATGAAGCTAATACAGTTTTCTGCCTGCATTTTGCTAGACAGCATGTTGTTAGAACCTAAAATAACCAAAGGATAACATAAAAGTCGAAAAAAGGAGGTATTTGAAAATATGTACGTGAAAAAATCCCCAGTTGAAATAACAGATGCCAGTTTTTAGATCACAGAAAATGCTGATACTTGTATGATAAGCCCCCCTTTCTCTCCAAAGGTTTTATAACTGTAATGCTGACAGATGCTTAATTATAGCAATATCACTCTGCCATTTATAATATGAAAAAAATAAAGCATTAAAGTTACTCTAAGAGGACTTACTCCCTCACTATGTAAGGTCAGTTTGTAAGGTCAGATGGAAGGTTTGAAGATGTGACCTCCCCATGATTTATACATGCAAAATGGAACAGGCATGTTTCTGTGGTCTGTGTTCTTCCATAGAGTACAGTAATATCTGCCATCCACAAAAAGCTCTATACAGTAACAAACAATACACATTTGTCTAGATTAGCCAAATAAAGAAGTTCTTTAAAGTAGAACAAACCTATCTGACAAATAAGAAAAAGTTGTTCTAGCTTTTTATTTTGTCATACAGTATTTTTGGGCTTTGTTTTTGGTTTTAAATCTTGCTAAGTCCTTGAGCTGAATACTAATTTATGACAGTGACCTTGGTAGGTGAATTGTATGCTTAGTTTATTTTAAAATTTGCTTGATTTAGAATTCAAAGAGTGTCCTTTTAATGAGAAGAATACAAGTACATAGTGTACCTTTGCCATATCATTCACAATGCATATGCTGTTCTCACATCTTCTTACACATCTTCTTTCTAAAGCAACCTGTCTTAATTTTTATATGTAATGTTATATTACAGTTTTTAATGTAATGAAACACATGGTGGAGTGAATGAAACTAAGGAAGGATATGATGTTAAAGTTTTGATGATAAACTGCAATAAAACAAGCAGAGGCCAGCTTTAATATTTGGGAGCAGAAGAAGGTACAAAGTCACTGAATGTCCTAAATGTGCTGAGTCCTGGATATTATTTGGATGCAGAGAACATAGTATGATGACAGAAAAAGAGTTATGTAACAGGTTGAAGGGGAAGATAAGATGCTAATGAGGTCAAGTGAGAAGAAACAAGAACAGGGAAAGAAACAAGAACTGGAAAAGTATTTAGCTTCAGTATGTTAATTTCATAGAGCTTGTAGTGCGTATTGTTACACCTTGTTTCAGTTTAAATACTGGAAAAATAAAGTTCAGGAGAAAACTGTCATTGCCATACATACTTACAATTGAGCTTTGATGATCCAGGTAATGAACATCAAATTCTAAGAAGATTCTCATTTGTAATGCAGTTCTATTTTGTCTGCTGAGACACTTAGAAATCAGGTGGGTTTGTTGATTAACTTAGTTGTTAACAACCCATAGCTTAAACTTCTCTCTAAACTTTTTTTCCAGTTTTTTGAACCTACTGCAATGCATCTTCGAAATGACCATCAGTCCAACTGAAGAACAGCTCAAGGTTTCAAAGAAATCACTGAAGATCCTGTAGGGTTGAAGAGACTTCAAAGGATTTGTCTATCCACAGGTGCTCTCAATTTTCAAACAGGGAATGTTTATATTGGACATCACCTGGAAAAAATCTCTGGAAAAATCAAAAAAATAGAAACGGCACAGAATTCTAACAACACGTTCTTAAGATTTCTCACATTGATTCTACTATAAAAGTTCTTGTTAAATTATTTTGTTCAATTGTCAAAGAAAAGAATGTGCATTTGTTCTAATTCTGTATATAAACAATTGAATATTTACATTGATATAAAACATCAATGACAGGATTATTTTTTTAAAATACAATAAGGATTGCTAAAATAAGCCTGATTCTGAACTAATATAACTTGGTATGGTTTCACTGAAAAGTTAGGAGCTGCACTGATTTGCAGCACATGAAATTGACAAAATAATGTTAAGAAATCCTATGAAAGGGAGCTGCAATCCCATCATCTTTTCATAAACCTTTCATAGAAAAGATGAATGACGAATTCTCATTTTCTTTAATTTCATTTTCATCTCCTTTAATTTGAGATAATATTTATAAAGAACAAGATATAAGAAAAAAGGAAATAGAAACTATTGTTCATGTACTTTAGCTGGTTAATTATGATAGTGTAACTTTTTTTGTGACCATGGAAGTACAACCAGACTAATAACAAGCAATGTCTCGGCAGGATCTAGAAATACAGGCCTGAGGTATCAGGGAGTTTTCAAGGTCTAAAGCTGAATAGACAGAAAGATGCAGCTACCCATCAAGCTAAATGCAAGCCTCCAGCTCCAGGGAACTTCCTGGAAGCAAGTCTTGATAGCTAATTAGGGAACAAGCTACGTTTTATCAGCTGATTCTACTGAACTGCCTGTAGCAAAGTCCCTAGAACTTTTTTCCAGAGGCAAAGTGCTGTCAGCATATTCAGAGTTTAAAGGTAATAATATTTTTATTTGTCACTTTCAACACAAACAGTCACAGGATTTCTTTCTCATATTTCATACTCATCTATTATTTTATTGTATATTACCCTTCATCTCCATAATCCTTCTTAAGAATGTAATTAGGAAAGATATGCCTAATTAAACCAAACCCAAGCCAACTTTGTTGCAGGTGTAATGGACACCTGCGATGGTGGGAGTCAAAAGCACACAAAGAAGATTTACATGCAGCCAAATAAAAATTAAGGACTCCTACCTTGAAATTAATTTTAGTACATTAAAATTAAATTAATTTTAACAGAAACATGAAATGCTGCATTGATTCAGGAAATTCAGGGTCTTTTATTTTGTCTAAACAAACATCTTGGTCACTGTGACAAAATATTTAGGGGCTGACTAATTGACTCCAGTAAGTTGTCAAATGCTTTATTGGCACTATAACAACTTTAACTATCTGATGACCTAGCTCCAGCTCCTATTTCAAGAGGAGTATATAGCTTTTACTGATGTGGTAGCTGGACTGAACATGTGAGATCACTTTTTGTACTCCCTGTTCTTTAACTCTGAAGAGCTTAGATGGGGATAATTTAAGTAGATTTGAGTCAGTAATAACTGTTGTTTGCACAAAGATGTCATGTTTGCAATTTGCTTTTCCTGACTGGCTGCAGGCTGGCACACTTGGTTGTATTTGTAAGTGCATTGAATTCTTCCTCCATTTTGCTTTGAAAGTAAAATTGTGACAATTTTTCCCATTTTCAGCCTTTATATACTATTTTTTAAAAAAATTAAAATATGGACACAGGGCAAGTATTTTATAATTTGTAAATACATCTTATTTTGCAAAAAGCAAATTGTACTGTAGGGACCCAGAGGTTATTTTTCAGTATAACTACACTCATTCTTGCTTCACTGACTAATTTTCTACTTTGACTACATTAATATCTATAAGAGTATTCAGAATACTTTAAAATTGGTTTATACACAAAATGAAAATGTTTAAAAGCTATGGGAAAACAAGTGACACTGAGGAGGCTAAATTTTGTATCTGATCTTTGTTTAAAAGAAATCTAAATATGAATTTTACAGCAAATGCAGAGAGTTACTAAATAGTCACTATTTCCTTGGAGTCTAGTATTTCAATATATAAAATAGTGGTAACTTCCTGATTAGGAAGCTATATCAGCACCTTACAAAGGTACTAGCAGCTTTTGGTATTTAACAGCATATTTCAACAGGACCACAAAGACTGCTTATCTCTTTTCAAAGGAGCTTTTCATGTAGAAGAGATAGAGAAGGGTTGGTTCTCCACATCTGTTTGAATGGTAGGAAGGGAGTATGTGTTCTTCCTATTACATGCTTTGTAGAGACACAGGTGTAATCAATAACAATGTTAATAATGTCAAGTTATATTTTAGAATAAATGTAATTACTTACAATTAATGTCAGTTCTTAACAATCCTGGTTGTGGTCAAACATTAACCAAACAAGCAATACAGTAAAAAGAGCAGATAAATAGAAAAGGTTTTTTTATATATATATGTGTGTGTGTGTGTGTGTATATATATGTATGTATATATTTATGTATGCATATATACATATGTATTTCTGTAGAAAATATAAATAATATACATTTCTCTGTTTAATACAAATTTAATGGAAATTGGGGGATATGTGTTTCTTCCAGTATTTTTGACTGTATTGTAATAGAAAGAGCAGGAGCTACAGTTGCTGTAAAATGGGAATTTGTGTGTGCAAAACAGGACACTGCAGGGGAGAAGACGGGCAGTTACCTTGAGCTATCACACTCTGGTAATACGTTATTCAACATTGACCTAACTTTCTATGTATCCTGGTAGAAAGGATGCTCTGGTTTTAGCCCACAAACCCCTCAAAGGGACAGAGTTTAGCTTAAATTAATCTTTAGTGTCTTCTGCTTGATCAGAAGTGCAAGAAATAGAAGAACTAAGAACACAACTACAGAATTATGTCATAGTACAGTAGAAATCTCAATTACATATTAGTCTTTATTATTATTGATCTGGGGTTTTCTCCCCCCCTTTCCCCCATTATTTTTTCATAATTTCTAAACCACATAAAAATCTAGCAGTTTTAAGATAGAGAAACTTTGCAATGGCACACTAGATCAGCCCTGAGATCATCTGCTACTGTGTTCAAAGGCTAGTCCTCACCAGAAATAAAGCAAGAGTTGGATAAACCCTGGAAATGTGAAGATGAAAGTCCTGATATAGCGTGCTGTCCAGTGTTTTGATATTTTGATGCATCCTGTCATGTTACAAACTCAAGGCCTTTCTCTTATACATATGCAAACAAAATTCAGAGGTGACTTTGTCATGGCTTAGTTCATTACATTCTTGTTTCTCTTCCAGTTCACGGCAAGAATAGCATTCCTCATCTGCCTTCCTTACAGAAGTAATTCTTGCAGGATTTTCCTCTAATCAGTAAGCAATAAAAACCTTTCAACTCTCCACATAAATGCTGTCCGTCACCTGGCTTTATGGAGAAACCTGTGAAGCAAAAAAGTCCTTATCCACAAGCAGAATGGGTAGAGACTTGGGGAGTAAACTATTCTGTTCTGCATCACTACTTCAACAAAATCATTATTCAGCCAAGGCTGGAGTGGTGCTTGCATACAAAGAATAAAGATCCGCAGTTCACTTCCAGACACCAGTTTGATGCAAGTGATAGCAATTGAGTGTCAGCAAAGTATATTGGAAGTAGAAGTTAGTGACAAAGCACAAATGAGACTCAGCCATGCTTTCTGAGATGAAAGTCTTAAAACAGAAACTTTGACCAAGAGAAACAAAGGAATTCAAAGAAACTAAAAGCATCCACACAATTGTAAAGTAGAAAATAGAATCCCATATCCCATACACCTTGGGAGTCCTTTTTTTTTTTTTTAAAAAAAAAAAAAAAAGCAATGATTCTTAATCCTGTCCAAAACCAAATATATGCAATCTTTCAAACACAGATGAGGAAAAAACCCTAACTCGTGTATTTAATGTAGTTATATAAAAGTAAGAAAACACAAGTCATTGCAGAACTTCATAAACCAGGTAACATGCATTTTTGCTAAATCACTTCACAACACATTTGGGTTGTTATCAAAGAGGTCATTAGTTCATGAAAACATGATCTGACCTTAATTATGGCTAGACTATTTTTTACTCCATAAATAAAAGTAACCTGTAATAGTTTTAAGGTACTAAATCCTTTACATGCCTTAAGGAGCAAATAAGCCACCTTTAGGCCATATATAGTTACATATTCAAGCACAACTGCAAAGGTTTTTCTCCCCGCCTCACACCTACTTTGTTTATAATAATGTTTTCATAGAGCAGATAGAAATATTTTGTAATTTAAAACTAAATAAAACTAACAAGCTAAAACTCTTTACTGGAATACTTATGTCTGCTATTCCTGTACATTAAAAAAAGTTTCTTTACTATAACTGAATGCCAGCTTTGCTTAGGTTAAAGTTAGGAAATATCAACTGTTAGAATTTGACTTTTCTAAGGGCTGTAAACTCAGTGTGCTGATTTAAACTACATGGAGACATGGTGTTCCCCATAGCAATGTGGGGAATAGTTACGAGATTTAAAAGTGGGTTCTCGGCAGAGGTCACAGGTTCTATCTGCATGTGAAACAAAGCATAGTAAAAGATAAATACTAAAGCTCAAACTATGCCCTTTATTGTCTGCTTTCATCCTCTTCATGTCTACCAAGTGATCTGACTCAACCACTACTTAAGTCAATGAATAACATTTGCACTCTCATCAGGAAATGACATTAAAGAATTGTTAGTTCCATAGATGAGTCTGTGCGAAAGATTGGATTGTGATGGTGAGACAGACTAGAAATGATCAGAAACAGACTAGTTCTTTATCCAAAGATTTGAATTTCAGTGGATTGAACTTATTTTAAAAGGCAAAAATATCTTTGTATGAACAAAAAGATGGGTTTTGGTCAATAAATGTAATCAATGTGCATTCTCAAGTTTTAGTAAGTTATACATTCCTTATGGGCTAAAAGTTAGTATACTTCCGCCCCCCCATTTTAGATGAGTAAAAGCTTCTGTTTCATTTCTGATCCAGTCTTCACATAAAAACCAACATTAATTGCTTGGTATGAGGTATCTGCTTGCAACTCAAATCTATTCAAAAGTAAAAAGAAGTTTTCTTTTTAAGCTTCATGAGTTTTAAATTTTACCCAAGTACACTTTATTTTGAAACATTCTTTAGCCTTCTCTCACTTGTTTTCCTACAGATTTTTGTGAACTAAATTAATCTGCTTGGACAGGGGCCTTTCAGAACTGAGCAGTAAACAGCTATCTGAATAACTAAAGTTTATAAGATGTTACCGAGTTACACCAGATCAGCTACACAGCCCTGAAGGAGTAGCTGAATAAGTATTAATAAAGAGTAGTTTTAGTGTTATGAATACATACATGAGAAACCCAGAGTGCAGCCTCTGAATTACCTACTGATCTATTGAATTGATTCCTGTACTACATGCTGCCAAGAGCAGGATTTCTCTTTTGTTAAGTAATTTAATTCAAAACAGAAAAAAAGAAAATATTATTACAGCAGTGAAGCAAAAAAAAACACCAAACCAAAAGCATTAAATCTCTCAATGTGAGCAAAAGCTTGTGAGCAGAGTGGTATGTGATTGGTATATGGTGGCTTCCATGAATGAGGGAGATTCCACTAATGGCAGCCAGGGCTCAAAACATGTACTGAGGGCAAGAAATTACCTTATTTTCATATCTGTAAAATGCAGACCTAGCATGGAGAATCAATATATTTAATGTTACCTTTGGATTTGCTGAATCTTACTTCATTTAGTTACATGTCTAGGTAGGTTTTGTTTTAAGGAGTAAACTGCTGAATCACTCACAGGTGGAGTAAGACCTTAATAACACTGAATATGGTCTCTGTAAAATAGTTCAAAACATTTCACAGTGCAGCAAACATAGGATTCCTGTTTTCAAATTATTACTTCCCAATTTAAGAAATAACAAGCACATCACCCTGTCTAGTCTTGGACTTGAAATCATTCAGACATGTATACCTCAAGTATAATCCATCTACAGATTGTACTGTATCTGTCTTCCCCCCAAAAATTCCTTTTCTGATAAGGTGGACAGAGCCTTTGCTGACAGAAGTCAGTGTACATGTGACAGCTGGATTCAGACTTCATGGTTTTAATAGTAACTGAAGTTTTTTTCAGGTAGATTTTTAAATCAATATGGCAAAGCGGTAAGTTTTGCCCTTACTAATTTAAGGGCTTTATTCTGATGTTACTTCCAACACCATGAAAGTGGAGTAATTCTACTGAAGCAGACTGAATAAGACCAAAGTGAAAGGAAATAACTGAGAGTAACTGGTGGCATATTTAAGAAGCTGTTTTAAATACCAGATTTTAAGCCTATGTGATAGCTCAGTCGTAATAGTAGTATATTACTTAAATTTAATATGGAACAACCTATTACAAAAAATTACATAAATCCACTTACCATAGATTGAGATGCCTTTAAAAAACCAACTAAAGAAAAGTAGAATGCCTACAACTTTCAGTAATTACATGATTTAAGGCAAATGTATCCTTAAATGCTATACTTAGGAATGCCTATTATAGTACTTTTTTTAAAGAATGAAAACAAAAACCAAACCATCCTTTATGTGCCCTATGAAGGCAACATGAGGAGATTATAACAGTGGATAGAGGAGAAAACCCTCAGGGGTGCAGGAACTTAGAAGCCAGAAAGACCACGATGTCTTTATAAGAAGCTTTATATACAGTGTACCTATTTGTACTTCTATTCTGCAGGCATACAAAAATTCTGTATCAGAAAATCATTTCCTGTGTTTAAGATCTGTTTATTAACAGCTCTTTACAGAGCATTACAGGACTATTATTGTGTGCTTGAACTAAATTAAAACCACTGGGTAAATGTGCTCTATTCAGGACCAATAAGCAGCAAATAAAGCTAAGCGAGTTTAAAACTCTAATTCCAGCTGTACTAGAAGTTAAGATCCACATGACTCCAACATCCTACCTTTATTTTAAGATTGGAAAGTAATTTATTCACTCACAAGGTATTGTTTCATTGGGAGCTGATTAAGGAGTCATGACTTTTATAAGTGAGCACCTTAATGTCCTGAAATCACCAGGAAAATATTCAGGTCAATGATGTGCAAACATAACACTTTTTCTCTCTCTGAGTTCCATTGAAAGGAGCAACAATCTCAAAACATCTCCCATGACACCCTCACAAGGAAAAAATAATTCCTGGAGACATTAAATTGAAAAATGTAATTGGAAATTCTTCTGATTTTAGTCCTAAAAGGAGAAGGCAAAACTGGATTTTGTTACTTATGTATTTCTGCAAGGGACAGTTTGGCCATTAAGATTATTCAAATAAATGTCATTTGTAATGGTCTCTGAGAAGGCACGCTGACAATAACAGACAAATTAAGACCCACATTCACCATCTGAGACGTATTCCTTATTGGCCACACTACTCACATTGCCTTAAAGGCTGAAGAGATGGCAAAGTTGTTGGCATGACTGCAGAGAAAATATGGATCAGAGAGCAATTTTTTTATGGTGTTGAAGGACAGTGGGCCTTCTAGTTCCTTCACGTCACTGGAACAGCAAAAATTGAATAATAGTTGGACTTGAGCCCAATGCAAACACTTGCTGCTGAATGTACTTTAGCTGACACGTTCATGAAAGCCAAAATGTCACATGAAAATTAGCATCAACAAAATTTTAATACAGAGGGTCCCTGAGATTTAGGAGTCTCTCTCTGGTCTTTTCTGACATGATCTCATATATTAACAAAACACAAAACTTGGTAAGCAGATAGCATTCAAGTCAGCACAACTCTGCTTTACATTGTTTTCAGGGAAAAAAAGGTTTCATTCTAGAGACAGTAAAAAATTTCCTTAGAAATTGTCAGGGAATATTTTTCCTCTGTCAGTTCTCATATTATTCTGCATACATTTCTAGATAGTTAAATAAAAACTCAATAGGTTAGGTATATATGGCCATCAGTAGCGACACCATTGATGTGTCATCCCCACTTAAGCTTTTATTAATAACAATGCTTTCCTTAGATGGAATGCAGGTTCTTCTGTCTAGGAGAAATTCTGAGTAAGGTTTTTATTTCTGTGAAGTGCAGCGTGTCCCACACCAAGGCTCAGCTTACATCTATATGAAGGGACTGCATGAAGGCTGCTGGATGGATTCTGCAGTAGGAAAAAAAAGGGCTGTGCATCAGACTCATAGCAAAAGTGGTTCTTGCACTAGAAAGCTTAAGTGTAGAACTGAACAGAAAAATGATCCTGCCTTCCCTCTCTGTGAGATTTTGATCATCATAGATTAAACCAGAGCTTTCATATAAGTTATTTTGTGATTTTATTAAAATCAAAACATTAGTCTTCCAAATCATCTTTTCTCTTCATTTTAATCCTTCTGGCTAAAATGTTTTAGGTTTGGGTCTAAACTGTATCCCCATCCCCACCACATCTTTCCTAAAGAAGGTGGATAATTTTCCACTGAAAAAAAAAATCTCCATTGCACAAAAATTTTGTTTTGTTGAAGAGACCAATTTTCCATTGAAAAACAGTTTCAACAAAAATTAATCAGAATTTAGTTATCTATAACACATCCCAGATGGAAGAGTTGGGAAATAAAAGAAGTGACATTCAAGAAAGTTACTTCTTTCCTAATGATTGTACAAAGATCAGTGCACAATGGAATTAGTGATAAAATGCAGGACACACGTCCAGAATACTACCCTTAGGATGGCACACCTTTTATTATGAAGAACTTTAGAGGGTAGGAGCTCCTTTACTTTGAGGAGATGTTTTCACTCTCACTTGTGAGAATGCAACAGTTCCTGCTGTAAATTTGAGGATGGAGCAAAGAAGATTGACAGCACTCTCAACATTCAATACAGTCCCCACATACCAGACTTAGTGCAGCAACTGCAATGCAAAAATGCTTGTGGCCTCCAGAAGAACAGTGCGCACTTAGAGGACCATGGCAGCCATCCTAGATATTGCCCAAGATACAGATACAAAATACAATCAAGATTGTCAAGAGACTTTCAGAAAGGGCACAAACTGAGTGAACAAAGTACCATGAACGTGCCAACAATGTAACCTGGTCGATCCAAGGATAAAAGGAGGCAGTGCAGATATTCATGCACAACAGTAAGGAATTATGACCTAATTTCAGAGAATGGTTATAGCCTGACTTCTACAGCCAAAGGTCTTCTGTTCCAGACACTCCCTGGAAGGGAGTGAATGCTCCATTATTGGTGATGAGCTGCTGCTAGGTAGGACAAGAGGGGCACACGTTTGTGACTCTCTCACAACTGTGAAAGAAAGCAGCCTCGACTATTTCAGTCATTGAATTATCTTGCTGAGTCTCCCTAAAAGTTTCTTCGTGTCTTAGAAGGTGTCCAGGAATGTCCCAGTCCTGTGAAACCGACTGGTTCACAGATTCTTTAGTTGCTGAAGATCACAGCCGTTGGTTATTTTTTGGTTTTCTGGTTCATTCAGATAATAATGATAAAAAGAATAACAAACTCTGCTTGTAACTCATTGAGTTATACAGGATACATATTGCTGTGGCTTTTATGACAAGACTGTAGCCATCACCTGCTATCATCCACTCAAGCCCATGGCAGTCAGTGTCAGCATTTCTTTCTCATTTCTATGAAGTGTGGTTCCTAGAGTCTCATTCTCTTCATTTCAAATAGTACTCTCAGAATTTTCTTCCAAAATATCAAGGCATAACTTTCATAACTCCAGAAACCCAAACTTGCTCTATACAATTACTTCATCTATTTTTTCACATTAAAAAGTCTTTCTACACGTGGCTGAGTAATACAAATCACTCATTCATGACATTTTTGTCAAGTGCTGAGTACATTATTCATGAATACATATTTATTACTGCTGAACCAGCTCTACAAATAGTGAAACAAGGTACACTAAGTAGTTTTATTGCGCCTTTTATTTTTATAAAACAAAGTAATTTGGGAGAGTATTACTTTTTTAATCCAATATGCTGTGTTCATTTTAGGGGCAGTGTGCTCTTGTTACAAAGCACTTTCATAAATGCATTCCCATGAGGAGGCTGGCAGACTAGCATATCTCTCGATGGATATTCTAAAGGTAAAAAGAAAATATTCCAGAGTATGATGCCATCCATGTAGCTAAGGGCAGGCAAGTGATCACCCTATGCCTAAATCCCACAGTCCTTTTTGGGCACACAATTCAGTCAAACCATAATTTTACTATAAGTGCTAGGGACACGTGTTTTTGCAAAAACATGATGGTACATAATAACAGGATAAGATAAGTTAATAACAATTATTTTGAGATCTTAAACAGGCCTTTTATCATCTTACTACTAATGTAATACCAATTTGCATCCAAGGCTATTAACATGGTTTTAATAGTACATATTTGTCACATAAACAGTGGTTTATGTCCAGCTTAGAATGGACAGATTAGGAAAAGACAATTTATCTCTTTGGTATTATTTAAATATAGTATTATTTTCCTTGGGGAGAGTGCGATGAGTCCTTAACTTTTTATGGTGCACACAGTATTACGGAAAAACAGGAAAAACAAAATTAATATAATTTATTTAATCTGTATTACTATCTTAACTGTTAAAACATGCATTATCTGTTACTAGAAACTGTATCATATGGTACCTATGATACTGCCAATGAACTTTTCTCCATTAGCACCATATGTCCTCAGTTTTCATACTGTTTCAGTCCTTACTTTTACCCTACCTCATAGCAAGTTCTAAATAGGAGATAGGCAACTTAAAAGAGGATAAGAGGTAAAGACATTTCAAGTTTCCATAAAATAGGAAAAGGCCACTTATAAATCCCAAGGTTCTAAACAAGTGCCAATCCAATGTATATCTATTCACAGAAAAGAAGTCTGTGAAAGTCATTTAGTGATCAGATCCAAATACAGACATTTATAGTAAATCAATATTAATTCACTATTACATAACCTTGTACATGTCTCAGATCAATTGGATATTGTCACTTTGTCTTACAATACAGTACAAATGGCTCAAAGGTACTTTTCCACAACAGTTTTGTACTGAGTTTGTGTGGCCAGGTTTTGGTAGCAGGAGGGCTACAGGGGTGGCTTCTGTGAGAAGCTGCTAGAAGCTTCCCCCAGATCCAATAGAGCCAATGCCAGCCGGCTCCAAGATGAACCCGCCGCTGGCCAAGGTGGTAGTGCCTCTGGGATAACATATCTAAGAAGGGGGGAAAAAACCTGCACACTACCAGCAGCAGTCAGAAGAGAGACGTGAGAATATGTGAGAGAAAGAACCTTGCAGACACCGAGGTCAGTGAAGGAGGAGGGGCAGGAGGTGCTCCAGGCACTGAAGCAGAGATTCCCCTGCAGCCCATGGGGAAGACCGTGGTGAGGCAGGCTGTCCCCCTGCAGCCCATGGAGGACCTCACCCCTGCTGCTGGAGCAGGTGGATGTCCAAAGGAGGCTGTGACCCCGTGGGAAGCCTGCATTGGAGCCGGCTCCTGGCAGGACCCGAGGCCCCGTGGAGAGAGGAGCCCAGGCTGGAGCAGGTTTGCTGGCAGGACTTGTGACCCCGTGGGGGACCCACGCTGGAGCAGTCTGTTCCTGAAGGACTGCACCCCGTGGAAGGGACCCACGCTGGAGCAGTTTGTGAAGAACTGCAGCCCATGGGAAGGACTCATGTTGGAGAAGTTCATGGAGGACTGTCTCCCATGGGAGGGTCCCCACGCTGGAGCAGGGGAAGAGTGTGAGGAGTCCTCCCCCTGAGGAGGAAGAGCGGCAGAGACAACGTGTGATGAACTGACTGCAACCCTCATTCCCCATCTCCCTGCACTGCTGGACGGGAGGAGGTAGAGAAATCGGGGGTAAAGTTAAGCCCGGGAAGAAGGGAGGGGTGGGGGGGAAGGTGCTTTTAAGATTTGGGTTTATTTCTCATTACCCTACTCTGATTTGATTGGTAATAAATTAGGCTAATTTCCCCGAGTCAAGTCTGGTTTGCCTGTGACAGTAACCGGTGAGCGATCTCTCCCTGTCCTTATCTCGACCCACGAGCCTTTCGTTATATTTTCTCTCCCCTGTCCAGCTGAGGAGGGGAGTGATAGAGCGGCTTGGTGGGCACCTGGTGTCCAGCCAAGGTCAACCCGCCACAAGTTTCTCCAAGAGTTCATTTCTACCTTTTCACTTTTAAATGTTTTGATTAAAATGCTTATGATGTCTCTGTAATTTATAGAACTTTTATTTACCTTATAGACACACTTGTGTTCATTTGTTGTTTCAGTGTACACAATTAAGCAATGCCTGGTTTATTGACTAAAATGCCAGTTGTTTGCTGGAACCCAGACAATCTTTCAGGTCAATAAAAGAGTTGGTGCACTTAAGTAATAAAATGATGCTAGAGTTGTTTTCCGTACTGTATGTGCCAGGCGAATACACAGATTAATTAACCTCATGACAAAGTAATTATGCAGAAAATGTAGTATGTAAAGGAGATGTTTCCAGTCAGAACAGTTACACAGGCAAATATGCTGAGACGCCTCTAAAACACCTCATCATGCTACAGCTAGATTAACAACTGTAATTAAACTCTCCAATAATGTTTATCTAAATATTGTATGTATAAAAAGTGTGGACTAATCTGAGGTGAATAGGTTGAGGAGAAGAGAGCTGGGAGAAAAAAGGGTACGTTTCAATAAAGAGCAAAAATTTTAATGCATAATATTTTACTGCAAAAAATAACTGATTGGTTACAGGATTGTCAGAAACATATTTGTAAATTTTAAATATACCAGGGCTATCTAGTTTTACTGCTGTGATTGTATGTTATACAATGCAGGATATTTCAATGCAGTCTTTTCAAGTATGTCATGAAGCACTGATGAGTCGAAAGTTCAGCACTAACATATCATCTGATTTTCAGCTTGTTGAGCTCCCAGTCAGCCATCAAATTAGATCGATATAAATTGGGTCTAAATAACACCCATTAACTTTACTTGGTCGATTTATGTCCAGTGTTTTTTCACTGGAAATATTTAGAGAAATTTCAAGAAGGAATTGGCATATTCTATTCCTAAGAGCAAAGTGGCTTACTTCAGAAAGAGCCTTGGGTAACTTACGGGTTGCAAATGTCACTTTGAGGAAGGTCCAAGGAAAGTTTTCCTTAAATGTGTCTTTTATACCTTATTTTGATCTACTTGGCATCCATTTTGCACATTTCTTAACCAAACTGCTTGATACTTCAGGTGTAATTACCATTCTAAAGAAAGCACTTTTGTATCTATAGTTTATTAGCACTTTTAAGTTAAGAACTTACTATCCTAGTTATATTATTAGTACCATGACAGCTTAAACCTGCAGTTCATTACTAATCAAAAACAGTTCTAGCAAGTAAACTTGTCTAATTTAATAAAAATATCAGGTGTTTCTTCTCCTTTCTAAACTTAAGTTTAATTGCTACAGCTTTTGTGGTGATGGAATACTTTCTAAATATAAGCATATTTATAGTCAATTCACTTGAATTGGAAAACTTGTTGGACACACATTTTTCCTACTCCTATTTAGGTACACCTAAAATGTCTCCATAGTGCTACAAGCTAGCAGAAAATTAATTTTCTGCAGCCATCATCTTCTGCTTCTACATCTTTAAGCAGAAGTTAAACATGGGACATTTCATTCCCAGTTTGCGAACATAAGGAGAGTGAAAATAGAGTATTTTCACATTAATTCCTGAAGTCTTGCTTGAGTATAATGGGGGTGAGGGGGAGGGGCGGAAAATGGGGGGACAATGTGGGCATCATCATACACACAAAATAAAAAAAAAAAAAAACAAAAAAACACGCAAACCAAACAAGCTACGTTCATAGAAGTCTGATCTGGGGATCAATAGCATTGCAGAATAACTTCTTATTTTACCATCTCACATAATGCTTCTGAAGGGTGACTTTCCCCACCCTTGTAGGAATGGAGCAGGCAGTGAGCTGTACGATAATCCTAAACTTACTGTGGAGACCCCCCCTTAGCAGTATTGTTCAGAAACTGCTCTGCCATTTGGAATAAGACAAAGAAAGAGGGTACAAAATCCAGTATTTCTAAGCAAATCAGCCTATATTCAAAATTTCCAAGCCAAACAAAGGCTATTTGGGAAAATAATTCTTAAGCAATTCCCAGGCATTCTAAGCAATTCAGGTTACTAAACTTTACATTGAGTTTTGCGAAGAGAATAATGTTCCTGCTTTAGGCTTGTTGGTCCTATATTTCCATCTCATTACTTCCTTGCAAGATGTGCAAAATTTGCAGTTGTCTACTAAAAGCTAAAAGCTGGTACAAAAGTCCTACTTTAATTAACAGAAAACAATTTTCACAGAGCTCAGGGGACTTCACTCATTTTGCTAAATATAAAAAATTGTCAGAGGTGCTTGTTAACATGAGGAGATAATTATGGAAACTCATACATAAACATACCTTTCAGACAAATCTTCACTTTGTGACCTTATTAAAACAATGTTAGGTACTACTATTACTAGTAAAGAGGTGCAAAGACTGAAGGGTGGGTGAGCATCTATCTGCTAGCTCCGTTCAGCAGTTCTGAGATTTAACTGCCAAATTTTTCAAGGGTTAGAAAAAGCAAATTTATTTTGTATATTCATCAATAAATTATAACGTAACAGGCCACTTTCACTGTATCTTTAAAATAGGGGATTTTCCAAAGGCTTCAGCAATGTCAAGTCTCATTCTCTCGTTTCCATAGAGCATGAGAACTCCATACTGAGTTGGAGGAAGCTGGCCATATAGTTCACCATCTTGTTTCCAATGGCACAAGAGAAAACTGTGAAAGTTTTCAAATCTAAATTCTGCATGCTATTGAATTACTTTTAAGTAATTATAATCTCTCTTGTAATTTGCTCTAGTCTTTCTGTTTCTTTCTCCACTTGACATAGCTTTTGTCACGTAATTCTGAAAACTTGCATTTCTGTTAAATCTTTTTCAGGATGAGACTATCAATGAGTATACAATGTTCCATGCAAGATTATACATGTATTAAATATAATAGTAATTTGAACATATTGTAATGACAGGTAGCACCAGATGGTGCAGTCACAGGTAGTATTACTAGTTCATTTTCAGTTATGAATGATCTATTTACTTTAACAAAATAAAATGTAATTGTTTATTTTGCAGTCCAGATTCTACTGGTCGCTTGTTTCAAAAGAAAATGGAAGTTTTCTCTGATTTTTTGTCTCTACCTTTTTAGTGGGTGTAGTCTTGGTATGGAGTTACATACCCCACCCCACTCCCCAACCCCAAAGCCAATAAACTAATGTAATGTTTGTACTATACTTCTTGATTAAAGACAAAAAAATCTATGCCTGCATTCTGTTGATGAACATCTGTTCAAGACAGTTCTATGCAAATTCATGTTTCTTGTTTAATTTGCTGGGTGGGCTCAACATCACTGAATTCTCTCCCCGTGGGAATACTATACCTACTGATATTCAAATAGGCTTCCATTGTTCATCCCTCACCCCATTCAGCATATCCAAATGCCGAGAGTTTTCTTCAACCACTACCACACCTGTAGCTGCAATGAATGAGAATAAGCAATGCCCTTTGTAAAAATGGCATTGATTATGTCTATGAATCAGATGTAGGAATGCAAATTAGTATCCATTTTGGAAACAAGGGGCTTTACAAACATAAAACTTGAAAGATTTATGTTCAAAGTGCCTGACACTTTTTCCTAATATGTATCTTCAAAGAATGCTTAAAATTAGAGCAATCACTTTAAAAAAATTTTTTTGTCCTTTTTCACAACAGTAATTATTTTTAATAATAGATTTTTCAGAAGACTTTTCAAGATAACTACTTAATTGTACATCATTCCTGTGAGGTGAATGCAGATGTGTTGTTTCTTTTTTGTTGTTGTTGTTTGGGGGGTTTTGTTTTGTTTTTTTAACTGATGAGAAAACTAAGATGGCAGGGTCACCACCTCAATATGACATTCAGCACCAGATGCACTGGAAAATTCTAACTCTCATTAATTTCATTTAAGGTTGTATGTACAACTCAGCTAACATAAGACATTCAAAATTACGGACTGCTTTTAAAGATCTCAATGCAACTTTCCAAGGTCAGATGAGTCAAGACAGAACAAAAACGAGAATTCATAAGTTTCCTCCTCTGTAACATGTTTTATAATTACCAACAGACTAGCAATAACCATACAAGGAACTCTAAGTGCTGTACAATTGCAAAATAATACATTTTGCAGAGGGATAAAGTCCACCTGCTCTTCTTTTAGCTGGAATTTTCCATCCTACTTTTGTGTATTCAGCAAAACCTGAATTCCTATTTTAAAGAGGCAAAGGATAGCATTCACCTACCCGATAGGAGGAGTTGCTCAAACATTCAAAGTAATGAAGAGCTAACATACAGTTTTCAACCACAATCCAGATACAGGTATAACAATCTGGACCCAATTTTCAGTTACCAAAAGGAAACCAATAAGATACAGGACATTATAGTACATGCACTAAACCAGGACTGAGGGTATTTAAATTTGTTTCCTCATGCTGTCAAAAGTCTCACATATGACCTTGAGGGGTTCATGATCTCTCTCGAATTTACATCTGGGGACTCCACACAATAATGATTTCTGTCTTTTCTACTTATATTTTAAACTCTTCAAATCAGGGTCTGCCTTATTATATGCTTATTACAGCAAAAATCCCCAATTAAGTACCAAACTCATCATTGCTCTCTGAGTTTCCACAATATATAAATACACTAAGAATAATTTGAGTCTTCCAAACCATGCAAGTCAATGTCAGGAGATGTTCTATCTCATTAAAGAGAATGTCAGGAGCCTCTTCATCCCACTTATTCTGCAATTGGTGAACATTCATCCACCTCACTGTGGGTAGAAACACCTCTCACTTTCAGAAGATATGATATTTTTATGCACACACTTATATGCAGCTGTTATTAAGAATGCAGTCACATCATTTTTTATTCTAATAGTGGGAGTACATAATCAGTTCAAGTGCTGCACTAGTAAGGAGAATTCAAGACAAATTATAAGTCATGGATAATTACTATTAATAGAAAATATGCCTCAAGGAGAATGGAGTTATTAGATAAACATCATTGCAGTGCTTAGTAGCTCAGGAGTGGATAAAAAAGGAGAATGAGTTGCTCTGGGATTCCTCCACCCTGTAGTAGTTGAAGGGATATATTTTTTTAGAATCCTTTCTGTTCCTAGCCACATAAATGCAGATTTCATTTTAGAAGAGGCATGAGAAACTACAGAACAGTGCCATCTCGAAACAGTGCAATATTTGGTATTGTTGCAGGAGATGGAAAGGCTCCCCAGCCAAAGCACAGGCTCACTCTTACTCTTGCACACCTTTCTGCCTCAGCTGATCGTGGTTGAATCTCCTTACAGCGATACTGTTGAAAACAGGAATTAGTTATCAAAAGCAAGTTTTTGTGTATATGACCTGGCTGCTTTAGATTTGAATTTGTGTAGAAGTGACATAATTTGCTTGCTGTATTAAGTTTCATGCTCTGTACTGGAAGAAATATTTCCAAGCCTGCCCTAAAGTGGTTGGCTGCTGTAGTACACTATTGGACACACCTAAGGTGGGAACAAGAGGCCAGAATGGCAATGCTTTTGACAACCTGAAAAAAATACATCAATAGCTTGCTAACACACACCCTGAGGTGTCTCAGTACTAACAAAGAACAGATTATTAACCTGACACATCAAAAGGTTTTAAAATGAATGTCGCTTTATTATAGTGTAAGAACTACCGAAAAAATTGCTTGTGTAAAAAAACCCTTTTACAGGGAGAAAGAGGAAAGAGATCACTGCAATATTTATTTTTCTGCATTGAACATCTCTGGCTTTATTATGAATCCTTCCCCTGTCTGTAACTAAAAGAAAACAAAATTTTCCCCAGCTATTTTTGAAAATGACCTGCAGTTGTTTTAGACTAATCCCGTTGTGCTATTTGAAATCAACATGTTTGCTGTAAACAAGAAAGGTTTTCTTCATTGTGGCCTCTGTGCAACAAGAGGAAAAAGGAAGGCAAAGCAGAAAGATGGGGATTGAGGAATCTGGGTACAGGCTTTCCTGGCAGATACGGAGGGGCCACAGTACGATCTTTTAGTCCGGAGGGTGTCTGTGGTAAGCGACACCTATCCTGAATTGCTCTGTTTGCTTGTTCAGTTGGAGTAAATAGTACAGGATTAGATATAAAACTTCTATTCTTAAAAGGAGTTCTTTTCTTCTTAAGTACTATTCTTAAAATACTTCCAGTATTTCTGGCAATCAATGACCTCACACTTTATGATAATTCTTGATAAATTAGCCTGATTTCACACTGCTTTGCAGTCAAGGACTGCAGAAGAGAAATGTTGTCTGGCATTTTCTAGTCTGTATGCCTGTAGGCAAGGTAAGCATATAGAATATTTTCCATGGAAAATTTCCTTGGCTTACAGTATTTCACATTTCACAGAAGGCTGATGTATTACCAATTTACAAACTCCATTTGGTGCAATTTTTGTAAAAGCAGAAGACTAGGTAATTGTAGAAAACTGAGCATTATAAAGGGCATCTAGGAAAAGTAGCATTACAAGTGTTCATGCTTGGAAAAAGGAAACCATTGCTGCTTACAACACCGTTGATCTGCAGCTCACAGAGAGTGATGCAATAAATGCCTGAGAACCGCTATTTTCCACCTGATCCTCTTTTGAACATTGGTTCTTTCCGAAAACATATATGGGGGAGGATGCACAGCCTCCTTGAATCACAAGTAATTACAAATTGTCTTTTTTACCCCTGAAATTTCTCATAAACGTTTTGCTCTGCCTTTCCACTCCACCTCCAAAGCCAGACAGGGTGTGTAACTGAATCGGTTGAGACAGTAGGGAGCTGATCCCTGCGGGATATTGGCCCGCGCAAGGCTGTTAGGAGCTGAGGAGGAGCACTCAGGCAGCAGCAACACGAGAGTTGGCATAAGCACTGTCTTCTCTGTGTTTTGTGAGTGAAACACAGTCTCCATGAGAGTTACACCATAAATCACAATCCATGTAACTGCTTGTTTGAGTCTCGGTCACATTGTATGTGACTCCCCAGGCACAGTTCTGTGGCTTTTTTATCGACACATCAACACAAGCTCACAGACGCGTAACTCCCCCGTTGTATTGAACAGCAGTGCCAAATTTGGCACAGTTTGATCCCCCTCTGTGTAAAGACATGTCTCAGAAGGGACATCTGTGAGCTCAAGTGGGAGGCAATGGCAGACCTCTCCTGCCAGCTGGCCGAGGGGCAGCATGGATGTCAACTGCGAAACATCTGTTCTTCCACCTGCAAGAGTCACGGTGGCAAGCTGCTTTCAGAGCAGCGGGGGAAAGATACAAATGTATATTTTCTAATTATGCAATTGCACTCTCCTGCCTATTTTCCATTTGGGAAAGCAGAGCAAATTGGCACAACTAGAAGTTTTGCTTCACTAATGCACACATGGATCAAACTGGCATCTGCATTACAGCACAGAAACAACAGTCAAAGCACTTCTCAACTTCTACTAACTGTAATGACAAGAGTTATGATGTCTCGTAATTTGATGCAAAGAAACTTAATAGTGCTGTAACAGAGAAGAAATGACATGAAGGAATATTTAAAGGCTAGAATTCATGATACATACAGATTTTTCCTTTAATAAGTCACAGCAGTCAGAAGTGACATGATTTGTGTTTGAGACACTTCACAGAAGAAATAGTTCATGAATTAGGGAACCAACGGTAGCTTTATTCATTTATTTATTGGAGGTATGCCAGAGCAGCCCTGGGACATTGACCCCTGCTTGTTGCCTTCATTGGCCACAAACCTGGACAGAAGCTTCACAGTGCTCTGCACAATTCTACTCTTAAATCCTTGACAGCTTGACTTCTGCATAATGACACTGGCTAGGTACACAAATAGGTACTCAAAGTAGAACAACATATAACAGCTGGTTTTGGTCCTTGCAGCATGGGTATTCTCCACCAAAATACAGGGCATTGAGAACCCCTTATTGCAGTTTTGGACCCTGAAATACTTTTCTATACAAAATACAAAGCAGAAAGGTGTGACAACAAAGACTGAGCAACTTCAGCAAGCCTTCTCAGTCGTAATACTGCATTCAGACTCACTGTCTGAATAGCATCCTAAAAGTCTCTGTTGGTCATTCCTAAAAGCCTTCATATGAAACAAAAAGCCACATTAAAAACAGTCACGTAGTAATAAATTACCTCCTTCACCCTATTAGCATTTAAAAAAACAGATTCTAATTAAGTGAGACTTTTCAAGGAAAGGAAAACTTTTGAGACAGAAACTTGAGTGAATAAAGTACAAAAGGAAAGCACATAGTTCTTTCTGCCAGTGTCCTGGTCATACCTAGTAGGTCAAAAACCTGAACAATGTGCATGTGTACAGAAAGAGGAAGGATACATGTTAAAAAAAGTGAGGTGGAAATCATTAGACAAGGACTTAATATTTCTGAAAGACCCTCCCTTTGAATCAATAGCTATCCACAGTCAAATCCGTCTTTGGAGCTGAGCTTGTCAAAAGCTCTCAGAACCAGATTTTCAGGCTCTCACTGTTAAGGTTTGGAGCTGTATTTCCAAGGGAGGACAGCTGACAATGAAGTGCTGTCATTAGACCATAATACTAAACTTTTCTTTCCTGAAAGAACAAGCAATGTAACATATAAAAATAGTTACAGATATTCAGGATTGTTTTATTGTTGCTTTATGTTTATTTTGTTGGCTTTCTTAAAGATGGGAATATCTCTTCCAAAACCGATGTTTGAAAAGTGTCCTCACAAGGCTGACTAAAATTGGAATGAATAGAACTAGAATAAACACAATTTCATATTAGTTTTCATCTGTTATTATTTTCAGCTCTCCATTTAACTGTGAATGATCATGAACAAAATTTGTTTCTCTTACTCTTTCATGTGGGATCACTCAGATTGAAACACACTAATGAGCCTTTCAGAGCTGAGCTCCCATTTCCCACTTTCTTTGAGCATTGCTTCAGAAAGCAGATTTACTATTCGTGGAAGCAGAGAAGAGGAAGAAGCTTTAGAAGTGAACCCAGGGCAGGTCCAAGGGATGATCCTCAGGACGCACCCGCCGCCTCATAAAGCAAGGAGGCTGGGGTGGGATGATGGAGGAAGGAGTCTGAGCTACCTGCACCCAACAACATTTCAGCAGTACCTAATTATAATTTTTTCAAAGGTGTACAGCACTTAATACAGAATCAGGAAGGTGATGAGCACTACAGGTCCGTGCTACACCTGAGTAATTCAGCTGTGAATCCAGCACTTCCAACAGGCTGAGAAGAAGAGAGACACTATGAATGGCCAAAACAGTCTACAGGAGTTCACTTGTACACAGCAATAACAAAGCTCTGTCTCTCAAAACAAAAACCAAAACAGTCAGGCAGATACTTTATTATTCCATAATAGGTTTTTGGTTAAGACAAAATAAGCATTAGAAATATGACGTCCTGTTTTCAGTAGTGTCTTAAGCCAACGAGAGTAGATGTATTAATAACAAGAGCCTAAGCAAGCTATTACTGAAAGTTTTAGGTTAAGATGCTTTTTTTACTCCTATTTATACTGGACATACGTTTAAAAACCTAGAATAGAGTGATTAGAAATCAGGCAGCCTACAGTAACAGAAAAATTCTGAGAGAAAATCAGAAACTTACTCAGAAAAAGCATTAGAAGAATGTAGTTCTAAAAAAGGACAAAAATAAAAACCTGCAAATATTAACAGGAAGGCAGGAAGAAAAAAAATTAATACCAAACATCATTCCAAAGCCTTGAGAAGGTGATTTCAAAGGAAACAGGGAGATAAATGGATGACAACATGCATATTAATGAGCCCAAAGCAATTCTCAATTACAGTTCATTATCATTAACCATTTGAAAAGTAAAAACCAGATAAACAACTCAGCCTACTCTAGCAGGAGTTGAAAATTGCCTGGCAAGAGATGCTTCCCTCTCAGGAATTCTAAGTAAAGGCAAAGAGCCTCTAAATGTAACACTTAAGATTCAACTCAGATAATGAAAAAGACTTGGGGAAAGGGGAATTGAGTTGCATTATCCAGAAGGACAAAAAGTAAGACCCAAAGACAACACACTAGTCATAATATTCTGAACCCTCCGTTAAATACATCCTCCCGTGCTGGCTCACATTAAGACTCCAGTCTGAGCACCAGGTTGCAGTGCAACCCCCCTGACCTCTCCACCTCCATTTAACCTTATCATCTCACACCCAGCCCTGCTCATTCTGAAATAATGCTTCATCAGCAGGTTTCGGGGTCTGCTGATTGTTTTCTTGGTGCTCACTATTGTAGAAACTTCCCCTGAAGACTGCTGACTAAATACAATTCCCATGCAACTGCATACATGCTGGGGATCTATTCAGAGCACACACGTTATAGGTTCAATGTCAAGAATTTCTTGCCTTGTAAGTATAAAAACGAGTCACCTGCCTTGTTTAGATCCTGAATTAAGTTTTGGAAGGAACAAGGATGTCAAAAGGGGACAGGATTTAGAAACTAAAAGAGCAAACTAAGGCTGGTAGAGAAACTTTGGGAGGCAAGGACTCAGCATACTTGCTGTAAAGAGTACAACATGCTCTATTTGTCACACCGAAGAAGTTTTAGAAACTTTCCTTGTCCTCGCAGAGCCTGTGGCTGACTGTCATGATGAGCCTAAGCCATCACTCAACCTCCTTGGGACAAGTGTCCAGAAATTAATAATTTGCAAAAACCTGAAGGTGTTTTGGTGACCCGCAGGAGTGGGAAATGAAAGAATAGAGCATGTATCGCTCAGCAGCTTCTCATCTCTGCCATCTACCAAAACAAACAGGTTTCGCTCTTGAGAGCCTGGCATTTAATTCACAGACCAGATGAAGCACCTAAGGGAAGGTGCTGGAGCACTCTCCTGCAAATTAATTGAGAGTTTGGCACCTCTGAAGAGATTCCCGGAGTGCTACCTTGGAGTCAGCTCCTCTGCTGACAAGAGGGATGTAATTGTGCTTCCCCAGGGAGGCTGCCCTCGGTGGAGACCATCTGCAAGGGTTGGTGCCTTGGGGATGCTGTGGGTATCCCTGTGCGCCACAGAGGCCTCATGGACCACCCCCACTGCCCCCGACTGCATCGCCCATGAGTGGAAGGGTCCCACTCCCACGGTGCAGGCAGCACTTCCATGTTCAATACTTCATCAATAGTGTAATCTCTTTCAAAACTAATCTGTATTCTAAATCTATTTCATCTGTATTCAAATATAGTTTTACCTACTCCAAAGCTTCATCAACAGACAATTTATAAGCTCTTTTCCACCAGGCTTTGGACCACTCAGACAGAGGTGGGACTGTCATGACTAACACAACTTCTGTTTCAGTCAGAAGTATGTAGGTATGCCCTAACTGTCCCTTTAAAAGTCTGTGTCAAGAAAACAACTGGAAAGAGACTGGCAAAGAAAGAGAAATCTTGCAATGATTCCATATTAAAACCAGAGAGGTTCGATGGCATCACTTTTTTTCTTTCTTTTATTTATTCAATCTTATTTTCTTTTATTTTTCTTATTTTCAAAGTTGTAACTTTTGGTAAATTTATGCATTCTCAGTATTATTTTCCCTCTTTTGATGTTACAAAATCTTCCGCTTTCATAGCTCCATTTTATACAAAGTAGGAAGCCATTTTGCTAACCTCCAAATTTTTAAAAACTTTTGTAATTGAGGCTTGAAAGACATTCGTATCCTGCCCCTGGGTCAGCAGTGGAATCATCAGTGATTCCCCTGATGTCAGAAACATTCATTATAACTCTTCTTAAGAAAGCTGCTTTAAACTTTTGTTGCCATCCTGCATCTAGTACAGAAGGAATAAAGCATTTGTCTAACACTAGATGATTACAATTTCTATGAAGATTTTATTTGTTAATAAAAAGCTGAGAGCTGTGCATACCATCAGAAATATAAACTGTTTGGGTTTGTTTAATGAAGTCAGCAGACAAAGACTTTGTTCATAAGTTCCCTTTCTTTCAACGGAACAATACAGTTCTTGCTCTTTGTGGTGAAATTAGGCAATCATTCTGTTCTGTACAGCATGGACTTCATGCTGCTTTTTTTCCAAAGCTGGTATTGTCTAGTCCTAGTCAGAATTTCAAAACAAGTGCTAAGACTTGGAACACAAAGGAACAAACCCACAATTTTGAAACCTTTTCTCTAATGAAATTAGCAGTATCGATGCCCAGTTCTACACAAATACTTCCAGCACCTCTAAGTGAAAATAATTTTATTTTCCAAACTTTTAATACATTAAGCAGGAAATGTATGTACTTGTTCAATATTTGCATTGATCCCTAAAATTTAAGAATTGTGTCCTGATATTAAAAGCATTTGATTAGTTTAAAAATATCCTTTCAAGAAATAATTACACAGCAGCTTCTGTGTAGTACATAAATCTGATTTTATTTTTTAATTCATTGTTGGAACACTGTGGGATGCTTTCCCATAAGAAAAATTATTTCCCAAAGCACTTATTCTTTTGTTTTCTTGAAATGTACCTGGTGACTACAGGGTTTGGGAAAACAGAGCAGAAATAATTAATCTGGATGAAGAACTCCAAACTATAAAACTTGTTCATTTGTGCAGACATCCTTCAAACCGTTAAACCAGAGTTAACCTATCATAAGCTCCTTGACTGAGAAGGGCTCTAATGACTTTTCTTTCAGCAATTAACAGTACTTGTTCTGCGTTCAAATGTGTTTAAGCAGGTAGAGCTAGGGTAGAAATCAGGGAATAGAGAAGCACACAACAATTACAAATAACATACTCATCTTTTAAAGTACCTCCCTACACACATCAAGTCCACAATGCTCAGGTTACAAGTGAGAAGAGTGCTGTAAAATGACTTTTCCAAGCAGAAAGTTCTACATATGATTATGAGCATTTTGTATTTGTTCATTAAGAAATTTTCTGCTGCATTTATAGGAGACCTACACAGGTTCACACAACTCACTGGCATCTCAGATATTTATGAAGTTTCTTTTACTCTTCATAGTGGCAGTGTGATTTGTATGACTTCTGGTAAACAGGTGATTTGGAGAAATCACAAAACTCTTTACCAAAGCCTCTGAAGAAGCCTCATCAACAGCTACCATTCTCCCATTCTTAAAGTCACTGTCATATACAGCAGGGGCAGAAGGAGGGGAAGGAAAAAGAAAAAATACTGTAATTTATTTGATATTCCATTTTTTCCTTGCAGCTTTCATTAACAAAGTTCACTATTAAAGACATTTTCTGCTTTATTGCTCAATATTACAATGCTGCATTGTTTAATTTCAGAAAGACATTTCAATGTAACATCTACTGTTGAAAACATCTTGCAGACTACCAAGCCAACAAAAGTTTTACCATTAATTTCAATAAGCATAAGCTGTCAAATTCATATAAGAAACATCTTTTGCTGATGTGCCAGTAAGCAATGCGATTATAGGGGTATATTACCCATCTATCATTTCACTGCATTGCTATTGCAATAAAATATTGGGTTTAACTAAATGCTTTGATGTCATCAGCATCCATGAAAATGGAGCATAACGAATGCGTGAATGGGAGACCTCTCCAATCTGGAAGTTAATTTGCATGACATTATGACCTTGTTTGCATTGCAGAATATTCCTTTAAGAAAACATTGGCATTTTGAATACCCAGGAAATGCAGTGCTGAGATCTTAATAAGTTATTAGCTATATTTCAGCTTCCCCAAATTTTTCCAGACGGGTGTAATATAAAAGAAAAGAAATTCTTATTATGAGAGAAAGGGTAGGATTTTTTATTTAGAGATCCAGGAGAACAATGTTAACATGTATTAAGAGAACAGTTTTAAGCTACTGCCAGTCCTCCCTCTTAATATTGCACTACATTTTAGAGGAATACACACGCTATCATTTCCTGTGAGAATTTATATTGTTCAGGATAAAATTATTACCTGTATTTTCAGCTTTATAAAAAGCTGAATGTTGCTGTTATTATTATATTCATTAATGAATTAATATAATGAAAAAAGGCAGGAATACACTTGTCTTCATCCAACAGCACAAAATCTTCAGCACTTACTGCTTTAAGCAAGCAATAATATTTTGTTTATTACCCTCAAAGACAACTAAAAGGAAAAAATAAACTAAGAGAAAAGCTCTAGCCTTAGTTACTACTTGCCTTGGCTTGCAGGGGTCAGGACCAGAGCCCATGCTGTGCTACTGCCCTCCCCTTCCTGACTGCTGACTTAAGGCAATCGGGACCAGAGGTGCTCACCTGAGAGCAGTGAAAGGGCAATCTGTGGCCAAGAAAAGGCTGAGCTGCTCCCAGCTCCTGACGACAGCAGCAGCCATCAACACTCTCAAAGGGATCGGTTCAGCATGTGCCCCATCCTGCACAAGATACTGACAAACCTGACTTCTTCAACGGGAAAGCAAATAAAGAGACAGTAGATGCACACTCACATTTGGTGTTTAGGGTAAATAGTATTTTGCTGCACCAAGGACTTTTTTACGAATGGAAACTAAGCTCCAGAAGTGTTTTGAGAAAGTATCATAAATCCTTCAACCCTATAAATCATATAATTGCATATGAATATATAACTGCCGGTATCTGCATTTGGGAATTCACTGTGAGGTTCAGGACACAGCACATTTTCCCTAAATGCCCAGCTTCTAGACTGGCTGTTTGGAAAGCATTCATTCACAACACACCAAGAAAAAAAATTTTATTTTTGCGCTTAGGTTAAGCACTCCAAACTCTACTCCAAAAAAGGGACATAAATATCCTTAAGGCAGGGAAAAGATTATCTAATGGCAGTCCACAGCTAAAGACTCCTATTTTCATACAGATGTATCTACTCCTTCAAAAAGCACCCAAGAGCAACTCTTGTTTGCTGGAAGATGGTACTTAGTAAATCACAGATCTTTTCAAGAACTTAGAGGTGCAGAATCTTCCAATAGCTGGTTATAATGGGTTTTTTCTACTTATTCTTTTGCTTGTATTCTCTCCAATATGTTACCATGCTGCTCTTAATGAAAGTATTCCCAGAAGTACATCTGTGAAAGCAGAGCCAAGTGTAGCCAAAAAACAGCTGGGTCATCCACAGCCCTTGAATTCGAGGGGAATGCAAAGTCCCTGCAGGCCCACGAGCGCACATAGCCCAGTCCCAGGGGCAGGCTGAGCCCTACCCCTTTTAAGTGGGATCCACACATCATTCAGACATGCAGCACATTAACGGAGTCTGCAACCTCTGACATCAAACTTAGTTATGCATCCAACTTACACCCCATGAGATTCTCTGGCTATGCAATTATTTCATCTGTATAGCTCTCTTCAGGAAAGGGGATGAGCATTTCATTCAGAAATGCAGAGGACAGAAGTTGGAGGAGAAACCTAAAGCTCCTCCCAGAAAGCTGCATCATGTCTGGTGGTGGGATGGGAGGATGGGATGTGACATACCTGCAGGGAGTGCAGAGATGCACCAGTCTCTGCTTTCTGTTGCAGTTATTTTCCCTTTTCATTCCTGCTGTGTTGTTCTTTCCCTGCGCTTCTTGCTTTTGCTGCTTTCTAGACTGTTTAGACCTTGTCCAAACTGCCAAGTATCATGCCTATTTGACTGTGGTATCTCCTCTTCCCTGAGGAAGTACAGAGCCTAGGCTATTTCTTCTGATCCTTGCCTTAGAGAGGCCATCATGCACTAATGGACAGCAAAATGTAGAAGTATGTTAAGTGACTTCATTTTCATAAGACATTGCCAATGCCACAGAATGATGAGTTACATGTAGGACATTAAGCTTTCATTCAAAGAAAAAAATCCTTTCTATTCTTTATCGGCACAGAGATGAGTTCTGAAAGTTTTGCAGAAGTTTTCTGCACTGGCTGACAGTTTGCACCAGCGGGTCTGAGTTTATGTAAAAAATGTGATAAATCCAAAACATATCAATTCACAGCGTGCAGACACCACCTTTGAGGGCTGCTGGGTGCGTAGCAGGAGTAAGCAAATGCTGGAGACTCCTGGCTGTATCCGAACAGAACAGGAGGTGTGATTCACAGCATATCCAAAAGTGCTGGTCTTCCCCCATCATCTCAGGAGAACCCCAGCCTTCATCTCCACTCTTGTGTGGCCTGCTTCCTTACAGCACAAGGGACTGGAGGGTTGGCTAGGAGGGATTTGCATGTCAATTTTTGCTGTGATCTGGGGACACCTGTACCCAGCTGAATAGTAGTGTTGTGTCCTGCAGTTCAGGCATAATCCACTTGACCCGTCCAAGCAGATATCTTTCAACTGCTGCAGTATTTAAAGTGGTACTGAAAAGGGGACTTTTCAGTAACACACATGTTGCTTCTGACTTTTGCAGCAACATCTGAAAGATAAGAGTCAGCAAGACCTTTTTTGTATTTTTGATGGAGAAAGACAGTTCAACCTGAAAAGCAGCAACCAGAGAAAATTTAGCCAAATGACAATTTAAAAAGGAACTAGTAGATTTGCAGATAAACTACAGAAAGTTCACTGAGTAAATTTCCAAGATTTGCTTACTTCATAAAGCCTCCGAGGTCTTGTGGGCTATTGCCCCAGCTACTTTCAGAGAAAAATGTACTCTGACCAAATCCATTTTGAAAAGATACCTTGAGCAGAGCAGAATGTTATGCTCTTATCAGTGACCTGAAAATGGAGTCATGGCTGCTGCTTCCTTCAGTGCTATTGAAAGCATTACACCCACTTCACATGAAAATGGGATGAACTAGATGGGCTATAAGGACAGATATGCCCTGAAGCAGTTTGTGTTTGGTTAGCAGGTATGGCTAACATGCTGGTTTTAGTACAATTTTCCAGGCAGATCCCAGGAACTTTATAAATAAAATGGTTTTTTTGGGGTGGCTTTTTTTTTTTTTGGGGGGGGAGGGGGGGGGAGGGGAGGGTCTGTTTTTTGTTTGGATTTTTCTGTTGTTGGTTTTTTTATTAAAAAAAAAAAATAATAATACTGAAACCATAACTTCCAAAGAAGTACAAAAATAATTAGAAAATTTTCAGCCACATGAGTTTATTATGTACTGGCAAAGGACATTGAGTTCAGTGACACACACATACACATATGTAGATTTAGCTTTACACAAAAATATCATTTCATGCATTTAGGAGGAGAGATTACTCTTTTCTGTTAGAAAAAAGACCTATCAGTCATATCTTTCTATTTTGCCTGTTTTCTGCAAACAGCGTAGTCGTGCCTGATACCAGCAAAAAGAACGTCTTTCCTTTAGCAGCAGCTGAAGGAGTCTACTTGACTCCTTCTACTTGAAGGAGTTTGTTTTAGAGAACAAAATATGAACATTCTTATTTTTACTGTGCAGATATCTAGTTCCTTCTGCTGCGCAATCCAGTCATCACTTACCCAGCCTCGTCTACAGGCTAATCCTGGACCTTGCCTACAATAGGTTTGTCACATCAAAGGGCTGGAGGCTTAAGAGGGTCTTTGCTGAAATAGATGATAATTTCAGATTTATTTGGTTTGGACTCATTCAGTAGTGTTGTTGGCAGGTTACACCACTCTAGTCTTTTCTTGGAGTCAACACGTGATTTTATCAATGCATTGCACACTGTGTGCAATGGTTTGGGTTCCCCGCCCCCCCCTCCTTTTTCTAAAGGAAATAGACCCTGTACTTCTCTTTAACCTTTCATTATTTTATTCCAGATGGCATGGAGGTGCACTTTCCCAAAAACATTCCACCAGAGGAAATCTTTAGGAAGATACACTACTGCTTCAAGGACTTGTGAACAAAACTCAGCTAGGAGTGGTGTGTGGGGAGCAAACTGAGGTTCTCCATTGCCTTCTGTTGTGAACTGGGATCACTTAACAAGGGAAGCTTCATAAATTTGGGATAGTTTATGTTTTGATTCAGAGGCCTTTGTGAAAACACCCATTTCACCACTTAGAAGAGTGCTTGAGCCTGGGGGAGGCAGAAGCTTCCTCTGAGCATCAGTTACTTTGCTTGAGCAGGTGCTTCTGATTTCAGACATGAATTATGCCCATGGTCAGATAACACATCTGAAACCTAGATGCTCTGTTGCCTTGATATGGCCATTCCCCCCTCCCCCAAGCTTATATATAGCAAGAATATTTGTGTGTTCTGATTCATTATTTTTCTTTGAAACATCTAAAAATACCATTGCTGGAGGAAGCCAGCCATTTGAACTATGTATATTTAGTCTTCTCCAGCTGCTGGAAATGCTGATAGGATTTGAATTTATCAGAATTTTGGTTTAGGTTGCAGGTTTTTTTTTCTTAGCAACAGTTGCTATGCAAATTATTCAGAGAGCGTTTCTGCTGCAATTGATGCTGGAGAGAGATTTTGAATATCAGATTCTTAAAAATCTTTGCTGTAAAACACCTCAAGTTCTTAACCTCTTAATGTGTTGAAAGTTGACAGCTACATCAACAGAATCACTTGCCCTTCCCTACTGCTCTTCAGGAGTGAAATCTTAACACTTTCTTAATAATACACAGAAAAATTGGGGTTTCTAATATTCCCAGTACTGCACAAGAGAGCAACCGAACAGAGATGAAATTGTCCTTTTTTTGTATTCTTTCACTACTGCAGAGAGCTCAGTCCTTTGGTAAAGGGGAAAACACTGTTCCCGTCTAGTGGCAGTGCCAGACTCTTTAGGGAAAAATGGGGAAAAAACAGAACTCTCATCTAGCATCAAGTCTGTTAATATCTTTGTGAAGTTTGAGTCAATTTTGCATTGATTGTACAGATAGATAAATCAAGCCATGACTAGGTCAAATCAACTGTGTTAGAATTGCACAGTAGAACCAGGAATAAAATAATCCTGAACTCCCAAATTTCCAACACTCAATGCAAGTCTATAATAATGAAATACACTGTACCGATCGTCTGTCCCAGGTCACTCCTTGAAGGTGTTGAATTTCCTTTACCTGCTATTATGCATTTATGCAAAAACATCTTCTATAACCCATCTTGTTCTGCCAAGAGTGGCAGTTGGGGAACTAACCTAATGCTATAGCTGCCATTTAGAAGTAGATATTAGATATGGGCTGAGTTCTGATCATATTTCAGTCTAGTTTAAGCAAGGTTTCAGTGTTCGAGCTTCTCAGTAAGTCAGAGCTATAGTTGGATACTCAGTCAGGACTTTTCTTTCTGCTTCCAAAAATCCCATGAAGATAATAAAAGTGCATAAAGATTAATTACTCTGAGATTTTGTGTTCAGTCTGGAGTGAGAAAATAGACAACTAATAGTTTGAGGTCATACCCATAAACATGTTTGTAGAGCTATAAATCTGAACAACCTTCCCTTAACCCAGGAAAAGGATGATTTAAAGCCAAACTTTCAGCTCCCTGAGAAGTTTTGTATGACAAACATAAATGAATTTATCATTTTGCTCATTTTACTTAAATGGGGGAGGCGGGGGGGGATGGATGTGGGGGAGAAATAATCACCAGTGACCAACTGCAACTCCTAAACTTGTGCAACACGTGAGCAGATGTGAGAACTGCAGGTCTGTGGTTACATTTCATGTATTGCTACAACACTGATCAGCTTAGGGGAAACCTTTAGTTTTCAGCTGGACTCAAAGGCAAGTCACATCCAGAGGAATGACTAAAATGGCTGAGGTCAGAAAACACCAGGGAAACAAGCTAACTCTGTCAAAGCTAACGGTGGGATGAAAAGTCACAAGTCTATAGAGATCTTCAAAAACTGGAAAGAAGCTGGACTCTCTAGAAAATTTCCCCATAAGTTATAGTTCTCTACTTCTGCTGGGTGTGTTGATATTGTATAACAACCGTGGAGTTTGAGTTCAATCTCCACATGCCCTTCTGTAATCAGTGATTACTTTTGCAAATGTCATACTGATTAGTCAGATTCTTATTGTCAGAGAATTGTGCCTTTCTGTGTTGTGTAAACAATCAATGAACAAGAAGTCCTTTTCCAAGGGCATGACAGGCATATACATCATGTAATATCTTACATTAAAGAAGTGGAAAGTATAACATTTCAGACCTTCTAGACTCTCCAGCTAAAAATGGTGTATCAACAAAAAAATGACATTTGTTGTTGTGAAGAGGATAATCTAGATTTCAATTATTATGTTAAATAGCGTACAATGGAAACAAATTCACAATTTAGATACTCCTGTCCTCAACTGCTATAAGCCACTACGGCTCAGCAAATGTACTGCCCACTAACTTAACCTTCTTCTGTGTCAACTATGGAAGGTGGGCATTTTGAAAGACATGACAATGAGCACCATACAAGCCTTTAGTATAGGTAGCTTGGGGAGCGGGGAGGAGGGTAACATGTATTGCTTCTTTGCAAAAAGTAACTTCTTTGTGAACCATTAGCAATGAATTTACTCACTGAACTGAACTAAGAGACAAAATGCTAATAAAAGCTTGCCTTGGGCAACAACCTTTTTTTTAAGAAATTCTATTTCTATTTCCATCATCTCTGAGCATTACGAAAATCTTCATCTGACTTTATTCACAAGAACATTTGTTCCTATGGCAGAAGAGCTGCAGTACCGCACTTGGGGTGAACACTCTTACTTGGCATGTCTGCTTTTTTGTGCAAGGTTCATCTCACCTTGTGTTAGACGTGCTGTAACCAGCTCCATCTCAACAGAGGGTTTAAACTCCTTTTAAAGACAATGGGGAGAAGCAGGTTTGTTCTAGGTACAACTAGTCCCATTCCAGGGCAGTTGTCTGAAATAGCGGACAAAAATCGCAGCCTAGAAATCAGTCTGTGAGGGAGTCTAGCTGACCAGCTCAGATGTAGGCATCTGTCTGGTAGGGAGTTAAAGTCAGATGAGGCAAAAATCCCAACCATTCAGTCTGCAGTCTTAGTCTTGTGCATATCTGAAGCCACAGCCTATGCAGGAAGTTATCAGACAGATCCAGAACGACTGTTTTAATAATTATTTTTGAACACTGAGAATTACCAGACAGCTTCCTTCATTCTTTCTTCTGCTTATATCTGCTTATTCTTCTGCTAATATCAGTGAAGAAGGCTTCCTTCTGCCTCAAGAATGGTTTCTTCCATTGTCGCTTTAGCCATTAATATATTTCTGATAATTTGTTTCTCCCAGGAACAAGCACAGTCCTCTGAAGCCTTTTTGTGCCTTTTAGGTATGACATGCTTCAGTCAGTCACGAAATAGGGACTTTCACTAATGGGTCCGTCAGATGGGTCACCAAGCAAAAAAAGAAGGGGAGGAATACCTTGTTGTATTGAGTGTTAAAACCAAATAGTCCCCTTCCACTTTAAGAATTAATAGTGTTCTCTGAGTGAAGAGTAAAGAAAATTACTCCCTGTTCCTTTCAGAAGAGTACCTCTTCCTTGCCTGGGCAACACTGTGTTCATGTAGGGCATTTAGAAAAAAATAAATGAGTTTGGCCAAAAAAATTAAAGTACGGGCCTCAGATCTTTTATATTGCATATTGAACACTATGGATACCCGATTTTATCTTCAGTATTGTTCCTAGAAACACAATATAAAAATCATGAAAATCCTACAAGTCTGTGCATAAAGTTATAAGATAATCTCTTGCAAGAGTGAGGAAAGATAACCCTGTCTTCACATAAAAGGTTCAGCATGATAGGCTGTATTTATTTAAATATTTGTTCATTTTTCATTTCTTGTAGCAATTAAAGTGAACTATTATCATGAGTTAGATAAAAGACTACATAGATCATTCTGATGACATGGCAAATTTAGTATCCTTTTTATGACTTTGCTGTTAGACTATAGGTTACTAAGATTCATTGAGAGATTTGAAAGCTAATGTTGATTTTCTGCTATGAAAGACCCTTATTCCTTCCTCCTCCCAACCCATTGCTTAGGTATGTCTTGTATTTTTCCTTTTTACATAGCCGCAGCAACCCTAGACTAAGAAAATTAATTGCTTTGCTGTTTTTGAAATTGCTGTGAGCATTCCACTGTAGAGAAGCTGCTTTTCTAAAGCAAACATATATGAGTTTCTGAGATAGAAAGGCTTCAATTGACATCAGAGGGCTTTAGAATTGCTTCTTACTGTTTACATACTTTTTAACAAGGCCGAATTCCCTTTGTAGAAATCATTAGTACAAAATTCTTTAGCAGACTACATTCACTTCAGTCATTTCAGTTGCTGTTTATTCTGAAATGATTTAACATTCAAAGCAAATGAAGGTCTGCTGCAGTAAAGACAACTTCTTGCTGTGCCACTCTGTGCCACTGCATGTAATAAATACAGAGCAGACAGTATAACAGAATTATTGCAAGAGTGATTTGAAGCGTAGTAATTTTTCTAATATGTTTAGTACTGACCGCTACTGCTTGTTACGGTGATATAACTAACAGAGTTGTGGTATTTTTTAACACCTAATTTCCTAGCTTTTTTGTAGAAGTCAGAACAATTTATCTGACCTTAGTCTCACAGCACAATAAAAAGCCAAAATCCTATGTCCAGTTAAGGAGATAAATACATTTGCCAGTTAAAAGCTATTCTTTTCTATGAATCTCTCTCTAGTGAGAATCCTTTCCTTATGATTTCCAAATCCACAAGGCAGGTTTGGGACAGTGTAATGTCAGACCTTACTCCAGCTTCCACAGTGTATTTGAGGCAACCCTGACTGACCTGGTCCTGATAGCTGTTATAAACCAACACCTAAATCTTTCACCAAATCTCTTAACAGTGACCCTTTCTGGCAATGACAGGGCCAGCCAGTTGACCCTGAAAATCATAGTGGAATAAACCAACAATCCTAACACCCATGCAGAATTTCACAAACTCAAGGCACAGGGTAATGGAGGGGGATTGCTTTCAAAAGTAATCTCCTATCTTTCCCTTTGTACAAGCATGCTTCCTCGGCAGCCATCAGCTGCTGAATTAACAACAGACCTGAAGAAATCTCCCCTCTCATACCAGGACTAAGTCATATTATATGTGAAAATTTAAAAAGAAATAGAAACAAAAACATGTAGGTCTTCTGCCATATGGGCTCTATTGGGTTCCTACTGAAAAATTCTCAAAGACTAGTCAAGCACCAGCCCACAGATCAGTGCACTTCATATTTTCGGTATTTGACAACCCTACTGCTTAAGTTGTGAGCCAGACTTAGAGCATAAACCATATAAGTTTGATATACAAAGGAAAGCGGGAGCTCAGCAAGTCCATTTTCATGAGCATTCCTCCGGCACTAGCTTTAGTTACCTGGAGACCGCTCGCGTGGTCATACGTAGCCCATTGTGGTGCCTATTGTAGCTATGAAAAAAATCAGTGCTGTCATTTTTGGCTGGAAGGAAGGGTATTGCTTGCTGGGCAGGAAAATACTATCAAATAGAAAAATAAGAGACGCTCAAACAACTTGGGATGGAGTATAAAAAATTCTTCCCTTTATTTATCTTCAGTGTCTTTAAACAAAGCCAGGAAAACTGAAAAAAAGGAATCTGACTCCACCTGGAAATTTTCAGTCTTCAATAAATATGCATGTGAGAGACTGAGGAAAAACATTCCTCTGAACTATGTTTTGAACATCTTTAAATGCATCAGTTCCTGTTATTTCTCTACTCTTTAAACTGCTTTGTCAAAAGAGGCTGTCCTACACTTGATAAATTCCACTTTAATCAGCAGGTGTCTCTCTCTATTTATGACTGAGAAGAATAAAAAAATTGGTTAATCAGTCAAAAATTTATATAATGAAATAAAGAAAAACTCACAGAAACTCCGGGACACAGTGTCTGGAGGTGATTAATAATTAACATTCCATTTTCAAAAGGAAGTTTTATTCTTAGAATTTTCCAATTCAAGATTCCATTTTCCTTATTTGCTTTAATATCCTTTTAGAGCAAACAGAAATGCTTTTCCCAAAATTCATAACCCTCAAATAAAACTCAAATGCATTTTGATAATAACACATGCTTTCCAGAGGTTAGTGTGGGGATTGTTTGTTGTTTCCCGTCTTTTATGTATTTCAAGGGAGATTAAACTGTTACTGTACAGGATGAATACTGTTCAGAAATGGATGAAATTAATTAATTATAAACACTGTACAAACATACATTCTTGCTCATCAAAATGGCTTCCATCTTAAAACAGTACCCATAGCAAAACATTTGCCATAATGCCATTTAGAGTTTCCTCTATTCTCTTTCATTCCATGCAGAAATATTTGAGAATTGAAACTGGAGATTAAAAGTTTTGCTCCCATTCTAACATAAAATAAAAAAAGAATAGGTGAGGTAGGAAATATTTGATATGTAGTAAAGAAATAAAGGAGCTGTAGTATTTTTTCCCCCCCTGCAGAACAGACTAACAGAATTGCTGTAAACTATTCCTGTCTAAAAAGAAGAATCCAGTTTACATTTTCTAGTGGACCATGGTCAGTAGAAATTACTTGTAGTTTTACTATCCAGAACTCTTTAACACTTAAAACTCTGTGACTTAATGAAAAGCACAGCATAACCTTCAGCAGTAAACCTCTTTCAAAAAGAACTCATGTGCTTAGACTGCCAAGTGAATTTAAATACCTTCCTAACAGCGAGAGAAACAGAAGTTGCCTGCAGTGGTGTGAGCAGGCGTTAGCTCCACCAGTGTCCTCTAGTCCCGCTCTTACAGACACTGCACATGAACACCGTCTCTGCCAGAGGGCTCTCTCAGGGGCTCTTATAAGCCCTTTGTTAAGATATTGAAGGTAGGATTGATTTCCCTGTCTCTGATGGAGTGCACCCCTTTCTGGATACTGCTTAATCATCCCTGCTAGAAATAACTTTTCCCTGGGGCTTATGGAAAGACTTCTGAAGAGAAAATCTTTTGCTTTCAGAATGTATCAGGCTGCCCCAAATGGCAGGTATTTTCAAAGGCGATGTTCCCAAAGGAGGATAACCTCCCTACAAGGTCTTTACTCTTTCGCTTTACCAGCTCCACCAGCTGAGCACTGCACTGGCGTATTAGCATGCACAGCATCCCTTTATGAAAAAGCATAAACATTTCCAGCAAGGGCAGTCCGTGCAAGTTTGTCTGCTAAGTGGCTTTGCCTTCGCCTTAAGATATGCTTAAAATAAAGCAGTTCTCAGCAAAATACATTCCCTGTTACTCCTTTCCCTGTGGAACGTATTCAGAGCCAGGACATTTTTACATCCTCTCCGTTAACTCCTGTGAGTTTGCATCCAGCCCCTCCATCTTTTTATGGAGGGAAGATCTTATGACAGGCTAAGGTGGCTGCCCTGTGCCTGCGCTTTGCTGACGCGCCAGCAGTGCATCACTGCAGAACCAGCTCCCCCCACTTCAAACGGGCTCTGCACTCTGGAGGCAAAGGTAAGTCCTGGGAAACAGATACATGCCATTATTCCAAAATCGGTACAGAAGATACCGGTGATCTGATGGTTACACATGACATTGTAGATTAGGCTTCACTATTCCTGTTGGACGTAACATTTTACCGGAAGAAATAGTAAAAGGAAACCTATTGGCTCTGTTGTTTAGTTTTCACCTGATAATAAAAGTGCCAAAATAATTTGCCAAATCCTTTCAGAATTCTCTATATGAGCTATAGTTTCTGGAAGGGTACAAACCCACAGCTCACTTTATTAATGTATCAAAGGTTATTATAATGGTTCCCCTTTCTTGCATCGAGAAGAGACTTTCTTTACAATTAGTCCCAAAGGCTCTGCAGCCAAGGCTTTCCTTGTGGTCAAAGATAAATAAACCACTCTGACCTGTAGCTATGAATATTAAATAATACAAATTTATAAGAATTATTTTTATTTTTCAGTATTCATGGCTACAGATCAGATAGTCATGTTAGTTTGTTTTAAATTAATCAAAGATATAAAATGAGACCAACATATATGCATATATATTGCTAAATATACATACACATGTGTACACACATCCTCCAAGTCCACATCTACTTCAAAGAAAAGATACTAACCAAGACTATTCTGAATATAATTTCTTTTATGCACAATGGTACAACAGAATCTACAATTTCATTTAATGACACAATTCGATTTGAGCTACTAAAATTTCATCCCAGCAGAAATAACCATTTCTCACTTTGTCATACAGTATGGATTATATACTGTTAGATCTTAACTACAATTTGAAATATTTAAAATCCTTTACACAATTCCTATGAATTTTATATTTGCCATTTATCTTCCACATTGCACAGAGGCTCTAACTAATATATATTAAATAAACAGAAACAACCGAAGACAATCAAAGAGGGAGAATATCCAGCTTGATACTTCAGTTTAGTAAAACACTTAAGTGTCAGCTCCTCCGAGTTCACTGGAACTATTTATATACTTTAAATATGTTACATGTTTCAGGCCAAAGGCCCCAGAAGAATATGGCTATGCTGATAATTAGTATGGAAAGACTTCACTTTCATGCCCACTTCTGGCCTCAGCTCAACCTTGAGCTGGGTGAGTGTGCTTCATAAGCCCCAGAGGATGGGCATCGCCACGCTGACTGCACAGAAATGAAAGCAACTCAGCCACCAAGAAACACAGGAGCAGAACAGGGTTTTGCCCCCCTCCAGGGTGTGCTTAGCTCTCCCAGCCAGCACAGCTAGAGTTACGGGAGGAGCAGGTGGAAGACATCGAGACACTGTAGGTGTCTTCTACTTTACTACTTATAGGTGCTTATACTTGATTATGCTGAGCACAGAATAGGAATGAGACTAGCAGTGAAAAGAATAGAAGCTTAATGAAAACTACCTTTTAAAATACCGACTGATACCTTTTTTAAAGTGTTATAAATATAGACAATACAATCTCTGGCAAAGCCCCCAAACCTTCAAATCTATAGTTAGCTCAGCAAGTGAACAGGAGTAGAAGCTAAACTGAAAGTGGTGGTGTATATTTTAAGACAACTAATAAATCATTCATCAGCCTTTAATTATCATACTCTATAATCACAGAATCAAGCGATAAGCATTTCATATCCAAATTGAACACTTCTACCTGGCCATTGACTAAAATTGGGAAGTACTTAAAGACTTCTGTTTTGTTTTAATTATAGGCAGCCCAATTTCAATCTATTTATTATGTCATTTGCATCTCTCTTGAAAAATACATATGCATTTCAGCATCTTTAATTGCGTGATTAGACCAATGACACTAATATCTGCAAGACTGTTTCTTTTATTTTGAATATTACCCTGATACCAGAACAGATCCGTTCTGAAAATACTTACTCACATTTTACTGTATTTTAAGAATGTTCTTCAGTACTCAAATTTAAGTAAAAATATAACAAAAAAGTATTTTCTTCCTCGACGGTTCCTCATTGTGATTAACACGCTTTTAAAGTGCATTATTTCTACTACAACCCATGAACTCTTACCTGGGACTCCAGTGAATCTATTATGTCACCATCCCTGGAGTAAACGGCCTGCTAACAAACCTGCACCGCCCTCGTAAGAGATGGAGAGAGCTAGAAATCACCTTGAGGTCAGAATCCCCACTCATAATTTTTAACATGAGGAATATTACATAAAGAGTTGGGTAGTTAACATATAATTTAATGACATTTTACTAATTCTGAGAAAAGGTTAATTAAGGTAATTCAGAGATAATAGACAATTGTTTTAAACTAAACACCAGGTTTTGTTAAAACCTCTCAAAAGCACACCCTAACTTGATGATTTTTTCCTACAAAGGGAATACATTAGCAAATATATGGGTTTGACTGTCTTAGAAGGTATTTTCCACTTAATATTGTTATACTCTTGTGCTATAAAGAAATGTTTAGGTAAAAGAACATTCAATTTAAGTTTAAAAAAAGAGCAGGGCTTATACTCGATAAGGATAAAGTATACATGCAAGATTGCCTTTTTATTATGTTAATGTAACTTTAACAATGGAGAACCTCTGAGACATTTAAAGGTTTACTCAATCAAAAATATGCATTCAAATTTTATTCAAGTTTGCCATGTCTAACATGACATATAGTCTAAATAAAGAAACAGTCTTGATAGTCTGTTTAAAGCAACTTTTGGTATTCAGTTTACACAATCATACCCAGACCCACTACAATTTCTGCAGTATATTTAGCCAGTGTATACAAGTAGTCTTCATTAGAAAGTCTAACAAGACCTAAAAATGAAAGTTCATTTTTAAGTAGCTGTCCCTTTGAATAGGAAATTCTTTTTCCAGCACCTTTGTTATCAATACCTGCTCCCTAAAATGGATTCAATTACATTACAGTGCCCTCACACATGATCTTGGCTGACTTCATATTTTAAGCAGGTTAAAAATAAATCAGCCAAATCTGTCTGCCTTTGATATCAGTGAACATTTTTCCTCTTGGTTTCAGTTGTGGTGGTGACATAATTGGTTGGAAGGTTTTCAAGACCTAGAGGGTCATGACACTGTATTATAAGTTTCATCAGTGGCATCTCTCTGAAATAAGGCTGGTACGCCCCAGCATACTGCTAGAGGCACCTACTGCCAGAAAACTTGTGAGATTTGGACCTTATCTTTAGGCGTTGTATTTTTTTTTTATTTATCTGAGTCCTACCATATGCCCAGAAGACCCAGTTTCCCTGTGAATATGTCTAAGCATGTCAGCTAAAGAGAAGAACCCTATAGAGAACGTCATTTTTCACAAAAGCTTTGTATTAATGCATTCCTCAAAGTTAGATATAGAAGTAAATATTAGAAACACAATACTGAAGTTAAATCTGGAACTATATCTTTAACCTTACCCAAAGAATCTCAGGATCTGCCCACCACTGCCAAATTTCAAACAAGAAACATGGCCCTGGGGGATAAGCCCATGAGCTGCTTGGGAGAAAACATCTGCTCCCCTTACACCCCTCAGGTAACAAGATTGGGAAACTCTTGGACAGAGGACTCGTGTAGCTATGTAGCACTTCTTCACTGTTACAGCTTTTGCACCCCCAAGAGCGTTAATACTAAGGATATGCTTGCACTTCAGACTTCACCAGTGTGAAATATCTTCCAGCAGCTGTGCTGCCTGGCCCTGCCAGTGTGGAGCCTGGTGTAGGCTACGTCCTCTGCTTTGAAATTGCACCATGCTTGCAGCCCATGGAAGGAGAGAGCTATGACACTTTTAAACCACCATCATAAAAATGGCAGCTGCAACCAGCCTTTGGGGCAGCTTCTTGCCCATTTGGCTGTCAGTAATATTTCATATATGTATGTATGTATACAGTATGCCAATAGTGAATAGCATGGGTAAAAGAAGTTTCCTTGCCATAATAACGTTCTTCAGCTACAAAAAGTTGTTGCAAGAATTGCTCAGTTTTCCATTGAGAGCACACAGGCTTTTAGATTAATCTGGTTCTGAGCATCCTATCAGAAACATGAACTTCTGAATATATAATTCCAGATCCAGATACTCCAAGGTTCAGCTTTGCAGAGTTTTTTTCAGCTTTTCTAGAGGCAATGATCCAGTCTTGTCAAGGAATAAGATCAAACGGATGTCTGTATTTTATCAAGGGCAGAGAGCTGACATTATTCCCTTCCTATTGAAATCTCATCCATATTATCTTCAGAATGTAGTTCTTGTTCATTGAGTTGATGAAAAATAACACCCTGAAGAAGCTTGCCAATCCATACAAGTTTAAAATCTTGACATACAAATCATGGGTATTGACAGTAAATACTATGATACTATATATGAAGGTTTTTTCCCTTGAACTTGGAGAAATACAGCAGTCACATGAAAAACCATGGCAAGAAAAACTAAGGTAAAGAAAGATTGTTTGGCTGTTCTCTAGATGAAAGGTGCAAGGGAAAGGAATAGAAATTAAGTTTCTTGTTTGCTATCAGTCCCTATGCTTTAATCCTGCCTACTGACTTTATTGGCTGGATCTCACAAGACAGAATGTTAATATCAGTGGGTCTCCTGGTACTGAGGGGAAGAATAAAAAGAAGGGCTTTTTTTTTTTTTTTAAGTTTTGTCTTGTTTTAAAATGAATATATATAGATTATAAAGAATCTACTTTATAAACTCATGTATTTATTTACTTTTTTTTTTACTGTGGCTTACTTATTTGGTCAGAAGTTTTGTTAGTAAAGTGTAGATGCAGTATAATAATTTTGCTGGAAAAAGTAAGGATTAATTCCATGCTAATGCTTGTTTTGTTTAGGGCTAGGAGGTATAATTTGAAATTCTGGAGATAGTGAGGAAAAATTAGGGTATTTTGAGTGCACATTATTTTATAGCTCTCTTAATAGTGTTACCAAAAAAAAAAAAAAAAAGATAAAACCTGCAAATCTGCTCCTAAAAGACTGTCGTGGTTTAACCTGGCAGGCAGCCAAACGCCACACAGCTGCTCGCTCACTCCCCCCCTGCCAGTGGGACGGGGAGAGAATCAGAAGGGTAAGAGTGAGAAAACTCGTGGGTTGAGATAAAGACAGTTTAATAGAACAGAAAAGGAAGGGAAAATAATAATAGTGATAATGATAGAATATACCAAATGAGTGATGCACAATGCAATTGATCACCACCCGTGCTGAGTGATAACCAAGTAGCGATCGCTACTTCCTGGACACGCCTACCATTCATATACTGAGCATGACGTCACATGGTACGGAATACCCTGTTGGCCAGCTGGGCCAGCTGTCCCAGCTATGCTCCCTCCCAGCCTCTTGTGCACCTGGCAGAGCATGAAAGCTGAAATTCCTTGACCGGTAGGGTACTTAGCAACAACTAAAACCATCAGTGTGTTACCAACATTCTTCTCATACTAAATCCAAAACACAGCACTAGGAAGAAATTTAACTCTATCCCAACCGAAACCAGGACAAAGACATACACATTTTTCCTGGGAAGAATAGTTATCTGTCTACTCATGCCTTGCGCTAATCTTCTGCAGATTCTTGAAAGGGGCTTTGAAGTGGGAGTAAGACAAGTGCCAATATCCCAAGCAATTCTATGTATTAATTCCTCTGAATTCTGACACAAGACTTTGGAAATATGCATAAAAGGCCAAGAGACAGGAATGACACTTATAACTGCATTCATTAAGAGCAAGAACATACCGATTCTCTGCCTAATGAGCGTCCAAGATCAATAGAACTTACTGAGCTCGCTGAGCTTTGATTTAGGGAGATCCTTAATAACCTAGGATATAAGATATAAATGCAACTATAGTTACTCTATCAAAACCAGACCAAGGATAAAATCTTGATCCTTTGTAATGGCTAAACATCAATTTTCATGGTATGGCACTGAATTTCAGAAACCTTGATTTACTTGCTGATTTTTTAGTAGTTTCTATTCTAAGCAAACAATTGCAAATTCTGAGTTGATGAAAAGTGTCACAATATAAATAAACGTTCGGAATATTCAATTGTTTCTGTAATTCATCCATGGCATACAGTTACTACCCCTCTAGCTCTGTATAAGAAGCTATTTAATTAAATGTATTAATAGTTGAAGAATGGTGCTGGGAGATTAAGACCAGGAGTTGAGAATATAATGCATGTATTAAAATTACATAATGTTAATGCTTTTTTAAGGACCAATTTCTGTAGAGGAATTTAACAAACATTATGGCTTACAAAAATGATGGATGCAAAGTTCAAGACCAGACCTGTTAACAGTGCTGCAAATTTTTTCTAATACAAATTTGACAGTATTTCATAGCTTTGACTTTCAATTCTCTTTGTTACAGCAAGATCCATAAGATGTTTTGCTGGTTAGATCTTTTCTCATCTTCGCTGAATTCAGAAGCACGTGTGTTATCCAAAGGTCTAACAACTGTGTATAAGGACCAGCATGTTATAATTTAGTTCACAGCTACCCATATTTTCAAAGGAACAATAGCTACATCAAGACTATGTTTTACCTTTGTTCTCCTGCTATGGTGCTATACCTCTGCTTATTCCTTTCTGTGCAAGCCTTGTCTTTCTTTTTCTTGGTACACTTTTTATTACAAAATTTCTTTAACTTAGCAAGCGTGTCTCATGGTTGTATGCTTCAAACATAAATGTGAATGCATGCACACTCTCAGCTGTCACAAGTTGTTTTCACAATCGTTATGACAAGCTCAAGGGTATAGAGTCCTGCTCCTTTGCTGAAGCACAAACCCCTCTGCACAGGCCATGCTGGGACCAAGTCCTGCGGGTGCTGCCTGTTGGTGAGGCAAGAAAAACTGAAATAAAACATCCCGTCAGAGATGGTAGGGCATAAAATCCCCCTTCATTCCCCTGCTAAGAATAGAGACTGTTGTATGCTACATTAAAAAGTCTGATAGAATTCTCAAGGAATAGAGAATACATGTGAACACTGTACTTGAAGATCAGAGGTAGAAAGGGTGACAATTCACCCTTCAGAATCTTTTGAAGATTACAGTTTTCATTGGCTTAAAATTTCTTCCTTCACGGTAGTAAACCTGTGTTAAAACAAGTTGAAGGGATTTTGCCTGTTGTGCATTCCTATTAACTGCCTGTCTCCTGTGACTCTACCGGACAAACTCTTATGTGGTTATAACAATGGAAGAATCCAGCATATTTCCCAGCAAATTTAAAGAGCTTCAACATAAATTGAATTCTGTGGTGGTTTTTTGTTGGGTTTTTTTTTTTTTGCTAATTTTTAATGAAGATTAAATACTGTTATCTGAAATACCTGTTCAGTTCTGGATCCTTACTACTGCTTAATAGCTTCACTACCACTGTAAAGCACAGCTTCCAAATTACTGCATAAAAAAACCCTTCCAAGTTACTTCTACTGTATGAGTGACATAAAATCATCTGATGTTGATATTTAATTCTTACCATGATACCATCATTACTATCAAACAAGAATGTCTTATAGTAAATAATTATTTGCTTATTACTCATTATCAGCTCTGTCTGCATCTTTGTATTTTTATGTTAAATTCATTAAGAGACAATTCTGTGAGAATAGGACATTTTACAAACATATTTCACATCTCTCCACAGTATCTTAAGACACTTCTCATTTGAATTTCAATGTTTGCTATGGAATAGGTGAACAGACACAGTTCTTATAAGGACTTCCTTGTTACATTGGCTGACTCTTGCCCTCTGAAAGCTTTAGCTTTCCAACTTCTTCCTCCTGTAAAAAACTAATGAGGTCCCTTCTGTACTGCTTTATATTGTCAGTCATTCCTCATGGCAGTGGTCCTTTATATAGCTTTTGTGCCGTAGAAGTTGCTCTAAAGATGTTAACTTGGTATACTGAAAGAAATGTATTCATTCACCTTAATTACAAAAACCATTTCTTTTTATAACTCTAAAATCTGTTTGGGTGGATGGTACTCTAAGTTACAATCTTGGTTTAGCACACAAATTTTTCCAAACAGTATTTTTTTCTGTTCATTGTTGGGACCAGTATTGTTCACTATATAACGGTAATTATATTTAGTGTACATCCTTCTACTATTTTTGTATAATATTTTGAATAACTCAAAACTTAAAGAAGAAATAAAACAGGCTAACAGTCATGAAACTGTATAACCTGTGTTTCTTCACTAAAGATAACTTAAAACTACGCATCTAATCTTGAGCTTTTGGCACATGCTATTTCACACTGACTTTGCACCAGTAAATAAAATTATATCTAATTATATACATACAATAAATATTCTAGAAGGTATAGTTGAAGAAATTTTATATGTAAAACCCTTTCTGTCATATTACACATGGAAATGCCAATTTGAGTTTTATGTCAATCCAAGACTGCTTTTCACTAAACATTTGCTTTGACTAATTCTCAAATGTATGCAGCTACTCAACTCCAAGAGTTGAAGCAGCATACCTTTTTTGTAGCAGCTAGCCCTATAAAACCTGCTTGAGGTCAAGAAACATTTTAGTGAAATGTTCTACTTCTAAACAGTGTCACTATCAGATTATTTTCAAGAATAGGTCCTACTCTGACAATAGCTTGTACATGTAGACAATTAATTTCCTGAGGAGTAAGGTATGTTGTTTTTCCCAGTTTGAATTATTTAAATAAGCTCAGTCACAATTAGTATTTAAATGGCTAGAGCTTGCTATATAAAAATTGAAATATATAAATTAAAATACAAATGAACGGCCTTCTCATTTTTTTCTTGTAGTAGTTGATTTTTTAGTGATTATTCACACAGTCAGAAAGAGAAATTATCTCACCATTGATATAAAGTTCTGTCAATGGATTTTCAAGGGGGGGTAACCCTTACAGCAATATCCAACACAGAACATCCGAAACCTTTTTAAAGTCCTTCTTTTTAAAAAGGCACAGGAATATACAGTAGGCAGTCTTGATGAATCCAGTGGCACTGCTAACATGCTTAAGAACAAATATTTCCATAGCATTTGTAGTCCAGTGCTTAAAATATGTTTATTGTCGGGGACTGAAGCTGTTGGGGGGGTTGGTTTGTTCAAAGAATAAAAGTATTTTCTCCATATTTCTAATGAGACAAATGGAAGACAAGAAAATCTGACCTTCCTCCCCTCAACCCCCATCAGAACATGGGAGAATAGCTCACAGGGGGGATAGCATTTTAAGTCATGCAAATAAATCATTAATTAGTTACATAAATGGTTTTATAGAATCATGCAGATGTTAATAGACAAAAAGCTAGGTAATTCTTTAGCTTTCAAAAATGGCTTTGTATTTTATTCCTGATAATTGTCTGTGCTGTTCAAACTGTACGTAAATCTCTTTATTCTGCTGTCAAATATGTCCTGATTCTCAGTATGCACTGACACAACTATAACAACTGGAGATACTGATTCTAGCTCTTTCTAGTCATACCATATGACTTCACAGGATACTCTCTATAATCCTACGTCTACAGAAGGACCTTTGGTCCTACTCCAATAGGGTAAACTGAGAAGTCTCCTTCAGAAGGGAAGTGGGAGTAAGGTGCAGGATAGGCTACTGATTTCTGATGACTGTAAATTCCTTGACTTGCTAGAGGATGAGCCAGCAGTTCTGAGTATTTGACTTTGCTGGTTTAAATAATTATCAAGACAGTCTGAGTTTGCAAAAGGTACTTTTTGTTGTTTTAAAAAAATCAAAACCCAACAAATTTAAGGAGTCTTGCCCAAACTGCTCAACTGTACTTGCTCAATAAATCTGCATGATTGATCTCATTTTTCTTAATAATATAAATAAAAATGCCAGCATACAGCAGGGAAGGGGAAAATGAAACTGATACTAAGACCCTATTGAAAATCCTATACAATTAATACACTTTGGTCAATGAGCAGATCTGATGATGCAGACAACACCGACTATTCTATGCAGCCAAGGTTTATTCTCACAGGGGAAAAAAAAAAGAAAAAAAAGACAGAGCTCCATAGGATGCTGCTAGCAGGGAGGCAACATTCTAAACCAGGGAAACACATGGCTGGCATAACCATACACAGGCATATGCAGATCCACCCCCTAAAAGAACTTTGACGGTTGGGAACATGGATATTGGCATGCCTAATATTTATATCAGCCCCAAATACACAGCAAAAGGTAAAGCGAATTAATACAAAATAAAATTTATGATTACTATCTAATTATCATAGGCTGGCTTTGCGTTATCAAGTACCATAAACCAGGAAATGGAGATATCTAAAGCAAAATAGCTGATGTTGTGCATCAGCATCCAACCTTTATGCATCTTGAGAGAATTACTTCTAGTCTGGCCCCATGGGCTGAATATCCATTAGCTGCTGGAACATATCAGATACACACCTGGAGACTATCATCTGATATTGTTTCATTTGTAATTATTTGAATTTCAATGTTATAAGACTCCTCCCTAATGTGAGCCAAACCACAGCAAATAGGAATAGCCAGATTTGCTTCAAAAGGCCACACAATACAAATAAAACACTAGCATAAATGCATCTTTTAGATAACAAGTTGCTCAATAAGGTTATCTTTGACTCAAGTGCTTTTCTACAATGGACATTGTTACTGTGAGTAAGTACTCATCAGGTCAGAAGAAGCAATCAAGAGTACAATTGCTGCTTTAATTATCCCATTTATGAATCCCTATCATGAATACCTTTCAGCAGTATCTAAGAAATTCCCAGATGTCCTGCTGAATTCAGGATTAAGATGATTCCTGGCATCTTCCCTTAATAGGATGTAATGGGTTTCTCCTACAGTGCATGGGCAATGTCAGTACATGTACATAAGCCACAGGGCCAGGCACAGCTGGGAAGACCCCCTCTTTGTTACCTTAAATGCGGTAGATCTCTCATAGAATCAAGTCTTCACATTTGCTTTTGAAGTGTATTCTTATTTTGATTATTTTTCAGCATTTAGATTGCAAGAATTTCTAATATATATGCATTGCTGCTATGCTACCTAGAAAATAAAAAACTTCAAGCTTTAATGGGAAAACCTGAACTACAACCTGTTACCCACCCCTGTGGGTGTCTACAACAATATATTAATGGAAAAGAAGTTTTAGAATTAGGTAGATTTCAAAACCAGGGAAAAATGCTTGAGTGGCTTAGGTGACTGATAATTTTTTCTATATTACTCAATTTCAAGAACAATGAAAAGATAAAACAAGAAAAAGTTCATGGAAAAACTGTGGGGAGAAAAGTACAAAGAGTGAAGAAGTATGAAATGTTCTTTGAAGAAAAAATTGGTAGAAAAATATAAATTATATACAGAATTATTTCCCTAAGCATATTTAGCTGATTCTCCTAAATGACAACAAAATTTGCAGTTTTGACAGACCTTACTTTGTAAAGTAGATATTTTGTGGTAGTGAACTTTTTGCCTTCAGAAGACTTTCTTTACTTCTTCCTTCCATTTTGCTCCTTTATGGGGAGTGGGGGGGAGAGTCCAAGGCTAAGCCCTTTCTAGTTGCTGTCTGCCAAGGATCTAGCATTAGGAGGTTTCAATAACTACGATTTTGTTGATTAAGCGGTTGTATTTGCAGACACATGCTGGTTTGCTGTCCCACTTGTTTAGTTTGTATTATTGTCTTTAGAAAAGGGCCTTCACTCTCTTTCTTTGTCATCCAAGGCAAAGCATACTTTGATATATTATAGCTTCTAGAGCAAATCGCTAGGCATAATCAAAGAAAATACCAGTTTTACAGTCATAGGACCGTTGGCATCCCTGACAGATGAAAGAAGTTCATGACACAACTACAAAGCAATTAAAGATTTTGCTGCAGACTACTGATAAGACAAATGTCACATGCCAATTGCTTTATGATACAGACTTAAGCCATTTCAACATTTAGGCCTCTCAAATTCTTATTTCAATTATATCTATTAGTTAATAACACTGCTTTTGGTTTGCAACGAGGAAAGTATTTTCACCCCTGACAAATGATCTCCTATACCAATAAGTTTTGTCCTGAAAAAATGGAGGATATCACCATAGCATCAGTATCAAAATACTGTTGTGTTGGATATTCTTCTTGAACTCTCAGTTGATCAGATACAAATAAGAAACAGGAAAAAACCCAACCCTCCAGAACTGCTACAAAACAGCAGCAATATTCTATAGGCCTGACTTGACAATCTTTATTACTTTTATGTAACCAAGTTTTAGCTAAATGTTTATTAGTATTGTCTAATAGAATGGGATATATCCCTATGAAAAAATGATTCATTCCATTTCAACAATCTCTTAAAAAAAGTAAACCAAGTCATCTTATCACTCTGTTGATTACAAATGGTGTCTACATGAAAATTTAGGGATCTAATTAATTAGTCACAGCTGAAGATGGGTTAGATGAACCCTGCCTTTAATGACCTCCGGAGCAGAATTTTACTTTCAAAATGAACAGCTGACTCCTTTACTTGCTACCTTACCACAAAATGACAGTGTCAGACAACCTTCTTGTGAAATATTGCTAATAGCCTTTCTTTGTTCAGAGCATGTGCACTCCCATTCCCTTCAGTAAGGGTAGCCAGTGGTAATCCCGAAGGTGGTTCCACAACCATGCCACTGAATTACTCTCAAAAATACAGAGTTCTTTTCCCCATAGCAGAACTAACAAGTTAGACGGCTTCTGAAACACAAGTGAAAAAGTAGTTTCCCTCCCAGTCACACCAGTAACTGTTAGCCTGAATATTGTTCTAATCTCAATTGCTTTGCCCTTGATTGGCAGCAGTAAAAAAGAGAAGAGACTCAACGGTCCTTTTTACAGAACCACTACTGACGAAAGAGGTACTGTTTCTATGTAGACACATTTCATAATTTTCATAAGCAACAGTCTGAGCTCTAAAATAAAAACAAATTCATATTGGTACATGGAATCTCAAAAGAAGTAAAAGTGCACACCAACATCCATGCTAAAAAGATTAGGTAAACATTATCATTTTTATGAAAGCAGCAAGTAAAGACTATGAATGCTAAATATGGCTTCATATTAAGTTGACTTCCTTTTCACATATTACCTGAGCAAGCCTCCATGTTTATAGCAATTGCTTCATTTGTTTAAACAGGATAGTAGGCGGGGACCAGATCCACAGCTGCTGCAACAACCCGGCTGAACTCAGCACAGCTGTGCCAGTTTACATGTGCTGGGGAGCCAGTCCTTACACCTACAAAACTGTTTATGCTATTCAACATTGAAAATTATCAGTTACATTCTAAAATATCACTTGGATCACCTTGGATTATCAGAAACCTTCAGAAATGGTATTGTTATAGCTCTCCCTTAGAATAAAGCACAGATTTAGATTACAACACAGTTTTAATTCTAACTAATATTTACATTCATTCATAGTGTCCAGAAAATATTGATTTTTAATTGTTTGAGCTTTTGCCGCTACAGCCCAGCAATTATTTCATCTGCTTTTGAATGAAAACAATAATTTCCTAATATAATATAACCACATATGCAAACTATCGTAAATGCAGACTTCATGTTACAAAGCTTGGCATACAAATATAACAGTTGCGAAGTATATTTCCATAAATGAAATAGATGGAACAGGAAATGTAGTTGAATCAGTATGTTACAATGAGCAAGAAAAAATAAAAAGTTCAGCAAGCAACTCTCTAGCCAACATCAAAATTTCAGTTCTGCCTGACTAACACTGGGGGCTCTGCAAGGAAATTGAAAACATATAAATCAGTTTTTAATCTATAACAGTAAAAACAAGCAACATCAACCACAGAAGAAATCAAGAAGAACCCACCTTAGAAGCCAAATACATAGAAACTAGGAGCCTTGGACCAGAGGAAAGCTTGTATACAACCTACCCTGCTCTTATATTGCCTGTAAATGTCTGCCACTAACACCTGGACCTTCAATTGTCCCAGCAGAGCAGTCTGGGAAAATTTTGTCTGCATAATTTTCAGTAGGTATAAAACCAAACATAAATAATTTTAAAATGGAAGGAAAATGCAGAAGAGTTGTGTTAGTATCTTTTGGATAAGGACCTTAAAGACATGAGTGCAAAAGCTAAGTGTGAAATCATACCATTACAACATCACTTTGTTAACGATTGCCCCAGTGTATTCCTCATCTATATTTGTTTTATCTGACTACACTTGGATTTGTAGCACTAAGCAGGTCACACAAAAATTAAATTTGAAAATCTCAATATCACTTAAATGTTTACTCTGCTCTTTCTACAGCAGACTTCAAACTCTAGAACAGGACAGCGCATGCAAGAGTGCTTTGACAGCGTACGGCAGTTGAGCAAGTACAACTCCATACAATAACATCAGCAGCCAGGAAGCACCGGTGTGTCCAACTGGAAGATAAAATCCCCCGAAGAGCCTCCTTGTCACCATCTCTAAGTGAGGAAGGCAGTGGAGTAGGAGGAATGGGTGAATCAAACACCGTGTGCTTCCAAATGAGGGTGGGAACCGGGACCTGACAAGCTAATGTGTGTGTTACCTTTGCTTTACAAACTTATCTGTGGTTTCCAAACACTATTTGCAAGAAAGCTTCAGCTTAGTACTGCACTCCCTGAAATCTACAGGAATTTTGGCTAATTGAACTTCACAGGTTGCAATGTTCTTATTCTAGATAAAGGCACCTAGGCAGGGAGAGAAATTAAATGTGTCTAAGGTCACCTAAGAAGTCGGCAGGGTATTTGGCTTCCAAAGCAGCAAAATTCAGCCTAATGTGACACATTTAAGTTTAAGAATATTTATGACCCATGGCATTAAGTGGATTCTTAAGTATTTGGTTGAATAGGGATGGATTTAAACACATTTTAAGCATCTCTCTGAATTCAAGCTGACATATTCCAACTCTACATTTTTTAGTTCAATCAAAGGCAATATTTATAGTAGGACAATGATGAACTGAATTTTTCCCTACTGATTTTTTTTCCTTAATTTTTTAAAATGTATTTTATTGTTTCTTATCTCTGTAAATATTTATCTTACTTTGTCTTTCTTTTCATAGTCACTTATATCCTTTATCCACAAATAATAAGTAAGAAGGGTTTATTAATGCGTTAAACATTGTATTGTTAGATAAATTTTTAAAAGGAAAAAAAGTATTAACCTTCAGGAAGTTGGAATAATCTAGAACTTCTGCTTACATAGGTTTTTATCCTATCTGATTTTAGGAAAAATCATGATTATGGATCAATACTGTTGCTTAAGAAAATATGAAATTACAGGTTAGCTCATTGGTCCGCAGGAATATGAAGTGTCATAAAGTATATCAAACCACAAGTCATAATTCTAAGGTCTGAGTCCCAAACAAATCTCTCCTTCCAAATGCAGAGCAGGAAGGACAATGAGCCGCAAAATTATCTTCTTATTTCTGAAGAGTAACTGAATGACATCCACACCAGGATGACAAGACACTCCTCCCTTTTTGTGGGGAGAGCTTCCTAGTTGTAGAAGGTGTGCTGAATTTATACTAAAGGTGCTATGAAAGCTCCAGGAGGTTGTAGATTTCTAGTCAAGACTCTAGCAAGACTGCTCATCAGAAGCAGTGAGTTAGAGCATAGGAGATAAAGACATATGGTGTTTGTACTCCACTACAGATAAATCCAGCTGTTGCAGGAAAAGCCTCCTGAAAAAGATCTCGTCAATGATCACCACTGGATTTGCCAGGCTCTTGTAATCCCCACAAGCTCCCGATTGTGACCCTTGTTCTTTTTGGTGGTTTTCATTAATTCCACAATGGTTTTTTTAGAAAACAGATTATTATTCCATTCTTCCTTTCTGACATCAGACAAGAAATCCTATTGTTATCTAGGAAAGCATCCTCCATTTCTGGCTTTACGGATTGAATTTCATGGTGATGTTGGCAACAGCGTGGCAAGGCATAATAAATTGTTGCCTCTGTGGATTAGAAAGTCTGAGAAACATGTAAGCAGTTGGGTTTTCTGTTTGAAATATTGTATTTGGAGACTTTAAAATTCAAGACACAGTCATCATCTCTAAGTTTCTGGCAATCAGCTATTTTACATCTTTATTCCATTTTTAATAGGTAAATGGTTTAAAGAAGTGCCACTTCCAATTTTCAACACAGATCTAGAAGGAACATTCGTATGTCTTTAATGGGCATTGTATCTCAGATTGACTCTGAAAATAGTGCAACATGTTTTCATGAAGATTCTCATCTGTATTTCCCTGGAAGTTCTCTTTCTACTAATTTTTTTAAGAGGAAAGAGGCAATGGATAGAACCTTACTGTAAAATGAAAGAGGCATAATAAGAATGAACTTATTTTTATATCATCACTTGCCTTTTATAAAAACACTAGCTGACAATTATATGTCCTGTTTTCTTGACTGTGGCTCTAAATTAAAGGAAAAAAAAGTTAAGCAACTGAATTTCTTTATGTCTACCAAAGGGTCAATAGCTATTCTTCAATATGTTTTTGAAACACATTAAATTAGAAATCAAATTCAAATCATATATTTAACAAAATATTTTCATTTAATCACACGAGCAGGACTTGTAAATAACAGAGTTCAAAGCTTTGGAGCAGATGGTTTGTTTTAATTCTTTATCTGATCTGCTGTATGCCAGTAAATCTCTGATTTTCATTTGCTTTATTCAAATCCCTTGGCTATTCAGGACACATTGTGTCAAAGCATTCTGCTGTGGAATTTCAGTTGTTTTATATATGCTCCTAAACTAAAAGAGAACATATATGTATTTTGTATACACAAAGAACAACATGATAAAAACCACAACACTGAAAAAAAGAATTCTTCCCTAGAGACTTATATAAATACACTGTATATGTGTTATGTATATATATACATAGAGAGAAGATGCAGGACTTAAGGAACAGGCCAGATTTCAAAAAGTGTTTACTAGAAATTCAAAAGAAAATAAATAGTTCTAATCACTTTAACAATCTTTCTCTATGTCAATTTTAATCCATCATTTATTAAATTTATTTTACCAAAATAGAATTCAATTGGTTTAACTTCATTGCTACTAATCACTTGCACTAACATCAAGGTTCGAAGCGTTGCACATAGTAGCTGTGCCAAGTTCGTTTTGGCTAACTGTTTAGATTTAATAATATTGTTTTTAAAGGATTTAGCTCTACACTACCTTGTAACATGAATGACATAGCCTCTTTTTGAAAACTTTATGGAGTCATAAAGCTGGCTTGAAAAAAACATAGGTCTTCTTGACATCTTCACTTTCCAAATGTGACTGTAAAACCATGCAGTGAGATGCATATCACCTAATATTGCGTTACTTGGAGACATTAAGTTCAAATGCACCTTCCCTTTCTCATCTGAACAATTCATTCAAGAATGAAATCATATGACCCTAAGACTCACTGGTAATATTCACAATCCTATATAAAGCTTGACATTTTCAAAGATATCCTCTTAAGTTAGGTGCCTGAAACCCACAGGTGGACTTATTTGATAAATGCATTACCCCTAGTGGAGTTTGGACTAGGTCAGTGGAATTTGGATGGGAAAGGGAAAAAGTAAGAATTGCAAGACATATATCTCCCACTTAGCACTTGTTCTTCGAAAGAGCATTCCTGTTGGTAACAACAAATTATATTTGTCTTTAAAAGACTAGATCTTTTTTTATAGTTGGGTTTTTTTTCCTTAAAAGAGAGTTATTTTTGTTACCACAACCCATCATAAAACAGTCTATTTGTTTGATTACATCCAAATATTTTTAGCATTTACTATGGAATGGTATGATAACTGTGATAACAGCCCTTTTTCCCAGAAAAGGGAAAATCTGGGTTACGTGTGAGCACTGATGGACAGGAATCTCAGCCATGGAGGAAAAATAGTTTTGTCCTACTTTCTGAGCAGATGAGAATTAGAGAGAGAATGAGCAACTTCCAATTTTAGGTCAATATTTTCACCCAGGGAGAACTCAGAAAAACATATCATCCTTTAGCACGCGGCAATTGTGTCCATAGAGGCAAAGACCATCCTGTGTAACCCTTGACAATTTACCAAAATAAAAACAGTTGCCATTGTTTATATACTAATTAAAATAAGTCAAGAAGAAAAAAAATAGGATGCAAGGTTATGTCTCATTGGCTTTGAAACTACTTCAGCTGCCCACTTGTTCGGATTTTAGTGCACAGAGGTACATGAACCTCTAGCCATTCAGTTGTTCACTTTTTAGCCCATCTGTCTGTCTAGCTATCTATCACAGACCCAAACATACAGCAAATGTACTTATAATTTCTTTGTTCATGAGAAATGAAGGGAAAATTGAAATACTGGAGCTATGTTGAACATTTATTTATTTTTGCAAACATATATTATTCATCTAGAAAAAATAGTTTAAGGTCATTGTAGATAATATAATTAATCCCCTAGTGACAGGGCAAGGAATCTCAGTGGTTTTACAGCCACAACAATGTCCATGTACTTTAATAAAAATCCCCTGTGCTGTTTTTCTAAACTCAGCTGAGGACCTCAACTTACTTGTTGCTCAAGCAAAACTCTCTCATGCTTCAGTGCAAGAAGAAAAACGTAGTAAATTATGATAGCTAAGAGCAAATGAAGGTGGAAACATTGCATATTTGGAAAATACTTCTAGCCACTAAGAGCGTGTCTATGTGCTATTGATTTGAAAAGTCACTACTTATAATTCCCTTGGGAAGTCAGTAGGTTTTTCTGTTCCCTACTTTTCTGTGCACTGCTAACAACCTTGAATCAAAATGAGATGAACTACATTGGAATGTCAGGAAACTAAGCAAAAAATCCATTGCAAGTCTTTAAAATAACCTGTGGCTATTTAATGGTGATCATAATGACTGGGTGAACTTGGTGCACTAGGGGACTTTGATAAACAAAATTTCTATTTTCCTTGTGCTTAGGGAAATCATTGCAGCATTTAGACTGTTATAAGTCAGGCACTTATCCAAAATGACTGCCACCTTGGAAGTTATTGCCAGCCTTAGCTATGAATGTCATTGGTTTGTTGGGTCACATCAAATCCTTCTCATGCTGTTACAAAGACAAACAAATCATGTATTTCATGAAGATGTGTAGAATGTGCAATATTTGATTTAAAAGTCTGGATAAACCTTGCAACAGATAGTTTAACTGTAACATAGGATACCAATTCAGGTTATCTCTGACAAAATATATGGATTTTGACTGCCCTTGGAAGAGCATTATAGGAGGGAACAGAAATTGGATCAGCGATGGCGCTAAGAGGGGAAGAGGGAAAGTAGACAATATTTGAAATCCAGTAGGTGCACATGATATAAGGATTTTTTTCCACCCCATGGATGTTGGTAGTGCTTTATAAGTAACAGATACTGCTGACTGAGGAGTTCATTTTATCTTCACACTAAACGGAGCTAAGACAGCTGACCATGCTGTGTTTGTGGCGGTTAGCAGTGTCTGACATTTCTGCAGAAGGCTTGGAGCTGATGAAAGGTGCCTTGAGCTAAAGCTACGATAACCTGTGGTGGGCAGGTGAGCTCTCCCGGCGTACCTGACATCCCTCCGGACCTGATGCATCCAACTTCTTGTTTCTCCGCAGAAGTATCAGCACCCGCCGAGCTCACCCAGTTTGCTCACACCTGAGGAGAGGACGGTCGCTGGGGGAGCGGGGGGGGTAAATTGACCTTAACTTCAAGCAGAACTGTGCCCCTCCGTGACCACAGGTGGGCCAGGGCCGGGCCACCACGCATGTCCCCGGGGGGCAGCCGGGAGCGCCTCTCCCGCCGCGGGCACCGAGCCGGGCGCGGCCGCCGCGGGCTCCGGCGGGGCGCGGGGGCTGTCCCGTCCTTAGTCCCCTACGGGGCACCGAGGGGTGCACGGGGGCGGGGGGCAGTGCCCCGTGGGAGACGGTGCAGCGTGGGCAGGGAGTCCCCGAGCACAGTCCTCGGCGGCCGCTCCGGGCAAACGTGGCACCTACCGATAAAAGGCGTGTGAAAGTGTGGGAGAGCCACCAGGTCCCGGAGCTGATTTCCTGTGGGTCTCGCCCAAAATGCACGTTACCTGGGTTTAATTAGGATTGCACAGCATCTCTGTCCCCCTCTGGCTACATCCATAGGCTACCGCCTGGTCTCTATAGGTATACACAGCCTATAGGCACACACGCGTAGTGCTGCATCCTCTACATTTCTAGCTAGCCTTCATTCATATTTATGCCGCGATTAAACATTTGATCAAAGGTTGAACACTAACGCAGATCGGTTATATTTTTAATGTACGACCCTTAAAATAGACTGTTTTGTAAACTGCAAGTGTCTAAAGATTCTCAGTGCAGCCTCCCCCCAGCCGTGCAGCCTCCCCCCAAATAATAATAATGCTGCAGATTGTAGAAGGATTTGAGTCTGCAGCCAGAGAGAAAGGGATTAGGGCGAGAGCACTGGAAGTTAAATTGTGCTGCATATAAAAAATGGGCGGATTGGTCTCTAGATGAGAGCTTGGTACCACCTTCCTTTCTAAAATAAAATCTCTCTGGCATGAAGTCACAGCCTATTTCACATCCGGTTTACCCTGGGACGTATTACTACTGTCTTGGTAAAGAGAAAGCTTTTGTTGTATAGCGGCGGTCGGAATATTGGGAAGAGAAATTTGGGTGCTGACCCCGGAGGAGCGGAGCAGCGGCGGCGCCGGCGATGGCCGAGGCGGAGTGAGCGGCGGAGCCGGAGCCGCGCAGCCTCCGCGCCGCGCGGGCGGGAGGGCATCCCCGGCAGAGCCGGTCAGCGGCGCCGCGGACCCGTGCCCGAGGGGCTCCCGGTAAGGGCGGCTGTTTGCTCGCACACCCGCACCCGCACCCGCACACCGCACCCCTCCGGGCGCTCCCGGCTGCGGGCACCGCGTCCAGGCGCGCAGGCGGCTCCTCTCCCCTCTCTCCGCAGGTATTGCCGGGTCGGTGTGCTTTTTTCCTATCCCTCCAGCTTGAAAATCCGCAGCGGTCGATGAGCATTTTAATTTATCGTGTTTATTTATTTTTTAGCGCGGACTGATTTCCACCGGTCGCTTGGAAAAGGTTTTTTTGGTTTGGGGGCTTTTTTTTTTTTTCCGAGGGAGGCGGTGGGAGGGGTGGCTTTCTCAGGGTGAGGGGGAAATACAAAGTTGAAATGCCGGGAGGAAAACAAGTCTCAATTTGTGCCTCAGGGATGGGCAAATCTCTCACCGGGGGTCAAAAATGCATCAAAATGCCCCCTTCCCCCCTCCCCCCCTCTTTTTTTTTTTTCCAGTGGGAGCTGCTGAAATTCTCCCAGAAGCGTGGCTCTTTCTCCCATTTTGAATGGGAAAACCAGAGCTGGTTTCACAGGCGGTGCGGGCTGGGGGAGGCCAGGGTCTGGGGGCTGCCGATGTTTAACGCTCCTTGAAAGTCTTTGTTAACATTTGTTTTTCCCAGCTGCAAGAAACTTTCCTTCCCCAGGATTTATAGTGCCTGTATGGGTTTATTGAAGCAGGGGGTTGTGTTGGGAGGGGGGGCGGGCGGGCGTGGAGCTCAACAGATCAAGATAGTTCAGAATAATTCACTTTCCGTTCTTTATCCCGAGGAGCCTTTTGCAAAGGCAGAAGTTGGCAGGACCGGGAGAAGGCGATTTTTGAAGCCACAGATGTTGCCTTTCCCTTTGTAAGGGGGCTGATCACAGGGCAAGTTAAGATGCAGCCTCGTCCCTAAAGATCTTTATCCATGCTTTCGTGCCACATCCAGCTCCTTCCCACCCAGTTAGATTAGCTCAGCCCCACTCAATGCTTATCTGCCGATCATTTGCCTATAAACGCATTAATTATATCTCATTGCTTACATATCGCTTTGTAATGATATTTTATTGATTTAAATTGTCCCTGAGAGTGTGCAGTGAATTGGGGTAGCTTTATTTAAACGTACAACAACATTTCCATGTATAGTGCTTCGTTTTCTCAGGCATTTAAAAAACCTACAATTCACTACAGGGGGAAAAGACAGGCTTCGTATTTTGTTGCCCTTATTTAATGTAATGACTAGTAAAAATCGACTGGATTCCAGCACACAGTATATAGATATGTAAAGGGACCTGCAGCATCTCCTAGGCAATCAGTTGAATCTAAAACACCAATTCCAAAAATATCAGCTAACTTTGTATTTTATGGCTTATTAGAAAGCAAAAGAAACCTTCTGAGTTGTGTTACTTTTTACTCAAAGGTAAACTGAGAGTAACTCAGCGAAGTCTGGAGAGAGGACAGGAGACATTTGGAGAGGAAGAGAAGGCTGCTAATGCAAAAACATTTCCTAGCAGGAAACAGAGACTGCTAGAGATTTAGGAGGTGCTGTGTAGGTTGTCAGCACATGGTTTGATTATGAATTGTGCCCTTTAGCCCAACAAAAATATTAGTGTGCATATGTAGCAGCAGATCATGGAGTCAGCATCTGATTGTTTTACTCCTTCTCTGATGCTAATATTTCAGGGAAGAGGAGAATAGTAGTATCTGTAGGAGAGAGTTGCTTCCATCACATCAAAGCACAGGAGTGGCTGTGAGGGAAGCACCGCTCTCCTCAGTCACACTACTGCACACTCACACCTTCCAAGAGGTTTGGAAGGACGCGGGCTGGTTCAGGTCAGACAAAAAGCAATTACACTTGGTTATCTGGAAATCTTATGGAGGCGCTTTGTCACATTTTCAACACAGGAAGAAACTGAGTAAGAATTGCCACAGAGTTTGGGGACAGCAGCTTTAACTCATAACTGTTTTTGCTAAAGCTCAAGAATAATGCGAACAAGAATACACCCTTACCGTAAAATAAATCCCACCCTAAGCCTCTATGTCTAGAAGTAGAAGGTAAACAGGAGAACAGCCAAGGCTGTGTTCCCTCATTCCGAATGACATGAGCTATAGTATCGTGAGGTCATTGCCTGACATCAAATTATTCTACAAAAGTTTCCAAAATCAGACATTTTTTTCCACAGTACCTGTTTTAATGTAAAGGATGTTGATGATTATTTTCCTTCTAGTTTCAGAGCCCACCATGAAGAGACTCTTGGTGCTTTGTGACTGCCTCTGGGCCTGGAGCCTCCTACTGAATGCACTGACTGAAAGAAGGTGGGGAGATATTTTTTAATGCACCAACATATTTTAGGAACCTTTAATTTAATGTAACAACATAAGACAAATACTGCATGGGCTGCACTACTACTAAGTGTATTGGGGGAAGTTAATCCCTGTTCAAATCCCAGCTAAATCTAACTAAGGGAAGACTGAAAGAAAACTACAATTTGTTTGCATAACATCTTTTTTTCAATATTATGAAGAAAAAAAAGCAAAAGCTTTCTGAAACAAATTGAAACTAAACTACATCTTAAACACCTGTGCAATCCTTTCTACTCTTATATAATGACTGCTCAGAAATACAAGTTTCTTTAGAGGAAAAAAAGGTGTAATTAAGTTTTTTTTAATCACATCTAAGTCCTATTTATAACTTGATTGTCCCTGCAAGCAGAGGCAAAACTTTCGCTTCTTGGTTGGTCAGGATTATGTCCTAACTTAGTAGCTGTTTTTGCAAATCCAAAGTAGACCTTCTGGTGAAGGGAGGCTGCTTGGATGAAGAAGAAATTGTAAGCTCAAACCCCATAACACTTTATGTTTGAAAAACCATGCTGCACTGAATGTTTATGGAATATATGTTGAAATCATAATCTAAAAATAGCATTAGTATTAAGAGCAATTTCTAATCATACAACACCTCATCTAACAACTAGTAGGTTAACTAAAGACTATAAAGCAGTTTGGAGTATTCTTGAAGTACTCTCTACAATTCAAAATTCAGTAAAGGTGTTTAAGAAGACTCACAGATATATTTCTGTATTTTAAAAACATTAATGTCCTGTCAATAATGCTACCTAATGACCAAAAAGCAGTAGAAATTTCGTATTGTCAATAGTGATCCCTAAAAGATATGTTTGTGCCTTGATCTCCATAGTGCCTCCTTACGCATTTGCAGCTCTAGATAAACTTATCTTCTGGCTACCTTGAAGATTTCAAATAGAGTGGAGTGGGCAAAGGGGCAAAGGTTCATCTGCACAAGAGTTTCCTCTAAAAAAAAAAAGAATAAAAGTGGGTGATTCGTATTACAATTGCTGTATTGAATAAACATGACATTTTAGAAGAAATACCTTTATTTTGATAATATATTAAGAAAGGTGAGATTTGAAATATTCATGAAGTACTTTGGCCTAGCTAGAGAATTTTGTGAACGATGTTTATTATATAGATATGTGTACATACATATGTGTACATATAGTCATTATATCTATAATGTATGCATATGCATTCTTATAGTGAGAATTAAAATGCATTGGACTAGTGTTTAAAAATTATATGGTGTGTCACTATTATAATGACCTGTAGATGGAGTTAGTGCACAGTTTTTTATTATACTGTGGTTTAATATGAAAACACAATCGCATACAGTCACTTTTTCCTCAAAATGTACACACCTTACATGAAATGTATCTGTTTCTAAAGCCATTTTGTCATAGTAACTTCCCTTGCCTTTTCTTCTGGAGTGCTGTTAATCCATTATGAGAAAAAAACAATTGATAAATTAGATAAAGTGTCTGTGATACAGAAAGACACAGTCTTTCCATATCATTCTTCTTGTCATAAAAAAACAGCATTAGGACTATTTTAATACATGTGTTTTGAATGAAAAATCACAACCCCTCTGGAGTTACAGTATACTTTATATGTACACAAATGTTCACATTCTTCCTGTTGTGACTGTATGGCAGTTAAAACAGCCCTAACGGTGCTTTTTGCCTCTGATAAAATGATGGGAAGAACAGGTAAGGGTACTGACAAATGCGACACCCAGAATGGAAGCGGTGTATTGTATTGTATCCTTTCCGACTGCGCTGCCACTAGTCCATCTTTCTGATGCCTCTTCTGCAAACATACTCATTTATTTACCACTAAAATTTCTGAAGTGTTTTTATATCTTTCTGCCACCTTATCCTGCTGACCTTCTGCTACCCTTGAGATATACATGTACAGCTGCTTGTTTACTGACAATGAGTGTTAATATAAATTTAACCCAGTGAAAAGTCCTGTGTTGCAATTCTACATAAGGTGTATGAGGAATGATCCTTTGAAAGATAATGTTCATCGGAGACAGCAGGAGAACTTGTTATTTGGTAAAATATAGGAAGCATAAAAGAAAAAAATATTAACGTCTGTGACTTAAAATGCAACCGTAGGTATGAAAAATAAATACAAATCAACCCTTTTTTTATTAAGTGAAATTATATGATATGGCTACAGAAAATTCACAGTGTTTTTTAAAGCTGTTAGAGATTTTGTCTTCTTCATTAAAAACAGTGATTTCTATGCATTAAAAAACCCTGAGAATTTTTCTTTACAAAGTCACATCCTATTGAAATAAAACAAAAGTTGGTAAAACTTCTATGACTGTCAGTTCTGGAACTGATTTAAAATTGTAGTGTTACTTACTCAAACCTGTAGTGCCAAATAACTTGGAAGCATTTCCAGAGTACCTATATTCAGGGTATCTTTCCTCCTTCTCTCTGTATTTGATACAAGTGAAATATACTTGTGGGATACACAAAGGATATTTGACTGATGCAGCTTACAGAAGATAATTTCGTAGGTATTTTAATAGAACCAGATCATTTCATGTAACAGCATATTCCTCGTAAGAACGTCTTTGCTGGTTAGAGCAGGAACAACTGGCAGAGCACCGAGACCCGCGTATCGCTGTAGCCGTATGGATAACAAGCTGCCTAATGGAAGAAACACTTTTGCGACTAGACCTGATCCTAACAAAAGTTTTTGGCACTGCACTTTTTATCCAGTTCGGTAGCAATGTGTGTGACAAAATGATGTTTTGGAAAGCAGTGTTTTTGCTTTTAGTCATGATGACTACACATGTTTATAATGGAAGTCTTCCCAGCAATGAATGAAAAAACGATACCGGGTTTGGCTTTAAGACAACCGTAATCTATGATTAAGGGAATCATCTATGACAGGGTATTTGGTAAAGGTTTCAGATTTAAGAAAAAGGTTGATTCTGATGTCATCTACAGAAAACAGAAACCACTAAGCCCAAGGATTTCATTCTGATTTGTATTGATGGAAGTAAGGTTTTGGTAGCAGAGTTCAAAGAGCTTAATTTTATCCTTGTTCAAGCAAAATTTCAGGCTGAGTTAGAGATATACATTAGGGATCTGTAAGCAAAACTTTATAGATCTGAGAGATTTCCATATCAACAGATGGTTTCGTTACACATCTGTAAGGAAAAGTTGGAGATATTCCTCCAAATCTAATTGCTAAAGGAAAATGGGAAATAAAATAAAGCAAAATTATATATTGACCTACGAAAATGCACACTCGTTTGATTTACTTCTATATTCACAAAGACGACATCTCTGTATTTTTTGTTTTGTCTTTGTTTTAGCATTTATTTTCAGTACTTAAATGTCAGTGTTCTAAATTATTGTATCTTTCTTTGTATGCAAACTTTTTATAACTATTATTAATTAAACACATTATCTTTTGCTGACAAATGGGACTTTTACTGAGGAACACATATTAGAACGTTATAAACATTAATGAATAATGAGATAAACATTAAGGAACTGACGTTCTATTTGCTCACCATTTATAGAGAGGCACTGGTTTTCTACGATTTTACAAAAAATGTACAATTTAAGAAGAAAATGTTTAAGTGAAAGAACCCTATAAAGCACTACAATCTTGTTTTATGGAGGAGATTTTGTGACCATAAACCAGTATAAGGAAGATTAAACAGATTTTGGAATTACTGTTTTTCAGTGTTAACTGTTCTGTATTTCAGCTATGGACAGACCTCATCACAAGATGAACTTAAAGACAACACCACAGTATTTACCAGAATATTGGATCGTCTGCTGGATGGTTATGATAACCGCTTGAGACCAGGACTGGGAGGTGTGTTGTATTATAGTTTTCAAGGTTACATGTTAGATAAAAATCAATTAAAACAGTGTCATTTTTCCATTATATACTTGTTTTAATTCTGTTTTTATATACACATAAAATAATGCTGATATGTAATATCCATTTTTTCAAAAATGCCATGCCTTCTCTGTCTTTCACATACTCAGTTTTCTCACACTTATACCCAAAAGAAGAAGAAAATGGTTCACAATTCAAGAAGACCTCTAAATACCTATTAAAACTTTAAATGTATGAAGAATAAAAAATAATAAAATATGACCTGTGACCTGACAAATAGCAAGTTTATGAATCAGGCCTAAACAGCGCATCTATCTATAACTATCTTCATAAGAGGATTTGGTTTTAAAAGTGAAAGCATCAATCAACCTTAGTCATAAAAGTCTCAGAGAAGTTTATAAGACTTTTTTTCTACCTAGGTATGTCAGGATTTGTTTCTGTAACATTTTGTCTTCACAGCTTGGTAAAAATGTCTTTCTTCTTCTGCTCTTCGTGCTGAATCCGTAAAAAGGTATAAAAACACATAGCAATTACATTTTTATAAAAACATTGTTACAAAGCCTAGTCTTTATCAGCATCCCTATGTTCACTCTTTGATTTGTTCTACTGTGACACAGCCCCAAAATTGGGTGTTAAAAGCTCGTTGTTCACAAACGTGAAATTTCTAAACCTACAAGCACAGATCTCTTCTTTCCAGTGCATGGAAAGGTTGGTTTTACTTCTTTCAGATGTGACTTTTTTTTTTTTCTTTTGGACCCTTCAGGTAAAATAAAACAAAGCAACCCACCCCACAAAGTATAGTTCAACCTGTTTTCATGTAGTAGCTCTCAGAGGAACTGCATTATAAGAACACGGTACTACATTAAGAATTCTTATACCATCTCCTGCAGATGAAATGGAAGGTAATTAAGAGTAAGCTTATTCTGTGGTTTGAGGCTACCATCTTGCAACAGTTCTTGAATTGTGAGCCAGCTTCTTCAATGGTTTGACTTCACCGACTTCAAGGAATGGCTAAAGATAAAATTCTGTTTGTAAAGTATTAATAACACATTTAAAAATGGGTTGGTCTGTAAATTTTTGTGTGCAATTTCAGATAATATACAACAAAATAAGAATCACTTTTTACTTTTATCCACCAGTAGGTTTTGGCTGCTTACTTGCAAAGCCTTAGACTAGTGTAGAAACAAATGCTCCTTAATCTTGGATTAATGCAACTGTACAATTCAGTCAGCTACTATCTCACAGTAAATAAACATAGCAGAGAAGGCAATAAATAAATGAAACTCTGTGAACTGTGTAGAATCTGGTACACGTCTACAAGAAAAATCTGAGCATATGATGATTTCTTATATGAGTTTTGTAGCTGTTAGGACTTGTTTAACAGGTACTAGAAGAGCAAACAAAGGGAGATGCAAGGAAAGGATTTTATCTCATTCTCTGGATTGCAATTTAGAGAACTAAGCACATCAGTACAGAGTCTTACATATGTGTGTTCATATATGTGTTTCTGAAGCCAGACTTCAAGGGTGTACTGGGAGAACAGGTCTGCATACCTCATGAAAGGATCGTCTAGTCCAGTTAAAATTTAGTCCTGAAAGAAAGATTGTCTAATGTAACTGCTTCTATAGGAGAAAATGAGTCTCTTCACAAACTTTAATAGTCATTTGCATCACTATCACTTAAAAACAAAAATGAGTGGAGCATGGGAAATATGGGAAATATGGGATGGAGAGAAGACAGGATTGGAATACTTTCTCTAACCAAGGGTTAGAGAAGTTTAAATAATCTTTGCATCCCTCTTTTTTTGAACAGTGTTGATGTTCCTGCCTGTAGCCAAGAACTTCGAATATCACAATTTCCCTGTTGCTCAGTACATTATAGTTTCATGGTGTCAGTTCAGCAGAGTAAATTTAATTTATCTGTTATATTTGTCGGCTTTGAATACTAGAACTAAGAATATCAGGTCTTTTAAAAATTCCCACATCTAATGAAATTGTGGCCAGCAAATTAACGTTTAAAATCAAATGTAGTAAGCAGTAGCTTTACTCTTTTGACTGTTGAATAATGCTCTATTTAAAATACATAAATTATAGATTTCAAAAACTAGGGACAAACATCCAAGCCGATGTTTTCAATTCTGGTACCAATTTATAATAAAGGGTTTGCTCAGGAATTTTGAAGTTCACCTCTGCAAAACCTTCTTGCTGAGGTGTCTAAATATGAGCTAAGAACCTCAATTTTGACACATTTGATTTAGATACTTCGTATAATGGGAAAATGTATTGTGAAATGTTCCATACGTAAAAATATGCAATGAGAAACCTGAATCAATATATCAAATATAGCACAGGTTTTGGAGTTGGAAGTTCAATAGCCTTCCATTATATCATGATCTGTTGCTGTAAATTTCAAAATGTTTATGGAAGAGCAATGGTTTCATTTTTCTTCCCAACATCAGTGATGGCTTCTTATTAAATATTTCAGTCAGAACATGATTTTTATCTACTCTAAACAGGATGTTAAGAAAGCTGCAAATATAACAGCGGTTTTAGATATATAGAATTAGGTCTAAAACTCATTCCTTCCATATTAGCTCTGATGTAGCTATCAGAGAATTTAAGAGACCAGAGACTCTCATACATATATGTTATGTTGATAAATTTTACACTGTTAGGCACAATGTAAATCTGTGTACCACTGATTACACTATAGCACACTTGCAATTATCTCAAATTGTCTGTCCTGTTCTTTCTATGCCTTCTGAGAAACAGTAGATGAAGTAAAACATTGCATGGTACATCTTTCATCTATAGAAAGGGGCATATTGCAGAAAACTCTCTGCTTATCCCTGTACGACCTCTCCTTCTGTAGTGCAGTTTTTCAAATATATACACCTACAGAAAAGAGAATTCTGTGCATGAACAGAAACAGAAAAGAGAACCAATTTCTCTCTTTCTCATCTATGGAAGAAAAGGTAGATGATAGAGTTTCTTCAGTCAGTTTATTTGTTTCTCCTTCCTTGAGTTTATGTGTATGCATGAAGAATTCAATGACAAAACGGTATGTTTACTGAAAAATTGTAATGAATTGTGAAAGGGGTTTGATCTTGACCTTGCTTTACTCACTTACAGGAGTAATTTCCTCCTTTTTGAAAAAAACGCCATGATATTTCTCTATCCCAAGTTTGCAAACCTCCTATAGGTGTGTTGAACAGTTTCATTGTTTGGTAGAAATATCCTGGTGAGGCAGATGAGGCACCATGAAGCCAGGAATCTCTCCTGGAGAGATCTCATTACAAAGATACATTGTTGAAGCTATACTATATATTAATTGGAAAGCTAGGTTAAAAGGTGGAGCATTAAGGTAATGAAAAATTTAGAGGTGCTGAATTTTGAATCACTCTTTCAGCATGCATGGAATCAGTGCCAGATTAATATTAAGTCCTCCCTTTCCTTTTTTTAGATCTTCTTTTGAGGTATCACTTCAAAAGGAAAACTAAAAACCACATATGCTCCATAAAAAGTATGGGAATGAAAGTTACTATTCATCAGATAACCCAGGAAGGCCATATCTGAAATTAAGTAAGCAGCTCTGAGCATTTTGCCATTAAACAAAGAAGGAATTATTTCTCATTAACAAGAATATAAAAAAATGGATTAGGTGACCCACGGGGAAAAATTATAGTGATTGAATATGCTCGGTATTTAAAAAATGGCATTGTAGCTAAAATAATCTGATTTTTCTTTAAAAGAAACACGCAGCACTATGTTATGCAGTGGCACATTTACACCTCTTATCAATAATTATTGATATAAATTGTGTTATTTAGATATTTGCCTCCTTCATATGTGGGCATAGTCACTTAGTCAGACATTGCTAGGAAATAGCATCTGTTGTACCCATCCATAAACATGGACAAATAACTACATTTACAGTTATTTATGCCTGGGAAATAGAACTTTCAAAATGAATGTAAAAACGTTCTGAATCACACTAGAGAACACCTATTAACTCTATGAGAAGATAATAATTTACAAAAAGCAAGGAGGAGGAATTGCAGAGAGTAACATATTGAAGCTGAAAAAGAGGAAATTATTTCAGACATCAAGAGAAAAAATAAACAGTGAAGTCATTTGGGTAATAGCATAATTTTCTGTGGGAACTATCTGGATCCTAGAACTACAGGTGATCAAAAATAGGCTAAATAATTAAGATGCTGTTCTCTCTTCAAATACGCAATCCTGAACAAACTAAAGGATCAGAGTGGTGGGAAGGAGTCAAATAAGGAGGAAAACTCACATCAATGTTTGGTGACCTCTCATAGTAAACCACTGTATCTAGAGCGGGAGTTTAAAAGAATTGAAAAGCAACAAAAAATGATGGAAAAAATAAGTTCCTCAGATAAATGGATACAGCATTGCCTTTTGTTCTGGGTTGTCTTCATGTGGGGAATAGAGATGAGCCCTGAGATGCCACCATGGCCGATTTGGAGTGCCACAGTGGAGAGAGGGCGGGCTTGCACAGGGCAGGTGGTTTGTACCTGGTGCTCAGATTCATCAACATGAAATCAGGTGCAGCTACAGATTTTTTAAGACTATCACCTTTGCAGTGCACACATCCCCTCTCTAAAACTAAAGGATATCACATGGTCTATGATTTTGTAACTTAAAATAATTGTAAATGTGGTTTATCCCTTTGAGAGTGATTTTGTAGTAGAAAGGTTGTTTAATACCGAACTAAGAAGAACAAGGCAGACCGGAATCTTCCTAAATGAAATTTGCTTTTATGGTTGGGTCAAATGCCCATTAGGTCATCCCAAGTAGATTATCAACATTACTTCAGTATTGAACAAAATTATACTTGTTTTACGCTATCAGTAAAAGCTATTTGTTGAGCTCTCCTGTGTGATGTTTATCACAATTGAGTGTGACTGTCCTTAAGTGGAACATCGGTCCATCTCGGGCAATTCATTACTTCCACAGAGTGCTTATATTTAAAGTGATGTAAAACAAACCTGACAGTATTATGTTAATTAGGTTTTAAAATTCAGTTTTATGAGAACATTATCTATAAATATATGATAAACTTACTTCTTGGTAACTGAGGTCCCAATGGAAACTGTTGGATTTGAACTCATATCTGAGCTAACTTAAAGTTTAGGGAAAATATGATTTTGGCCTGTATGTGTAATAAAAATTTAGTTAAACCTAAATGTTTCTACTCAAAATGAAAAGAGTATCTATACTATATATACTGTATAAAAGAGTATATATACTATACTGGACCCCTACACATAACTCTGTAAGTGAAGAAGGACTAGATGCTATACTTAACTCTGTAAAAACTGAAAGGGCTGATTTTGGTCTTCTTTCCACTCTGTAGGCACCACATTGATGTAAAGGCAACTGTAAAAAGCCATAGAAGACCCTAGAAAAATTGATTTAATACAACAGTAGGGAGGTAGGGAGGATATGAGCAGCTTTGAGCTGTTAATTGGCGTGGGGAGACCATGACACTGCGCAGCTCTCGGTAAACCCTTCACTGCAGCACAGACTATAGCTGGGTAATCACAGAACAGGTCACTGTTCTCCCTTTTGGTCTCTACTGTTACAAAAGCAGCAGCACAAAATACTTATGAGCGTATTTGTTGTGGTTCTTCGATCAAAATACTTCATGGGATGCAGCCAGGGTCATTAGTCTACCTTTTTTTAGTAAGAATAGTGTACACTATACAGGCATCTAAATTCCCTTCATTCAAAACCATAAGAAAAATCTTCTCTATTTTAATAATTATAGCACATACGTACACAAGACATGCAGGAAGAACAAGGGCATTACCAAAAAAAGATGGAATTAATTTAAACCACCAAAATATGCAATTCAAATAAGCCTTGTGCTCAAATACCAGCACATTAGAAAGGGAAATAGTTAATGTATAGTTTCCTATGATAAATAGGCTTATTTCCTGCTGTTTAAATAAATCTGTATTTCTTATTTTGTTCTCAATTTGTAATCCAATCACAATTCTAGCAATAATGAGCTCCCTGGGAGTTTAAATCAAAATATTTATTGTTATTAATTTTGAGAGTTTATGTTAGTCTAGCTTCATTAGCAAAACACAGTAGTTGTAAACAGTAAAATTACAGTAGTTCACACTGACTGGTGCTTTCATAGCTACATGTGGATCAATTGCCTGAGGCTGTGCTCCAGTGTCTAGGTGTGGTACTCTGTTGCTATTTTGCTGATCAGTAACTACTTGGACCCTTTGGTTGCCTTATAGTAAAACTAGTAAGTCATGAATCATTTCCTTGGGTTTTTTTAATGGAATAGTTACATATTCTACAGATATCCCTATATTACTTAGTCCTGGTTCATAAGATAGATGTTATAGTCAAGAGCCATGGTTAACAGTCTTTATAACTGACAGATTTATCCTCAGCAGTTCGAGCAGCTCCTGACCTGAGCTTGTTTTGTTCAATGACTTAGAATTTTCTCTAGTTCTCAGGGATATTGTGAAGGTTTTGAATATAGCTCAGGACTTGAGGTTCCTGAAAAATGCATTCTGAGCATTTGAAGCACAGTTTAAGCCTTCCCATGGTAATCTAGCTGCAAACTGAACATGGTTAACCTTGATTCCAAATATATATCCCAACTGTATGAGTAAACACATGTCCTGTGCAGGAGTGACTCACAACTTCTGAAGCTCTTAACAAAGCACAGTTGAATCATCTAATTAGTAAAACAGTAAACAAAAATTTCAAAACTTCCATATGGCTTTGGAGGGGCTAATCTTTTTCTGTGTGTTCATAAACACTTTTTCATTGCTTTTGAAAATGAGGTACATATCAAAAAAAAAAAAGAAATTATTTGGTGGTGTGTACAGTGGTTTTATCTGTATGTGAAGAGACCTGGGATTAGATGCTCTGCAAAAGTGTAATCGGTATGTAGATAACACAATCTCTTGTGAGTTCACAATCTGAATTTTCTATTATTACTTATGACTTACATGCCACTTAAATTATCTTCAATATTATATAGAAATGAAAGGCATCACTCTTTTTTCCAACCCCTTGGAAATCTTCCATCTTACTGCCAAAGCCTTTAGTTTCCATTTTGTGTCCTCAAAGTGATCTCCTTAAGCCTTAACCTCTCTACTATGACCATATGTTTCCCAAAACTAGAATTCAGGATAGCACTACATGATATGCCAGTGATTCAAAGAGCGTATTCTGTGTTTGTGCAAGGTAAATCAGTTAGCTATATTATACTAAGTAGAGGTTCACTCAGATCTGGGATTTACACCATTAAGGCATGAATGCATTGTGCCTGAAGAGCTTCTAGCATCTTCTATCTCCTAATGACACCAGTGGAACTGCCTCAATGGAAAGAAGATGGAGAGATGGGGAGTCAGGATGAAAGGTCTTTAAAAGAGTCATTTGAGTTTCACTTTTCAATATGTAAAAGGCTAATAGGTTTTGTGATGATATTAGTTTCTCAGTCTTAAGAAAAGGTGATTGAGCAGCTGGAACTTAAAGAATCCATTGAGCAATGTTTTACTGGACCTTGTGAAATCTCCATATTCTTTTTCTGCCAGCTGTTTCATACAAGACCACAGCCTCCTGAACTTTTGTGAAAGTGATGGGCTGAAGGAGAGAATACTTTTTTCTCAAGCCAAGTAATGTCTGGACAACCATATGCTTCTTCCAGTAATAGAAGGTTAAATTCTCACTGTGAACTTCTTTAAGTCCAGAGCCAATTAGATGTCAAGAGAATAAGGTCACACATTAATTTCACTGGACAGTTAAGGAGGAAATTTCACCTATCCAATGCTTTTGTCAATAGTCACTGTAGTTTGCACACGTCTCAGTCACAGATATAAAGAACGAAAAGAATATTATTAGGCAATTCAGCCACATCATAGCATTTTACTTTCTGTGATTACGAATAATACATTGGAAATTTCATCCTTTAACTTTTTTAATGAGTCCTGGAGATTACTTTTGCTACTACTTAATTTTTGCATTAACTTGCTAACAGAATACAAGTGTCATTCAGTGCATTACTAGAATGACAGTAGAATCAGATCTAATATTGCATCTTGATTATTGCTGTCTCACAAAAGGAGATATATTATTGTATATATATTAAACATTTATATTAAACTGCTTACATTTATATATATTTAGAAGTTGTAGACTTTTTTGAATGAAAGCGAAAAGCCTGTATGTGCATTGTAGAACACTGATTCTCATTAGAACTTTTGCATCAGATACAGAAATGTATATTGTTACTGACTGCTTAACCTTGATTCCTGATTTCACTTCTCTTCTGTCAGAACTTTCTTGTCAGATGGAACAAATCATATTTAAACAGTCCAAAGTCTTTTGAAATCAAAGGCTTGTATTAAATTAGTTTTTAAATTTAATTATTTTACAATATTTAAATAATATTGTATGGATAGCTACATATATACGTTTCTTAGTCTTATGAAAATTTTTGCCTGCTGCATGACTTTTACTTGCTATACACGTACTTTTCTGTTAGCTTCTTGTCTTTAGGATTACTTTTAATATTCCAAATTTCTGAATTTATTTCTTTTTTGAAAGTTATTTGAGAAATGTATCACTCCTTCCACATTTGAAATTTCTACCAAAAACCCCACGCTGGCTTGTATAGCACTGTAGTAAATGTATTCGGACTTACATCGCTGTAAATTCTGAAAGCTGATGGGGTTAGCTCCACTCAACACTGTTTGGATTTATGCCTCCAGGTGGTGTTACTCCCTGCAGCTATATTTAAATCAACAGAGTTATTTTGATATATGCCATCCTGGGTGAATATTTTGTGATGTGTGGCCTAGAAAATACCAATATGTTCAGAAGTGACTGATACTGTGTGTGTGCAGAGGGGGAGGAGAGGAGGGGGGGAAGTTAAGCTTGTGCGTCTCTCACAGTGACTTTTAGCAGTAGATCTGCAGAAGCCAGATGTTTGGCTCTTTCTGGAGATCAGCACCATTTTAGCTGTCTCAGACTCAGCATTTGTGACCACTAAAATCATTAGATTCTTCTGAAGTGGCCAAGGGCATTGTGCCATGGAGCAAATGTACATCCTTGAAATCACAGAGAAGTCTAGCTTTATGATATAGCATACACATATAATCTGTGTTATGTACATGTTATAGATTTCTGAATTATTATTTATACTAATCTTCGTTGAGGCCTATAAAACAAATTTGGTAGTTTAAGGGAAATCTAGTGCTAGTGCCTGTATCAATTTAAAAAGAAATCTAAAACATTTACAAACTATAACATTTATACATAAGTCAAAAATTGTAATAGAGAAGTTTAACTGATATTTATTTGGAAAAGTTTTAACTCCTTTTTGTTTATTGCAGTTAAGGGTAATGCAGCCATTTCTAACTCATGCCAATAAAATATCTTAATGTTTTTATACACCGTAATGTTCTCTCTTTCTCTCTCTTTCTCTTCTATGTTCCTGTGTCTCAAAAAAATACATAAATCATAAGACCAGGGTTAATTATTAGAGACCTTCATTCAGCTTGCCCAGAAACATTGAGTACCCAATGAGACTTTTGAGTACTGTGTAAAATATTCAGCACTGTTTATGTCATCAGACAAGAAGATTTATTAGTCAAAGAGTGAAAAGATTTACACAACAGTGGAACTATGGCTGCTGTACTGTGGAATCACAAGCCATGTCTCAAAAAGTTCTGTGGAACCACTGTAATAAAAAAATTGTTGCTGACAATATTGACTGTGAAATTACATCTAGAAGCAATAAATTACCAGCACCGTATTGTAGACCAATTTTAGAATGGCTAATCAAAGCCAATAATTTTTCTATTTATCGTGAGAATTGGTAGTGGTTAGATCTAATGAAGACTGTTGATAGACACTCACTGTCCTAATTTCCTGCTTCATCAGAGCGTGTAACTGAAGTGAAGACTGACATCTTCGTCACCAGTTTTGGGCCTGTTTCAGACCATGACATGGTAAGTGATGGCCTGTGTTTCTACAGCCTTCATTTCCTCTTGTCTTTTTAATTTGGAGGATGGAAGATCTATGCAATAACTTATTTATTCCTTTTAAGGCTGGGGTTTTTTTAAACCCTTGGTTCCAAAATGCTGTCAGCTTTTATGTGCAACCATTCCTGCTAGCTGTGACTGCATTTAAGTGCCCTGAAATTAGCAGCCTCAGTGACTTTAATAATGTGTTTTAACAGACCTTATATTTGCTACATAATATATTATGAAGAGCATTAGGGTTTGGATCCGTATTCTTCTGAGAATGATTGCTCATGTCCTTGCTGGCACATCAGTGATCCAATTTGCCGAGAGAGATCATCATCTTAAAACGCAATTAACACTTATGCCTACAGTGTGACATCTGTACAGTCTAACCTGTATTTTTATATTAAAAGCTACTGATCAATGGGAAGTGACTTTCCTAGATCTTGGCTGCTGAAAGAGAAGAGAAGATTAATGAGAGAATTAGTGTCACTTCTTCATGGAATGAATATTAAAATCAAATTGCTAGATAACTGCAGGGGATGGAGAAGTTCAGAAAACTGAATGAAGATGTTGTGAGCCCTGGTCTTAAGAGATATTAACAACTGTGTAAAAATACGGATAAGGTACTTTAAATTTTGCATATAAATGAGGTCTTCACAAGTAGGTTGCTATCGACAGGGAAAGCCTGGTCTGCAGCTACTAGTATCTGCTGGATCCTGTGTTAGGATGAACGCTGGAAACATCGTCATTAATTTAAATAAAGAAAATAAAACAGTTTGACCTTGTAGCTGGCTACATTTAGCTAAAGACATTCACCAAAAGAAAGATGAAAAAAAAAAAGAGAGAAAAAATTATCACAGGAAAGGAAACAAGTTCCATTTCTTACCACAAAACTGTAAGTTGTTTAATTTGAACTAAAACTGTAGACAGGCCTTGAACACCAGGTTATTACAAGTTTCTGACTACTCAAAACAATGTTAAGGGGTGGAATAACAGAGAAAGTAACTTTTACAAGATAGTTTATTTTCCTAAATGAACTTTATGCAAAGACCTTTCCTGATTGATTTGAAAATAGCATTTATAAAACTACAGTCAAATTTATAATTGCAACTGATGACATGATATTTAAATGAGAAAGAATAGCTTGGGCAGCACAGACTTTTTGACCAGTCATTCTGCTGAGAAGACCTGCAATAGAAGGGTAATCCAGGAAAATAGCTAGACTGGTGACTTGTCTCCTCAGCATGTATATACAATACTTCTAAGTACTATATATACCATGAAGAAAAATTAAAAAAAAAATTCAGTGACTTCTGCTTTTTTGTTCTGTGATAATCTTGTGAAATTACAATGTCTACTTATTGCTCTAGATTATGCCTTAAAAGAGGGGAAATTCCTTGTATTAAAGATTGGTAGAAACCACTGACATCCACTATTTGTGTTCTGGTAATTGGTTCAGCAACCCTTCATCTTGCTTTCCCATTTCTGGCTCGACATAGGTAACCAATCACCACTGGACAAACTGAAAACTTTGAACACAGTCATGTGACTAAAATATATATTCTTTTAATTTAATAGTCTTTGAATTAAAACTGTAGCAGCTGCAGTTTGTACATGATCTGAGGTTGCTCCATTTTTGTAGAGACCTGTCCCAAGAAGACAGGTCTCTCCTGTTAATTTCCTGAAAATTAACATAATTTAAGTGTTGGGCTGGACGTAGATGCTTGTGGGAGATAGATGAATGCGGATGAATGTATGCTTTGTAGTAATATTTATTAGAGTTGTTTTCTATAAGTCAGCTGGCTAAGCTATTTTTTGCTCTGTTGAGTCAAATTTACTAGAAAACTCCAGTAATGAATGGCAATCTAATAAGCAAGTGGATATGGATGCTTTCCTATATGTAGACATAAGTTTCGAGTAACTGATAGGCCTGCTGAATTACTTGGGACTACATAATGTTTGGACTTCAGCACCTACTTATACTTTGTAGTTTCAGGTGATTTAATTAAGTAGAAGGTAAAGCTAGTTTGGCATTCCTAGGACAAATTGATATTTGTATGGGATTTGGGTTTTGAGGACGAATAAAATACTGAAACCAAAAATAATCTACTTTCAGAATTAGGAATAGGTATATTTGAAAAAAATTATTGACTTCAGCTATAATTCAGTATAGCTTAATTACTACAGCACAAGCAATCACTACCTACAAAAAAAATCTCAAAAATAATTAAAAACCCATACTGCATTGGCTCTTGATTTTCACTTAGTTAAACAGGAGAAGGAATTCATCAGTCTCTGTGTGACCAAGAAACACACAGGCAGGCGTTCATATGTGTTGAAAACTAAGGAATTACAGAAAGGCATTTAGTGTAAAACTCCTACTCACCTCCCCTAAAAAGTAATGTGTGTGCAGCCTACTCATGCTAACTCTTTTACTTAGGGAAATAAGTGTGAAATCAGAGACAGAAAGAGAAAGATAAAATGAAGAGATTACCAGAATATGAAGTTTATATTCATTTCAATGTGCATTTAGTGCAAAGTCCTCTATGCATACTACAGGTTGGTTGTAGACACCATCATTTGAGGGCTACCCCAGATTTGCTCCAGTGAGCAAATTTACAGTAAGTGTAGACGGGGTTGTGGGGTTTGGCCCCAGGGAGACCTCACAAGCAGCTGTATTGGCACAGTGAGGGAACGATGCACTGCTGTCTGAGCCCAGGACTCATGGCTGGGAACTGGCAATGAGCTATTCCAGCTGACGCCATATGTTATGAAACTACAGCCACAGTGAGACATCAGCATACCTAGACCATCTGTTTGCAGGAATGCAATGAGGCACTTATATAGATAGTAGGTTGATATATCAGGGAGTACATGGTGTTCCTACCCACTCTCAATACACTCTTTTAAGAGCAGCATAGACATAACCTGTTATTCTATAAAGAGAATGTCTTGGCTTGTGCTTAAACTTGTGAATAAAGTTAAACAGGAGAAAAGCACTTTTTAAAATAAAAACATCTTTTTTTGGAAGAACTTTGCAGGTTTTCGGGCATGCTCTCTCAGATGGTGGATTGAACTAAGCAACAGATAACTGGCTATTCTCACATGACTGTCATTTTTGTGAAATTTTTAATGTATATTATCTGGAATAAGAAGCATTTTAAAATATTTTTTTTCATAAAGACAGATTCCCCCCCCCCCCCCCCAGTAAACCTTCATTCCTACTGCTTCTGTACTGTAAGCTCTTCAGGAACGAGTTTCTATCTTACTACCTTCTTGTACAGCACCTCGTCTGATGTAGACCACATTGTGGTCTACCTTGTGAATAAACGGTCTCCAGGGGGAGATATCAGATGAGTAAATTAGAGAGTATTTAGGGCAAAGTGTTATAAATATTCAATACCATAAAACTTATTGCCAAAGTGCAGATAGGAATGTTCTTTCTTTACCTGCACACTAAGGAATGAAGAGTCTCCACTGTGGAGAATTTATTCTGAATTTCATCTCGCTCATGTGTTTGCACGTAGACCACTGCTATAGTACATGGCGTGGAGAAAATTATTCTGTTCCCTTGTTCTATATGGCACCCTCCTGTAGAAGAAAGCCCTAATCAGGGTATCTGATGATTTGATCTTAAAGATCACCTGTCTGTCAGGATTCATTTGAGCAGAATTATTGTACACGTTAAAGTGGGTAGTGAAAGCTAAGAAGTTGAGAAATCTCAACCAAAATTAATTCACCCTATATGGTGCAACAGCCTGGGATAAAGAAAGATTCAGTCTATGCCAGACATGACCTGTCAGCTACTTTTTAATTGAGTTTTGTCTTATGCTGTCAGATCCCTTATCAAATCTCTCAGACTTCTTGTTCTTTTCCAGCATAAGAACCTTGTGTTCATACAAAGTGAAGAACCAGACTCCCTTCTCTCAACCTGTACCACCTCCCACTCGCCTCCTTCTTTGCAGTTGAAAGAGATAAAAAGGGAATGGCTTACACGCACACTGAAATGATGTCACCTTCTGGGCATGTCTTTTACCTTTCCCATGTGTGTAGGAGGAAATTTTCTTTGGAGCTAGTAAAACATGGAGGAAATCTAATATTTTAATACCATCTACTGCATTTTAAACCTCCTACCCTGCTGCACACCTGGGACAAGGTTTTGCACACAGTTCAACCTAGGGCCCCAACCCAGCAAAATTCTGAAGCAAGTAGTTGGCTGTAAGTGCACAACTGCTGTCACTGGAGCTGAACAAATCCAGGCTTCAGCAGCTCACTGAGCACATGATTATAAAAATGGAAATACAATTAAGTATGCACCAAAATTATTCACAGGTCTGGGATGTAAATTAAAAAAAAAAAAACAACCCTCCAAAAAACCCCAACCAAAACCCAAACAAACCCAAAGTAAGACCATCCCATGGAACTACAACATTTCCATGTCCACAAGAAATTTATTTAGGCATTTCATGCCCTAAAACCAGGAAAAACACACCACCGGTAAGAATCACCATTCTTACTTGCTGATAGTTGCAAAAGGAATAAACAGCTCACAATTGCTTACGGTGTACGGGGCATTGACATTTGTTAAAAGAAAAATCACAAGTCTAAGGGAGTCTGCCACAGAGAGATTTTGCATACTTGTTCCAGAACGTTTCTCTTTACTAACATATTCGTTGGGGCAGCTCTTTTCCTTATAGCTGTGTGTGCCTTCACACACAGGAATTTCCTTTGTTTCAGGCAGGAGATCTCAGCAAAAGTTCAGTTTCTCAGCCAAAATATTATCATTCAGGGTAATTTTGAACAGTGTTTGGATAGCTACCTTTGATGTTTATCACATTATCACAGCCATGAATGATGGAAGGGGCAGGATAATCCCATACTGAACTTTCATGTCAGAGTGGAATTTTTCCCCGGGAAAATATTATACTATACTGCATCCACAGGAGGTCTTCACATTTTCACACCCCCCCCATCTATATTTTATGTATAATACTTCAACATGTTTTTCCTAATTTCACCCTCTCCCTCTTAACTTTGTCCTGTTGCTTTGTAACAAATAATTCTTTCATTTCGTAATGAGTGTTGCTTATTTTGATTCTCCCCATGTACACTGAGTCAGACACTGCATCTCTTCCCCATTAGCCCAGTCCTTGCATAACCGAACTATAATTCTTAGTCCAAAGCTGTTCTCGGTTTGTGTTCTCTGTAGTCCAATGATTTGGCCCAATGAACCGTTCCACATATCATAAATCAGACCACATAGTTTTAGTGAACTGTGAACTTTTCACAGGTTGACTACATGTTTATGCTAATGAGACACTTAGAACAAAAGGCTCTGGTAAGACCCTGTCTCACCAGGCTTGTTTTCTTCTAAGAGACATATCCTTCCTGTGTTACGCATACTGGCTACATATCACAGCTTCAAATTACAGTTTTACAGAAGGTGAAGGAAAAGTGAGAAAAGGGTGAATTATTTTGTTTCCACTATATTATATTTCAAATTCTTGTCTAACTTCTGATATACTATTCTACCTAACATTTATTCCGTTGAACACAGTACTGATATTGCAACTGTTTAATAACCAGCTTCAGGTACATTGTAAGTAATATAGAGAAATAAACGTTCTGATAATTACTAATTTCATTAATAGTCATCTTGCTTCTAGGGAACGGTAACAATATACTTTTCAAGTTCTCATATTGCAATATATGGCATCAAAAATGTTTCCCTTTTTTCTGAATTGATGTAGGAATACACTATAGATGTATTTTTCCGCCAAAGCTGGAAAGATGAGAGATTAAAATTCAAAGGACCTATGACTGTTCTCCGGTTAAATAATTTAATGGCCAGCAAAATTTGGACACCTGATACCTTTTTCCACAATGGAAAGAAGTCAGTGGCTCATAACATGACGATGCCAAATAAACTACTACGAATTACAGAGGATGGGACGTTGCTATACACAATGAGGTGAGCCCTAAAATATTATATCATTCATTTAGTTTGACAATTTAACTTGTTAAAGCATCATATTTTCCAAACAGGAAACAGGTTCCTTTTTGAGCATAATTTTATTCCTGCTTAGTAATTATTTTCACAATAGGCCATGGAATGATGGACAAACTGACGCATTCGCAGTGTTTATTTCCCCCCCCTCCTGCTGTGCTACCTTTACACTCCCTGGATGTGTCTTAGTGCTTGATTTTAAATAGGTACCTATAGTATTAGGAATCCATCAGTTTGCAGAGGACCTTAATTTGGAGTTGCTTTCAAGGATTCCATCAGCAAAGTATAATAAAGCCTGAAAGTTTAATATAATCTAGACTCTAGATCAGGTACAAGGGTCTTTAATCTTTGGATCCTATAGAAAGCAGATTCTAAGAACTAGCAGGTGCACACAGAATTCATTGTCCATTCTTCATATTCCTTGTGCTTAGGAATACAGAGCATTACAGTCTAAAAATAGACATTTCTTATTCCATTCATAACAAGAAAAGCAATTCACTAAGGCATTTGGAAAGTTAGGAGAAAAAATTACTTTTGTGCTGGCACCACTCTTAACTGGAAATATTCTCTTCATGGATAACTGAACTGTAGCTATCCAGTTGTCAGCAGAGGAGTTAAATATATCCTTTTGAAATGACAATGATACACAGTCATGGAAACATTCTGGATTAAAAGACTGCAAATTAAACAATGAAAAAAATGGTATGTTGTCTCTACAGAGCTACACATCCCCCGTTTATGTCTCCCATGGAATCAAACAAGGTATAAAATGATTCTGTTGACTCAAAGTCAAGATGGATAACTTAGTACGTAGGTGAACAGTTTTCTTTTAACAATTTTAAAGATGTTTTTAAAAGCAATACAAGTATTTGGAGAAAACAAAGTCTCCAGGCTTTTGGGAGCCTGTCAAATATGTTCAATTTATTCTGCAACATCTTTCAAGACTGCCTAGGCTAGGGTAGAATCTGCTTGGCTGCTAGTTATACAAGTCCAGGTCAATTTTTCTTGTCTTCCTAAACACTTGGCTGTTAGGGATTTAATCCACAAGAACACTATCTTGGCAGCACATTGTTCACATATGTCTCTTTTTTTGACCATAACCATTTCTATTTGCTCACCTTTGCAAGTGCCTTAATGCAATCTTCTGCCTAGTATTCAAGTATTACTGTTCATTCCTTGCTGATGTGTGGTATGTGACTGTTTCTAGTTTATTTAATCTCTTTTATTGAGAAACATGTTTGCACCCAAGCTGATAGTGACAAAATGATTTCAGCAAATGTCTGAGCATCTAGAGCGGGCCAATTTAATGATGGCAGCAAGGAAGCAATTTCAGTTTGTAATAGATTTTAATCCTCACGCCAAGTTAGAAGTCTGAACGTGTCCCTGCTGTACAATGAAACACGGTAGAGGGGCAGAACCAGTCGCACTGCTGTGTCTACACATACCTGTCTGCACCCCCAGCCAAATAATTCAGGTCCCATTCTAACTGTTAATTAATCACATAACAGATATTATGCTATACTTATTCTATGTGTCTTAATAGAATTCTATTTGCTCTTTCTATGAAACTAGAATAAATGTGTCCTTTTGCTCATTAATCCATTATAGATTGACTGTGAGAGCAGAATGTCCAATGCATTTAGAAGACTTTCCTATGGATGCACATGCTTGCCCCTTGAAATTTGGAAGCTGTAAGTTTATTTTAAATTGAGGTTTCTCCCTTTTTAGGCCACTTTACTAAAGTATTTTGCAACTGAGAAACCTCAAGGTTTTAATCTTGTGTATTTTTCACGTTTTTTACAGGATTGTATTTTTATTCTTATATATTTATATTTAATACAATGAACCTCTTCTATGTCTCTTAAATATTCTCCAATGTCATTCCTGGACATTCACAAAAGAGAAAAATGCCAGTGCTCTAAACATCTAGAAAAGTAGTTTGTCACATAGAAAATGTTGTTAATCTTATAGTTGCTTTATTTTGCTAAGACCCAAAATCAATGTTACAGAAAAGTAATACAGACCATGGATAACTGAATTGCTTAAGGTGAAAACAATTCCCCTACCATAGTCTTGGCATGTTTAGATTATAAAACAATCATATTACAATCATGCAACTTTTCTGGAAGTGAAAAATCTCACAAATCTCCAAATGGAGTCCTACACTTGCAGCATTTGTAACCCTAGATTAGAGAACATACTGGACAAAATGTAACGTAATTGAAATCACTGTAATAACTGACAAAGCTTTCTGTAAGTTGAGAATTTCCCCAAAAACTTTAATTTGAATAACAACCAACCTGACACTGATACTTTCAAACTTAGCTAAACGTAATTTTTAAAAATTAAATATAGTCCCCCTTCAACTCTTTAAGTAAAAAAAAAAAAAAAAAGAACAACTGTTTTACTCTGGTTGGTTCAACACGAACGAGGAAGAAAAAATATGTGGAAGATGTAATAGTGTACAAATTGTTTCCTCAATGGCTATTTTTTTCTAGTAGAAATGGGTCGTTTCACTGATAATGGGTACTTAGTGGCTTGATCTATTTTAGAAGATAGCAAACAGAACAACCAATTCATTCTTCACATGTTACCAGACAGGGTGATAATTTACTTTGGGCTGAATAGCTCTATGTTTACCATGAGAAAGGACTGATGTTTTGTCTTTAAAGAACTACTAGCCTCCTAGATAAGATTTAGAGGACAAAAAGCTCATACAAACTTGGAGTATAGCTGACAAGAATAGTTTACTCCCTGAATGTTAAGTTTTCGTACAGCACTTCCAATAAATCTTTCCAAATCTGTGAAACAGAACGGGGTGGGGGGAACCTTACTCCAGCTAATAATAGGGCAAATAGGGCAAATAGTGGGTTCTTGATTAATAACAGGAGATCTGTGCACCTGAGATCCCGGTTAGATCAGGAGTGGTCGCAGGATTTAATTTCTTTTGAAATGCACATTAAAGTGTTTATGCGGACTGCATTCTGGATCTGGGAGGTGGGAAGATGGCTAATCATGCATAAAACCTGCTAATGCAGTTAAACCAGCACCAGTTTTTGAACAAATGTGATCTACTAGATTGAATTTTTGTAGAGCTGATAAGAGACCTGTCACCACATCTGTGCATCATTGAGCCACAGCCTAAACACCAGACATGCCCTAGTCTGAACAATAGTTCCCATTTTTTTCCTACATTGAGTTCTTTCTGGCCCACTGTGTCCCAGATTAGTGTACTCTTGGTTCACAAAGTGCACAGTTTTCCAGATTACTAAGGATCTTGCCTCGATTAAATAATTAAGAGATGCAGAAATTATGAATGAAAAGGGATAGATTATATAGATTTGAATACAACTCCAGAACCACACCACAAGGTAAAAACAGGATAGCAAAAAGATATGCAAGTGTATCTGCATACCTTTTGTATCTAAGTTGGTTTCCTTTTTATCTTGCAAAAACATTTTTATTATCATAATATACATCATTTTCTTAAATGAACAAAAAAAACCCCAGTGATATTTCTGATTGAAAGACCATTTCTTACAATAAAGTCACAGGTGATAACTGGCATTCTAAGCTCAAAGTGCAGGTGTGGTCTGACATGTTTTACAGGCTATTTTTGCGGATTTTTTTGTTTTGAACACTAACTGGCTATCATGCCAGCTATCCTAAACAGGACCCAGCAAAACAAGTAACTACAAATGCTGGGAAGGGCCATGAGGCAAAACCAAGGAGTTTTCAGGGAAACTTTACATTCCCCTACTAAATTCAGGTGAGCTTCTAATCTTGGATCCTTATGGAGAGGAGTTCCTTCTGTAAAATGGTTTTACTGCAAACACTGTATGGGGAATTCACTGTCCAGACAGGGCCTTAAAGCTGGACCTCTCCCCTCCTTCTCATCAGATTATATGTCATAATTATCAGATTATAGAATATTTGTCTCAATATTTAGTTACTGATATAAATAGAAATATCTCCCATGGGACAAATGGCTGGACCAGCAAGATATGAAAACGGGACTCACCATTGTACAAAGAAAAAGAACAGTTCTTATATTTAATTGCTATTTTTTCAGCAGGAATCATATTTAAAGACATTTGGGACATTTCTGTCAAACAACTACAGCAATTCATTATAATCATGTGAATGGACTGAAAAATTTACTGAAAAAGACATTTAATTGTCATGAAAGCCATGCTTTAAGTGCAGACTACAATATTACACTTAGTAGCTCCCCAAGGTAGTGTTTTCCCAGCTCTGTTTGTTTTGAATTAAATTGGATAAAAGTTTTTCCATGTCCTCCACTGTTACTCATCACTTATTGGAGCTGGATTCAGAAAAGCCTCATATTGAAGGAGTTGCACGTCTCCTACGTGGACTCTGTCCTTACTGTAGAGGCCGATAAAGGTTTGACCCAGCCCCAAGGCTAAAGTGGTTTGCCAAAATAGCAGCTTAAGCTAGAGGTTATCCCAATGTAAATTCAATGTGACAAATGCTAAAGAGATTCTGGAACAACAAAAAGCCATATGTTGGCAAAACAAAATCAGAAAGGCAGATGCTCTCCTCAACTCTTACCACAAAAATCTGATTGTCAGTTTAAAATTAAGGCTTCTCTGGAAAGCAGCAGTGATAGGAGCAAAAGGCTGTGTTGCTACTTATGCAATATCTGAATTGGAAGCTGAGGATGGAAGCTAAACAGAGCACCGAATCTGGCAGTTACAGGGCAGGGCGAGCTCATTTCCAGCACTGATGAGTGTATTCCCTTCCCTCTAACCCAATCCAGTGGTTCTCAGCAGCTGAGGAAATCAGTCCTCTCTCTTCCAAACTACTGTCATGCTCCAGAAGAAGTAAAATGCTTGCAAATTAATATTATTATTGCCACTCTTTCTTTATGTGATTAGATTAGCAAGCCAATTCTTGTACTTACTGTGGCCATTATATTTAAGGTCAGAATTATTAAGACATAGATTTGCATTTACCATTGATTCCAAAAAGCTATGTATATGTTACAGTGCTTGGGGAATATGAAGTCTGAGGGTAAAAGCACTCTTCTGCTTCAATAATGCAGGATCAAATGCCATGCAATTAATTTACCAGCGCACTCCATCCAACACCACCTCTTCAATTACTAACTGTTATCTCTTACATTGATAAGATAAAATTACTAACTCACAAATGAGGTCAAGTGAATCAGATTCCTCCTTTTCCTTTCCTGCTTGCCAGTCCTGAAAAAAGAGAAAATCTCATCCTGTAGGTACGAGTCTAGTGTCATTTTAGATGCCCTAAGATGTCCTATTGGCTTCCAGCTGCCTTTGGTGGGTGCAAGCTTTAGGTAGGTTCTAATCACACATGACATACATGTCTTGGCTACTCTTAGGTGTGAAGAATGACACTAGATGCCTCTACGTAGACAACTAACTCCCACCCTAACTGCTCAGAGCAAGAGCTGTCAGACTCCAGACTATGCAAAATGACAGAAGAATTTTACAACGGGACTAAGATTAAAAATATTTATATATAGTTTGATTCCTGAAATAACATAAATAACATACTAATAACAGCACAAAACACCCGGATGGCATATGTATTATGCTACTGAATTATCTCTGTAACATACTAGGGTTTGGAGAGCCCACAGTGTTTTTCTTTTGCTTTCAAGACTCAAATAAATGTGAACTTGAGTGTGAGCATTTCCCAGAAATAACCAAAGCAAAAAAATAGATTAATTGTGATTTAAACTCACTCGAGCCTAGGCAGCCTCAGAAATGTCTGTTATGCAGCAAGGACAGTGCAAGGGAGGGATTGACAAATGGAGAGCTCTAGCCAGGCCAATGATGAGAAGATCACTGAAGCCACTCTGAGAAGGACTTATTTTCTTACAGTAGCCCAGACAACACCACATTATGACAAATTGAAAAGACTGGGGCTCCTCTTTCTTGCTGGTAGTTAAAAGTTAGAAAAAGAGTTGGAGTCCTTGCATGCCCATGAAATTCCACGTCTCTCTCTCGCTTCTGGTTACTCAGATTTTACATAGGTAGGAATGATGTAAGGGAGAGAAAGATTTTCATGTCATTGACGACCAACCTTAATCCAGCCCTACAGCAGATATTTAGCTAATCATTGCACAAATAGACCTATAAAATCAGTTATATTTCCCATAAGTAAAAAGTTCCAGTAAGCTGGTTGTGGGTTTCTACAGATAATTAAAGAAAATTTAATATTCAAACGACTGCTCAAAACATTGTTCTGGTAAAGACATATGGCAACAGAAGGTGCAAAGCTGAAATGCAATGTATTTCTTTTGAATTAGATGCTTATACCAGAGCAGAGGTTGTGTATGAATGGACACGGGAACCAGCAAGGTCAGTGGTCGTGGCTGAAGACGGCTCTCGATTGAACCAATATGATCTGCTTGGACAAACTGTGGACTCTGGAATTGTTCAGTCCAGTACAGGTCTGTGAAAAAGGTTTTTTGGGAAGGGTCATATTTAACTTCCAAAACATAATTTAGAGCAGGAGAAAAAATACAAAGACCAAAGAGTGAGACAGGTAAATTGCAATATATGAGCTTCAGATTAGGAAAACATGACTCTGAAAAGATAACATATGCTGGGATTATTTTCCTAATTCAACTGGTGGTTAAAATATTTGAACAATTAAAAAGCTTCCTATAGTGACAGATCTAGCCAGAAAAAAAGAGTAATTTACATTATAAAGAAGGACTCCTCATACCCTTATCATATTATCTTATTTTATAAGCTTAAAAAAATAGTATAAGAATATGAATCCTCAAAGATCATATTCCTGGAGGCAGTGAAGTAAATTGCTAAAAGCAAGCACATAGTTTCTCAAGGAGGTACTTAAAGAGTGAAAAAAAAAGTCAAATTAAAACAGGATTTAGGTGTCCTAATGCTAGCACCAGCTTTAACACCAAAACTATTAATGAGATACAGAAATATAGCCAACATTTATAGTATTATATACCTGTAACCTCAAAGCTGGCTAAAAACCTTTGCTTTTTCACTTTGCAGTGTTGGTTTCAAGATGTAATTTTTTTTTTTTTTAAATAATTTGGAAGGGGCACGAAGACCTAAATACAGTAATAAACTGAGCATTGGGCGTGAACAAGAACTCAAGGTGTGGAGTTCAATGGACCAAAAGAAGCACTGCATTAGGAGCAGTAGTTGTATTGCTTTGAATGCACCCAATGTTGTGACTGAACTAGAGAAGTACACTTATACCTACATAAACCAAACTTTCTAATCTGTCATTCATAAAGTCAATGAACATTTAAGGAAAAGTCAGTCAATTTAAGGGGAATCCTAATTCATGTCTGAATTTTTTATTTAGCTTGCCAAAATATGTTCATATGCTCTATTAAGCCAACAAAATTTCTCACAGACAAAAGTTTCTAGTGGACCAATATTCAGGTTACTGCTTGGAAGCTTCTGTTCAGTTGATGTAATGATGAAAGAAATAAGTGGGATGGCAGTAATAAGGACTTTGCATAAGAACAGTATCAACACAGCTGCTCCCACAGATTCACTGCTTCCATTATTGAGCACAGTGGCATGCATCGGACAAGTAAAAAGAAAAAGAGAGAACTCTTGGCCTGGCCACAACTAGAAATGTTGCCTTTGGCTTTTGCGGAGCCAGTAATTCACCCCAGCTTCCCTTTGCTGAAAAGTCAATAGGATTTGTGAGGAACTGCAAGGATCTGTTCTGAAGCTACTCGCTCAGAGAGACCTCGGCAACCCGTATGCCCTTTTGCATTCATCGCCAATTCTCTGCTTGCTGGATGCATTGTAAGGGTGGCAGGATAATCAGAAGAGACTCATAAGCTTGGGAGCATATCTAAACCAAATAGATAATACCAGATATAGTTTAGGGTAATTAGTAGTGTGAGAAGCACCCTATAAATTGTTAAGAAAGGCAGATGATAAATTTTTAAACAGAACTGAAGGCAAACATAACAAGTGTAAAAAATCTTCATACATTTCTGTGAAGAAACAAAAAAATATTTGTTTTGCCCATGATATTTCATAGGTTTGAATTCTGCCTCCTTTTTCTACCTAAAGAAACTCTAACATGCCTATCTATAGTTAAATACAGTATGATTAATATTTGCTGAAATAAAGATGCCATTGTCTAGATGCAGAAAAGAACTACAGAGAACTAAATACAATGGTTATCAAAATTAAAAATAAGCCCATTTAAGAATCTTTTTAGTATCAAACTTGCAATCCTCTTTAGTTACTACCTGATAAGAATATACAATGATGGAAGAAACACATTTATTTCTTGCAAATTCAGTGTCTCAAGGAAAAATTCTTCTTGATTTGCTTTGGAAAGAAAAATGCTTTGCCTTCCCCAAAATAATGGTGGGGATCAGAAGTGGTTAATAATCACTCTTCTCCCCATTCAGGTAGGTGGGCAGCTAGTCTCAACAGAATCCTTCAGCACACCTTTGTCCTCTGATCATCTCTGTTTTAAGATATGACATATGTAAGGAAAATTATGAAATCCCTCCCTACTTTCAGAGTTGTGGACGATGACTCATCTGATAAAAAGACAAAAGGAATTGAAGACAATCTTCACTTAAGAGTTCTCAGCACCTTTATTAGGCAAGAAATGAAGCGCTCGTGTAGCTGATTCTGTGGATCATTAGAGGAATCTACATCATCTTGGGCAATTTTAAGATGATATTTATAGTTGTCTGGAATTCCAGATATGTATTTTCCAAAAATTTGAGTGTAACTAGGTTACTCTAAACATTCTCAAAACTATTAAATGATTTGGTGAATCCATAAAGTCCTCCTTTTTTTTTTTCTTTAATTTCTTCCTTTGCTAGTAGGCCATCTGCCATCCTTATTTCTGGATCTAGAACAAGATGACTACAAATACTGATTTTTTTTATGACAAGAGAATCTTGAAAGACTAAAACCTTTTTATAGCATAGTTATTCATCTGTGCTGGCAATGGAATGTGAAGATACTACAGACCTAAAAATAATATTCAGTAAATGAAATAATAATTATTGTTGCTGTTGTTTTGCTTAAGCAGAGTCACCTATTTTTCACTTGTATGTAAAGTTCCTGTCAGTCTCCAACTACTGACTCATGTTGACTCAGAAAGGGTTTAAAATGATCTTTTTTGTAAGCACCTTAACAGATGCTTAAAGGGCTTGTGCAAGTTTCTATTTACATAGAATTATTTTGCCACCTTGAAAACATTGCTTTGCACTGAGAATCATCAGGATTTATACTCACAATGATATATATTTTTCTGATGTTCTGTAAATCTGCTGAGAGGATGCTGTTCTTAAGAGTTTTTTTATTGGGTTACATGGCATAAGTAGTAAATGAGAATTACTTTGTTTAAATTAATGGCAAGGAAAGCCTTATTTCCTACCTACAGTGATAGAAGAAGTATTCTTATAGCTAAAACTCTGTCCCCACCTCAAACCTTATGTCTGATTAATTTTAGGTGCTCACCTGATAAACTGGGTTTATTACAAATAGTTTATAGAACACTGAGTAATAGGTTTGATGTAACTTCACTAAATTACCAACTATTTTCTTCTAAGGACACAGGTTAGTTTACACCACCTGAGCATTTGACTCAATGACTGTGATACACTGTAGAATTAAGTGCTGCTTAAAAACTGCAGCTACGGAAGTGTTGAGCACAGGCAGAAACTCTTCCAAGAGTACTGAAGTATTCAAATGTGGACAATCGTTTGAAACATTAAGCTAATATAGATGAAGGAGTTGTGTGACCACTTTTAAATGCTTCATATTGTGTAATACATATAAACTAATTCAAACTTCATGGAATAAATAAAATGAAAAACAAATTTATCTGCTCAACACAATTATTTGTAGAGGGCTTTAGGAATTCCAAGGAAGCTAAAAAGAAATACCTTTCTTTCTAACTTCTTTGGATAAGAGGATAAGAGAGAAGAGAATGTAAGATGCGTAAGCTACAACTTGTGCAAGCCTAGTAATCAGACACTATGAATATAGGAAATATTTTGTTCAAGAGCTATTTGAAATTTTAGCTTGTAGGGAATTTCATGGCTGAATTACAAACCTTTGAAAACAGAATTACATAGGAATTGCTGGGCAGTTAGACAGTGGTCAGCAGCTCTCATGAATGTGACTATGCTTTTCAATTAAAGAAAGCCGTAAAATATGGGTAGCTAAAGATTCAGTAAATAACTGGAGTACTTTCATGTCCTGCAGTTATTTACATAAATCTCATCAAAGATGTACTATCTTCTAATAAAGGACTGCAGTCCATTGGTACTTTGGAGACTTAAAAACATGGTTTTGCCTTGTAATTGAACTGTAGGCGTTATTCTAGGCCTATGCTTTGCCTGATTCACTCCTCGTGGCATTACCTTTAGCTGACTTCTAGCTCAGACCTGCTGCAATGCTTAACAGATGAGAGTAATCCCTGTCTTTTTAATTTCCTTTATGCTGTGAATCTTGTTCTCATTTTCCAGAGGTTAAAAATACTGTGATAATTTAAGCAGCTAAATAAAGCTTCAGAGTACAGTGGTGTGTTCACTCTGTATTCTTAGCTTGCCATCTACAATCACTGAATTAATTCTGACATACCATTGTAAGCATTCTATATCTGATTGCATTAAAATAGCTTCCCACGTCATATTTTAGTAGATAAAATTAAATTATTGGCTCTTCTAGCCAAGGCTGGCACCCTTCATAAGATCATAATCTCTGGTACTGAAGAAAATAAGGTTGTTTCAGTGAAAGTTAAAGAAAGGTGAACAAAATTCAAGTAATAATGCCCACTATACTACTTCTGCCAGTCCTATTTTTGAAAGAAAATATTTCTTGTATATCCTTTGCTTTACCTCTCAATTTATAATTGATTCTCTTTTCCCCCTTTGCTACTGTCTTTTACATTGAAACATACCAGGAGTATTGTCACATGTTATTTATAAGCTTTCCTCAGGTTTATACATTGAGCAAAATTGTTCAAATGAATGTTCTTCTAGACTCTGAATTAAAGAAAAGGGCATTTGACATGCTCGATGCATAAGTAGTCAATGTCTAGACATAGTTTTTCAATCCAATTTAAGCTTTTCCTGTACAAGAGCAACTTTCTCTTTCCAACTGCCTACATTTTAAAATAGAATAACAGTAATTTCTCATGTCATCTCTAATCTAGACAGAGGTTTCCATTCAATTACATGTCCACCTGTTTCTTTCCTAAGATAATGTTTATTGCATAATAAGAAGAATCAATCTACTCCAAAAAAGTGACAACAATAGGTTTTCCAATCTTTTGAGAATATACTGTTTTTCAAAATTCATTTTCAATGATGTAAATAATGATCTGAAAATGAGGCATTATTTACTGTGCTCTGGCAGGAAAGGTTTATAGAGTTATATAAATACTTAAGATCCCTTTCAATTGCAATTAGAATACCCAGCTCATATGTTTTTGTAGCACCCAAAAAGTTAGTGCTACTGAGAATATTCTGTGTTATTCTTGCATTGTCCATTTACTTTAGGAAAGAATAATCATTCAGTAAAGTACCGAATTAACAGAACAGGGACACTTAATCTTCAGAGTACATAAAGCACAGTCAGTGGTCATGCAAACACAATCACATCAACAGTTACATCTTAAGCCTGGCCTGGCTGAAACACTTCTGAATGCTTGTCTTGATTTAGTCTTTATATGATGTTTACGTGTATATATTATGGTAGTTTTCCATCTTCTAATGGAATAAGGTCTTTCACAAGAGGCCTAAACAGCCACCAGTTAATGCAGACTTTCATTCACTACTCAACAGAGATGAAAAGATGTAAATTTAATTAGCATTTCCCAGAACTGTCTAGTTTTGTGTTATTAGTGGAACTTCAGAACCTGCTTTATTAAATGTTTTCTTCAGAGCTGACCCAATTTGATCTGAGGACTTTTTTTTTTTTACAATAGTGGTGAATATAATGAAAAAATACTTCCTGTAAAGCCCTCTGATTTGTATATTTATAAAAGCTTTAATGTTCCTGTTTTTCTTGTTTTCAGGGGAATATGTTGTTATGACTACTCATTTTCATTTGAAGAGAAAGATTGGTTACTTTGTCATCCAGACTTATCTGCCATGCATCATGACAGTGATACTGTCACAGGTGTCCTTCTGGCTTAATAGAGAATCCGTTCCAGCAAGAACTGTATTTGGTAAGCAAGACCTATAAACCGCTTGGCAACCATAAGCCAAATAGGTGTAAAAAATTTTATTGTAAAACTAGTTATGCGTAACACGATATTGGAGAACAGCATGAGCCTGGACATAGTGCAGTACACAATGTTTTATTGCAAAGATGTAGCAGAAGCTGATTTAAGGTCCAAAGCTTTTAAACAGATTGTAAAAAGAGACCTGAAAATATCTTAAGCAATCTATTACAGTTCGACTTTTCCGAAACAATGAGTATATGAATAAAACATTTCTGACAATGGCAATGACATTCGTGGTGGGGATTGTGAAAAAAGGCTTTGATCAATGGCTGTTGGTCATTTGACATCCTTAAGCCCTTTGAAAATTCTTATCTTAAAAATCTTTTTCATCAATCCCTTTTGCAAGCTGCTGCTAAAGGTGTCCTATTGAAATCAGTGACAATTTATTATGCTTACAGTGGTAAATAGATGGACTCAATGAATGCAGTAAGAAGGCAATCTAAAGGGCTCTAAGTTTATACAGTTGGTCCCTAGTGTTTTAACCACTGCTTGCAAACGCTTATCTTAAAATTAGAAATAATTAGCATATTCTTTGGAGATATTAATCCAAGTCAAGTACGTAATTTAAAAAAAAAAAAAAAAAAGATGATGTAACAAATCTTTAGTTAAGGAAAATAGAACCTGAGACTTCTGCTATGTAACCTAGTCTTTTTTTTGTGGTGTTCAGATGGGACACCTGAACACCTTTGGCAGAAGGAGGTGGAAGAACACAGCCGAGTTGGCTTTTACGCTAGTTTCCCTGCCTCAGGGCACTGCTGGGGCAGGGCACCATGGGCCCTCCTGCTTGGCTGAAGGGAATTTACCCATTTACACCAGACATAGCAAAGCCAGAGAGTCACAAGGCCTGATGTTGAGAAACGCAGACTCTGAAACTCTTGTTGAACAAGAGCTATTTTTATTGACCTTTTCTGGAACTCTTCACAGCTGTGCTCTAGCTTCCCAATGCCTCTGGAAATCAATCACAACTTGCATAGCCTTAGACCTCATGAACCAAGTAGAGGCTTTCGGTTGGTATACAGATGTGTGCTTACAGAAGAATGGTTTAGACCACAGTATAATTAAATTTGATTTACATGATATTGTTTAGATTAACATCGAAAATTAGTTCTGAATTTTTATCATCAACTTCACCGAGAATTAACCTGGGACTTTTATGGGCCTCTGTAGTCAAAGCTATTGAAATTGTAACTATTTTACCTCTTTTTGCACATTCCATTTAAAAAGAAATGTCAGATGATCAGTTTGAAATGCTATACTTCATTGTCCTTAGATGGAGAACAAAATTTCCTAGTCTCACAATGAATAATATATAATACTGCACGATGTTCAAGCTGCTATCTTCACAGGCTCAAGAGCCCACACATTTCTGAAAATTTTCCTTTTAGAAAACAGTTATTTAATAAATAGTCTTGTGTTTACTCCATCATTATGTATCAAGATAGCTTTTTCATTTCTTAATGGCAGTGAAACAATGTCTCAGAAAATTTTGCATGAATGTATATACATACAGAAGCACAACTTAAATCTTTTAGTCAGCTTAGTACGACAGATAATAAAAATTATAAATCCTGTTTTGCTGCTATGTAAGAGAAACATAAGCTCACTAGTAATGAGTCAAAGACAAGATTAGGTTGTCTCTCAGGGAAGAGAAATTGCTTCCTCATTAGGCACTAATAATTCAAGCTCTTTACACCAGCACATAAATACCTTGTTCATTATTTGGCTTATTTTAGACCACTGCACATTTTCACTAACACTCAGTGCAGCGAAGATAAACTTGCAAGACACATTCAATACATGACATTGCAGTTGTCAAGGTAACTTGTGGACATGTGATTTGATGTAAATGTCTAGCCTGCACTTGCAGATTTTTTTCCAAGCAGCTGCAAGCAGAGTTAGTTCAATACAGTCCTGCTTGCTCTCTAAGGCCGGTTAAGGGAAAAGCTTCATCAGCAGTGAGAAGCTCTGATATCAGAAATGCAAACTACATTGTCATTGTTCTTACATAAATTCTTGGCTATTTTCAGGGCATCAGTGAATAAAGGGGCAGAAATCTGTAAAACCATCAATTCAAATAAATGTAATATCACATAAAGCTTAGTGCATTTCAGTATACAGTTGAAGGAGCATATACCAAATAAGCTGAATGAAAACAACGAGTTTTTTAGTTTTCTATCTAAATATCTTAGAATTGCTGCAAGAAAGAACTAAAAATATTAACTTGTTACATCTGTAGGACAATTCACAGGGCATGAATAAGGAACAGCAACAATGATTCTCCAAATACCAGGAAGCATAAAGTAGTATCCAGTCTACAACTCAAAATATTATTTCCATTCCAACTTTAAAAATATTGTTCTACTACAACAACGTCAAAGAATAAAGGTATAAAAGATGTTTCGAAGATCCTGCAACTTCTACAGGACTTGAAATCTGATATCCTCAGTTAGCAACTGAACTTAAGTGGGGAAGTTTATACGAATTAGGGGCGAAGACAAGGCTTTCCCCTCTATTGTAACAGTTGAGATACGAAGCACAAAATACAGCCACTGATCCAAAGACACTAAAACTGTTTGCTTTGCAGGAGTGACAACTGTCCTGACAATGACTACTCTGAGCATCAGCGCAAGGAATTCGCTCCCCAAGGTGGCCTATGCCACTGCTATGGATTGGTTTATAGCGGTGTGCTACGCCTTTGTGTTTTCTGCACTCATCGAATTTGCAACGGTGAATTACTTCACAAAGAGAGGCTATGCATGGGATGGCAAAAGTGTCGTTCCTGAAAAGGTAACACCATTTAATATCTATCCCAACAGGTCATACCGTGTCATGCTTGCTCACTATATGGGGTTTTTTTAGCCCGTTAGAAATTCTTATTATTTAGAATAGTAAGTAATCATGCCAAAAAAGTTTCCTCATGTGTTCGCACACAGCATTTCTACACATAAACAATAATTACTTAGACATTGCGTACCTAAGTACTACTTCTGACATACTGGATGATATTTAACGCTATTAATAATTAAAAATTTTATTGAGATTTTGACTTGTGCGACTGAGTAGAAATAAGTTAAATGTGTATTTTTTTTAAGGAAAGGCAATTAATTTTCTAGTGTTCGAGCAAGAGAAAATGTGGATGCCTCTCTATAAACATAGAAAAAAATCTTGTGGCTACTGTATTTGACAGTTTCCAAAGTATATTGCTCCCCAACATGAACTTCAGGAGGACTGCTCTGTGATCATGACCAAATAAATCACCACAGGACTTTTTCTTTCCTTTCTTTTCTCCTATCATTTGCCTATTTTTTAAAAATAGAAATATTATTTTTACTTCTTAGTCTATAGAAGAAATTGATTTGTTTTAGGGGAAGCATTGACAGTTGTGTTGGGAGTGTGCAATCCTGATCCGTACCTCCCTGCCCTGACATCCCACTGACTCCCCTTGGTCTGGGATCAGACCCGGTCTGTAAATCACAGGTGCATCAAGAAATTGTTGAGGACATTTAGGGGATGAAAGAGAAAGTTTCCCATTTCCTACGAGTTATCATGTCAGCTGCTTCTGTGAGGAAGCTCATTTGGTTGTTGGATTTGGGGGTTTTTTTTGAAAGAAATCTTGAAAGAGAGTTTTAACTTGCCTAATTAGTTATTATGAACATTCACAGACTAGAGATTCAGCAAAATAAATATTTGGAGGAGCAGATGTTACTCATTGGTACGTGAATGTATGTGTTTAATTCAGGAGTGTATGGCTATACATAATTTTTTTTTTTTTTTGTAGTTGCATAAGTCAGTGAAAAAACAGAAGTAAAATTAGGACATTTACACAATGACAACTGATAGAAATGTATTGTAGAACAAATGAGTGAAGTAACAAAACAAAATTACAGTAATGAGCTGCACGACTGCTGGTGAATATTGAGTTTTCAGTTACTGATGATACTTCATTGAAAAGAATTTGTTTCATTCTTTTTGTGCTCCTATCTTCATGATATCTATTGTAAAAAATGGGCTGTATTAATAGAACAAAATCCTTAAATGTTAAATATTGCCTTGTTAATATTACCTAACTTGTAACATAGTTACTATAATCAGCCATTTCATTTGTTTCAAAGAAAATGATATTTTCAGAAAAAACCACACCAATATAAACACAATATTCAAACACTGTTTAAAACATTGGAAGATTTATGGCCTTGCATTCCTCAACAGGTAAGGGTCTTTATGTGTCATTTGATATAAGTCAGCAAAGACATACCGGTACCTGGTAAAGTGCAATATCTGTAGACATAAGGAAAGGCAAGCAAGGCAAACTAACGGTGAACAAAGCATCGCAGCCTAATAAAATGTAGAGCTCTAATTAGCTGTCATATTATTTTTTCATAAAGTTGAATTTGACATGAAATATTAAGACCCTGACTGGTATCAGGACTTTCTGTGGATCGGATTCCTCATGACATTTAAGGGACAGAAAGGGTCTCCTCTGAGACTTCTGTGAAGCTGTTCGTTGCCCGCTGGATTTATCGCTGCTCACTAGAGTATCTGGCTGAGAAGGAAACAGGACGGACTTTGTACTCAGCAAGCGTGTTAGCAGCCTTCCTGCTCAGGAGGAAAAGAACGGACAGACAACTAAAAAATCTTTCTGACATCGCCTTTTTTCTTTTCTGAGTATTTTTTTCAACCTGTTTGTTCCTCCTATTCAGCCTTCATTTCCTTCCTGCGTGGGGCTCCAAGCCATGCTTTGACAAGCCTCTCTCAACTTGCCCTGATGCTTTTGCAGCTTCCCTTCACATTCCCAAGTGTCCTGCAGGAGCCTATCAGTTCCCCAAAACGTTCACCTCTTGAACAAAAACTTTTTACCAAAGCCCCCTCTATTGGGTGGGCTATATAGCTATTAATCTATAGTTGACCTGTCATAAAAAGTGACTACTGTAAAAAATACTGCCTCCGTGGGACAGCTGCTTCTTGAAAACAGGAATTATATTTGCTACCTTGTGAAATGACATATTAGATCACATTCTGCTGATATTTTCTCTTTAGCCATATCTTTTTTTTTTCCTCTTCTAAGAGGATAAAATGAATAACATTTGCCTATTTTTTTTGTGGCAAATACTGCCTAAAGATTTTCTAAGCCCTTGGGATTTTTTTGTTATCTGTTTTTTTTCTCATAATCAGAGGAACTTGGAGCAAAGTGATGCTTTTCTTTACACCTCCTTAATGACCACTACATCTCTTTTCTATGTTTATCCTTGTGCAGTGGCTGGAAGAAGGGTTTGGACTGTCTGCAACAGGGACAGTGGAATTCCAACTGGTAACCCCAGATGTCAAAATTTAAATTTTTTCCTACAAGTAGATCCCAGAAGTAGAATACTAGAAAACATAAGGACCCAGGGGAAAAATCTAGATATTCTTTCTGATCAATAAGTTCTTTTCCACTAAAAGATTTTCGATACATTCTTGCTTTAGCAATATGGGTAGGTGGGTGCAAAAATCATACAGCTATTTAAGTCCCTGCATGTGGAATGAAATTTCAGCCATTATGATCCAATTGTAATATTCAAACAAGAACATTAAGTTTCTGTTCCATAATGCATATGCTTTTGATGTAAACTGTTAGTGAATAGAATACTGGCAGCTTTGCATTTTATTAAATAATCCACTCTTTTAGTGCATGGTCACATGATATTTTTAGTATATTTTTATGTATGAACTGTGTTAGAATGCATCATATAACATTATTTGTCTTAATATTGGAAAGCTACATTAAGAAACTCAATGTCTTTTGAAGTTTTTGTTCTGGTCAAGAAGCACAGTTGATTAACGAAATATTGAATTATGAGCGGTTTGTCACTGTTGATTACCATTAAAGGTAATTTTGTCAATCAGTGAGCCTAGCTATCAGTATAAGTCCTCATTATAGTTTATCCATCATCTAATTTCGTTTAATTAATACAAGTAATGCAGATGGATGATTTTGTCTTTGTCTTCACCTAAATATTTTGCATGAGTCATGTATCCAGACACTAACTTCTTTCTTACAGCTTATTACAATTTGTGGTATAAATTCAATTAATTGCAAAATTTTATGGTGCTTTTTCATAATCTTATCTGTTGAGAAGATAGTGAGAATAAAACACTTTATTCTTTCTTCAGCCAAAGAAAGTGAAGGATCCTCTCATTAAGAAAAATAACACGTACACAGCTGCAGCTACGAGCTACACCCCTAATATTGCAAGGGACCCTGGGCTGGCAACTATTGCTAAAAGTGCAACGATTGAGCCCAAAGAAGTTAAGCCAGAAACAAAACCTGCAGAACCCAAGAAAACTTTTAACAGCGTCAGTAAAATTGACCGACTATCAAGAATAGCCTTCCCATTGCTTTTTGGAATCTTTAACTTAGTCTATTGGGCTACTTATTTAAACCGGGAGCCCCAGTTAAAAGCTCCAACTCCACATCAATAACCGCATTTATTCGAATAGTTCTGTTTTGTCTTTTGCTCTGGGAATTGCTTCCTCCTTTCACATACAGTAATTCCCATTTGCTTCATTGCCTCTGTCTTAAAGAAAATAAAGATTTCTTTATTTAACAAAAGGTAAAATATATCTGTATATTTAAAAAACCTCTGTATGAAGGAGAGAACAATATAAGGTATATACTTTGGAAAAGTGATTCTGAAAATGGGAAAGAAAGAGTTGTAGAGTAATAAAAAAAGAGGAAACCATTTGTAGATAGCTTAGTACTGAATGTCCCCAAAAGGTATTGTATATGTACGTGAAAAAGATATTTTTATTCAAAGGATTGTGGGGAGTGAGAAAATATTCTTTATTACGTTCCTGATGCACATACTATACCGTACCATTTATTCAACCACTGTTTATAATCTTTTCGAGGATGTAAATCTTTCCATTTGCTGAATCCCATAAGATATGTTATTTTCCTAATCCCTTTTCTCTTCTATATTCCAAACCACCTGACTTACAATATTAAATGGTCTTTAAATCTACTCACTCTAGGTACAGTTTGTCACTGTATAGCACATAAGATCTAATGGTAACAAATGCTTTAATCTGCTGTCTTACTGCAGTCTTGTTCTAAGCATTAAGTTGTCACTAGACTAGATTTAAAACCAGTTGCACAATCAAGTGCAGATCCCAAGTACCCTCTATCACCTGTGTAATCCAAGCAATTCCTGGATGCTTTTGCAGATAGCTTTTACTCATCACTATGTTTTAGAGAGCTAAAAAAAAAAACAAAACAACAATTTTTGCAAGCTCTAGATATGTTGAATGTATTCTTTTATAAAATGATACATTAAAAAGAAGCTTTAGACTGAGATTTATGTTTAGCAGAGAGACAAAATATAGTATTTAAATAATATATGTAAATATGCAGCATGAGATTGTACATTTTTTTACTTTTTTAAAGTTGTGTTCTTAAAACATTGTGTAGGATTCACCTCTTAGCTCTTAATATGTTGTTAAATGCTCAATAAAACATATTTAGAGCCTGAATTAAAAAAAAAAAAAATCAGTGGTACTGGAAAGCCTAAAAAAAAAAACACGCAGAAAGTGCTTGGAATTAATTCCATTTGTAAAGTGGTTAAGTGTACAGTAGCTTGCAATTTGACAATGTCATCCAATGTATACTATTAGATTAATGACTGGTCTGCTCAGGTCATGCATAAATGCTAAAGTATGGGATTATATTTGGTAGGTAAAAATGGTGAAATATTTGTTAAGACAGAAGTTCATTTGTATATTACTGCTATATTTGCTGATACATAACTGTTACAATAAGTGATGTAATATATGTAGCATTAAATACAAAAAGGTCATACATAAAAGAATGTACAGGAAAATAGATTTTATTGAGTAAACTTACTACATTTCATTTTTACTGTAGCAATATATTTGTAGGAACAATATGTAAGGGCTTTAAATACAAGATGTCCATTTTGCAGGTATTGTGCTCCCTTTAAAAAAATTCTAGTCAGTATTATTACTGCTGATTCTTAGAAATAAAGTTTCAGATAAAGATTTTTCAAAGAGATGGGAAGAATGGTGGATATTTGCAAGCATAAATTAAAAAAAGTAATATATGGTATTGAATTAATTTTAAAACAGTGCTACATGAGCCTCCAGAGAAACAGCTACTGAGAGTCAAATTTCATAGGCAATGTTTTCTAAACTCTTTCTCAATAAATCAAAAAGGTGACATTCTCTATCTACAAAAGGAAATAGTTAATGTTTTAGTTAGAGAAAATTTTTTTAGATAATGCTTCATTGTCTAACATTTAGTCCTGTCTGAACTTGATAAGTTATCTGATTGGAGCTTATTAAAAGGGGATGTTTCATCTTCTGGCATCATGTGTAGATATATGTATAGAAAAAAATAAACTATGGCTCTTTAACTTCTGTGTACTTGTTTATCTTGTTATTTTTGGCGTTAAACTAGTGTGTTCATTTAGGGCATTTTACCTTTCTAGCAATTCATAGCTACCTTTTGGTCTGCATTTTGCACATTAGATGTGAATATTACTTAACTAGTCTGCTTTTTGCTATGCAATGATTGCATTATATCACCTCTTAGTTAGTCTATGCCAATAGTATTATACTGTATAAACTTGATTGCACAGTTTATCAAAGACAAGGTATTCTCTATGTAGCTTTTTTACAATGCTTTGCTAAACCATGTAATAATAGTAAGTCTTCCTTGAAAATAATGATACACTCTTATAGAGGACAGTTTCTGTTTACTCCTGGGATAATTTTAAAAAGATGACATTGAATGTTTATTGCACCTCAGTGCAGTGATGTGGCAATAAAACCTAAATCTAATAGAGGTTGTTTATGGCAGAAGCATGTATTGCTTTACAGAGTTTAGCAAAAGCTCTTTATTTTATGTCAGACTGTAATTCTATTATAATAATAAAGCTAAAAATGTTCAATAATGAAAGTGAATGTTTTACTTTGGTTTTCTTTAGTTACTGCCTTTTATGACACATTGCTTGATAAACTGCTATTCATTCAAAAACTTAGTTTCTGTGGATTTGGTAATGAATGCAGTTTTAGTAGATGTAATTTTCTGTCCAGGGTTTTCCAGGGACAAATATAACAACAGGAATGTTTCCAAAATCTGATTTGACATTCAAAAAAAGATAGTTCAGTCTGTACAATGTGTATCCAGTAAAGCAATTAATTGAATCAGATGAACAATTGTTAAGGTTTAGTACCATAAGAATAATTATGATATAGGGTAGGAATAGAATAAAATGCATTGCCTCCCAGATAAAATGGCAGATAAACCAGAAAGTGAGAGTAAAAATGTGGGTGTTTATGTTATAGATTTTATTGTTTAAATAAGTGTACAGATCTAAGAAAGACTGTTAGAAGAGACTCAGGCTGTATAAAATAATATTATTTCACTTATTTAATGAGTTGTGGGGATAGCATTCAAACAAGCATATGTATAGCTTGAAAATTTTAATTTTCAACTCTTCATTCTTTCCCACACAGAAAAATACAGAGAGAGGAAAAGTCATTCCAGTGCATTCAGCCCTCAAATTTTCTTGGAAAAGTTCCTAGAAAGCAAGGCTCATGCTCTTATGTAGCGGGAGACAACCAGTTGCAGACATACAGTTCTAGAGGATCCAAAGCAGGAAAGGCAGATATAAGTGTATATATGTATATAACAATATTCATAGTGTTCTTAAGCATGAGTCCTACAGAAGGATTCTTCAAAATGGAAGGATAGATTGTGTTAATACGGACTCAGATTCTATTAACTTATTATGCTTTCCTCTGTTTTGAATGAGAATAATGCAGTCTGAATCCCTGTTCCTTGCCTCCTACTACTAACTCCACAGAGATGAATCCCTATGGAAACCCACACAGGATTTTCTGGCGGAATATGGTAAAGAAAGTGATGAGTGACACTGTTTGAACACCTGCCTCCTATGTTCACATGCCAGATGCAGAGCGTACATGGGGATTCTCACATCTCCTTTGTCACTGCTTGGACATTTTCAGAATTTTACTGGAGTAAAATGAGTGAAAATGTCTAGATGCAACAGCATTTGACTCAGAGAAAAATATATAGCACTACTCAGCTTCACAGAGTGGAAGAACAGCCTTGTAGGATGACAGATTCACAGTCACCAGACAGTCCAGCATGACACCCTGACATGGCATTGCTGTGTTTGCTCTGATATTATATCAGTAGGGGAAACTCCTCCATTTTTTCTTGGATCATCCTTAGAAGCTACTGCAGGACTTTCTTAATGACCAAGAACTTTTTTTACACCACCGACTTTCTTAATGACATTCTTTCTCTTGGACTGACTATTGATTTCCTTTTCTCTCTATCTGCTTCTATTTTTCACCAATATGGTAAATAATAGAAGCTTATGAAACACCCTAATGGCTAGAAAATGCTTCAGGGAGCAAATAATAAGAGAACCTCTTTCAGCCTGTGCTTTGTATCTGAAGGACTGTCCAAATAAATTAATGTGACTGGGGAAAGTCAAACTTTTTCTTAGAAGCTGCAAAAATATCAGTCAAACCTTAAAAGATAAAAACTCCAGATCTCCTCAGACTTTCTACAGCAGATCCACAGAAGAAGAAAAAAAATCCTCCTGCTATGCATAAACATGACATAGCTTAAATATGTTTGCAGTCTTACCACATGAATTTTGCAAGTGAAGTGTATTATCAGCTTGTCAAACTGTTGCTGTCATGTTACATCTGATTACAAACTATGTCAAATACAATGAGAGAGGTAAAAGCCTTGAAATGACAAATTTCTATAGGCTCGTTCACTCTGGCTATAGGCCCATCCAAACAGGCAGGATGACTTCACAGCTGCTGATAAACTTATTTAATTAAACTGCTTTAGGGCATTTGAAGATGCTCTGAGTAGATTTTGCACTTACAGCACAGCTGTTACATGCATTTCACCCAAAGACTAGAGACATTTCCCCTCACAAACCTGCAGACAGACAGATCGACCAACAAAGGGCGCTGCTTTTCTGAACGTGCTGTCAAAGGAGGAAAGATGTATTTATTGAACTCTTTCTCCAGTCAAGGACATTTGAATGCAAACAGATATGATGAATTTCTTTCCAAATGTCCTCATACATGAAGTATTTAATCAACCTCAAGTTGTACACACTTAAGGATCTGAACCACGCCTAAGATGCTAAATTTGTTTAGAAGTAGTTTGCTAACGGCTGCCCAGAATGCACTGTCTTTGCTACATGATAGTTTTACATGTATGCATCATCTGCTTTAGTCACCAGGTGACTAAAGTGCCTCATAGGAAAAAAAAATAATTTAGCTGCTATGGGATTAATGTAAATTTCTTTAAAAAACCCCACATACTTAGACCTCTTATTCCATTACTGCCTGTAGCAGCAGAGCCACACTTCTAAACAGGTGGTTTGTAAGCTTCTAGGGTTGCTCTCCATTGTAGTGATATTTATTAATGCAGCAAATTTACTGCAAGGATATGAAAAATTCCAGAAAAAAAAAAAACAGGAGAAAATCTTTTCTGGTCATGTAAAACCAAAAATAAAACCTAGTGAAGCTACAAAGAAAGATCTTTCTCTTAAATTAAATTACTTTTTAATGAAATACCTTAAATACAAAAACAGAAAAGTGGATTTCAGCCAAGAACCTTTTAAATGAATGCACCTTTTGAATAAGAAAAAAAGCCAATAGAGGCCACAGTAAAAATCTCTGCCAATTGTTAGGACCTGCTATAGGGACATATATTTAAGAAAGAAAAATAACATTTTTCAATTCAACATAATCAACTAAATTAAGAAGCCATCTCCTTTTGGATGAAATTGTTAATTTCAATAGTTTCAGGAGGCATTTTAGACAGGGTTTTTGCTTTGCTTTTTCCTGTCTGAGGGGCTATGGCAGTCATGAAGAGGTGAGGGACACAGTTCTCAAAGGCAATGGTGCATATCTCAGGAAATAACAGCGTGGGAGTCTTAGATCAAACATTAGTTTTAATATGGCAATGTGAAATATTTTTGTAACTGCTGTCCCTCAGGTGGGGTTCGTTACCCGGTGTGCAATAAGCCAATCTCACACACAGAGCTGAGATTTTGTTTATTTCATGTCTGCACAGAGATGGGTGCTAGGTGGTAACTCCACAAAGCTAGCACGCCAAAATGCAAAACAAATCCTTATTTGTATCTTAAAAGCAGCTAACTACTGCCCATTCTACAAACAGATTGGTTATTATAATTTTCTTATTACCATTTTGCTTTCTCATTCTCAACCTTAACTATGCATGCTCAGTGAGTAGGGGGATTAATGTGGTGGGGGAGATTTCAGCAGTGGAGGTGTGGTTTTCATATTATAATTAGGACATGATCTTTGAGGAACTTGGCCCAATTTTTACGGTTTGAAAGACACTTCATTTACCTCAGGTTCATGCCCATTGGTTCATGACCATCCATTCCTTTCTTGTTCTAAAAATCAATTTATCAGAATATCATGTTATAACAATTCCCAGGGTGTCTTAATTAATTATTTACATGATTTAGCAGCTTTTCCTTATATGACCATACTACATAACTACACATAATGTTCAGCTAAGCCTCATGGACATGACAAAATAATATGCAGATTAATGTACAACTTTGCGGCCTTGATAGGATTTTGCTTCTTCATTTATGTGAGACAGCTAAATCAAACTTTAAAGAAAGCTGCTACATACAGCTATTCAGCAGACAATACCTGCTGTCAATCAGCCTGCTGATTTCTGCACATTTCTATCTCCCTAGCTTGCCTCACCAGCACTAGATTTGTAAGGAACCGGGTTAATTTAGACCAAGCAAAATGGGGCCTTGGGTCATTAAGGACTTTACCAGCTTGTTTGTGACTACCCTCTCTCCTATCTTGTTTGTGGGACGGTGAAGAAAACATAAAGGAAGTAACTAGAGCAACACATCCCATTTCAACAGTTTAAAAGGACACAGTGTGTATCATGAGAGTAATATATGTACTGATATAATGTTTAGCGGGCTGCAAAGCCAGAATTTTCACATCTGAGTGCACTTCTCTTACACCCATATGTAATCTCCTCCCCCAAAAGATAGGCGGATTCGCAGGGAAGGTGAATCTTTTTGCAGTTCCACATGACACTTCCAGAAGATCCCAGCCATGACTTCACTAGCAGCTTTCTAAGGATGCATAGTTGTGTTCTGGTATTGAGTTACTGAATCTCAATGGTTATGTTCATTTGTAAGTGACTCTAACCTAGGCCTTCTTTTCCAACAAATGTGGCAGGGCTGAAAATGTCCGCTTCCATTAACGGTTTTTGAACAGAAAGATTTTTTTTTCTTGCAATTCCCAAGAAGTATAAAAATTGAGAAAATTAATTTTTGGAACACTGAGACAGAAGAGAAGGATCATTACGGATAATATAGAAAACTGATAAACCAGAAAGTTCACTTTCAGATGTTTATCATAGCTTTAGTCCTGATGATTAAGCATCCATCATCCACCCGCAGACAGCATTGGCCTTGTCCTAGCAAATGAGTTAATAAAACAACAAAAACCCTTCCAAGTGGATATGAGCAGAATTAAACGAGCGCTCGATGCTTTTGAAAACCTCACCTAATATTTCTAGCCATGCATAGAATGACTTTTAAAAGCATACTGGTGATGCTAAAAAATAATTATAACAGGAAGCAAGAAAAAGATTACTAGATTTTGCAGCAAGTTCTGCTAACAAAATTTTCTGAGTTTAGATTTTGCCAGAGCATGAGGCTAAAAATCTTATTCTTGCAGACACATGAAAAGGGCCATAAATACTTAAGTGGTAAGCCACACAAACATGGGTTTCAAGTCTTTGAAAGAGAAAAAGAATTCCTGGTTATATTCACACTGCTGCAAAAGATTTTCTTGACTATATAACAGAGCTTGAAATTTATATTGAGAGTTGTCATAGATCTGCATGGAGCCATTGATCAGACAAATTAGAGACACAAGTTAATTATTATCTTCCTGTATCAGGCCTTAGTAATGGCAGTAGAAATAACAGTTAGAAGTTCAAGTAACTCAATTCTGTGAAGTATTTCTATCACGTTATTCTAGAACTGACATCATTTATCTTTCAATACAATTTTTTTTCCTAAATATCATCCTTGGCTAATTGCAAAGCAAAAGATATAAAAAGCAAGAATATTAATTTTGTTACAGCCTTAGGTTCAAAGGGAATAAGCAAGCTTCAAGAAATATGACCACATACCTAAAGAAAAGCAGTTTTATCTGACTACTGCAAAAAGTAAATGTAAAGAAGTCTATAAATAAACATGATTCATTTATTTATAAATGTCTAGAGATAAGAAATAATAATAATTCTCTGGTGTAGTACAAGCTGACGTATTTATTACTAAACATAGTGTACTTAACCACAAGAGTTGTAAGACAACAGGCTGTTTTACTACTGCCTCTTAATGGGAATTACATGAATAATGAGTCTCGGGAGACACTTACCAGTGATAAAGGTAAACATTGGCTCTACAAAATGTGAGATGAGCTATTATACCTCTGTATTGCAAGCAAGCTACACAGATTATTAGCTGTTATTTTGCTTTATTATATCTAGTATTTAATAGCTGGGAATGTATGTTTAAAAGATAAAAAGACTGATACCGGAAGGTATGGTCAGTGCAAACGGCAAATAATTATCCATTTCTCTTCACATCCAACTGTGGCTGGAGGGTGTGCATCACTAAAGTAAAGAAAACTGGCTTCAAGGTCAGCGCGGTGAAGGATCTTGAACAGAAACTGAATTGTAATGCCTCACGTCCCCAGTCCCAGATCAAAAATATATCTTGTTTCTGTATAGTAACAGAGAAGAACTTGCCTGAGATGCCAGCTCTGCTACTTGAGGCATTACGCAAAGAGTGCCAGCACTTTGCATAGTTAGAATGGACACGCCGTTCTCATCAGCGCACACAGAGAAAAACAAGAACTCAGAGAAACTTTGCCTATACAGCACCAGGAGGAATTGACGGCAAGAAGGCTGTAAAGTCAGAGGTGAAGCAGCTTAACACAGGCTAGGGGAGGTTGGCAAGCAGTGACCATGTACATCTGTATGATGGGGGAGGAGGTGATGCCACAGCTGCCACTTCGTGACTCCTGGTCAGGCCAGGGCTTTGGCAGGAGCCGGTGCCCGTGTGCCCGAGCTGCCCGGGCAATGTTCCCCTGCCTGCTGCACTGCCTGGCTTGCCCTGACCGGTCCTTGTCGTGGCTCAAACAGGTCTCCCTGCAGGAGTGACCTGAGACGGAGCAGGATTGTACCTGCCACAGGTTGCTGGGGAAAATCCTAAGCCTTAGTATGGGGCTGCCTCTGTGGTCCCCTCAGGAGGTACATGGGAGTGCTATCGAACAATAAGGCTGAACAGGGCTGCAGAAGGTTGTCACTGTCCACGCCTTGCTCCAAAGGGGGACCAACGGTCCTGACAGAAATCATCATTCCCTATGACTAAAAAATTCTTATTAAATGTGCGCTGTATTAATTTGATAATTTCCACAGTTAAACAAATGTGTTTCAGAAAGGCCAAGAAACCATTAACATTGGATGTACGCCGAGACCACTTCTCTGTCCAAGAAACTAAACAGACTTCAACAGGTGAAAAAAAGGGCAGAGCAGACCACAACCTGTTGGTAATAGTAACTGCTAACTCATGCTGTCTGGGATTTAGGAAACTGGTCATCTGAACGTAACTTTCTGTCCACTTCTGCACAATCAAAAGAAAAATATTCACCATGGTTACACCACCATAACTCAGGTAATATAATCCAATGGCTTAGCTATGGTTTAACTCTCCAAGGACCTAAACTACTGAGTCTTTTTCTGGGTGAATGTGGATAAGCCACTTTTTCTATAATTGCTGCATTGGTGAAATGGTAATAATGATGCTGATCTGCTTACAAATGCTCCGAATTCATATTTCCTTCTTTAAACAAATGAAGATAAAGAGGAAGAATTATTTTGCGGTTCACTGGGTTTGAAGAAATCAGGCAAGGATCTACCCACTCTGCTCTCCCAGACTTCTTATATGACCTTTAGATTCTGCTGAGAAAAAATGTCACATATCAGCTAGGTATTATTGCTATTAGCTATAACAGCAACTAGAATCTGTGGCGAGTGATTGGGACTTCTCAGCAGTGACTGTTGTACAAAGAGGTAAGAGGCAGATGATTAGAAAAAAGGAAGAAAAGATGGTAATCTCACCACAGTAATGGTTGTGATTATGTATATTAGAAGTCTCAGCAGAGAAATGTGCTACTGATAGCCAAAAGTCTAGCCCATACTAGACAACAGTGTACAAGACTATTGTGGCTAAGGCAGTTTTAAAAGAGAATTTTAAATAAAACAAGAATACATTTTATGGAAACTTTTTTCATCCCAGCACGTTTCTAATTAAAAAAATCTAAGATTTTTGAGATAAATGGTTCTCACGCAGTTTATGAAATTCTTAGCAGAAGTCTAAAATATGTTCAAAACAACTTTGTGTTGTGTATTTACAGGGTAGACACATTCCCTGTCTTTCAAGGGGTTTCTTCATAAAGAAGTAAGTTTCTTAAGTTTGAATAGCCTCTGTGGGGACTGATTCCCAGCTGTAATATATTTCAAAAGAACTGTCTCAACTCTCTGTACTCATGAAGCTGTCACTTCTGACATCCCAGAAATCACCAGCCTGACTTACATTTCTTCTGCCACTCATGCCACTGCTGGCCAGTGCAGTGCAATAGGTCAAGGGGCATAGCTGTAAAGATATGCCAAGATGAGGAAAATCAATTTTGGAGCCCAAAAGGCAAAACTACTGATGCAGAAAATTACTAAACACAACCAGTTGCCTTATGGCACTTGAGTCTTCCAAGGAAGACACTGTGAGGCTGCTATTCAGTAACTATGAAATAAGGTCTTATGGCAAGTCAGAAAGAATAAGGTTGTGGTTTTTTTCCCTAATTACTTTTTGCTGGGGGGAAAAATGGTAGAGCTTATATCTGTATAAAATACATTAAAAATATTTCTATGGCTAACATTACAGAAAGAGCGCAAAATCTGCTGACCCTTAGACAAATCTGGGACTCTGCCAAGAGCACAATGTCCTTGGGGAAAAATAACTATGTCTTAAATATGTATATTTAGAGCTTAATTTGTGGGATAATGAGGGGGATCTCTCAAGCCTGATGGAACAATCCTAAACCTCTAACCAAATTATTAGAATGCTGTTAATAGATATTTTTTTAATGTAGATATATTTATACAGACATACATATGAATTTTCTCCCCAGCTTCAAGTGGTTCTTCTTTCTGCCATAGCTTCAGTATTAATTTGCACTTAAACTTTGTTGTCTAGTCACCTACTAATACAACAGGATTCATGTAGGGGATGCCATATTACGTAATTTCCTGAAAAGTGTGAACAGTCCCACAATTCCTCCTAAACTTTGTGGGAATCAATGGAAAGTTTTGGGTTTGGCACCCACTTCAAACTTACTTTCCTTTCTTCTCAAAGTAGTGAAGTGTATTAGAAGCTCAGGTAAAACATCCCACTACTCAATGGCTGCACCATCTGTTAAGATGGTGAGTTTTGATTTATTAAATTTAGTTTCAGTCTATTTATTAAGTTCTTTTCATAGATTTCAATGGTGAACCAGATCACATAATCTGAAAACTTCCCTTATTTGCCTCACTGTAATTATTAGCATTTTGATAACAAAGTGCAAGATCCTCTAAAAGTAATTTTTCTGATACGATGTTTATTCTTGCCTAGTACATTTAAATATTTTCAGTACCTGAAAACAGCGTGCTTGCATATGACTGCTCAGTGCCACTGAGACACAGGCATGACAACCACTGTCACCAACGTACCTTCCAACCCCATTTCATCCACCCAGCTGGAGTACACCTCTGATTTGCTGTGAATGCATTTGGCTGAGTGAGCTGTGAGCACAGCTGGGGTGAATCAATCTCTACATTTGTGGCCTGAGTTGTAACCACAATTTTAAATGAGCCAGAGAGCATCCTCTGGTTACTGAGTGATGCACATCTCAGTAACCCCCAAAACTTTGTTCCAATTTCCCATGGAGATAAATGGTGAGCTATTCAAATGTGTGAATGGCAATTATGTACCTGACCTGGAAGTCTGATTCTAAATGAATATTTCAACTTGTGATAGATGCAGAGCTCTTCATTCTGCTTTGCTACACTCATCTTTTCTTTCTCCTTTCTCCACAAAGTAACTGTTATTATATGGGCATACTTGGTTTGACAGTCTTGGGGTTTTCTACAAACCTGTTTTTCAAGCTCTGTTTACCTAGACAGAGTCGTCACTTGAACTAGGAAAATTAAAGTGGCCAAATGTGATGACTGGGCACATGATGGCCAGATATCTCTTCCTTAACTGTGATGAACCACTGAAATGTGGGTGCCTAAACAAGTTCGGGTCTTGAACCATGTAGGCTGAAATGTATTTTTGATTTTTCATTCTCAACATATCTTGTTAAAATAATAAATCATGGAAATATATTTCTGTGTGATATTAACAGAACATTTGAGCCAGAATTTCACTGCAGATTCTCTCTATTTTGCTAAACCTTCAATTACCTGCTTTTCTTTCACTCTTGCCTTTGCCAAGACTCGTTAGGGATAGATATAGGGAATGGACTCAGGACAAAAGTGAAATGACAGATTTTTTCATGCCACAAGGGACCATGGGATTAAAAAACACAAAGAGCTTGTGGAAAGATTTAGTGGCTGCAGGCAACCTATGTCAGGATTAGAGAGCAATAGTCCTGGGACAGCAGTGCCCCAGAGCTGTGACTTGTAATAACTGTGTATGGCCTAAATGCCAAAAAAACCCCATTTAGTCATCTCTGATCTAGTCAAAGGAGACAGTAAAACATAGAAAGGAATAACCAAGTAGCTGCTGCCCTCCTGGCCATTCTGAGTACCTTATCATGAACTAACACTGCCTTTGGATTTGACAAAAAATTAGCTTTTAGAGCAAAAGTGTTTTGTTACTCTCTGTAAGATGTTGTGAGACATCACCAAACCGGAACTTTGGCATGAGTACCATGAGTACTCCCCCCCATATTTTTTTTTTTTAATATAGTTTTCCTCCATATGGTAAATTTTACTTGGACTCAAGAAATGGAAGTGAAGGGAGGGGAAGATTGTGGCTTTTGCTTTGATTATACTGGGAAATTACCCCAGGTTTGACAGTTGATAGTCACCCCTGCAAGTATCATTCCTTCTACAAACGTACAGCAAGGGAAGCAGTAATTTGCAAAGATAAGGAGTGGGGAGGGAGATAAGGGTGCTTTCAGTTTCACTGAGTGAAATATCTCAGAAAAACAAAGTTTATCTGTGTCTCATTTGAGATCTAGCAATGGTAACATCCGTCATTGTACAGAAAACAGTAATTGTATACCTCTCATTGATCATGATTTACAATTGTTTGTGTTATTTAAGGTCTTGAAATGGTAAGCTATTTAGTATTATAACAAAGGATAAGACAACAGATATTTCTGACTAGATCTTTTAGACTGTTTTTTTCCTAGTGCACGAAATTAGTTTACCCCTAATGAGTGTTGAACAAATACTGGAATTTACATTTATTAGATCATACTTAATGAGCAGGTACTTTGAACACCAAGCTTCTTGGAGTCCAAGTCTTTATGAGTCAATAATGTACAGTTTGAAAAACCTGAATTAGGAATATCCATGTACCATTGCTCTAGTCTAAACCAAGTACAATTACACCATATATATAAGATATATGACTGAGCTATCACTATAAAAATAGCATCTTAAATACTGAAATATAAAATTTCACTGGCTGTGCTCATAAGGTTTTTTCTGCTGATTTTAAAAGACACAGATGTACTTTATTTTGAGGAATATATTCCTGCTCTAAAAGAATTGTGATCAGAAGTTGTAGCAATTTTATTTCAAAGTGAATAGAGGATATAAGATATTATGAAAAGAAGAGTGGAAGTCTAAATATGATGACTAAAATGTTGATAATATAGTAATATTATTAGTGTGGTATCAAGTGATTTACAAGAAATAAATAGCTGACTGAAAAAAAATCCTGCTCAACTTCCATGAGTTAATAAAACTTATTATAAATGTTAGGTATATTCTGCTAAATAAAACAAATTCTCACATTTGCATTCTGTCTTGTGTTTTATACTGAATGGTATAAAAAGTGTATTATGTACAAAAGACAAAAAGATGATCAGTGAGGCCTGCCAGGGAAAAAAAAGCAGCACAGTATCGGATTTCAGAGATTTGCCTGGAAAGGAAAATACTAAGAAGTGAAAAAAGCCCTATGTGCAAGAAAAGGAAGACTCAAAGAGGCTGCAGCAGAAAGAGGGAACAAACTCCCACCCCCAAATAAAGAAATTTGAGGATGTTCATATACATTCCAGGACTTTACTATTTAGCTGTATTTGTAAGTCTTCATTTTTGATTCATGTTGAGAAACCAAGATCTACGTAGTGATTTCATCTAAGAAGTCAGGCCCCTCTCCAGCTACATCACAACACTTTTGTTATTGTAGTAATTGAGCCAAAATACATATAATTCAAACACATACATATAATTTCAATTTATTTGGAGGAAAGACATATGGACAAACAAAAACATTCCTGTACATTAATCAAGGTAATTGCCACTATCATCTTCTACACGGCCAAAAGATCTGATGAAAAACTGCAGCCCTAATTAGGAAAAACAGTTCGAACCATCCAACTTTAGACCTGCATACAGAGTTGGAAATTATGTGGGTTATAGCTGTGGCCTTTTTGCACCTCAGCATTGAGCAGAGATTTGAATAATTTGATACAGTTTGCAGGTTGTGAGTATGATGCTGAGTCATGTGTGAAAAAAGTGCATGCTGAAATCAGGCTGGGATACAAGTAAAAGGTTTTTAGTGAAGTAACATTTTCAACTGTAGAGAAATAGAGGATTTCAGGGAGATTCAGTGGCCCTATTCATAACTTGGGCGGCAGTTTTTAGGCAAAAATCTATCATCATAATCTTATGAGGTGATTAAAGACAAAACCTCAATTAATGAGGATTGTTATAATATGATTTGAAGTGGATTATAGTATCATTTTACTTCCTGGGCTTAGATGATGGAGATAGCAGATGAGTGCAGATACAAATAAGATCCTTTTATTTAGCAGTAAAAGGAAAACCTACAAGCCAAAACTGGGAAGCTAAAACCAAAAAGCAAGCGAGAAAATTACTTACATGAGGTCTAGGCTTATGTTGCTGCATACTGACCAGGGTAGGGATTTGGGAGCTACTGCTGAAAATTTACAATTTCACTCCAATGCACTGCTGTCATGAAGGAGGAAAACGAAAATCAGAATCAAAGCTCCAAAGAGACAGAAATGGAATATAAATAAGAAAAAGAATTGATGGTGTTGTCTATTTTATTCTCACCTACAGCAGGTGAGATGTAAATACAGAAATGCTGTTCATCTCTGAATGAGAAAATTGAGACAAGGAATGAGCAGAGGTTACCCAGCAGTGACTGAGTAGCGTAACTAAATACATCACATTACTTAATACTAATCAGAATTAATTTTTAAAATACAGGAAGTTAAAAAATGAAAAAGTGTGATAGAAAAGGAAAGATTAAAATGTGTGGCAAGAACAAGGAAATATGTGCAGTAGTTCAGACAACTAAACATAAAATATGTTACCTGTTTCATTATGAAGCAGTAATCAAGCAAGTTAACTGGACCAATTAATACTATGTGGCAAATTCAAATTAATTGGCCTACTGGGATATTTTCTGTAAAAGTAGAATTATTGTTTATCAGGAAAGCCACATTCCTAATCTGAAGCAAAGGAAATTAATCTGCTTCATCACCAAATCCTGCTGACATGCAAAGTGTAAACCTCCGAGGACTGCTTCTTGTTCATTTCTCAGACTGCTGAGAAGCATACGCACAAACCAGTCTGGGAGCCCTCATTGTGTGTCATCTTGATCGATGACCAGTTAATTCCAGTTAAAAGAGATACTTGTAAATGCTTATTTAGATAGAAAAGCTTATTTGCTCTGCCTTGGGTGAAGCATGAGTTTCAGTCGGCACAACAGATAGTCCAGAGCCCCAGACAATACTGTGGCTTAGTTGAAACGGGCACTATACCAACCTGAAACTATACAAATCATGGGGAGGTCTTCGGGAAACTACCATTAGCAAAGCAAGAGAAAGAAAGGTTGAAAAGAGAATCAGACACACAGATAAGGGCAGAGCAGATCAATATCAGAAAGAGAAGCAAATCTTCCGAGTCTTGCCCGGAGTCTCCTCTATACGATGCTGTATCTCCATCATACTTGGAATATAAAATGTATATCTTAGGGTTCTCCTTTTTTGCTTTTCTCACTGTCCCAGTCATTGCTTTTTTCCTTGTCCTTTCAGACACTGGAAGATGACTAGACAACAGACTGGAGGCTCACTTTCCAGCTTTGCTGGAACAATCATCCAAATATTTGAAAGGGATTGCATATAACTTCTCTATAAAATTAATCTCCCCCCCTCAACAGACCCTTGCCACTCTGAAATACAAAATAAGTCTCTCCTGAATCCCCATAATAATGAAAGTGCTATAGCCCTTGTTATAAATAGATTTAAGTGATCTCAGCTCACTTGTTGCATCACTCTACCAGATAACCTTGCTATCACAAAGGGATTATCATAAATGGCCTGGAAAACTATGTTAACCCACAATGACTCCAGCGTTATTATAGAGCAAGACACCTTAAAGTAGTTATTTCTATTCTTAACACTTATTCGTAAAAGGAAAATCTGTACTTGGGGGAGTTCCTTTTTCTACTTTTCTTTCTCCAGATCTTATTTAACTTACAGAACAGGCACACTCCTAAGAAACAACAGATACTCTCTAAAAAACTTTTTTTCTAATTTCCTAATCTTCTTTCCTAATTTTGACTTTAAGAGACCAGAAGTCAAGGTTAGTTCTAAGGCATTTTCTTCAACATATAACAGAACCCATGTTCTTTGCACAGCCACACTCCAATTAGTTTGTGATTGACAGCTGTCAGACTGGTTCATAATCAGGATACCCTATAACAGATATTTAAAGAGACTTAAGAAGAAAAAAGCCATAGAAACTGAATTTTGGTAAGTAATCAGGCTACAGTGAGTTCATTGAGACTTTTTTGGTTTTGCACATGCTGCTTTATTGATTTCTAACACAGGCATGCAAAGAAGTAGTTAGCTTTTCCGTGCCAGAGACATCTAGTGAAATTTATAGATAAATGACATCATCCAGGAATGAAAAATCAAATTAGTTCACCCAACAGAATTACATCCTTCAGAAGGAATCTGTGAAATAACTTAAAATATTGAACACAGCATGTGCAAAGAAAGCAAATATATGTAAATATGTAAAAGACATATGTGTAGTATAATTTTACAAACAATAGAAAGGGATCTTAATACTGGAAATGAACATTTCTAAAAGTGTGTCTTGCTCTGCCAGACTTCCAACAATGTAGTATTTTATTTCTTCATTCAAACAAAAGGCAGTTAGCAGGAACTGCCACCTATTCTTCCTGAATGCCTTGTAATTCATCACTGACATTATTCGTTCTTCCTCCCTTTATTATTGTTTCTATCATAACCAGAGCCCATACTACATTGTGCAACGTACTGTACAAACATAGCCTGAAGAAATGGTGTAGTCTTACTGAGTTTTCAAGCCAAAATTCAAAACTAGTGCCAGCTGTCTTGACACAAAAAAACCACTATACATTTAACGATCAGTGTAGCTGGAAATGACCAAATGCATTTTCACACCTTCTCTAATTCCCTGCCTGCAACAACTGTTCACTAGAACACACACTAGTGTTTAAATTGCTATATTTTAGAAATTCTGTGCTCTGAATTTGGCCACCAACGACTAGTCTACAAGAACCAGTTCAGTCCTCATAGGAAACAGAAAAGCTCTCATGGAGTAACAATTACAGTTAACATCATCACATTCTGGATTGAGAACAATAGTCCTAACTATCGCTTTCTTTGCTTAAAAATTACCTCTGTGTTAGCCCCCCCTTTTCCATGTGTTCTCATGTGGAGACAAAGAAAAATCTAAGTATTCTGGAAGGTGACAACTAGACACAGTTTGGGAATTACTTTGTCTTACTGTGCTGATTTCACTGTGCTCCTAATTGTGGCATCAATAGTCATAATTAAAATGTCACCAAGAAACTAAAAATGTTGCTACTCAGCAACACAAATAAAGCTCTGTTTATTCAACCAGGAGAAGGATTTTTGACACAAAGTACCCTTCTCACACATATTTAATGAGCTCATTTTCTAGGGAGGATTAAACGATAGGATGTTTGGGTGGAACTTAATTATTCTTAGTGAGATAAAGTAACAAATTAAGGTAGACTGTGTGAATTAGTAAATAAGTAATCTATTTTTCTATATAATTAAGACCTAACTTAAAGCACCAAGAAAGATGAGTTGTGTTATCAAGAGACTGCAAGCTACATTTTCCCCAGCATTCCTGAGTTCCAGCATGTTAGTTTATAATCCAGAAGTTAAGGACATTTAAGAAAGAGGAGAAGATACAGCTAGAAAATGAGTGGGTACAAAATGCTATAAGTTTTCATGATAAATATTTACATATGAAGCAGATTTTCTATTCAGATTTCAGAAGCGTTTGAGCTGAAGAGGTCCAACTATTTTCAGAATCACAAGAAGACAAAATGATAGTCTTTTATATCTGTTCCATTGTTTATGTTAGGGTTTTTTTTGAAGATAAAGAGGTAAGTATAAATTCATTTTATCTATATAATCACAGAAAGATAGTTAATACAAATTGCATAATTTTCAAAGACACTAGTAATACTCCAATATCATTATGCATGATCATTCAGTATCCCATAACAAGGCTAGAAGCCATAGGCACAAATTCTGAGATTTTCTAAGGTTTTCTTGCTGAGATTTTTAAGTCTGAATTTTCATAAAAAGTTTCAGATCAATGAAAGCTCTTATTTTAGCTAGATCACCCACATTCAGCTTGCTTTTAAGTTGCATTTCTATGCTGGAATACATAAACCATAGCACCATGGGACAAACACCAAACCATGTTAATGAAAATTGGGAATTTTTCAGTTCAGTTTCATTTAAACTGAAACAGGCCCATAGTTTAAAGCCTACTCCATAACACCATTAGTAGTTATACACTTGGAGCTATTGAGCAATGCTCCAGCCATACCATGGTTCATTCAGGACTTAAAGCAAACAGGAAAGACATCAGTATCCAAAGCAGCTACCATTTTGCTCCTGCCAGGGAGCTGGAGGGACTGTGCAGAGCAGGCACGCCTCTAGCCAGTCAATAACACAAGTTCATATCCTCGTAAAAGTCACTTTGTGCTACTGCGTTAGCATTTACATTTGTAATCAAGCTATTAGCTGTCATTTCTGAAAACAATTACATAAATAATGATTGATTATGTAAATTAGAACATCTCATAATTTACATACGCTCTCTAAATATATCACAGGTTTCAGTCTACCCATGGCAGAAAGGTGGGGAAGGTCATACTGTTCCCAGTGCCTCATACCATTAGAATTTGAGGAGCTGCAATACTGCCCCCCACCCCCCACCCCTTTAATACCCAACAATAACCATTGCAGAAAGGACGTACCTACTGCCTTTTGACATTCAAGACGACTGTAATTTTACTCCAAGTATTTTCTTTAATTCTCATTTTTTTAACTTCAGATTCTTTCCCTTCTGGTATTTTTCTCAATAAACTATGTTGCTGACAACTAATCAACCAACTGGGTGCAACAATGAACCTAGTGACACACAAATGGTCAAAGAACATTAGCTATAAATGGTACAAAGACAGAAGATATGTTTAACTTTCACCTTTTCCACTGAAGCCTCAATACCTAAATGACCACAACACCTAGATGATGCTTCTCTCTGATTCTGTCATACCTTGTCTCTAATGCTTCTCTGGGTTTAATCAACCTTGTTTGTTTTGGTCCCTACAAGTGGATGTAATGCCCTGAAAACAATTACTCAAGTTGCTGGTCTGCTTGATTCTTTCAGGAGATGGCACAAAACTGGATGTCAGACATGTCATGTCTGTATTAGACAAACTGCTGGGCAATCAGTCAACAGCACAGTGGCAGAGAGGGAGGCAAATGATTGACTCCAACCTGGTTTCACATTGCTACCTTCCTTCCCACAGGCAAACATAAATCACCCTCACATGTCATTAGTTATTTAGCTTAAATCAATTAGCATATTCTAGTCATATTTGGCTGTATCCAATTGCAACCATATTTTTATATAAATTTATTATTCCTTTTCTGCAAGACAAAAACATTTATCTTATGGTGAGCTACAGCTCCCCTACCACAAAATTTCATTTCAACAACTGTTATTTTACAGTTGTCTGCTGCTTCTTTGCCCTAAAGCTTCAATACTCTTTTCTCAGAGTTAACTGCAGCCACTCAAAAAAAAGCCTGATGTTTATACCCATAGACCTTGTTTTGTTACTAAGGCTGCATGCTTGCCAACATCAATGACAAATGAAGAGGTAGAGTACAATCTAGTCACCACAGGGAAGATACATTAAGAGACTATATTGTTCTTTGGTTACCATGTTACCCTATTCAGTTCATAATCTACCATAACCCTTAAGTCACCACTCCTCAGAGATAGTACCCCACTCTTCCAGAATGGGTATCTAAACCAACCATAATAAAATGCTTGTTGCTCTTTTGTAACCTTTATTTAAAGAATTCAGATAATTCTGTATGGGTGAACTTTCCTATCCTTTCTTTACTACCTTCTTTTTTTGGCTCATATGCAAACCCTGCCAGGTAATTATTTTATATTCTTTTAATGGACCACAGAAAAGCATAAGTCTGTAAGGAATTGCTGTGGGAATTCATTAGGAACACATCCTTTCCATGATCTATATTTTATTTCCTACCTTTGCTTTGGAATTATTAGTTTGTAATTTTCTATAATAACTTTCAAGTGTCCCATCTTGATTTTCTACTGCAACAACTTGCAATTAAAAAGACAGTATGCTACCAAGCTAAATACCTTATACAAGCCGAGACAGATATTGAAGTTCTGTGTGCGAATTTATTTACACTTTCTGTAACTCTTCAGAAAATTGTATTAAACCCTTTATCAATTTGAAAGTCTTATTTTTGTTCTGAGGAAAATCTCCTTAAACTGGAATATATTCTGAAAATTTTTTCCTTTGAAGTGTGCTCTGTGCTTTTGATGGGTATATCTTTCTGGACATCATAGATTATTTTGCTCTTTTGATGGGGGAAAACAAACAAACAATCCAACTGATTTTAATTAGGAACTCCCCCAAACAGTTACAATATGCCATCTCATTTCAGAGAGAATCTTTGTCTGCAAGACCTAGACTGCAGGTCTAGGTTTTTCCTATGGTGTATTTTATCTTGTATATACTGTGTATTGTTATTCTTTCCTTAAACTAAAGAACTTTTTCATAAAAAGCAAAGCTGCACATTACTAGGTGCATAATGATGACCTGCTTGCATTACAGAATTGCTTAGCAGGTAACTAGTGTCTTACCCTCCAGAGAAGTCAACCAGCAGATGTAAGTTGCAATGCAGTTATTTAGATTGTATATGTCTATGAAAACTGTACCTATACTGTCCCTGACTGTACCTATAGTAAGGAGTTAATATAAACAAAATACCATCTTGAGCATAGAAAAGCAAAATAAGCAAATATCAAAGACAGAGGGAATAACGACAATTGATTAACCGTGGTCCTTTTATTAACACAAAATACTCTAACTGAATATTGGGCAGAGTTATAGAATCAAACAGATATGTCATTATACAGTCAGTGACCTAAAACTGATTAATTTGATTTCTCTGGCATTTTCAGTGTATGTATGGGGGCATCTATTGACTTAGTATAGAAATCATAATTCAGCAATTATTCCTTAGGCTGATCATGTGTTCAAATCTTTTTTTTGAGATTCACGACCAGGGTTGCTGCAAAATATGCTAAATTCATAAGTTGCATTTTCTGTCTTTATAATATAATGACAACCTTTTTGTCTTACTGGAACTAGGCGATGCAGGTTCTAGGGTAAGATAAAATACATTAGCCCTGTGATATGAAAAGAGGTTGTTTACCTGACAGATTTGCAAACATATCAACTCATTTTCAATTTCCTTGGATGTTTGATTGCAAACATGTCATTCAGCATCACATTTGCCTTGTCTTTTTTCCCCTCACTATTATAATACACAAATAAATTAATATCCAACAAATTAAACAAAAGCAGTTTATATTCTTCTCATACACAACTTATTTTCAACCGTTGTCATTCCTGCCTACCTTTTGCATTTTAACTTGGTGCTATAATTTTGAAAAAAATCGCTACTTTGGTTTACAAGAAAACATAAGATGCAAAAGTTTCTGGTCAAAATAAATCAAATGATTTAAACAGGATTGGGGAAAAAAAAAAACTGCTCAGACTACTGTAATAGTTAGTGAGGAAAAGGATTCCAGTGTATTGCATAGCTAGAAAGACAAGAAATTGGAGAATTAGCAATGCAGTAAAGTGACTATTTTTTGTAGACATTGAGTCTGATTTATAGTTCAGTTTCACTCTAGACAATCATTCACACCACTACAAGACGAATGCAAAGTTATTGTAAAAGACTATCAAAACTAATAGCACTTTATGTTTACTTGGACCTGGTAAAAAGATTACAGAAGGCACCCAACAAGAACAAACCAGAGCATGTGCCTTCTCTGCAGTCAACTTCTGAACAGTGTAACTCATTTAAAACATAATTTTCCTTGTAGAAAAGAATTGGAATTTTTAGCTCTTGTCTCTCATTAGAAGATTCACACAAGATAGATACTCAGGTAATTTGGTCAGTGAGGCTAAAGAGGTCTTTACACAAATAGGTAAGGAACTTTCCAAACCAAAATTATTATGGCAAGATTATCCTGAATCTGTCAATATCATTAATAAAATATCATTTGGAATAAATCTGTTATTAACCCAATAGATGATGTGTGCAATTTGAATTGCAATGTAAAAAAAAAGATTCTAAACTCTTTTCTTTTTTCCCCTCTTCAGTCATGATTTTATTTAATTTGAGACAGCAAGATCTGCACAGGAAATGGCTTTAATTCCTCCCAGTATTACCATAATTCAAAGGGGTAAAGAACATCTAGTCACCCATCCTGCCAAACAACTGCGGTGAAAATCATTAGAAAGGCTCCAGGTTGGAAACCTGTTATGAGACTCGATAACATCAGCAGAAGGAACCTGTCTGCGAGGTTGAGAGCAGCCGCCTTGCAGGAGCACAGAAGGCTGTGGCAAAACTTGCAGCAGCAGCTGGGCACAGACCTGGGGAGAGCCTGGGGGGCCAGGGGGCCAAAGAGCTTCAATTCCTGCTGCCCTTGTGCAGGTCCAAACTTCCTCCTCCTGCTTATTCCCAGCAATTCCATACACTCCTGCATATTTAACTTGGATTTCCCATGCTTATTTAAAACAAAACTGAGGTAAAACACTAGGCAATTCGATGTGGCTGAAACAGAAGGGGAAAAAATAAAATAAAAAAGGACTGAAAGAAGAATATTTCCTTGGAGAAAAGATTAACTGCTGTAGTAAGAAATGCTTCAGGAAAAGCCGATATGGAAGAACTCATGGAAAGTTGGGGAAGGTAATATGAGAATCTGTTTGCTTGTAGCATTTTTTTAAAGTTTTGGTGAATTTGGGCTTCTTTGTACCTGTATAATCTTGAATATGACAGTCTTTTCACAGATTGTAGCTCAGATTTCATGAAGAATGCATTTAGCAAAAAAAGCAATTAATAATGATACAGCCCTAACTCACATTAGTCAGAGGTAACAGTAGTAGGGTCTCAAAATACATTTATGGTTCCATTAAAAAAGAAACAGAACTTAAACTAGGATAATGAATGGTGCAACAGTGTCAGTGCCATGATAACACTTTTTTGAAAGTTATAGAACTTCCCTCAGACAAAACTAAATGGAGAGATTTGAAAATCTAGGGGTCATTGAAAAAACACTCATTTTCCTTCCCAAAACAATTGTAGGATGCCTGGCTATGAGGTTTTTCTGAATTTCTTCTCTTTCTAAAATTTGTTGCATCAACTTTTAAAGAACACAATCTTTTCAGAACAAGTTGCATCACAAGTGGTCATAAGAACTACTTACAAAGGTTTTGCTCCATTGGAAAAGGGGATACAGATGAGCGAAAGGAGATGTTTCAATCCAATTCATTAATAATCTGTCACCATCTATTCTGCTCAAGCCTAAACAGTGTCACCATGCACCTCTTTTTATTTTGAACTTGTCACTTAGGGCAACTAAACAGATTATTGATCTCTTCATCAAGCATCTCAGTCTCAAATTTGATTAATTGCTTGTGTTTCTTTCTGGGAGTGAGAATATCCCTGAACTGCAGTGACGGAGGAGAGGAAGCTGCGAGAGGCTCCTTCCAAACTCATGAGTGTTCACCTGAATGCCTGGGCAGGCCCTCAGAGGGTCTGAACACCATGCTTTGGCACATTTGCATTTGTACCTCATTTGAAACATAAGCGACTATTAAAGCTCAATGTCGACTCAAGGTCATAAAAATAGTTAAGCTCTGAGAATCCTTACAAATTTCAAAAGAAAGTACAACTGAGGCAGAACTTCCCATATCTCATTAATCACTCACTGAATTAAAACTAGGGTGATGAAAAAGCTTTCACCAAAACAAGGTTTTGCTCAGGAAAAAAAAAAAAAAAAAATCAGAAAACATGCATAGAATTTTGTTGTTGTTGCTGCTGCTGGTTTTAGAAAAGTTCTAGCTAATATACACAGGAATTTTCAGTAAGACTTTTGTCCAACAAAAGTAATTATTAACCCTTTGGATGACTTACAAGACCAGAACCCATAAGGAAAAACGAGAAATTCAACCTGATGGAAGAGGACACAAAACACCAGCCTCCTCTTGGGAACCACTGGATCTTTGTAAAAAGGTGAGGATTTGGAATTGTCATCAAGGAATATCCTTAGTTTCCCTTTTCCTATAATAGAAAGACCGCCTCTTTGGGAGATGCTCTTAGATATTCTTTCTGGTCTTTTTCCTTTTTTACCTGTTTTTGGTTTATTCTAGCCAGTTTATTTTCTCTGGGGAAGGAATTTATTTCCTTCCACATTTACTTAGCTGCATGTCATGAAACAAAGTTATCACTGATAAGTGAATCAAAATTAATGCAGTGCTTCAGTTTGCCCTTCACTAAGGCTTGTGTGCCCAGGAACCAAGACCGTACCCACTGAACATTAAGTGGCTCAAAAGATTCACAAAACCATGGCAGGCTCAGAAGTGGAAGACTAAAAGGTCTGAGGCTGAGGGGGTGGACATCACAGTGACCAAAAGGAAGAAATCTTGACCAATATGTGAAACCTGTATGGGTATCAAATAGCTACACAGGAAACACATTGAAGAAAAATAAAGAACTGTAATACCTCTATTAGCTTGGCCATATTTTTATGAGGACAGCACTGTAGGCCTAAATATATCTGTTGTCTTTTTTATTGCTTGGATCCCAAAGAAATATTACATATTATTTCAGTACTTCTGTCTTTGGTGAGGAGGGGAAATCAGAATTCAGAAAAATTAATTCAGTGGATTTGGAAAAGGTTGAGACATATTCAAGGCTATCTCTTGTGATCTTTCCCTGACTAAAAGCCCTCAAATACGTAATTGATGCTCATAATTCCACAAGTTTAATGTGTAATTTTTCTATTTATAATCTGAAGTAGAATACATTAAACAAAGCTGAGCAATCAGTGATGCTTTTCAAACTGCTGTTATTCTCTGCTGATACTGGGTCTGCTCCTTGCAATCCTGATGCAGGGGAAATTCTATTGACTTGACAACCTTTCTCAACCTTATCTCTTGAGTTAATATAGCTGAACTCTGATTTTTCCAAAGAAAGGGACTTTTTGGAACTATGATTTACTGTCAGCTCTATTCAGGATGGAGGGACCTCATTGTGTCCCATTTCCAGCTTGCTCAAGTACATCAGCTTGCAAAGGTCATGTCAAACTTCACAATTACTATCCCCACACTCTCCTCTGATGAGAAGAGGGGGAGAGGAGAGAGTTAACACATGGTGGGGACAGATGAACTGGAAAACACAGCGGGAAACAGTCTGTGAGAAGTTTACGCAAGAACTTTCAAAAAGGAGTACAGTACATCTTATAAATGGGAAGTTTACTTGTGCAGATATCCTTAAGGAGAACTTACCTAACATTTTGATGTATAACGGTTCTAAATTTGGCAACTATTTCCTGTGCAAAGAATTTTCTGAATTAAAAACCTTTCCAAATACCAGGGATCTCTGAAAGAACAAGACAAAACTCTCACTGGTTTCCTGATTTTAGGTGTTAATATTGTTCCCCATTCCCACCCCCATTGTGAAAGGGTGATTTTGGGGTATGAAAGAAGGGAGGAAAAAAAGTCTTTTACAAATGTATTTGCCAATGGTTAATAAGTTACTTGAGTAGGTGATCCTGTTAAATTTGAACTCCCTCTCAGAAGTAGAGGAAAACCCTTTAAGATATGTCTGTGGATTTTGCTACTTCTACCGTTCTCCAACCAGATGTGGCCTTTTCCAAAATAGATCATTTTCTTTTTAGCACTGATTTTATCTTGTGATACTACAGATAGAGCAGAAAGCAGCTCATTGTTCATTAATCCTAGTTCACTCTGCCACATTCCTTAAACAGCTATATTTACTATATAGAGAGATATATGTACTAGAGAAGAGATCCACCGTTTCAGCATAGCAATACTAAGACATTCAGCAGCTTATAAAAATCACCAGCAAAATGCCTTTTCAGTTTTAGTAATTTGGAAGAAACATAGCTAGTTCATCATTTGACAACTCGACATTATGAAAAGACCAAACTAACCAAGACCCCAAGCCATGTTGGTTTCATTTCTAATATTTAAACTATTACTTAAATAATTCAGTTTCTTTAGGAAAAAATATTACTTAGTACTTTTACTCCCCCACAAGAATCAAGGTGGGCTTTCCCTTACTCTCTGAATTTCATAGACTTTTTTCAACTAGAAAATTCAAAAAGTGGAGAAAATTGTGATTCTACTGAAGTGAGCTACATATTATCACTGACTTTGGGAGGATTTCGTGCTTCAAAGATGATTACATGCATATGTAATGTTATTCCTGAATTGCCTGTATCTCTGTAGGAATAGGAAGGAAGTATAAACAGGTAGACTGATCTTCACATTTCTCAGATGGTCCTTCTTCAAAGATTCTTATCTTTGAATTTTTAACTTTGAAGTGTTTAGATTCAATGGAACAAATATGATTATTCTCTGGGAGACTTTAACCATCTTAAGATTTTTTTCAGAAGTGTTCTGCGTATAAGCAGTAAACTAATTATATGCAATTAGAACACAGCAGAAGACTCAGAAAAAGAGAAGCTGATAGAAAGCTACAAAATCATACCAGAAAGAAAGCATAACTATTTTTAAATACAGAGTTCCATCTTTCAGTCTTGATTTCTTAAACCCTGCATCGTATAAAACAATTAGATAATTTAATGTTGGTAAACGAATGCAAATGACTATACATGTATATTTTAAATTAACTTACAACTTTGTGTTTGCTTTTCATTAATATTCTAGCAAATAGCCTAATATGAGAAAAATTGCAGAAGTTGCAACGCCAATATGAACGTTACAGAATATTAATAAAAAAGTGGTCATGAAAGCAGTCATATATATGAACATCTGTTAAAAAAAATTCTTTGTATTTTCCCTATCCAAAGAGAAGCACATCTGTATCTAAGTATTTAGGGTAGATCAGTTAGATTAGAAAATATCTAGAGCTCAAATGACTTCGGCATGTTTATGGCTTTTTTTAGAAATCCACTATTCCTTTTTATATTTTAAAAAAAAATTTACCACAAATTTATCTGAGCCCAACTGAGGTACTAGTAATGTGTGAGAGACCTAAATGACCTAGTAAGTGGCCAGTAGTGAGATCTTGAAAATCATGTAAGTGTATTAATCCACAAGCCAAATTCCAGCCATTTGCTTAAGCCCCAAAGCCTCATGATGTTTGCTGTGCGAATACACATATTGTCTGCCCCCCTCAAACACATTATAAAATACTTTAACAACATTCACATAAGAGAAAAATATCCCATTTGTGCAGTTTCACTGATTTCTAAGAAGCTAAACTCATTTACCCACTCAAGTCTCTAATCCACCACTGCATATCAAATAATGACAGGACTGGTAAAAGAAAGGAAAAAATGGCATGGTAACATTCATTAGTTAGGTTCAACATGGCTGTTTTCAACATTGCATTTCCAACTAATACTGTCCTTTAAAGTTCCTACAACATATATAATTATAGAAACACAATTTTTCTATTACCATTAAGGAAGAACCTTGGGAAACAAAACAAAGACCCTGCTGTTGGCAGAGAATGTCTCTGCCGCTCTTCACTCCTCGATGCAAAGGCTGGTATTGAAAAATGAAAACAGTAGCCTGGGGGCTGGGAACATCATCTGTCTTCATTAACCACCATCTCCAGTGCTATGGACTCAGAGATAGCCTGAGGGGAAACAAAGTGCCACAGAAAAATCTCTTCCAAATAAATCACATTTTTAAAGAATCAAGTCAAGCATTCAAACAAATGGCAGCCAGCTGCTAGTGTTAAAAAAAGAAATCCAGCCTTTACTTTATATGTGCACTTTTCAAAGCTTTTCAGCTTGTAATGGGAAATTATTGCCATTTGGAAGGAAAAAGCAACCAACAATAACAACCCTACTTGGCACCATTATACATTATGTCACAAATCAGTTTGTTTCTGATCAGAGTTTCTGATCAGGTATATAGTTTACTATAGTTTAGTATTCTCATACTGGAGCAGTCAAAAAATTCTAGACATAATCATAGGTGTGTGTGATTAAAGGATCTTAGCACTGCACAGTTTAGTGGCTGCTTTCTGTTTACATTCCTAGTGAATTTAAATGATGATGTTTGGTTAGCAAATTATTCCTCTTAAAGATCCTTCATATTTTAATTGTAGGAAAGCTAAATGAATGAACACTGCTAGATGATTTCAGAGTGCAATGGGACATCATAACCTTCAAGTTTGACTTTATGTAAAATGTAAGCAAGAGGGCCTTACTGAGGTATTTTTGCCTCAAGTATATACTTTGTTTAGAAACACTGATTTTTTTCTTCATAATCTTCAGGTATTGATTTCTGATTAAAAAAAAGCCCAGAAACTGTAAGATATGGAAAACCACCTTGTCGTCCCGAGTTAGGTTCTCTTGAGGTTAACTATCTACCCTATTAAAGTGATTTGCATCCTAGGTTTATGCAGTTATATTTTCCACATATTATAGTTCTGGTGGATTAGTCCCCTAGTATTCAAATTTTTCATACATATGCTTAATGTTTCTACCATGAATATTTCCATCTACCTTTTATTTTCAGAAGTGACTCATAGCTTTCCTAACTCCTTTTAATTCTCTCATGAAAAAAAAATAGATCAATTGAATTTTTTAGTGTATAAAAAAAAGAAAACCCCGCAAAAGTTCTAATAAAATGTGTTGAACAAGATTTAACAGAAGAATATATACTGAAAAAATGTTTCAGGAGGCACTTTGTTGCACATCTGTTTCCATAAAAAATAACCACCACCATTGTTTCTCTTAGATTATTTTTTTTCCCATTCTGTTTGGTAAAAACCCTTTTCTAGCTGGTATAAATCTTGGTACAGTGACTGTATTTTTGGCAGCTCAATATTAACTGTCTAACCCCATTCAGCTGCCAAATCAAATGCCAAACACTTCTGCCTACTCACGTTGCCAAGTATACCTTTAGGATTCCTTTAGATCAGTTCACTGATCTTTCAGCTTCCAGCTCCAAGTGATTGTTCCAGCTCCAAGTGATTGCGCTGTTTCCTCACTTTGAGGAAGTCACAGTAAAGACCAGCAAGGGATCTGAGCTGGAGCCCCACCGTTTAGAGAAAGGTGTTGGCATGTTACTCATGATGAAAAATCGTTATTCTTAGAACATGTTCTTCTCTGACATCCACCAGAAACATGACTTGTCTCTGATAACAAACAGCTGTCATCTCATAGACTGAGAAGAGAGTGAGCTGTGCTGGGAAAAAAAAAGTGACTAATCCTTATTTTGTGGGTTTTAGCTGATGTGATAGTCACCTCCGTATGACTGTGTTTCAGTGCTCTGCCCAGACACACCACCTGCTCCCACGCCCCGCGCGTGGCTGTGGGAACGGTTGCTTACTAGCTTAAACACTGCAGAATTGTCCCTCAACATTTTCTAGTCTTCCAAAAAACTCCACTGTACTGCAATTGGGCTAGTAATTATCACCATCTTCAGACATTCAATAAAGACACACCACCCTTGATGTACTCCTAATTTGTCAGCTCAAAGTATTTGAAAGATTAAAAACCAGCAGTTGGTTTTGCTGAATGCAGTTTTGAACTTAATTTTTAAAATAAGACTGGCTAACCTCCCTTAGCTTAATGAAATGGAAGCAGGATCTGACAAAAATACAGAATTTGGCACGAAGAGGAAGGTTTTACTTTGTAAAAAAATCATACTTTCTGACATTATGACAAACTGCCAAAGAACAGATGAGCTTCTAAAATACCAGTCTGTTTGGATCATATTCCCCAAAGCCCCCAGATTAAACCAGGAATCTTATGGTGTGGAACTCCAGAAGTAGCTATTGCTATAGTTTGCCAAAGACTTTTCTGAGACATACTTCTCTGCATGTATGCCTGGTTCTTTAGTAAGCCTGTTATTTCTAAAACTAAGGAAGCTGGTCTGAGAAAGGGTAAATTAATATAATCTAACCATAGCTGCATTTCAGAAACAGAAATATCTGCTAAATCATCTATGAGCTACTAACTGGCATCAGAAACAGGTTTGCCCTGGCCAGTGGCACTGCATAGAGCTGTTGGGAATGCCCAAGAACAGAATCAAGACAAACGACTTATTTCAAAATGACATTTCATATTTTAATCTAAGGTTCAGTTGTACTTAATGTAAAATCTTGCTTTGTAGTTTATAGTTTTTCTTCCTACTTAGATATTTTTTAAAATTTCTTCCCAACATCTAAACAAACAATAAAACAGAATTTTGTATAACTAGCCCCAAGCTTTGTGCATGGTGCTAAGGAGCCTGCATCTTGCATTACTTTAGCTATACTTGTTCTTCAATCACAAATTCCTGCTGCATTTATGAAAAACTGGCATCTCTGTTCCCAGCCAAGTTGTAGGATGGGTGCGGGACTGGCTTTTTGTCAGCTAACTCCCTGATGTTTGTTTGAGCTCTTAACACTTAGAAAAAAGGCTCAACAAGCAAAAAAGCCCACAGTGTGCCACGGAAAGAATGGAGCAGACATGTGACCTGTCTTTAGAGGGTTATAATTTCCCTGGCGACCCAAGAGGAGACTGACAGAACTCGCTTTAATCAATTAGCCACCAACTTAGCAGTCTGAGTGTGAGTCTGAAGAAGACATTCTTAAAAGATATAATGGATGAGTGTATGCAAAAAGGTATGCCTTATATGTATTATGTCTCACTCCAAGTTCTCTGTTTCTGAAAGTTTTATTCAGTACTCTGATGAAACTCAATTTTGAAGCCTACACACCTTTTTGGTCATTCCAAGTTGCTCACTGCAAAAGATAAAGTCTAGGGACTCCCACTCAGAGCTCTGACAAAATTGAGTCTTAGCACAGACACTTTATCACTAAAACATGTCAATCTTGTCAAATTTGGCATGGATGAGACTTTGTGCTGTGGGATAACAGAGATATATGTATAGAAATGTGAATACAAGGCATGCTCATGAAAGCACACCACAAACATTTAGAGAATAAATCAACTCCTAAAAACTAAGGCAGACTAGAATGATGTGCTACTTGCTAGACCAACACACAATCAAAGAGTTCCAGCTTTAGACTGTCTAAATAAGTGGAAGCAAAGGGTAGTGTGTGAATAGATGAACAGAAAACTGAATGATCTGGACAGGTCTCAGTAGATCAAGTGAAAAGTGAGAATTCAGTGCATGGTGCCTTTATCCCCATTCACTGCTCTTTAACCTAGGTTGCCTTTTACACTATGGACAAAAAACCATCAATAAAACCAAGTCTGACAGGCTGACTCAAGCAACAAGTTCAGCAGCTTTCCAGCATGCTTTCAGTTCTCTATTTCTGGCACTACGTGCTATGGACAGAAACAAAAATATTCAGCTGACAGTTATGTCAAAAATTTCTGTCCTGTACATCCTTTAAAGGGGAGTGGGGTGCGAGGGAGAGTCATCTGCAAAAGTGACAAAAGTAGAACAAAAATGACATGAAATAAAAATGCAGGTATAATCACAACAGGAATACCTGGTAAACTGCAGACTTGTGAAAAGAGCTGCTGACACAGACTTGGAACCTTTTAAAAGGTTCACTGCTTTTGTCAAGATAATGGCACAATTATTTTAAGTAAAAGTGTTTCTATAGATATGAAACTTGCAGTTTCGTTAATCAGCTTATATTTTTAGGAGAATCAATCAGATAATTTGATCGTTGTTCATATGTCTAAAACATAGTGTATTGCACTGTTCTTTATGAACTAAGCTCACCTCATCTCATTCTTGCAGACATTTCTACTAAACTAAATGAGGAAGAAGAGAAGTTCGGTAGAAATCACACTGCACAAAACACTCTTTTGGCAAAAGGTTCTGTCCAAAATACTCAGAGTCAAAGTTTGTAGCTTTATTTCTACCACATTGAAAACTGAAACAATGGCCAGCTTGATTCAGGCCACTATTTATAAAATGATGCAGCAGTGACATTTAGACCTTAAATGCTGTTTATTGTCATGCAGGAAGTGATTATACAGCAAATACCTTGTCTTGACACTGCTTGTGGGAATTGGAAAATTTTGCTTGTCTCAGCTCCTTTCCAGTTGAATTCTGTTCTTTATAGAAGAGAAAAGCCTAAAGCCAGTCTCCCTGCAGTCAGGATGCTAGTTGAGGAAAGACATCATTACCTACAAGGTACACTGAAAAGGATAATATTTTATTTACAGAATGTCAGCTGTTGCTGGAACAGTCATCAACAGCCATGTTTTCTCATGATTGTGCAGTTCTAAATGCAAAGTCTGGAGTGACATTTGTGGAAAATAAAACAGTTTTTCCCCAAACTATGCTGCAAGGTTCTAAGAATCAGTTGTACAAGTGCTTTGAAAATGGCGAAAAATAATTGATGCTTGGTGAAAAGGACAAAGACAGACTATCAAGTCAAAAGGGCAGAGTAGGAAAAGGTCCCTTGCCCAAATGTAGAACAGAATAGCACAAAGGAAACTGTCCTAATAAGAAATTATAAAAAAATACCCCTTACTTTTCATGCTGCTTAGTAGAAGATACAAAGATTGTTGTAGGATGAACTGGCAAGTACATGGTAATTATTGATGGAAGTTTGCAATTAGTAGGTCCCACTCTATATGATTAGTTTTGACATGAAAGCAAGTCATCTACTGCTTCATTCTAGAATTGAAGTGACCCATTTCAGTACTAGAATTGGACAAGTTAATTGTAGCAAATACTAGTTTAATTCATTTTTCTAAATTAATTTAATGTATTAATTAATTGAACTTTCATCTAAGCTATACAAATTTACTCATTTTAAATTACTTTGTGAATGGTTTATGTACCATAATTACACTGAATAAAAGGTAAATGTTTAAGTTCATCTTCTAGACACCTTGGACATATTGACTTTGTAAACAAAATGACACAATTGTAATTCTATTGAAAGTGGCCTTCTCCTAAAATGACTAGAGAGGAAGCTTATGTGCCTTTCAAATTGAGATGATTAAAATTAAACAAATGAATTCTACTGTAAGTCACTCCCTCCCTGAACGGAGATTGAAGAAATGGAGAGCCTTTCTCTTTGGGAGATCTAGCAAGTTGTAAGGCCTAAAACTTGGTATGAATAAACATTAAGTAAATGCATATTAGTTGTACCACGCCCTTGTTCAATGCTAGAAAAATTATACTTCATGACTATCCTTTATTGCATTTGTGACTCAGACCTTGAAGAATGTATTATCGCTATTTCTCAAAGACCCAAAGCTGTGGTTGCTGAAAAGCCATGTGCTGTTGGCATGGTGTAATCTGCCTAGTCTAGATTTAGTCCTTCCTTCACCTTGTCCTCTGATATATTTATTTAAATATTAGACCATTAGAGAGCCAACCAGACCCTCATACACTGCTGTAGATCAGTCAGTTTTCTGTACTTCAAAGAAAAGTGAAAATAGAATTGGGCCTACTGTGTCTTAGCTGAAAATCACCAGCTGTCTTCAAACTCTGATGTTAGCAACATATGCCATTTTTATTTATCACAGCCACCCTTCTGGAATATGCAAGAATGAAACATATATATACATTTTGGCCAGGGAGTTAAAAACACCCATGGAAAAAGTTAGTGAGCAGATTTGGCTTCTGTTAAATCTGCTTTTTACCTTGCACTGCTCTCACTATGCAAATTAGATAGTGATTATTTAAATAATGACATACATCACAGGATTCCAAAAGGGGTGGAGAATCTCAATATAAAGCCATACACACTTGTTTTGACAGCCTTCAGCACAGAGACATCAGGTATGAGCAGCTTTGTGATGATGTCCATCTGTTAAAGTAGCCCCTCAGAGATTATCACAGCTGGATGTGAAACAGCAGTCCCCAGGGAGCTCTTATTTACACCTGTGATTGAAGTGCCCAGCAGTAACATTGTGATAGAAAACTGCTTTTGCCATAACTGCCATCTGTTTCTTTGCCAAGTGTAGTTCTGCTGATTCAAATGGCCCCTAAAACTTACCATACTTCTTTTGTGCAAGATATTAAAGTCTTTAGTCACAGCTTGTAGAAATCACTTAATGACAATTCATTAGATTACAATAACTATTTATTTTGACAAGCTGTTTCAAGGTGACTTTGCTCTATATTAAAAAGAAAGAAAACAAAGAAACAGAATAAAAGTCTAGCAGCCTCTCCCTATCAACCTGCTACAGGCTGCTGTACTCAGCCAGCCCATTCTTCTATTGGTGACATCTCGAATTAAAACACGTTCATCTGTTTGTCGAGAACATTTTGTCAGCTTAGATTAAGATTCTGTTTTGTCATCCTTACCCAGACCAGTGAGTAGAGGCATGCATTCAGCTGAAGAAGTGAAATAGGACTGGGATCTATAGGACTGAAATCTATAAGACTTTATTATAAGCCAAATATTGAATTTAGCCCAGCCATCTTTTCACTGTGTAAATGCACACTGCATACAGAGTTGACTTTGCAAGAAGAGTAGCTTTGCACTTAAGTTACTGCATGATAATGTAGTCAGAAAGAGGATGCATTTGTGATCAGCTTACTACGTCCCTCAGTCTTTCCACCGAGACACCCACTCAAAGGAAAATTGCACCAGCTTTTGCACACACCTGAAGAGCATTAGAACAGGCATCCAAGTATGGATTTCACTCTGTAAAATCATTTGCAGAAGAAATTCATACTTTTCTCTGAAACATTCCAAACAAAGTTCTTTCAGATAAATATGTACTAAAGCCTTTCAGTAGCATGATGAGACCATTCAAATTAGCAAACAGAGTAACAAATGCAGGGAAATTTCCCCATATCCCCTTTCCAACTTTTTTCTTTTTTTTTTTTTTCCTTTTCTCTCTTTCTGTTAGCTCCATTAGGAGGAGCTCTTGCAGTATTTGGCCTAGATGGGATTCCGGTTTATCTAGTAACATTCAAACTAATCATTACCAGTAGAAAGGGAACTACTCAGCTTTAAAAGTCAGAGCGAATACATTTCAAGAAGTGTGACTTCAACGATACAGCTTTGATTAATATTACCTGCAGACAATAGTTTGACCAGTAAAACCAAAAACCCACTATAACAAATAGGACTGCTAATATTTTTGTGTTTCAGGGCATATGCACACCTTTAGAAACTCCCACAACATACCAACCTTAAAGAAACATCATATATATATATGCTGGGAACATAGAAAAATACTAAATCATGAAATATAGGCAGAGTCACTCATGAGCCATACCCTTTGTGCAATCACAGTGAAAATATATCTTCACAAAAAAGTAATGACACATCCCGGCATTGCAACAAATACTATGTTACTGCATGGTCCAGTTTCTGGTATGTTTGCTAACTCTATCATATTCCTCGATGGCATTGAATTGGCAAAGTTTAATGGACAAGAATATAAAGGTGGTTCTGAGAGATGAAATGGAATTCATCCAACTCTTACCAAACAAAGCACAGGAACATATGTGGAAAGACTCATTCCTGCACACACTAACCATAGCACATGGGATCACTACACGCTGGATGTAGTGATGAGACAACATTCAGTACCAGAACAGATGATTTCAGTACTACTGACTTCAGTAGACTTAAATTATTAAGTAATGGGTATTGCTACCCAGCATATCATCTACTTATTTGACTGACACAAAATCTGACACTTCATGAAGAAGGAAAAAACCCCAAAATATTAAGCTTCTGAGCACCTATTGCAAGTTGCTTCAGATGCATAACTGTGTGTAAATCAAAGGACAAAAGCTGCAAGCCTAAGTTCCTTTAATAGTCAATTGAGATATGTAAATGTCAAAGCACATACTTTAGTGCTATAAAATTACTTAGGTTACCTAAGGAAGGAAATGTGAAGCTCCTCTTGAGTCCAAACTACAGAAGTGACTTAAAGATAAATTTGATTTAATGTTTTAAAAATAATTTTCATAAATATTTCAGCTTTGGCAGTGGTTATGTTCAATGACATACTTATCTCCATGCTGGTTCTTTTTATGTAAACTCCACTTGACGGCCATGCACCATTAGCTTTTTCAGTAAAATAATATTTACTGTACTGTTTGGAGAAAAATAGGATACAGCATATCATAAACCTGTCCAGTCTGATGAAAATGTCTAATAAGGTGCCATTTCAGCTAGTGCTTGAGTTTTCAAAGTTTCTCATTTGAAGAAGCTTACATTTTAAGTTTGTCAGAATAAGGACCAAGAGTAAGGAAGAATAACGTGAAAAAACATTTTTCAGTGCTGGAAGCTGTTATATAAATTTAACTTCCCGAGATGACTTTTTTTTCTTTTTTTTTTTTTTTTTTTTTTTTAAAAAGCTGATACTGTATCCAAGTCTGTAGAAAATTTTCAAGGCAATAGATAGTTTAATTTCAGTCTCAGGATCAGGGTTCTCTTTCCACATCATAAATACTGAAACATAGACCTGAGCTAGATTAGCAGAATGCTGAATAAAAGGGGAAAATTGCAGGTGAAATTTGATTTAGCAGTTCAGTAGCCTTAATGTGTGTACTTTCCATAACTAATATCTGATTCATTCATGCAACCTAACTTCTTTTTCCCTCTAATGCTAGAGGAAAAATTTCTAATATTATTCTTACTTTTCCCTATACCCAAAGGTATAATTTGATAAAGAAAGGATTGACAACTTATGAATGGACAAATACCTAGTAGTTACATGGTCTAGACATTTACTTCTTAGAAATTATTGGTTTACATATTGTGCAATACCACCTTGAGACACAGAAATCCTTCTTGGTGTGCAATGCAGCAAGGTCTACTGTCTGTTATTCTTGCCGACACCCCTTCCACACGACCTCAAATGATGCCTCACACTGTTCCTGAGAAATATCTACAGGCTAAGATGGAGAAGGAAAAATTAGATTAAGTATCTCTCAGCACTTTTCACCCTCTTCAGCTCCTGCCATCTGTTGTATTTTATAAACCTCCACAGATTTCACAAATTTAAATGATTTAATCCAAAAAGAAATGTGATGGAGGGCAAAATTTGTGTCTACAACTTGTCCCAATCTCTGATTACGTTGTTCTTTTTTTTCTGATAGATGTATGGGTACATGGTAAATAAGTTGTGGGTTTCTTCTTTTTAATATATATACTTTTTAAAAATAGATTTAAAACACATTTCTTCATCTTCTACAGATTAAAGAGGAAGTGACATTTACAGCAAGGAAATGCTAAAAACAAAGTCTGCAATACTGAAGGTCTAATTTCAAAGGCAAGAATGTTCATATTTTGTCTGAAATATCTATAAACAATCCTGCAGAATACATATGAAAAGTTTTAACAACAATAAAACTAAATTCTTTTTAAAGGGCCTCAGTTATTAGGCTAGCAAGGACAAGTAAAGAATAAGTTAAATTTTAACATAAGTTTTTGTTGTCTAGTATATATAAATAACAACGTTAAATACTTTCAGATGTCCCATTCATTTTAAAAGCTCCAAATACATTGGCTAGACATAAATTATTCATGTAATTAAATAATGTGAACATCATTTCTTGCATGACAAGTTATGAAGAATGGGAATTGCCTCGGTGCTATTTTTCTCCTTGACTCAGTACTATTCCTTTGAAAATCCAGGGTAATTTTACACTTGATATTATTTTTCAGAGCCACCATTTTCATTAATTAAATAAATGTTTCACAAAGACAAGTCTATTGAGAGATTGTATCTTGTGAGACAAGTTAAAAGAATAGCCCAGTCATTTCTGTAGTCAGGGCTCTTCTCTAATTAGGTTTATATACAGTATATGTAGTGCCATTGCCAAACATCAAGTACCAAGGAAGTAAAAGGTCCAGTCATAGGAACATTAGAATAATTATGATGTTTTGATTTATCAAAAACCCTCCAAAATGAAGAGGACAGTGATACACTGCTGCTTCCTGACAATCAAAAGCTTTTGACAGAGAATGATAAAGTATAGTATCCTAAGAAACTCCACAGAGGCTTAGAATAAAACAGTTTAGCAACTTACTGGAAATATTAGGACAATTCAATGACTGTCTCAAAGAATAAAGGTGAAGACAATTACAGATGATCTTTTAAAACTTAATTCAAAATAAGTTTACATAACAATGCTTCATATTTCATAGGTTCTGATTCTGAAATGCTTGAAGACAAACTAACAGTGGGACAATATTACCCTGCAAGTTCATCAGTAGTCATAGCATTTTAGGAAACGACCCTTGTATTCTTGTTAACCATTTTGTGAAGTAAACTATTTAGCCATGACATGTTCCTCTACCATAGTTTTCATACCTCAGAGTAGATTTGGTAAAATTTAAAAATGAACATTTGACAGATTAATCCATCTCCAGGTGTGAAAGAATTTGAAAAATCATGCAAATACGAAAATCTAGAATTATAGAATTTTAAAGGGGAAGGTACCTTTAAAGGTCATCTAGTCCAACCCCCCTGCCATGGGCAGGGACATCTCCAACTAGATCAGGTTGCTCAGAGCCCCGTCCAACCTGACTTTGAATGTTTCCAGGGACGGGACATCTACCACCTCTCTGGGCCACCTGTGCCAGTGTTTCACCACCTTCATGGTAAAAAATGTCTTCCTTATATCTAGTCTGAATCTACCCTCTTTTAGTTTAAAACCATTCCCCCTTGTCCTGTTGCAACAGGCCCTGCTAAAAAGTTTGTCCCCATCTCTCTTACAGGCCCCCTTCAAGTACTGAAAGGCTGCAATAAGGTCTCCCCGAAGCCTTCTCTTCTCCAGGCTGAACAACCCCAACTCTCTCAGCCTTTCTTCATAGGAGAGGTGTTCCATCCCCCTGATCATTTTTGTGGCTCTCCTCTGGACCCGCTCCAACAGGTCCATGTCATTCCTGTGCTGAGGACCCCAGAGCTGGACACAGCACTGCAGGTGGGGTCTCACCAGAGCAGAGGGGCAGAATCACCTCCCTCGACCTGCTGGCCATGCTGCTGGTGATGCAGCCCAGGATACAGTTGGCCGCCTGGGCTGCGAGCGCACATTGTGGGCTCATGTCCAGCTTTTCGTCCACCAGTACCCCCATGTACTTCTGGGCGGGGCTGCTCTCAATCCCTTCATCCCCCAGCCTGTATTGATACAGGGGGTTGCCCCGACCCAGGTGCAGGACCCTGTACTTGGCCTTGTTGAACCTCCTGAGGTTCACATGGGCCCACTTCTTGAGCTTGTCCAGGTCCCTCTGTATGGCATCCCGTCCCTTTAGGCAGAGGTGTGAGATCCCCAAAGTGGTCTGCCTGAAGAAGTAATTTTGCAAATAAGACCACACCCAACAAAATACCAGGAAGGTGGCAGTAGAAAGAAAGGTGTCAGTGTTTTGTATTCAAATTATGATATTTATTGCTGAAAGATTCCCCTCCAAAGACAATGATGGCCATACAATAGAGCATTTGTTCGTTTGAACATGTAGATTAGAGGCTGACATCGCAGTGCAGGATGTGATGACTGATCTCTTGGTTCTGACTGACAGATTATAGAAAAGGTGACTGTAAAGTGAAAATGGAGACAAGTAGCTTGTATTTGGTGAAACAGGGAAGAAAAAGCAGATCAAGAAAGGTACAAGGTAACGAAAGCAATTTGTGAGGCAAATGACTTTTTATGGTGGTGTTCTGGATAACTCGACTAAGTCTTTTAGGCCAAAGAAAAAAAAGATTACAGCAACTAGATGCTAGAGGAAAAGAGTGGAGAAGACTCTTACTGATTGCACACATAAAAAAACCCTATCTTACATGTCTTTATTGATAATAATCATCGTGATAACCTAGATACGAAGGCCTTGATACAAGTCTGAGCAAAAAAGTGATGCAGAGGAGACAAATGAAAGAGCTGTAGTCTTTGAGAAAGGAGATAGCAAAGGGAAAACATGAATGGTTTTGCCTAAAGAGGAGATGGATTCATCTGTGAGGACAAGTCAGAAAAACATGTCATGATTTTACATTGAGCAGGTGGAATCATGTCACACTGTCATTCTAGAGGTGGGTTGAAACGTTTGTGCTTGCAAATAAGAACCTCCAGAAATATGGCATGAAGGTAGAAAAATAAAATAGCAAAAGTTTAGGGAAATATGAAAAAGATGCTAAGAAAATGACTGACAGCAGATTAAAAGTCAAGAGAAGATGACAGTGATAAATAGCATGATAAATTTTTATTACAATGAAACATACAAGAAAATTAAATGTTTTGCTCTGTCACATTCCTATGCTAATCTACTAGGATGCTTACTTATGGTGACTATAAGAGAAGTTGTTTCCTACCAACTGGCTTAATTTTTTCACACTCTAATTATTACTTAATGACACGAATTCCAAGCCAGATCACCTAATTTCTGCAAAAATCTAATCAAAGGCTTTGACTTGAAGTTCTTTTGTGATATCAAACATTTTACGCTGTTGTTCTTTAGTAAATAGCGATGTAAAATGTATCATCAGTCCCTGTGTGTACACTGGCAGTATCAGAATTTATTCTGGTAGACGTATTTATGAGCTACTTACATCTACACAGGATGAGCAGACTTGCTCATGATAAACACACAGAAACCTTCAAACTAATTATTTTGAAACATTTCATTAATCCTAAACGTTTATAATAAATAACTGATTATTCTATTGAGTGTTTGTCTTCAAGTGCAAGAGAAGGGACATTGCCCAAGCGACATTCATTGCAAATGAAATGGTAAGGGCTTGCAGGCTTTCAAGAAAAAACCCAGATCTGTTCACCCAAATGGATATTCACAGAGGGTATTAACATATACTCATATTTTGTGACTTCACATTCCTGAAAAAAACAGCAAAACCATCCCATATGACTACCTTAACATTTGGTAAAAAGGCTTCTAGAATATTGTTAATGCTGTAGGTCCAAAATATCCCAGATAAAGTTTCCTCCATTAATTCAGTGGGAGACTCCAGAAGGCCAAACGGACTTTAGTAGAAATAGATGATTAGTCAAATTAAATGAGTACTGAAGAACTGAGTTTCATGAGTTTGAACACCTGATCCTTTGAAAAATATTTTGACATCCTAAGAGTTCTTTTTTTTTTTTGCTATAAAAAACGTGTTGGTAAATTCAATTGCCAGGTTAAGTTAAAATAAAAGAGAAAACAATAATACTCCGAGAAAAGTTTATGAACAATTGAATCCCATTCTAGCAAAAAACTGGAAAGGCTTAGATACAAATATTTAAAACCATACAAAAACTTGAAATCTCTTAGAAGTCCCATTTGTTATAATCTTAGAGCTAGCCTATTTGAATTAGATTTCAAAATGCTGAACTTGTCCTTGAAAATGAATGTAGACTTCTTCAGACATTGAGATGTTTTTGTAAAAACAATGTTAACTGTTCTAGTGGCTAGACATAATCCTTTATAAGTCTAAAGGAGATGAATGGGATCAGATTGGATTCAGCTGATGAGTTGCTTCTTCAATGGTCACTATGATCCCTAGACACGAGTGATAGATCAGTATGAATTCTCTGACTCTGGCTATATTACTGTGTATTTCCCTCATCCTAAACTTGACCCTAGTGGCAACACGTAAAGTTCTAGAAAGTGTAATTCCATGATATTGGTCAGCTTACACATACACTAGATTTAAAACAGTATGACAGAAAATGGGTTGGTCTCTTATAAAAATCTTACTGCAGAGTCCAGTAATGACTATATGCATCCAGAGAAAAAAAGTAGAGTTATGGCACAGCCACGGGCAGAAAGTAGTCAAAAAGGAAAATAGGCACAGCTCTACACATTTTGAAGACAATCATGATTAAAACATATATGGGATCCAAGTTTTCAATATTTATTGTTTCCAAACCTACATATAAGGAAATCATTTACAAATTTCAAAAATTATTATCTATTCATTAAAAGGTAAGTTTTCCAAGTTTTCTATTGTTTTTTTCCCAGATTCTCTTTAAAAGGATGGTCAGATTGTGCTGTACAGCAAATTGTTTTTAGTTTTCCAATTATTAAAGTTATCATAGAGAAGATATCATGTACGTTTCAACAATTATTTAAAAACAGAAGTGAATCTAAAGGAGTTATTAGAAAGAAACCAATTTAATTACGTGAATGCATAAAAAGGCCTAATATTTAATCAAATATTCCTAAAACTGTTTATAATTGGAATATTCCTGTTCTAATTGTTTTCAACTGTCATTCCAATGGATACATTATTAAATTTTGAAGTTTCTTCCTTCTACCTGGCACAGAGCACTTGGCAAGCCACTTGGATACACCATTTCCTTCACATCGAATCTATTTAATTATTGTAGCGTTGCTGGGTAATGATGCTGTTGTACGACCTTATAACAATTTTAATGATTTAAATTTTCTTTTTCATGAGGCCTCAGAAAACCCTGGTAAGATGGATACTATCACGTCCACTTTACAGATGACTAAACTAAAACAGTAGTAGTTCACTGTTTTATTAAACCTAACCAATGAGTTTAAGTTGGAGCTAAACCTGAACTCGGTGATCTTAATCCCACACCTCCATTGCCAACCACTCTTCCAGGAAATACATAACAGTAATGCAGCTCAACATTTCTTGTAGTGCTGTTTCATAAGTTTGAATTCAATCACATACGTTTCCTTCAAACATCCTACTTTAGAGCTTGTTGCAATGAAAAGATTAGATCATTAAACATATCTTGGTAAGATCCCTACTCTCAATTAAGTCATACTTGAAAGCAAGTGCAAAAATAGGAATGGGAGCAGAAAGGGTGTTGATTTAAATGGAAGTTTCACCCGTGGTGTTTACATCAAGAATGACAGCAAAATTACTGAGTGACTTCAACGTTCATACATTTGGATAACTTCAGGGTAGTCAGTATAACAGAAACAGCGCTTGTGCTAGACAGTTTGTATACAGACATGAGAGTTCAAGTGATTCCCAAATCAACAGCAATTTGTTCTGTAATAAATTTTTTTTTCTTTTATGTAGAAGAAAAAGGATTTATGATATAATACATTTTGCGAATGTCTGGAAAGGTTGATAAAATTACAAATCACTATTCTTATGATCAGATCATAATATATTTCAAACAAACCACGGTAAATCAATCACCTATTAAACTCAGAAGTAAAATTTCCCTTATTTTTTATTAAATTGTGCTGCTAAATCCTTGAAGTAATACCAGAAGTCTAATTTGCATTGGTTTGCATTATATTTTTCCATTTCCCATCTCTTTAGCACATATGTTTGGCCATTCTGTTTTCAAACCATCAGCTACAGAATTCTCCAAGATTATTTTTCTTTTTAAGCATTGTTTGATTTACTATATTAATGCTAAAACTTGGCTATTTTACTTTTTTAAGATTTATAATCATAAGCTTAAAGAGAAAATTAATTGAAAAGAATTACAGAGGAAGTTGTTATCCATTGTTACCCTTGGATATTCCTTGCTGAGGAAAGGATTTGGTATAAAAAAGTATCCTGAAGTATTGAGAACTGCTTACCCTATTCCCTGATCAAAAAAGGCTGTCTAATCTTCTTGCCTCAAGCTTATCTGCACTATTGTAAAACCACGTGGATGTACAGGGTGTAGGTGTCGAGGGTTTGGCAGCAGGGGTGCCCTCTGTGAGAAGGGGCCAGGTCCGCCCCATGCTGAGCACGGCTGGTTCCAGCCACTGCCGCCCGGCTCCAGCAGAACCCTGTGGGACACCCCCGGGCCCATCAGCAGAGCTCCAGGGGCACTCCAGGTGCCAGAGCAGTGGCAGGAAGTGGTGGGCAGTGTTTTAATTTTTTTGTCTTTCTCACTACCTAAATCTATTTTAATTGGCAAAAATTAATTTTCCCCAAGTTGAGTCTGCTTTGCTGTGGTAGTAACAGGTAAGCAGTCTCTCTGTCTTTATCTTGACCTACGACCTTTTCCATCCTATTTCACCCCCCCGTCCAGTTGATAAGGGGGAGCGAGTGAGCAGTTGGGTAGACACACAGCTGCTGGCCAAAGTCAACCCACCACAGCAAGTCAGACTTTCTACTGCTTGATTGCACATAAGGGTTGTGGCTAGACACCCTAGCGTGGTCACATGATGTGTTATCCAGTCATTGCATCATTTTTATTTGGTCTTTTTTAACTCTGCCAGTGAGTGTAAACTACTGGTCACAATGAGGAATGCTTTAACAATTACTACAAGTTTAACAAACAATAAGGAGTGAGACTTTCTAGGAGGTCTAAATAAATCCACTTGCTTCCTTTGGATCAAAGGAGTAGCCTTCGTTTGGCCCTCATTTCACAAGAACAAGGAACACTAAGTGTTCAGATATACTTCGAGTGCCTCCATATGAACTCTGACGAGCAAGAGAAGTCATGGTAGATTAAAGACAGTAGAGAAAACTAAAAAAGATTAGAGACATTTGAAAGAGAGTATTTGGAGAAATTTTTCAGGCATCTTCAGTAGATGAAACAAAGCTGCTTTAGCTTTCATATCAGATTAGGTTTTGCCATAAAAAATACATAAGAAGTAAACCAAGATAACAAGCACAGAATTACCTCTGAAAATATGTAATGAAGTTACTTCATTTTTAAAATGTGAAAATGCACTTATGACTTCTATTAATTTAATCAGCTTTTTTTTCCTGTAATAGTAGCTTCAAGGAAATAATTTTGCCATAATTTAACATTGATCATAGAGTTTTACTTTTCAAAACAGCAGGTATTAACTACTTTCTACATAAGACCTATTTTTAAGAGCTACAGTCAAACTTCTCATGTAACATAGAACTGATTGGTTTCAGCCATCTCTATAAGTTTTTTCAACTAACACCTGAACTATAAAGTCCATATATCTGCTGAATGAATGTGCTATCAGGCTTTTTAACACGCAAATCTACTGCTATGATAATGACCACTTCTTCTGTTCAACAGGCTGGCTACTGCTCAAGTAAGTAGCCCTGGGTAGTCTCAGATCTACAGAAAAGTGTTACTTGCTCACACTGTTCTAGTTTCTCAAAATAACAGTTTAAAAAGCTACCAATACCATACTTTGCAAAGTAACGCCAAAGAAATGGTAATTCTGCTGCTATTTTGGGGGGAGATATGCTACTAGTGAACCTTCTTTCATCAAGAAGTCACAGTAAACTAGGCAATTATCTTTAGAAAGAAAACTAAAGACAGATTTTTGAGAAACTAGTGAAGATTAATACATCACTTTCTAAATAAGCCCGTCCAGATCAGAAGTATTAGCTGCACTCTGTAAGAAGGGAGAGAATAGAGCTGTATGCTACCTAAAGAATAATAAAATATAAGTAAAACATGTCAACAAAAACCTTTTTACTGTAGGCTCCTATAGTTTTTCCATTACACTACTACTAACAAATATCATAGAATGACAACTGAAATTTGAACCCTTGTTTCTTTTTAACAGCCTCTAGCCAAGCTCTCCAAATCCCCGCATTGCATTCACAGCACTTACCTCTCTCCTCTAGCAACTAAACCCAGATGTCCATTTAGTAAGCAATTTGTTCTGGTACCAGTCTTTTATAGACTTTGATGGTTTACCAAAGTGTCCGCACCTGAGCACGCTCTCTCTTTCAGTGGGGATACAGTCAACCAATTGCAGACATATCTTCTGATTAGGGATTACTGCTTAGAAGACAGCCTCTGCATTTCTCACAAGTATTTCTATAAACCAGAACTCTACAGAAATTAGTTCCATTGCAAATGACCAGAGGCGGAATTTCAAAGGTATTTAGGAGTGTGAACATAGATATATATTTAGTGCACTTTCCAAAGCACTCTCCCCCACCTGCTGCATCGTGAATTAAGTTATCAGCAAAATCAAGGACTGATGTGTAGCTAACTGCAAACAAGTGATATTAATGAAACGTCCTTTTCAAGACTTTAGAAGCAAAAAGATCTCATATTTATTTTATATTGACCTTATAATTCAACAAGAAGGAGCAGATACTCCATGATCTGAGCAAATTGAATTCATGTGACATTGAAAGGAAAGCAGTAGTTACAGTATAAGTGAAAAGGTGTCAATTTCTCTACTTTTCCTTTTGGTGAATTCTATTCCTCATCTCCATGTTTTGAATCTGAATATCCCTATCCCTTCTAATGATAGTTTGTCTAAGGAGCTTTCCTTATTTTTTGTCTTCTTTAATCAAATCTACGTGCTAGAGGTTAAAAAGAATTTCAGTTGGTGAAATTCAAGATAGCCTTAAATGTAGAAAAAAGAACTCTATTGATTTTACCATAGTTCTCTTTGTTTATAGCACTTCAGCATTTGGCTCGCAGTAATTTTTCAAGGTAAAATGCACATGGAGAAAGGCCATATTATCCACCGCCAAACTCAAAATCTCTGTCATCTCTGTTTTAAGAGAGAATAAGATGAGATGGCAGCTATTAGTTTTGTCAGCATCAGCAGCCTCATGGCACATGGCTGGAAACTCCCAGAGCTAATCTAAAAAGTTAAACTTTTTGCTGGTGAGAGAACATAAGGAGCAATCTGAGGACAGATTTCATTCTGGTATTGAGTGAATACCACCACTGATGTTTCTTTATTCTTTCCACATTAACATCAAATAAATAAACAAATAACAACTGTAAATAGAGTAAAACCAATGTACTTCTGAAGTGAATTAAGAAATGGCTTCCTGGGAAATGTGGTAAGGGCAAATCTTGATATAACTAAGAGCAAATATTCAAACTTGCCTCAGCATAGAATCTTTAATAAATTTTATTTCAACAGGTGAGGGGCAAATCGAAAGTGGAAGGCTTGAAAATTTTCAGCACAGCAGATCCAGTGCTGTGTCTCCTCATTTGTGGTATTTTTATTACAAACCTTTCAATGGACTCAGATGCAGAAAAGAGTCCACTCTAAGAAGAAAGCTATGCCCACCGTATTTGTGTCCAGAATAAGGTTTCTCTCTTCTGTGTGGCTAGCGTAGCAATAATAACTAAACAACGAATTTGTCCCATACTGTTCATGACTGGAACTGAGCATGAATTGAAATTGTAGACTTTAAAGAATAAATTTTCAAGACAAAATATTTTCTTCCAGTAATACTTAATCATTTATCCCTCCTTGAAGTTCTTTATTATTAAACATTATTTCTTAAATTAAATCCTTGACCATAAAAATACATTTCTTGAATGTTTGTCAGCCTTATTGAACTTTTTCCTACCTTTGGATTATTTCCATGTTAAGTGGCAGATAAAAGTATTTTTTCCCCCAAGTCTTTTGATTAAGTTCCGTGAATAATTTTATCCAAAGTATCCTAGAGGAGCACTTATGCAAATTGTCTTATAAATATGTACTATTTAGTTATTAATACTTGTAACTTTTGGTCCATATATTATAAGAATTATCTGGAAAAGATAAGAAAAATTCGAAAACACAAGCAGTCACTGGACAAAAACAATTCATCAGGAAGTGACCTTTAATATCTAGCGATAATCCTCCCCAAAGGAAGCTAAACTTCAATTTAAAAGTTAAAGAAAAATGGATTAAAATTCAAAGAACTGTCTCATTGCATGCATGGCTTTATTCTACCAAGAACAAGTTTTGCCAAAGGAATGAATGAATCAGGCAGACGCAGAAATCAAAATAATCTTTTGGATGTCTATTATTTAATAATGTGGAATGTTCTCTCATCAAGGTCACCTAACTGTTGTATATCATTGCTGAAGGGGAACATTAATTAAAATCACTGATGATGAATACTGTATCTTTAGATGTTAATAAATGAAACTAAATGCTTGTTAGATTTTCCAGAAGCCAATCACAGCTTTAAATTAAATATCACACTAAATACCCCAAACTGGCACACAGTGCTTTACTAAGACAAGTACTAGAATACAAATTCAACAGAATGGTAGATTAATACATCATTCTGAGCAGAAATTTTTTACTTATTTTTCTCTTTTCATTTGGATAACTCTATTTCAATTTTTTTTTCCTTTTATATAATAGATTCATCAGCATTATCAATGTTTCCCATTAATCACATATCTAATGAATGGTATGTCCCTGTTACCCTTGGGCACAATACTGTCATATGGGTTGTGGTATTGCTATGGAACACCATACAGTTTCCATTTATGCCCCCTGCCCTTAGAATAATTAATTTTAGAGCAGCACATTTTTTCCTCTTATCTCTTCTTATTAGAGTCAAGGTTGCAGGATCCTTATTCTGGTTACTTGCATTTTTTTGCTAAGATATGAGACATTCAATGGAGTTCATCTAATTCAACTATTACACTTTTCATTCAGTACTCTATTGTGATAAGTGCAGGATTTAATTTTCTAGGGCATAAGCAGGTTTCTTGAACTTACTGCCATATGTGCAAGCCCAACAACCGTACCAGGGAATGACAACCACACTGAACAAAGCAACATGCTCTAACATAAATAAAACCACCAGACCTGAATACTACAAAGATTTAGAGGTTGCCTCTGTTTCCGCTAGTAATATGTAGCATCTTTCATGCTAAAACTGCTTCACTCCAGTTTTGCTGTTTAGACTTCAGAGGAAAAGGCCAGCAGTTAAGTTATTAGTTTATGCCTTGAGGAGCCTAATTTCAATTACATTCTTTGCTGTTGACTTCCTGGTGACTGAAGGCAAGACAGTGGCCCCAAATATCCAGTATTAGCCTGTTGTCTAGCTCCTATTGATTTCAACAGATGAATAGACTATTAGATGATAGTATCTTCATGAATATGGAGCTAAGCTTAAAAATGTCCTGTGATAGACAATACATCCCATCTACACATACAGAGTATTGGACCCCAGTGAATGTTGCAAGTAGTTTCCTAATTTTTTTTATTCTTTCCATGTTATGTTAGTACCTGGGACCTAAAGTAAAATCTTAATCCCAAGTCCAAAGCAGTGAAAGAGCATAGCAGAAAGACAGATTCTGCCTTAACAGGGAGATATCATGCCCTGAAATGCTTTTACTAAGCTTTAAGAGCTTTAAGTGCCTCAAGTTCTTGGATTTCCTAAGTAACTTGCAGTGCATCACTTTGTTCATTGAGGTTATTATGCAATGAAATAAAAACAGGGGCTATTTGTAATTTCCCTTCCTCCCCAGCCCTAAATACTGGCTCTAAATCAGTCAGACTCACCTTCTTCATTAATGTGCTTTACCTCTTAGCTATTCAGCCTCCCTTCTTATTTTGTTGGTTGTTATTTTTGTTTGTTTTATCCTGATGATATCATTTCAGTCTTTTACTTTTTCCCCCTCTTCTTCCTCTTAATGAGAAAAAGAAGTACCATTTACCAAGTGGTATCAAAGAGCAAACAGTTAAGAGAAATTACCTACAATTTAAAGAACAGAGTAATTAATTACCTAACTCTACATTTGCCTTCCTTGTACACCACCTCCCAAGTTCAAGCAAGATTGAAGATCATCTGAGTGCAGTACAGCTGGGCAAGTACTCAGGTAACAAGGGCATCGCTGAGAGAGAGAACAGCTATATAGGATATGATGAAATTATACTTTCTGTGGGCTGGACTTGTTTCAGAGCATTGTGAAAATAATTTCTATTTCTGTTTCAAAACCCCTATTTAAAGAAAAACTCAGCTGGAAAACCTCACTAATGTTCATTATTGTAGAGCGGGATTTTTAAGAAAGTACTCGGGAGTAAACTCTGAAGCAATCAAAGCTAATGAGTTTTGCCAATTCCTTCTATAGCTCAATTCTTAAAAGTTTATCCCTAGTCCAGGACTTCAATTTTCAGCTACGTAAAATTTCTGAACTGCCACCTTTTACTACACCATTGCAACAGACCTCTGGTGTCTGTGGCAATTAATAGTGCTGGTCCCATACTTCTTAGAAATTAAAAAAAACTTTTACAACAAGAGTTGAGAAATTAAAAAGAGGGGGGAAGCTGGCAGGAGGCAAAAATAAGGTTAGTTGCCAGATAGAGCCTCTTTGTTCCCTTCATCCTTCGCATGGTCACCTGGACCACTGTTTGGGATACTGTAATTGTCCTTACACAGAAGCGTGTTTTCCCTGTTGAACTGCAAACTTCTGGTCTTGTCAATGTCTGCTGAATGATATGCTATTGAATTTTGTACCAGCCAGGCCCAGCTCAACTCTTTTCCTTACTCTCAGCTAGAGGTCTCCTAATGACTCAGAACTGGAAAGTCATTGTGTGTTCAACGTATCCTGTCTTGCCCTCTACCAGAAGCTCAAACCAACCCCATGAATTCCTGCCAAAGCACAGGCCAAAGCAACAAGGACGTGTCAAATCTCTTCATTTACTCGCTCACTGCATAGGAAGAAAGATAGTAAGACAGAAAGGCCTCAAATTGTTCATAAATAGAAATTTGATAGAAATGAATGAATGTGATTTTTGATAAATTATCTAAGCCCTCAGATAAGTCACTGACCATCTGGCACTTGGCAACACAGTAACTCATGAAACTACTTTGGTGAAGCTGTGGATTGAAATACTACATTCTTTCTCTCTTTTGCTTTTAACCGACTCATAATGCTGAACAGCTTACAAATTCCGTTACAACAAATGTAATAATGACTCCTATCCTCTTCACCTTCTTAAGTTCATTTTTTTAATAGTACTTTTAGCAATCCACTGTGACATGTTGTAGGTGGGTTAGTAGCTCAGAATAACTTTTACATACCTTCTGATTTCATGAAGCATTTGAAATAGAAGCCTGTAGGAGGGAAAACCCTTTGCTGGTACAGTATTTGCAGGTCATGCTGTATATGCCCCTATATAATTGCAAGATGGCAATGTTAACAGTTAAAATTAGGGATAACATTTACAAAAAAAAATATCTGCATAAGAGGTTTAGCAGTTTCAGCTTTCCAGAATATCATGTGCTTGGCAGTTGATACCAAGAATACAGCAGATAATTTTAAACATAATCTAAAATTGAATTTGAGCTACAAAAAGAACAATCAAGTAACATACTGCTGTAGACATTTGAACAATAATACTATGTTCCCAGCCAACAGAACAAAATTTTTAATATGTATATGTTTCTCTAATTTTTAAAAGAACTGATGAAGTTAGATATTGACTAGTCAGTTCTGAAGATGTAGACTTAATAAAGCACTTAGAATTGATAGAAATTTTCTTTGATAAGTATGACAGCACTTGTCATTTTGGAAATTCCTTCCATCATTTTTGGAGTTTTCCAAAAGCTTGTGTTGAAATATATTATTAAAAATAAAATTGTCTTTAAGGAAAAAAGCAATAAAAGTTGAGTAAGCAACAGAAAAATAAACATATTGTAACGGAAATGTATAAAAGGGAGTAAAGGTGTGCAGACTACAGATAATTTAGGATTATGTGATGTAAAAGAAAAATCTCATGGATAAGTAGAATACATCACTTGTTTTCTTAAATTCATCAAATTTTATATATTTATAGCATTATATACTTTTTTTCTTTCAATCCTTAATCAGGCTGGCTGAATTGCTTTCTTGTGTGCAAGCCTTTGACCTAGTAAAGCTGGAATTCCTCCCTACAGTACTTCTGCACGAGGAGGGCTCCACTGATAGACTGCTAGTCCTCTGTCTGCCTGCTTGACAGTTTGACTACTGCCCCCTCAGTGAAGCATTTAATTCATCTTCCCTGAAGGATGCACAATCTGATATGTTGTCAACTCTTTGGCCACCACCTGCAGATACTGGGAGTTAGTACTGCTGTCATGATCATAATTGTCTTTGTAAATGTTCTTGTAACATGTGACTGGTATGTTAGATATCTAGAAAAGGAGCAATCAATGACATCGAAGTCAAACTCTTGGCAGTGCAAACAAGGCCAGAATGTTACTCCACAAGTTCCATTGTGGTTTTTTTCAGTAGGAAGTACCTCACGTAAGCCTGACTATTATTTTAATATAAACACCGAATGACAGAAACAAACCTAAGTTTATGAATGTTGCAAATGTTATTGCCACAGGCACGAACACTTAGGATTTAGAGTTCTGAAAATCTAATACAAACAGCTTCCTAGCATTTTTGTAGGTAGGTTACCCTTACATGATAGCAATCAGTTCTCAAATTGACTTGAGAATTTGAAATAACTTCCTTGTATGAAACCAGAAATTCTAGCCTTTCCAGCAAAGAACAAAATAAACATCTGCAAAACAGGAACATGGTGCTCAAAGACCATAAAATATACAGATAAAGTATACAGATGAATCTGTGAATATGCTTCCCTGCTAACAAAATACATCTCTGGTTTCCTTCCATCTGTGATTAAGTCTCACCTTAATAAATTAATAAATAGAATCTATCACTGTAGCAGCTAAAGTCCTTTATTTGCAGAAAGTAAAATTCAACACTTGTGCATCAAAGGAAAACAAATAAATCCGTGCTTGAAAAGTCCTTCATAAATTGAGTTGCTGACATTTCTTACACATACCTATAACTAAGAAGGTTAAGAGACCATATATTTTGCGATTAATGAAAATTAGTAATGTAAAGATTTATTAAAGATGTCATAATATCAAATGCCTCTTATGTTTTCTTAATATCTTCAATCATATTGAACAAGAAGGGTAGCAACGTAGACTTTCCTTATATTGAATGACATTTAGATATAGTGTAAATAACGTTTCAGTGGGAGGCCTGACTGAAAATAATAATGCTTCCATTTGCTCACATGAGTCTTGTAGAATAAATTTTAAAAATTGAGATAACACCTGATGTTACAATGATGGTTGACAACTCCAAAAGAAACCAATAAGACCAATTGAATCAGAATATTCACCTTCCTTTTCTTTCCATTTTACTAGCAAAAATAATTATTCACAGTTATTGTCAGAATTGTCTCTGGGAGCAAAATAATTCCTCAATATCAAATAAAAACATGAAGAAAGATATACTACAAGTGATGGAAACATTTAAGAAGCAGGTAAAGAAGGAAGTAAAACTCCAGACCAATTTTCTTACACCTGGCATAGATGCGCCAAGTACAGAACTTCTGTCATCATGTCTTGATTTGTATTCTTCATGGAAAACAGAAAATTACGTGCTGGTTGTGAAGAACAGCTCATTTAATCATCAAGATTACTTGTAAGTGTCACTTAATAATGTTACCAAACTATAGAGGAAATGATGATTTGATTATAAGTGGAAAATCTGCATACAGTAACTCCTGTCATGATGTCATAGTTTTATTAAAAAGATCCAGCTTGATTTTGAGCTAAAGAGAGAGCCACTGTGATCTTATGCACAAGAGCAAAATGCAGATGGTTGACTAAGATTTCTCTAGCACTTAGAAGCCTAATCTGATTTAAATTCTTCCTAGTTAATTTATCTGTATTACAATAGCGCTCACAGCTGAGAACAGAACTGGCACATGTAGTTCATGTCTACATCAAGAACCGGTTATTTCTTCTGAGATCTTACAATATATTTTGAGAAAATAAAGAAAAACATGCTTTTTAACTGTGTTTTACAGACAGGGAAATGAGATATACAAAGTCTGTGGCAGAAGAGGTAGCACTTAAGTTATCTACCTACTTGTATATTATCTTCTTCATCTGTTAGTCCTGGATCAAGCCTAGAAGTAGAACATCTTTGTTCCTGTTGATTAATGTAATAAACTGGTGTTTACCAGATACTTTCACAAAATGTAGGTGATTCAAGTTCTATTAATTTTTCTAGTTTTTATCTGATTCAGGCTGGGGATTAGAAACAAAGAGACTGATGGCAACACTACAGATCTTCTTCCTCAGTTTAGTAATTGTTTAAAAGAATACACAACAATCAATAGCAACACCCAGGGGAAATGGTGAGTGAGCACCTTACTCCATGTTACCCCACAACGCACTGGTTAGAAGGCTTTTGTAGGTGCTGTAGGTTGAGATCCCCTTATGCAGTAGAAGGAATTGAACCTAGGTGTTACACAATGTCGGATAAATCACAGTTTTAAAGATCCTTTTTCTTCTTTTTTTTTCCCTTTTTCCCTGAAGGGAGAGGAAGGGTCTTGCCTGTGCTTTTGGCAATTTGTGAATCTAACTCTTCGTTGCCTTTGCTTCAAATGTTTGATAATTTTAAAAAAAAGGAAATATTCGGGTTATATGAAGATTTTATTTGTACTAATTCAAGTTTTCTTTTCTGTTAATAGCTTAACTGAAACCATTACTCATTTATACAGTATTAGTAATAAAACCTGTATACAAAGGAGCTCTCCATTCATTGCTGAAAAAAGTTAACAAGTTTAAGAGTATAAGCATAATTTGAAAGTAGGATAGATGAACAAAAAAAAAAATACCGTAAATGATTTAATAGATGAATGTTTTATATCGACTCACATGTTCCTTTGTATTGTTTATGAATGTTTCATATTAGTATTGATTTAAAGTTGGCTCGTAAAGTATTCTGATGCCTATAATTCCTACCAATAGTTTGGCTTTTTTCTTGAAACATATGACTTGTCATGAAAATTGCTGTACCCAATTTTTATTCTCAATGCACATAAACTACAAATCTATTTATATTACTAAAAATTTTAATTGTGATTCATCTAGGGTACTTTGAAATGTTTTCAAACTTTCTATTCTTACCCTCCTGCAGAATATCAGCCATTTGCATCATAATTTCTAATGGAGCTCATGTGAGAATGGTAAGTAATCATGGGAAAAAATCAACTTATTGCTAAGCTCTGTTATACTAGCCCAAAAAGAAAAATCCTTGTAGTTAATCCATGTCTCCCTTGTTCTCATTATTGAACCTTATTTTCAAAATAGTGGAAAAGAACTTATTTCTAATGAAACTGAATTAATACCAAGGGAAAATAAAAAAGATGGGAGTGAAAATAAAGCTTAAAGGCAGATAGGAATTCAAAAGCAACTGGAGAAGTAAAATGTTACCAGTGTTATGCTATCAATATCCAAGAATATGCAGACTCACTACATTACACTCTCACTTTTCTTGCTCATAATAGATAGCCTAATCATCAACTAATACATACAGAGCTATGCGTATTTACTGTCATTGTGTTTACAAACCCTTTAACCCATGATAAATATGTTTACAGCTGTATGATTTACCTTGAGTCAGTGCAAGCCTACAGGAAAAGAAAAAACTAGTTGATTTGGCACCAGAGATATTCCTGACTCTTGCAGCTACTTGATGTATATGCACACAGCAAAAAGTTTGAGAAGTTTCCAGAAACATAGGAACAGAAAATACGCAGTACAGAAAACCTTCATGGCATGCTTTTTATTTCACCAGTTTTGTTGTAATGTCTGCTCAATCAAAGGGAATAAACTTTATTAAAATTAAAGAACAGAGTGTATGGTTCCTAAATTGTAAGACAGTTTATAAAAGGTCATTGGATATTATTTTTGTATCATGATATGAATGGCCTATTACAATGAAGCACTCTTCTCAAAAAGCAAAATACAACTACACAATTTAGACAGTTACTGTATGGATGATAACTGACCATTTAAAGGCCTTTTTCCACTCAGACCCACTTCTAGGTTCAGTAATATAATGGTATACTCTTCACCTTGCCTTGAGGCTTGTTTATTGTATTTCCACAAGATTTCTCTCCCTCTGACAGAATTAACATACGTTGCTGGTTCAGCAGAGCCTGAAAGAAGTTTATGGGAACACTTCTGTCAAACCCAGTTATATTTAACAGATAATGTTATTTACAGTTGGTTCAATTGCTATGGGAAAATTATCAGTTGACTCTTGACTTCAGTTTTTCCTCTCCACCACTAGCCTAAATAAGAACAATTTTGCAACAAAATAAAATTGTCCTCCCTGGAAATGAGTCATTTACATTATTGTGGCCTTCTAGGAGGTGAGCATCTGTACATAAAAGAATAGTTGAATATATATATTTGTCTTAATTATGATATATTTCTCCTTCTAGTGTCATTAAACTATATCAAGAATAAAATAAAATAAACATGGCACAAAGACTAATAAATCAGGTCAGACGTGCAAATACATTTAAGTCCTATACTAATTCATTATGGAAAGATTTATTGATAGGTTCATCTGGAATTTGGTGAAATTTGATCTCTCATTTGGTTTGCATAGTTCTGGAATTGATACAAACATTTTTCAGCTAAGCTAAGACAAGTTAATAATCACATGGAAAAACAACATCTCTTCCTTTACTTTACTCTGAGACATCACTGATAAAGAAGAGATATTTTAATGTTAAAGAGTACAGTATTGTCCAAGAAAGTGAGAGTAAGTATAGAAAGAAAACTTTCCAAAAAGCTGCAGAGAGAAAAAAAACCTTTGGTTGATTTTAGGCAGAGTGTTGTGTACTTTTAAAGGTTCATTTCCTGAGGTCTTTCTTCCTATTATGCCTCTGATGCAACATAAATCTCCCCAAAATTAATGGTGTGCTTGATTTTATCAGGGTGGCTATTTTTCACAGGTTCTTGCCTAGTGTTTAAACAACAGAATATTCACAGCAAGATTTAGGAAGAAATTTAGAATTTATTGCAGAAATATAATCCAGTAAGGCTAGAAAAGTCGTTCAAGGCATGTGAAAGTATAGCTCTTAAATTCAATTTACCAGCAGTACTCTGTCAGCGAGTAGGCAAGTAGGCCAACGAAACGTCTACAAGAAAGATGATGGAGACTGTCAAAGCCGTCTAAAAACTGCTTGAAAATCTGAAAAATCCTGCCATTACTATGTTAAAGTTTATGAACACTAGAGGTTCAGCTGAAGTGAGGATCTGACTGCAGTCTGGTTTTCTGATCTGTGTATAGCACAGCTCTATTTTATAATGTACTTTATTTTAGTCCTTAATGTATCTATTAAATGAACCAATGAACTATACTTCATCCAGATAAACCCCTTTGTCTACGTTTTGTCTGAATCATGCTCTCATTAATGTTTGCCTATGCTTTTCAACAAATATTGCTGGCATAAATGGAAGCAAATCCAGAGGAAACAACTTTTTATTTTTTTCCTGGTATAAAAAAGCTTCTAAAAGTAGAGAGACAGTTTCTTCAGGCAGCTAAATCTGTTAATGATCAGCCTCCTTCTCAACACTCTTTAAAATCATGTTATCTTAAGAAATTATGTAATTTAATTACCAATTATATATTTGAAAATACTTCTTTGAAGATATACAATAAGAACATGATATTAAACATAATTACAAAAACAAAATATAAAATTACATAAACAAATAATTTATGCATTCATTCTCATTGCACAGATGAACATGACCCACCATAGTTGCTCAGAGAACAACTTTGATTCCTATGACATTTTGACTAGCATATTGTAAATAACACATTCTTTGAATGGCAAAGAAATCAAACGATAAAGGAAAATGGCTATTTATAATGTAGGGGAGCATTACTTTGTTCAAAGCTGTGAATTTAATGAAACTATCTGATTTTCCGTATGACATAGGCACAGTCATAAAGAGGTTTATGGCTATATTCTGGACAGCTGCTCAGGTCTTATCTAATTGGAAAGATGCATTGTAGCCAAACTAAATGGCTCAGTGAAATGTGTTTAATACTTGTATTAAAAATTGCTTTAGACAGGAATAGAGAGATAGCACGTCTTAAATGAATAAGTAAAAAAAGGTTCTTAGTTAATAAATTAGTGAAGAACATCTGATTTCAATACTAAATTTTACCATCTAAAGATGTAACTCATATTGTGTTTTGGGCCTTAATGGATTCACTAAAATTCTTGATCTTCAGTAGGTAAATGTATGTTTTACAAATTTTTTTTCATTTTACCCTTTCTTCATCCTCTGTTCTTAATTATATCTTCACGGTATTTGTCCAGACTTAGAAAAGGATTCAAGGACCTGAAGGGAACTTTCATTTTAGGTGCAGGCATGTACGTTTTGATGTGTGACTCTTGACACCAGTCATTCAGCTTCTGCGTGACCTTGATGGGGCCCAGATGCTGTCAGCAAGAGATTCCTGATGCTCCTGATTCTGCTTTTACCCCGAGTACCAGTTTTGACCATGCTGATCAGTTCTGTACGTAGTCTTCCCAAACATCATCATCAGAAGTGGTATACTTCATGTTCTGCTTCCAGCCTCATCCTAGCTAATCAGGCTGGTGAAGGTTTTTGGAGCACATGTAATGAAGAGTGTTTTGACAAATTTCAGATGTGGTTGATTTCTCCTTTAAACCAGGAAGGCCTGCATTTTTCATTAAAAAAACAGCTTTAAAACATTCATTTCTTTTACAGGTTCAAGGCCCTTTGCTGCCTAAATACTACATTGCATACCTCCAAAGAGCATATCCTAAGCAACTGCCTAAAAGCTAGGTACTTCAAAATACTTCAGTGTTTTGGATTGCAACTTTCTCAGGCATGATATGATGATTATCCACTACCCCAGACCATTTTCAGAATCATTGCATCTCTGGTACTACTCTTTACATTTTAAACATGACCTACATTCTTTAATCTTATATATATAACTGTTTCAATATGATGCCAGTGACAATTTAACTGAGGATCTATCCATTTTACATAATGACACCAAAAAAAAGCTTTTGTCTAGCCCCAGCCACCATGTTGACTAACCTGTCACTGCACAGAATATGCAAGTGAGTCTACTCTGTTTTTCTTTTCACATGATAAAATAAGAAGTGCTGCCTGAATTCAACTGGAAGTTTCTTGGCAATGCTACAAAATTTTGGGTAGTAACTGCGGTCCTAAAAAAAGAGTTAGATATTGGAGAAATCAAGCATGAAGTGTGTAGACAGCTTCAAGCCAGAAGCTACAGACACTCCTTTTTCCTTTGGAGAGACATTGTGCCAGAGTGTCTCTGATGGATATTACCGTGAATTTAATTTGCAAATGCGTCGTGCAGATCTGATCATGTAAAATAATAAATATTTTCTTTCAAATAAATGCAAAACTCTTAAAAAACCACAAAGAACAGATACTCATAATTATTGTAGGTATCCTTGCAATTCCAATTTAACTAATTAACCAGTTTCATGTTGAAATTGGTACTATTTAGCAGTGTGATTTTCAGTCTTCATATCCATACAAGGTAGAGAGAATAACTATCATTTATTAAAGCTATCTATTTACTTCATTATTGTAGATGAGCTTGGATAAGAGAGTATCAACAGAACATTTCTACTATTAAAAAGGTTGTTATTTATCTTTTCAGTTTCCCTCCTACCACTTTATGTAATATAATATCTAAAAATGTTAACTTAGGCCATCTGTTCTTACTCTTATTTTCAGCACACTTTTTTTTTTTTTTTTTGCTGTTTCATTCCCCTAGTTAACTCATTTTAGCAGTACTGGAGCTCATTCTGTGACATTTTGCTACAGGGAAAATCCATGTTTATTTCCATACAATTTAATAGACCCAATCAAACAATGAATATGCAAATTCCGGAAATAGCAAGACTTCTGAAAAAGAGAGCTGTGAAAAAAAAAGAAAACTGTCTACTTATAAATACAGAACCAAAATGTTAGAGAGCAGCTGTAGTGAATGTTACGACACAGAACAAGTATTATAATTAGCCTCTATACACTACAAAGGAATATACGAAACACTGCCCAGATCAACAAACAGAATAAAGAAAATATGATTTAATTACACTTAAAAATGAATGGGGATGGAACTAGAACTCTGTGAAGTTTAACAGATTAATGGTTTATTCACTGCCAAAAGGAGAACAGAAGTGACGAGAAATATTTGCATATAGGGACGGCATTTCAAGCAAAAAAAGGGAGAACTTTCTATTTCAACATTTTGCTTTCTATGTTGGTGAGAAGGACAAGAATAAGTGGCAAAAAACCTGGCCTAAGCTTGGCTGGTATTACCTTTGGGATCCTGATGCCAAGAATTTCCCAGCTGCTTAAGCAAATTTCTGTCTGTACTTCGAAGCGGTGTAAAAGAACCAGGGTTGGGAACGTGTTCTGACAGAACACATCTGAAAATTCAGTTAAACCATCCATGAACAAAATGGAAGGAAGTAACTAAGCAAACATGTTGTTATGTATAAATAACTCTGGGTCCATGTGCAGTCATTTGACTGATTAAAAAAGCCTAATTTATTTGTTTTCCCAGGATTTCCTTTCACAGATGCTGCAAAGAGATTTTTTTTCTCCTGTTTCTCTCTGCAGGATTGTGAATGCAATGTCCATTAGGAAAGATTATTTCGAGAAATAGTCTCCCCATCTGTTAAGTAGTATTTTTCCTCCCTGGAAAAACTGCCCACATATTCCATTACCCCTGTGCAGCAGCGGCCTGGAATGAACACCTAGGAAATGCAACTGAGTGGAGCAGTCTCAAAGAACAATGTTTGTTTAACTGAAAGTAAGAATGGTCTTACATTCAGATAGAAAATTATACTCATAAAAACAAAGACTGCGCCTATTAATGCACTGTAACCTGTGGTTTAAATCCCTTCATATCTCAACAATGCACTCTGCCTGCAAGAAATGCCACTTTTTGTTCTCTTCTCTGGTGAAGCCTTGGTGGAGAAGAGTGGGAGCTGGCAGCATAAGGGCACAACTGTGCTCTTTCTCACCCTTCAGGGAGAAATTGTCCAAGAAGCGCTGGGGTAGCTGCATGTTTCCCTGCCTGGGTACTTCAGAGCCAAACTCTTGGGCAGTAGGGTGAACATATCTATTTCAAGAGTGGAAAGAAAGAAATTTCACATGTAAAAAACTATTTCAGGGCCAGTAGGATAATCAGCTTTAAAACAAGTTAAAATTTCTGAATTTTTGATTTCCCATATCTCCACTGAAGTCTGTGAAATTTCAGTTTTGAATCTAAACTTGTGAGTTTTGCCACACCTCTCTGTGTTTTTCCTAGAATTTGATTTAGACCTTGATGAATAATACATAAACAATTAAAGGTTTTGCTGGTGGTTATGCAAACATGCTACCTCAGAGGCATAAAAAGTTGCTTCTGTTATTCCTCAGTCTTGCTCTGAAATTATACAAAACTTAGTTAAGAAGCATTTCTGAAAAAAAAAAAAACATTTCATTTCCTTTTGAATTCTAGTTTAAATAATGGTGCAGGTGCCTACTGCTAAACATCCAGATATAAAAGCAGCAGGTTAGCCTTTATTCCTGGAATCACTCTGACATCACTGTTGTTGACATCATCTGACAAAGATGAAAGTGTACAGTCCATTAGTTTCTTGGCTTGCTCTTTGAGAAAAGTATGAAAAATTAAATCATTATTTCCTGAATGAAAAAGATCAAAAGTTTCAGGAAAATAAATCTTGGTTTATAGCTTCTGAAACACATTCTAAAGAAAGAGGAGTGTGTAACATTTAACCAGTAATTAAAAAGTACTTGAAAGCCTCCTTCTAATGGTTTCTTGCAGTATCAATTCACTAGTAGATTCACTACTGTGTCAGAGGACAGTACACTTCATTTTCTTTCAGATTCTCCCATTCTAATTTCTACCTGGTTCTCTGTATCTGGCAGTGACAGCAGATACAGGGATATTCAAAATGAAGCTTTCTCATAGTACTTGGTTTAATTCCATTTTTCTTGTTTTGCTTTATTCTTTATTAATATATACATTAATATTCATTTTAGTCCAAGTCCCTGGAATAATAGCACACACTTCTCAACGCCTTCAGAGTTCAAACTAGGCAATGCCACCTAATCATGATTATCACATGATCAATTTTAATAATAGCACATTTGTTTAATAATTACCACTAATAATAATCAGTATCCTAACCTGACTAGGCATTATAGTGTTTTGTATGTTTAAATTTATTTGAACTGACATTATTTTTTCAGTTCTTTTTGCTTTAAAATGCAGTTTAATTTACTGAGGTTCTAATGGGATTGTGTTGAAACATGAACTCATTAGTTGTAACAACCCCTCTGATAATAAAGCCTTTACTGTAAGAGAACTGGGGAACTAAACTAGCTTCCTTTGAAAATAAAGGAAGTTTACAGATTATTTTTTTTTTTACTGTGAGAAGGTGCACAAAGTACCTAGCATACAAAGCAGGCACAAATAAAAAAACGCCAAAATATACCCCTGGGCAGTGCCAGAGAAAAGGGTCATTAATCAAAGAGGGATAAAAAATAATTCGCTATGAGCGTAATTAAGGATTGGAATGAATTGCCCAGAGATGTTGTGAAATCTTTATCCTTGAAGCTTTTCTAGACGTGGCCAGGCAAAGTCTGGTTTAAATTCAGTCAGTGTTAACACTGCTTTTGAGTAGGAGGCTGGATGAGAGACTTCATGCCATCCCTTCCTGCCTGTCGCCAGATTCTATGAGTACGTCCCAACAACGTACCCAGGCCTCAGGTTTTAGCCTGACAATAAATTACATTTTTCTATGACAGGTTTTTAGAGATATTTTGTGTTCTCAGTCCCAGTTTGGAGAGCTTTATAGTACTGAAAAGAGTCAAATACTCAATTCCTACAATTTCTTTGCTTCCTGTCACTGTATCACCTCAAAGCAGCTCCTGAAGCCTCATTTCATCTGAGAAAATAAACTGTGGTAGCCAGTTAAAGACAAAGATGGGAGAATAAGCCTTCACAGTAGGGGAAATGTTTCTTTCAGTATACACTTGATTTACTAAGTGGTGTATATGGATGATATAAAACTACATCACTTCATTTTCCCTTGATGAGTCATTGTTTAAAATATATTACGAAGTTTATATTTTGGGGCATTAGGATTCTTGAAAATTTAAACCCATAGAGAAACATTGAAACAGAAACCTGTTAACATAGGTAAAAGCTAGAATCTAGTCTGCAGCTGAGATCATCACACAATCTACATTTCAGTGGAGAAGGGATGATTCAGACCTCATTTTTTTGTTATTATATGGTGCGTGTCATTTATAGGTGCAAAAGAGGACACTATAAGAGAGTGATGCTACTCTTTAATGTTTACAAAACAAACACACAATAAAAGACAAGCAGACAAACAAACAGGAAAGAGGAATAAGAACCTTACAGGTCTCTTGCAGTCCCAGCAATTTGAAGAGATTTTCAATGCAGCTACAGTTCTGAGTGTGTTGTAAGTAACAGAAGACCAAATAATATGAAAAGTAATAAGGTTCAGGTTTTTCTTAGGAATATTTTCCTGAAAGTCACTACTTAGCAGTGTACTTTCATGTGAGAAAACTGAACTTGAGAGACAGAGATTAAAAGAGGCTATCAACTTTACATAAGATCTTTGGAAATCAGTATTTTTCCTTTCTTTTTCTTTTCATCTTGTAAGCAATACTCTGAATTTCCCATTACTTTTTCTCCATTTGCTTTTTAATTCATATGCCTCATTTCTCATTACCTTTAATATGTGTGTTTTCCTCATTTTTTTTTCTCATCTAAATAATGAAAAATGCATGCCTTTATTTTTGTGGCATCAAATGTTTTCATTGCCCTTTAACCTATCAAATGAATGAATTGCTATCAGTTCTTACAGATAAAAAGATATGTAGGAGACCGCCTTTTTATTTTTGTGTTTAAAAGCTTACCTGAACAATTCTCTGTTTGTTTAATTTCAGCCCATTATTTAACTTACTTATACATAGCACTTATCTATCAATCATAGAAAGCAACATTGAAGGGACCTCATATACATACCTGACCTCAGCAAACTGTTCCAGTCTGGGATTCCTACAACAGGAAATTTTTTCCAAGTTATCCAAACGTAATTAATCTAAGAAGATGTGATAAATCTCTATCATTCTACAAAACAGAAATACCAGCTATTCCCTTCCTCATTCCACCAGCACATATTTGTAAACTTGGCATAATTCCTCTCAGACTAAACTGCATTTGCCCCATTTGCTCACTTTTCCTTTGAAAACATTTTTCAAGACTTCTGGCCATTCTTTCTGAACGTTCTGAAATTCATCATATTTTTTCAGATCCAATTCTATTTTTTTAACATCTAACCCTATTCCCTACCATGCCCAACTCCGTCCTGCCTCTGGCTTGGCATCCTTACTGAATATAGTAAGGATATTATTCATACTATCATCCAGATCATTAATTAATATGTTTAGTAATAAAAAGTCCTGAATAAACACCTGATGAATCCTACTCAGTACCCACCTGTATTTTTAAAGCAAACCACTGAAAATAACTGAAAATAAATTTCTAGAACTAGATCATATATCCCTAGTTTGCTCATGAGAATATCATACACAATATGAAAAGTCCAGAGTCAAAATGTGTACTCCTTGCCTGCTAGCACACATGGACTGTTATCAGATATCTTTTCCAATGTGTATTTGCATCCACTGCATGGAATGTGATCCTTCAAAATGCTGAAAGTTTGTTTATAGATATCAAAAGAGCTTACCCTGAACAGAAAACATGGTCATACTATGAGACTTTTTCTTCAGCATTATATAAAGGCAAAAACATGTACAGAAAATAAGCCAACCTTACAACTCAAACATAGACATGAAAAACAGATGTTGAATCCTGTACTGATAACTATTTATACTGTCGTGTATCCTTACTCTTGCATAATAAACATAACACTTTAGCACAGTTTTTTTCTAGTTTTTCTTCTTTCTTAAAAGGAGAGAATGGAGTGCTTCCTTTCTGCAGGAAAAAACATTCTTTATGGCCTACTACTTCCATTAATGTTTTGGAGGAACATATCAAAAAACATTAGTAATGATTATACAGAATGGACATAACATTCTCTCGGCAAGGCTGCCTGTAAGATTTCACAGCATAGGCTGCACAGACCTCAGTACTCTGGATCCGTTCCTGATGTAGGCATTCCCGCTCCACCCAACCTGCACAAAAACATATTTGTGCCCAAATGTGTTCTTACACAAACGGCAGGAAGTTTTTCCTCACATTTACACTGGGAAGGAGATACGGCCTTGCTGATGGAAATAGACTTTGAATATTACAGTCATAGGAAATAATGATACATCAAAACAGATCTTAAGATTATGTAAACTGTCTAAAGGAAATATCGAATCTACCATGGAAATACAGAGCTTTTTGCTCTGTGTTAGTGAACACTAAGTAAAATGTCAAACCTACATGGTATGTCAAATCAGATTTTCTATACAAAAAGGATGACAACCACAGAAAAAGTCAATGAGGTTGGGTCTAACAGAAAGAGTGGCATGCTCTGAATGTTTGCTATAATACAGATGTTGGAGACCGGTGTCTTAAAATACTCACTGATGAACAAAGTCAGGTTTTGTATTACTAAATCTCACCTTTTTACTTTTACATCTCACTTTCCTGGTAAGAGAGAAAATCAGAAACAGCAAAAATGTCTTTACTGAGAAAATAGTGATTACAATTGTGAAAAACTGACATTCTGAAGTTGAACTGGTTTTTGTCAAGTAATGGCCTTTTCTTGCATTAATGAAAAAAAAGGCCGTACCTCCTTGTGCAAATTAAGAATGGGACTTAGATAATCATGATGTTATAGATAGCAGTTAAACATGCTCTTAATTCTCATCAAAGTTTGTGAGACTTGACCTTGGGCTTTATTCTAAGCACGCATTTCAAGTTGCTTCTTGTGGCCTCTTGTCAGGAAATTGCAGACTTTACTTTTCTGAAAAATGCATATATTTGTGGAAATACTGATAAAATACTTCTTTCTGAAAGGATTAATCACTCTTACAATAGCTGAGGTCTTTTTCTTGTGTGGAAACCAAGTATCTGGTCTTGATGTTGTCCTTGTTGCATTATAGATTGGGGAAAATGAATGAATGAATCAACCATGTTTTCCTTGTCTATCAGAATTTTCATTCTTCATCTGGGAATAAAAATAATATTGTAGATGTGTACAGTTTACATGAACAGATTTAGCATCCTCAAGAGTGCTATTTTTTTGTTAAGAGTAAATAAGAAAAATTCTTAAATTTTTAGTTTTCCAAAAGCATAAAAAATCACACTGTATAAAGAAAATTAAAAGATTGAACAACTAAAGAAAAGAAGCAGGACTCTATTCCTTTATCACTTACCTATACCTTAATATAAAATAGAGTGATAGCGAATGCTTTTGATATAATGGCAAACTGGCCATTAGCAGTATGAAATAACTGAGTGTTGATAGCTCTCTGCTATATACACAGTGCTTTAGAACATTAACAAATCATTTACAGAACACATTAATCCTGCCCTTTGTGAGTGTATACAGATGAAAATATATTTGCAAGCATATTGGTCCATCAAATGTGCTGTTTCTTAGATGATTTCAAGAATACCTGTTTGGTTTCATTCCAATACACATATATTCAAGTACCAGAACACAGTTATTGAAAAGTACCAGTTCAAAATTATTTCCTCAGAATTCTAATCTGTCTTTCCCTTTGGTATTCAGTGCTGATTCTGTACACATTGTATTTCTTCCTCTATCATTGCTAAATAGAGAATATATGCCGTTACAAGTTTACTTATGCCATGCAGGTACTGAAAGATAACTTCCAAAAGAAGTATGCAAGTAGGTTGAATGACCACTGATCATAATCATACTTGAAACAATTGAGCCAGACTCGTCCCACTGAAAGTACATGTTATGCAAATAGGGTTCCCTCATTCCTCCATGTAAAGATCCTGGCATCATCCCAGAAGTGACAACAGCATTGCCTGTCTGCTATCCCTCACTTTTTACTCTCAGGAGTGAGAGGAGGACAACTCTAGCATTCTCCTTTCCCCTTCAGTTCAGTGCTTGACTAGAAGAAGCAGAGACTGCCTTCTTGGGATGGTTTCAAAAGCCATTGGTCTTAAATTTAGAGATTAGCACAACGTATGGGGAGAAAGCTATAGTTTGAACACAGAGTTTTGACCTAAGCTCTTTATACAGTATAAACACACCCAAAATACTGTGCGTAAGAAACCCTGCTACGGACTAATATATATGAATATATATCAATATATGGCTCCTGAAAATCATGCTTTTTTGAAACTCTTGTGGAGCAGAGCTTTCTCTTAGGCATTAATAAAACTGTTCAGAAAACAACCACTATTGTGTTCCTCAGAAAGTATCTTATTATGGTGATTTCTTCACATAAGAATTTAGTGTAATGGAACTAGGTCCTCTAGGTTATATTACAGGATAAGAAAGCTTCCTCAGGTCAGTGGCAGGGAGATGGGGAATGCAGTTTGCTGAAATAGTTTTATGATAAAAGAATCTTAGATGTTTACAGCACAAAATAGCATTTGTTAAGTCTGTTGCTGGCAAGAGCTTGTAAATCTAAGTACAGTGAGGGAGCTCTTAGCCAAAAACTTGTTTTCTTTACTGTTTTAGCACAAGATCAAAGCATATAAACAAACACAGTATTTTGGGTTTGTGTTTTGGTTGTATTTAAGCTACCAGCATTTTTTCTTGTAAGTCAAATACTCAGAAAGTGATTGCTTGGAATAGAAACCTGATGAAAGAGTTGAAATAAAAATCTTTCTGAAAAAATGTTCACTTTGCATAAAAAAACTGAAATACCACTGTATACATATTTTAGGAAAGAATTGCCATTGTTTTATTGCTAAGCTCTGAAATAATGATTTAAAAAATAATTTCCCAAGCAGCACAAGATTTTGACTTTTTAAAAAATGCAGTAGGTTGAATCGTCTAAGAAGTTGGCTTCAGCTTGATGGCTTTCTTGAAAGAATTATTATTTTTGCTTTTTTAGTCTTATTCTTTCTTTTATCCTGACAGCTCAAGTGAATCATCTTAATTCTAATAAATACCACTGAAACAATTCTTAAATTATAGTTTTTCAGTTAAGTAATAAAATCCATCTGGAGTCCTACTTTGCCAATCTAGAATATCCACATTCAACACAATGATATGCAATTTTTCTGACTCCTTCATCCAATATTTACCAGGGAAAAGTAGCAGGGAGATTCAATATTAAGAAGTTACTATTTTTAGTTATATAACAATAAATTATTAGATTTAAGTTACATTTGCCAAAATAGACAGATCTGTATTTGGATACATGATGCTCATGTAGTTTTGAGCTCATGTACTTAGTACTGATATGAATGTATAAATTCGTACAATTGCAATAAAGCTCAGTTAGACTTGATTAAAAAAACTCTTTGAAAATCCCACATTTCCTGTCCATTAAGAAGTCAATAATCATCTCTAAAATATTATTTCAGTCTCGCACTAAAGAGTGTACTTTCTATTCAGTCCACCTCCATACCACTCCTTCATGAAATATCTGTATTTTGTGCATATGAATTAAAAGAGAACTAGATGTCTAGGTCTTCTAAATGAAATGTCCACCTACAGTCCCTTGACTTGGCAGTAAGTAGTCAGACCTGACAGTTCCTGCTGTAGTACAAAATTTTCTATATCAGTGAGATAACTAATAAACTAATAGGAAAACACAGACACCCTCTCATACACAACCACAAACATATATGTACATTAATAAACGTACAAAAACATGAGCTACCTGTCTTATAGGAATTTTGCAAGATTCATTTTTAGTTGTTTTTATTTTTTAATATACATTTATACCCTTATCGATGAGCAGAAAATGTATTAGAAGACAGGCCATGGGAAAAGTGAGAGATTGTATCAAATCCTAGAATTCCATCTAAGAAATGTCTTATATTGGATGGTATTTTCCTCAGGAATTCAGTATTAATATATTTCCCCAGGACTAGAATATGATAGGAAAATCCTGGAGGAAACCAAAATGTTATCAATGTTATTACTACTACTATAAAATATGTATTTATATATAGCTTTAAACAAGCTATTTTTTAAAATATGTGGATTCATGCAGTTCAAAAAGCTTTTTTTTATAACTAGGATATTTTATTTCTTGATAAAAATAATTTGAAACATTTAATGTCTTTTTCCAAGTATCACAACATTACTTGATAGGTAATTAACAGTCCCCTAAATCATCACTAGACAATTTAGCTACCTAGATGTTTCCTTCTTTTGCCTTTAAGAAACCATCCTTAACATGACCCGTAAAAAACAGTTGCCTCTTACCCAAATCTTGTGCCATTTGAGAGATAGTGAAATTAGCATTTTATTTTTGTCTTTTTTCTAAAGCAACACAAGGAATTGCAAGCTGAAACAGAAAGAACTTCCAGATACAAACATGTGATAAAAGAAAAAAAAAAAAAGTAAACTTTTTGTGGATAACTTGGCAATATATTGACATTGACAGTATCCTTTTTTACACTTTATCTATCTTTCATAATATTCCTATTTTTGCATTTGCTTTTTCACATATATCTTTTGTCTTCTATGTTAATGTATGATGTAATATTTGATACACAGGAAAAAAAAATTTTAGAGTAAGGAAGAGCCATGTTTTTTGGGGGCTTAAAGATACAGTCACCTAGCAAAACCAATGGTAGCTGAGAACTTCCTTGTAAATGCTCAAGCTGTCTGCCAAAGTATAGTAAGATACTCTTGTGAATATTATTCTGGTCTGATATAGAATGCATGTTTTTGGAACAATCACTTCTGTGTTTAATTATTCTTCCTAAGACATTTTTTCCATAAAAAAACTTTAAGTCATTTGTTGTGAAGATACCACATTTGTGCTCAGGGGCAAATTACTATGTGGGATTGGTTTATCACACAAAAGGTGTCAGGAAAACATTTCACACTAGGCAGTGTCCTCATGTAAATTTGGTCCTTTGTGATAATTTATTATGATGGAATTCTAAAACATCACTGTCTGATCTGAGCTTGTGTGCACAAAAAGCAGAACCCTGTGCTTCAAAGACAACATGTTTTCAAACAGAAAACAGCCTATTAGATTTTTGTTTTCTGTAGCAGTTATATCTGCTACAGATAAACAAATTTTTTCCCAGCAAAAGGTATCATCATCACCAGAGATTATAATATTGAAATGCATTACGCATAAAACCTGGTTTTGCTTTCTCTTTCTTAAGGCCTAAGGTCAAGGTTGCAAAGAACTGCAAGGACAATTTTGCATTTGAAATTACTTACAGACAAAATTATTATTGCTTAATTATTAGTGGATAAGTTTTATGTATCGTGGTCAAATATTTTGACATCTAAATGATGTTAGCTCTGATATCTACTATCTAGGAGCACTGAAAAACCTGACTTGGCCTTTGTGTGGTCCACTGCTTGTCCATCAAAACCCACTGATATCCAGTTGTCCTGATTTCGGCTGGGACAGAGTTAATTTTCTTCCTAGTAGCTGGTATAGTGCTGTGTTTTGGAATTAGGATGAGAATAATGTTGATAAACATTGATGTTTTAGTTGTTACTGAGCAGTGCTTACACTACGTCAAGGACTTTTCAGCTTCTCATACTGCCCTCCAGTGAGGAGGCTGGAGGTGCACAAGAATCCGGGAGGGGACACAGCCAGGACAGCTGACCCCAACTGACCAAAGGGATACCCCATACCATATGATGTCATGCTGAACAAAAACTGGGGTGAATTGGCCGGGGGGTCACAGCCACTGCTCGGGAACTGGCTGGGCATTGGACAGTGGGTGCTGAGCAATTGCATTGTGCATCACTTGTTTTGTATGTTCTTTTATCATTATTACTATTTTCCCTTCCTTTTATGTCCTATTAAATTGTCTTTATCTCAACCCACAAGTTTTACCTTTTTTCCGATTCTCTCCCCCTCCCCACTGGGGGGAGTGGGTGAGCAGCTGTGTGGTGTTTAGCTGCCTGACAGGTTAAACCACGACACCAATTAGCAATGTGAATAGAAGGTACAGCTAATAAAATACCTACAGGAATAATATTACCAATGGGCTATGTCTCTGTACATCTTAACGAACTCTAGGTAGTCAAGGATTAGTATTACGGTATCTAACTTTTTTGACATACCCTCTATGTGAAGGGAAGCCTGGAAAAAAGTCTTAAGATTTGACACCAGCAGGTTTTTCTTCTACTGCAGAACCCTTGCCTCTCTCAACAAGAATAATGAGCTGAATCTCTGGAGTAAAACTGCATAACAATTTTGTAGGAAGTCTAGGAACTATTTTCAGACAAGAAGGATGTGAAACATTTTGCTATGGAACAAATTTCAGTAAATAAAGTGCAGTGTAAAGCTGATATTCCCTGTTACAGCAGACATAGTTGCTATAGCTAAGACAATTACTATTTGCACAGTTCAAATTCTTAGCTATCAACAATTTTGATTCCCTCATCAAAATATACACAGCTTTATTAACCTTCAGAGGAATGTTTTGATAACTGATGAGAGAGATTACAGCAAAAAAATCACAAAAGTATCATGTTCACAGGTAATGAAGTGAACCACAAGCAAATGTTGATATTTGAATAAGCATACATACATACATATATATATATATAGTGAGAGAGAGAGAGATGCGGGAAGAGCATTTAGAATATTTTATAGCTTTTTATCTCTGAAGTGGCTGTATTTCACAAGTTGATGAAGTGACTTAATTAAGAATAGGACCATTGACTGGAAATATTAAGAACCAGGTTCATAGCTTGTTACTTTGTTTGGAAACACTGATAAAATACAGTGATAGTTTAGATATGGGCTCAAATTATCACAGTTCTATCCAGGGGCCAAGATGTATTTCATTCAACTAATAACATTGGTCTATCACTTATTGTTGTAGTTAAATATATCATGTTTGGAAACGAAAAAAATTAGCTTGATGGCTGAAGGCTTGATCTATGTTTTTTGAGAATCTGGGACAGCAACTACTGTAACTATCTATTTTTGACAGAAAAATTTCATTCTGCATTTGGACATTAGGAATTACCAGATTGGCCTGGGTATTGGCAGGTGTCAAATTTGGTTCAGACTAGACTCAGTTCAGAGGGAAATGTTGATGCTTTTATTCTATTAGGAGCATTTCACTTTCTCTCCATTTAAGTGTTCTTTAGAAGAATTATTTCTTTATTTCTCCATTGAGTTTTAGAAAGATGGGCCTTGAACTGAAACAGTGTCAGGTCACATGTCCTACTTCCTGATGATTATGTTTGCACATCAATCTCCCAGTGTATAAACAGCATTGGGGAGGCTTGATGCTGTCTACATTTGCTTTGGTTTTAGCCAGAAAAAAACGGGGAGATAAAAAGTTTGTTATTGTACGTCATGGTTCAAGCACCTGTTTTAGACTGAGGTGCTCTTACTTTGGGAAATCATGAGATTCCCTGAATTTTTTACTTCACTAGTAGCTGCTAAATTGCATTTTTGGACAATGGAACTTGGGATTCCGGTTCCAAAATTTGGCAAGGTCCAGCTTTTATAACCACCTAGTGTTTCCCCTCTGGCCAGGAAGCATTTTCCGTGTCTGTGTAGCCTGATTTTATTAGGGGGAGGGGAGAAAAAACGTTGCATATTCCCCCTAATCCTATCACACACTAAATCACCTCATTCATAGTGACTCCACCAATGCTGCTTTCCCCATTTCCTGGGTTACTTAGCAACAACCATCCCTCCCTTTTCCACTCCCCCATCCATCCTTTCATTTTTTTTCCCTTTGCAATCACGATTTCCAGGCTGTTTAGAAAAAATGAGGATGCTCAGCAGCATAGGGAAACCTTTTTCTTCCATCCTCCCTTTTTATGCCTGCCAAATCCTTCTCGCCTCCAAAATGAAAATCCAGGCTGCCTGCATATGTGTAATCAAAGGTTAAAAAGCACCCCGGCTGACACCACGCATGTGTTAATCTGTGCTGCAGCAGAGTGCATCATTTCCACTTTGACCTCAGAGTTAATCTGCATTCAGGCAGAAGCTCCATTGCTTTATTCTTTCTTTTCTTTTTTTTCTCTCGTTTACTCTTTCTATTGCTTTATTGGATTTTGTGGCATGTGTGTGAGTGGTTCTGTAAATATGTGCATGTGTATGTGTTTCTTCTTTCCTTGACTGTTTTTATTCTGTTAGTGTCTGTGGTTTTGTGGTTTTTTTTTCTTTTCTCCCAATTATATTATTCCCCTAGATTTGGAAGCTACTGCCTGCTGCCTGAGCTGACGTTTTCTGATTATATCTGCAAAGGGCTTGTGCAGATCTAATTTCTGTCCCCCTGCATATTAATTCCCGCAGCTGGGCGCAATGTATCATCCCACTGACGGGACCTGGTAGGGAGGGGGGGAGAACCACTACCAAAAAAAAAATTAAAGAAGGGGACGGTTCCATCTGCAACCAAGAGGAAAGGGGAAAAAACCGGGGGGGGGGGGGAGAAAAAGAGATGATTCCTCCAAATCCAACAAGGCTGGGGAGCACTGCATTCTTGAATCCTGCATTTTCTCTCAAAATGATGGTGTGGGCACTTCTGTTCCTCTCTCTCATCCAGTGGTAAGATGTGCTTTCTGATTCTGTTGGGGGGGGGGGGTGGAGAGGGAGGGCTGGGGGGTGAAGAATCTGTTTGCAAATTTGCAGAGCTGTGGTGAGAATGCCGGAGGTTTGGATAGTGGCATTGCATTTATCTATCTCCTAGCAGCTGAGATCTTACAATGTTTTATTTCTCTTACAATTGTTGTCGCTCTGAAACGGACAGGGAGGGTAAGCAGCGGGTGTGTATGATGGTGGTACATGCCGGGTGTTTCATAGAATTTGATGCCATATTAATGAAGCCTTTTATCTCTGAATTATCATTTGCTACAGTGCATGGAGTTATAATACAGCTGTGTTTTGTGGGCAGAATGTCAGTGCATTCATGCTTGTTTTCACCTAAGCAGCCACATCATGGCTGTGCCTGGGCTACAGGCTCCGAAGCGCCGTACGTTTGTTCCATCTATAAGGAGCCAGTGCACAGATTTAGGACCAAGGACAGAGATGCAGATCTCTGCACAACCCTCCCAAGGCAGGCAGCGAGGTGCTGCCTGCATTTCCCAGTTACTGAAAGGCTTTTAATGCTGATGGAAGAAGCAATGGGATGTAATAGTATTCACTGATCATATGAGATGAATGTTTACAATAGCATTTACCTCCCCACACTGACACATGTACTGTTTGAAGACAACCTGTGCATGCTGCATGTCTACTGTATACATAAATGTAAAGAGGTAAAAATCTTAACAGCAGAGGAAGAAGTAGTTTATATGTGGATGAGTAGAAAGTGGAGGGGGGGAGTGAGTATTGCTGCAGTGCCAAGCATTACGCTGAACCAGACATTCTTGCAAAAATTTGTGGACTGTGCATTTAACAGGTTAGATGAGAAAGTAGCACTGCATTGCAAAGTACCTGGCCTTTCAAGTGGTAATAGACTTTTCCTCACAGCTGCATAAGCCATGTTGTCATTGATACATTAGAGAAGTTAGAGCCCATTCTCTTTTCTACAATTAACCTTGTATTCATACAGGCTCCTCATTCAAATTTACCTTCTTTCTTCTTCCCTCCTTTTACCTGGACACCACCATACTAAAAAGTGGGTTCTTTCTGTTTGCTTTTTTGTTTGTTTGTTTAAGAAAAATCAGACTTTGTAGCAGCAGTGGTAGGATTTTAGTTCTAAACAATATGAAAGGCCAAAATTATTGGCCAGGGAAATTAAAAGCTGTTGGGTTTTAGAGTAACTTTCTTAACACAAAAAGGACTTTGTGAAGAATTCCTGTGAAAAGAAACTTTAAATGGTTGAAAATGGAGTAGAAAGTGAAATCAAACTTGGTGAGCCTACCATGAGGGGTACTTTGTAATTGGGAGTAAGACAGGTGTAAGGTATCTCTGATTCTTACAGAATCACTTATGATTACTATGTGAACACAGCAATGGAAAATGAGCTTTTACAGGATATCACGAACACAGGGTCTCAGATTGTTTTGACAGAAAACTTCTACTAAAATAATCCCAGATATTTATTTTAACACACTTCCTTCTTTTCACTCATCTTTCAGAATAACATAGCCTGAGAGGAATTTTGCCAAAATTATTTCATAAGCTTTAAAAGAAGCTCTTCATAATGCAAATTAAAGTTTTATCTCAGCAAAAGGTTCTGTTTTCCGTTCATAGCCATCTGATAGCCAAGATGGTTTCCTCTGACAGCTTCCTGACATGATTTTAAAGAATAAATAATAGAGAAACTATATTAAAAATCTACAAGTAAAGAGGAAAATTATCCTTAGTGCTTTACGAAAAACATTTTAAATGAGTCAACATGCAAATATGATTTTAATTCTAATAGTCAGGACACTTTTCTTCTTCTGTTGTGGAAGAAAACTTACTATTAGTTTTGGAAACTGATGGACCAAGACAGAGTTAGAAAAGCTGAACTTAGATACTGTTTATTTATAGCCAGGATGAAAGTTTTTCTTTGTTAAAAACTCAGCAAACACTTCAGAAGGTGGGGAATTTCATTGTATTATGTTTCATTTGTCTTGGACACTGAAATTCTTAAAGGCCAATGCAACTGAACACTAAAGTATGTGCTCCATGTTATGCATGTGAATAAATGTGTTGACATCAATCAGAATACAGACAAAAGTTTAAGTATTTGCAGAATCTGATCAAAGTAACTGGACACATAAAAATTGATTACCAATATTGTGCAGAAGTTTTTCCTCTTACTAGAGAATTACTAGAGAAGTTAATTGTTGTGCAATTGTTGATATTTAGAAAATTGGAGAAAGAAGAGGAAAGTTAAGGCATCATTCAGGCATTAATGGAAGTAGCTAAAATTCTGGCATTGATTTCAGCAAACCATGATTTGAATGAATTCAGAACAAATGTTATATTACAAATGTTATGTATTAGTTTTATTACTTGCACAGAGTACATCTTTACAATTGTGCACAGTAAAGTTTTAGGAAGTGCTTTCTTCCACTTTGTTTCTTGACATTCATAACTGTACTGCAAACTTCTTGCATAAAGTTCCCCCATCGTCTTATCACTCAGACCAGCGTAACAGCATCGTGCAGTCCATCACATTGCCTGAAGCTGTGTTTCAGTGAAAACAAGTCAAACCAAACTCCAAATTTCTGAAAATTGTGCACTAAAATTTTTGGGTTTAGAAACACTTTAAAAATGTAAATAAAATAGTTTAATATTTGCACACCTCAATATGGGGTTTAATTGGAACTAATTATTTGATTACACTTTACATGTTACATGTAATAGAGCTCACTCACCAGCAAATTTTCAAATAGATTTAAAGCTATACTCTGCACACTATTTACATATAGGTTTTATTAGTTATTTTTGCATAGTCCTTAGCTTTAACAAATTTTTAGCAAAAATCACATGAACACAGCACGAAGTAACGTCCAGATGTGAAATGTTGGACACTAACTACTTTTATTTTTTCACTTGTTAGTGCCCAGGCAGTGTCATGGAATGTTTCTATGCTGCAGCTAGGTACCTAAAACTGAAAACTGCCAAGACTGGTCAGAAAAAAAAGCATAAATAAAGCAATCATTTTAGCACCAAATTAGTGTGGTACATATACGAATATATGTATTTTTACTAGTAAATTACTGAACATGGGAGTAAATAAAATTGTTTTGTTCCTGTAAAGCACTAGCAGTGTCAGTTGGGTTCTTGCACTGTGATATACTGTGCATAAGTGATATAATAACAATGATTAAAAGGGGCATGAATATCCCTGAGCTGAGCAGTCATTTAGAATTACTGTAAAGTTTGCTAACATTGGTTTGGTATTAATCCTGCAGCTGTAGTTATATTCATACACTAGCTTCCAATACTTTCACATAGTGTATAGCACTAAAGTTAATTTAGAGGTCTCACTGAAGTCACTTGGAGCATTATTGGAATATCACACTCAGAAAGAGACAATTTCTAAAGTTACAAGAAATTGTCCCGTTTAAAGAAGTGTCATGATGGAAGATGTGAATCTAGGTACTGCTAAATGATGACTTTATCCTTGTCTATGATACTATGAAATTGAATATTTATTGCTGACTGGCCGATATACTACAGTGTTTGTTTCAGCATTGCTGAGGCTGTATGGACACAGGACTTTGAACAGTTCAGGAGTAGCAAGGAGGATGAGACTGTCTTTCTGTTTTTCATAGCCATGCTGCATTCCTGACTGCTATCAGTTGTAATGCTGGCATACAAACTTGGAACAACTATTATAGTAATAAAAAGACTACCAAAAACACTGATCTAAAGTACATTTGAACAATTAAGTAAAATTCTCACTATTTCATTATTAATAACTTGATGGGGCAAAAAAGATTACAGACATTGTTTCTCTACTTGCAAGGTTATAATGATGGGGAGATGTGGATTAAGCCCTTTAACTAACTTCTGCTTTAGTGACTATACCACCTAACCATTACCTGCATGACAAAATTAACGTATTCAAAAATGTTTTTGATTTGTGCTGATCTGGAAAAAATATCTTGTTGATTTGGATTGCGATTGCATTGTTTTCTTCTTTATGCTACATTTGCTCTGTTGGCATACATCAAGAAATTCTGTAACAGTTGCACAAAAACTTTAAAGGGAAGAAGACTCTGATAGGAGTGAACAAATGAAGGGAAAAGAAGCAAATGTCTGGTCAAAGGAAACTCATTCCAAGTCTCAGTTCCAGCACAACTAAATTCTTATACACTTAAGTAATGACCACCACTTTCTCCAACAAAGAACTGAATTGTGAATTGAAAGCATGAATTATTAAAGGATTAGATAAAGCATTAGACACAGGTGAGCAATAACAGATGCACATGCTTATAGGAAGGTTGATTTTTTTTTCATATTCTGCCTCTTTTGCCTGCTCTACCTTGTAGAGATACATTCAATTAAGCTCCAAAGCAGAGGCAGTTTTAAGGTCAATACCTCTGACTGGCATTGTCCTGCAATGTGAAGATGCACTAGCTCATTTGAAGCCAGCTCAGTACCCTGTAGCCTTTCCCTTGTTATGTTCAGCCACTCCAGCTATAAAAGTTCGATATATTCCTAGATACAAAGATTCTATTAGGGTGATCTTTTTTTTTTAAAAAAACATTCAACAGAATAACTAGAGTGTACTGTGGTTCTCTGCTTCACTGGTATTCTGAATTGCTGCTTTACAACTATTCTACCTGCAGCCCCACTCACAGTCTTACACAGAAAAAGAGGTGGGTTTTGTGAGAATGGCAGTGAAGAATACAATGCTAGCTGGGGGCTTGCTTAATACGAATTCGGGCTTAGAAAATATACACATTAAAAAATGATTGACATAGGGATGTTAGAACTGAAGGTTTTTTCATAATTTTCATGCTTCATAGCCTAGCTAGTGTTGTACTTCTTTTATGGACATTTGTTGCAGTATGAATTCCCTTTAACGCGGAGGTAAGGTTTGATTGTCCATTTTCCCAGTTATGTCTACTAAGAAATCAAGACCTTATCCTATACCTAAAGCTGAAAATCTCAGCACTTTTAGGAATCTCCTCACATGACGGGCCTAGTTTTATTCTGTCAGTAATCTCTGACCCCCTGAAGTCAGCCTGTTGCTGAGGAAAAGCCAGGACCTATACAGCATAAATTCTTACAGGTAGTTATGTGTTCATAAGTAAGAACTGGGAAATAACCCAAAGTTAAATTATAACTCAGTAAGAATCTTCAAGAAGTGTTTCTTACACTGAATAATGCTTTTACTTTTTGCAGAAAGCTCTCAACCTACATTCCAACTAACTGATTTACAATACCTCTAAACACTTTTTTTTCTTCATTTCTTCTTTTTTATTCTGTAGAGAAGATCAGCTTAAACTTTACACTCCACTTCAGCCCATAGACTGTAATGTAAATTGATCCTAAGTGGCACATAGGTCTTGTCCTGGCCCTTTGGACATAAAGGAATTTCTCTATTCAAGAACAGAGCTTGTTTTCTGTGAATGGAAGTTCTGAACAAGAACTAGGGAGATTTTGTGGCAGTAAAAGAGAAAGAAACATGTTTATTTATCTCTTTTCAGAAAAGGTATGACAACTGATGATAGAAATAGATGTTCAGGTAACTTCACTGGAAGTAGAGGTATGCTTCTGGGCTCAAAGGTGAAGGCTGTTTACTTAGAATAAGATACATTCATTATATGATGAATAAAAAAACTCCAGAAAGTCCCGGGAAAGAACCATAAATTGCAGGAAAAAAAGTCCAGCACCATAGACAGGTAACTATAATTATTATTAGGTAAGGAAGAGCTTATTTCATAGAATGAGACTCAAAACAAACTTGTTGAGCACTAATGAAATTAGGGACTACAATTGCCCCTAGTGAATATATCCAAAGCACAAAAAACAGAATTAAGAGCTATTTTAGCTGAAGGAGAGATGAGAAAGGAACAGCATAAAGTATCCATTCTAAATGCACTGATTTTTTAGACTTTAGACTCAATGACTTAAAACTTAACATTCATTGCATGCTTCCTTTTGATACTAGGTTACAGCCCAAATTGTCATGATGTTAATAAAAAGCATACCATGAGAGTCTGAATTCACCTAGTGTGCACACCTACCGAGGCATATTGTCTTTCAGGCATTTTATTTAGGTGAGCTCCTGGCTCAGAAGAGCTCCAGTGCAATAACTAAGAGCTTTGCTGTTGTTTGAATTGGGTCCAGTTTTCTATTTGTGATGTCTAGAAGTAACCTGCTTGTTTGATTCTTCCAATTAAGAAGAAATTCAGCTTTGCACTAAGCCAGAAAGTGGAGAAAACAACTTTTAATTTATCTTTGGAAATAAGAAAATATATTACTTGCTTTTAAACTTGACATATGAAGTGGTTAGAAATTCATTTATATCAGAATGTATAACCATATCCTTCAATGTGAGAAATTCACAAAAAATTATCTTTTTTTTTTTTTGTCCATATGAAAAAAGAGTGGGAAGAGGGAGATAGTGGGTACATATTTTCACAAGTCCCAGCACCTGCCAACTGGCTGAGACAAACGGAGGTAAAAGAGGGGCGAAGGTGGTAGGTTGAAGAAAGCTATTAAGAGAACAGTGAGGATTACATATAGTGTGATTCTGGGGTATTTGTATAGTTGGGACAGGAAGTTAATATGCGAGTCTTGTCAGACTGAGTATTGGGTATTCAGTCTGACACACGGTGATATCCTGTTATTCATATAACTGGGTAATATTTTTAGCACAACTACTGTCAAAAAAATTGGGCTTTAATGCTACTGAAAACCACCAGTGAGTGCATAAGTAGAAAAGAAATGTAGCAAACACCTTCCCATGTAAATGAGCACCTCAGTTGCATAATGCTTTTTCATGTGATGTCCTAAGCAACATGGAAAAAGTTGACTGCAGAAGCGTTACTTGTTTTCTCTTATATGAAGGGCATAGAGCACCCAATGAAATTATCATTAGCTGCCTGAAAACTTATGAAAATGGTTTTCTTTCTAATCAGTGAGGTAATGCAGAGCCCAAAGATTTATATAGATTCAAAAAAAAGAAAAATACTTCAAAGTTCATTAAACTCAGTGGTAACATTTCATTACAGGAAACCTCTAGCTGCATGTTTCTGGAAGCAGAGAGATTTTACCAGGGAAGCATCATTATATTCTTGCCCTGATCTTTTGGTCTTAGCTTCTGCTATTAGCATCTGCCAGATGCAAAATACATGGCACAATATATAGCTGATGTGACCCAGAGTAATCATTACATTATGATTACTCTAAAGTGATAGCAGGTAATAGAACTTCAGTAATTTATACAAGAATCTCAATGCAACAAATTATTACCATTAAGGAAGAAAATCACTAATGTGTAAGTCAGATTTTCTTATCTACAGGTTCAGTTCTATTTTTTCAGATTTAGTGGAAGGACATTTTCACACATATTCAGTAAAGTACAACACAATGTGTAGGCCTAGCTGTGAAATCTGGCCATTGTATATGAAACTAAATATTACTCTTACAAGATAGAGCTTTCATCTGTTCGCAGACAGCCAGCAAAACATTAAAGAAATAGCATTTTTACAAAACCTAAGCCAAAATATACAGATTATTACCAGAAATAAAACACCAATACATGGGCAAAAAATATTTAAAAGAAATGATGGATAATAATGAGCATTTGGAAGGAATGGAGTGAGAAGAAGATATCTACTTTTTATGCTTGCATTAGCTCTTTCCAGATGATGCAGGTGATCATGTATGAAATTGTATTTTTTACTGAATGTCATCTTGGACTTTGGTGTGAATCCTTAAGATGAAAAGTTAGCTTTTTTCTGAGCTATTTATCATCTTAAGCTTTTTGAATTCTCCATGTTCTACAGAAAAATACCTATGGTTCTATACATTGATGAGAAATGCATCTTAAAGAGGATCTCATGCAGACCCAAAATAACCTTCTGACAGAATTTCCTGGAAAACAGAGGGTGGTATGAGAAAATTAATGTTTTCCTTCAACAGTGATTCAACGTTATATTGTGTAACACAAATGGCATTTTCTGGTCATATGAAGCTTTTGTTAATCTGTCGTAAAATATCTTCAGATCTAAACAGAAATCTGCCTGCTGTGGCAGATTGAGGATTATCTGCTGAATTCCACTTCCATTTAATTCCCTTAGATTATTTTTCAAGACAGAGAAAAAGACATAGAAGGAGAAAGAATGAGAAAGAGAACAATTAAGAACAATCAATATTAATGAGATAATGCTAGAAAGCCTTACTAAACTAATCAATGTATTATTCAATATATTATTAAGTGATAATGCACTTCTGGGACCTACTGATCCATGCATTTGTTTGATAAAGCTGGAGACAGTGTGTCACCAAACCAGAATGAATTATACTCGTAATGGTCAGATAAAGAGATCAGTCATCTCTTGGCTATTTCGTGTACATCCTATGAAAGGGTGGTAGAGGATGTACTCTGCTTTTTCTTTCCAGAAATTGAGGAAGACACAAAAGACGTCACACTGTAGATTAACAGTAAAAAGGCTTCAATCAGGTGTACAGCAGATACTGAGGCAGGCAAGGGAGAACAGTTGATCAAGGAGTCTGCAATCATCTTTCCCCTTCTGCTATTCTGAACGTCTCTGGTTTCTACTTTTATAGGCCTGAGAGCCATTCTTCCAAAATTTAGGCATTCAAACTGCCTCTGTGTGCAGAAAAGTAATCACCTGGCTCAAAAAAGTCAATTATATAATTCTATATTCAAATCATTAGCTCATGCTTATTTGTCGTAATGGCCAATATTTTCAAAACAATTGCGAAACCATTGCCCAAATAGATACCACACCAAAGGCAAACAAGCACATACATGTCAGCGAATGAAGAATGCCTCCAAATAATTGATATATAATTAAAATTACAGTCAGTTTGACCTTTTACAGATGAATCACCGATAGCTCTTAGAGTTCCTTAATATGGAGGGTAAGGACTTTAGCTATGAGCCCAGAAAGGCTGTACAGCTACTGCGAATAGGAGGCAGAACTGAAGGAGATACGGAAGTGAATTATGAAGGCTGGAATTATACAGCATTTTCAACATAGTGACAAGAAGCCTGCTATTACTTCAAATAGAAAAACAGTGCAGGGATTCAGAAAGATGAGTTATTATGATCAAATTAACAAAGATGACAAATGTAGGACAATCTTTTGCATGAAGTGAAGATAGCCTGCGTATATGTTTTGGAAGTTAGAGGCCAGGGAAATGCCACACTCAAATAAGAACAGAAGTGAGAAAGCTAGTAGTAGCTCTCAGTTATGCAGTAAAAGGAGAGAGAAGCAGAGAAGATAACTCCCTTACTACAATAAGTAACTTTGATTGGAGACGTGGTCATACTGTAAGGTGGCTTGGAAAAGAAGATGAGGCATGTGATCCATGTAATAATATTTATACTGCCAAGAAATGTCTTAGTAGCTGAACTTGAAGACTGAAAAGACACCTTTTGGCTTCTGTATACGTAACTGAAATGATGCATTTTGCTCCTACATCCTGTGAGGGCTGTGAACCCAAATATGTTTGAGCATTACAATTTTGTTTTGCAAGGTAGTAAAGGAATCAGTATTTTCTTGGAAGGTAAGTATTTGGAAGAGGGGAGGATTACCAGCGGTAAAATATTTGGAGGACCTTAGAATACAATCACAAATATTGCTGCTCTTTTATTGGACCAATATAATTAAGTAGTATCGAAGACTGCATTGTATTGAATAAACGTATCAGCTATTTGTAAGCTCTTTGGAGCAAGGACAATCAACATTACATTAATAATAGCTTTTTTCATTTTATTTCCCTGGTTTCTAAAGAAAATACTAAAAAACCTCACTAAGCTGCTTTGAAGACTTAAAGCATGCATTTAAAATGACTTAAAACCTTAATAAAGCTCTAATGCAGCACATGAGATTAAAGTCACCCCAAATCTTTAGGGCCAAATTCTTAACTTCCAAGTCCAGCATAACTAATGAGGCTCTGAACACCGTATTTAAGAGGCAATGGTGAGCAACATGAAAATATTCTTCTCTGCCACTGGTTATTGTGATACAGATCCACAACTCTGCCTCCTTGATGTCAAAAGGTTGTAAAACTAAGATACTTCTATTTTGCCCAGGTGAGGACAGTGTTTCTTTCCTCTCTCAACATGCCACCACTGCCTCTAGAGAGAGTTCATTTCTCAGAAATTAAATTCCAAATTATTTGCTATTAATATCCAATCACTTTTAACCACTTTTATACCCACTTAATACACTTTAACCACTTAATATCCAATCACTTTTGTTTTGGGTATACTTCTTAATAAGGATTATTTCTATAATGAGTTCCAGAATTTATTATTCAGTCATCTAGGGATTATATATGTGAAAACAAACCCTATATAGATTTTATTTTTAAAGGGAATAGGAATAATTTTAGCCTTACAAATTTCAAAAAGTGGATTTTATTTTAAGCTTGGAAATAGAATTAATCTTTGGCCAGAAACCAAGAATTTTAGCTTGCATGGTAACTTTGAAAAAGTTCTGAGTATGTGAAGGCTTTTGGAGAGTATTAGAAGAGAAAATTGATTATAGCTTTAATTATACAATTTGTTAAGGAAGAAAAAAAAAAAGGAAACATATTATATCTGTAAAATCAATTCTTCTGTTATGGTCCCCAAAGCACTATCTCTTTTAATCTCTCTAAAGTAGATAAGCAGCAGAGGTGATTAAATTCAATGCAATATGTATTCAGATTAAAAAAATGAGAAACATTTGTTATCTGCAATTGTTACCTGTATATGCAATGTTCTGAGCTCCTCAATAAAATAGTAATGAAAGGATTTAATGAAAAAAAAAACAGAAGTTTAATAGTCAAATTACATCCATATTTTAAATAGGACTTCTCATTTTGGTTTACCTGCAAGAATTCCAAACAGCATGTGAAGAATGTATTTCTTTAACAGAGACGTCATATCTGCAATGACCCCTTGGGAAACTGGCTGAGGCAGCTAAACTGGGGTTCAATTCTGCAATGTTTTAACCATTCAAACCTTCACCCAGGAAAGCACTTTCACTTGCGTTTAAATATTTACCAACATGGTTTTCTGCACCAGGATCAGAATAACTGAGCTGTTGGCAGTATGAACAGCCATAATCTTGGAAAATCTGACAGATATAAGCTAAAAATGCCAACGTTGCCAGCAAGTGTATTCTAGTTATGTCATCTCTTATAAAGTATTTCACTGGTAATGTCTCCTGGAAAACTGTAGGGCTTGAAATAGCACCTGTTCTTTATTTAACAAATTATTTTGAGGTATGTTTGCCAAATTCCCCAGGAATTCAGGAGGATAAATTGCAGGTAGAAGTTTTGCTTCAGTGGCTTCCAGTGGAATTTCTTCTCATCAATACTCAGCCAGTTATGTTGCATAAGTCTGTAGCTCATAAAAAGCTGCTGGAGCTCTAGCAAGGGAAACTGAAGATGAATTTATCCATGTGAGAGCTATGCTATGATTAGTAAAACCTCTTTATCGTTTCTTAGTTCTGCTCATGTTCCATTAATTTCAGGGGTTTGCCCTCTTTCCAAGTTTTCAGGTCTCCATCCTCACCTGATTGTCCCATCTGGCATCTGCTCAAGTCATGAGAAGTCTCATACTGTTTTTAAAAAGAAGTTCCTGATTGTGCAGTTTGGATAAGACCCACAAAGGACCAACAAAATCTCTGAAGCATCATGGTGCCTTCTCTGTACCCATAGAAAATGGAGTCTGAAACCATCTGCATTTTGCCAATTAGCTTATTCTTAGTTGCCATGATGCTTTGTGTGGCTACCCTAAATATCTTCACGGATCTTGCTTCAGTGCTCACAAACAGTACCATCTCCATAAATGACACCACATGTAGCTGGTGCTCATATCTCTTAAATGGAGCCCCCTCAGCTGGCAACGGACTAGTTCAGGATGACCCAGTAATGTCAGAAGGTAGCAGCTGCCCATCACTGCTTGGTCTTCTATCGATTCACCTTTAAAGCTTATTGCTGTCATGCCATGGTGGATGTTCCACAGAGCTCTGAGAAAGGGCCAAGGAAACCTGCTGGGGATCTGGACATTGTGGCCTGAATATACGGACGTTTTGGTTTACATCTGAAACAGTCTCTGCAGCACATTTAGTGGATCCTTTGATTTAGCAGCACTATAGAGCTGCAGTGAAGACGAGGAGAAAAAAAAAATCCTCTTATATAATCTTTCGAACTGAAGGAAACATTTTCACCTCTGTATATCTTTCTGCACTTTGTATCATTCTCTGTAGTATCATCTGCACTCTGTTTTATTCCATTGCTAAACATATTTTGAAACTCTAGTTACATGAGTCTACATCTCCTAGACCTTAATGTGGTTTCTCCCCTCCAGGAATTTCAGAAATAAATCAGTAATCGTTGTACCTTATACACTTGGTTCCCAATGCAGTTTTTCAAAATAATGTTTTTGGAATACATTTATGGCTACATCTACTGATATTTCTGACCCTTGTAGTCAGTTCCACACATTGATCAAACCCACTCTTAACTTCTGCTTGTATTCAGTTATTGTTCTGATTCTTGCCCTCTTTTTGAGTTATGAGGCATCCATCTTTTTTCATCCCTGAATACCATCTACCTATAAGTTTCTAGTAGCTTTCTCTTTAAAAGTTTCTTTCCTTTTAAAAAGACAAACTTCTCTGATCATAATCAGAACAATGACAATTTATAATATAAAATTCTATTATATTGATGAGAGAGAGTCAAAAATGATACGCCAAAATATTTCTGGAGGAAAAAGAAAAGTCTGGGAGATATATGTTTGTATGTGTGTGAAATAGAAATTGTTCCTATTTTCCTGGTGTTTTGACTAACCTTAATAGTTATATTTAAATATAAGGGATGGGAAGATAGGCTTTACAGTGATCATTATGCCTAGCCCACTCAAATGTCAAAAATTTCAGAGCTAAGTAGAATTTGCATGTTATGTGCCTTACATTTTACTTATTGGAGACTGATAGAAAGGCCAAAAAGAGAGAAATAAGACACTGAGTGAACCCATACACAGTTTCTTCTCATTAAAATAAAGTTGCAGAGTCACCATATTATTTATTAGTTAACACCATTAAAACAATTTACCATTTTTCAGAAAAAGATTTTGAAGTTCTTGCATAAAAAGCTGAACATACTTAATACTGAGGTTTTGTTTCTGTGGAATAAATATCCAAAGTATGTGGTTTACATCTTTTTCTGTACCCCGGCATTTCTTTTTGAAATTGTGTTCCAAAACATTTGTCATAGTGGGGCACAAATAGGAAAGGAAGATGTAGCAGCTTTGCATCAATATCTGCCTTGGAGGGAACATTGGTGAATTGTAGCCCTGCAATACAGCATTGCCGTTGCTAATGACAGGCCATAATCTTTGCACTGAGCTTGCAAGGCCTCAGGACAGGGGCTTGTCAGGCCTGCTAGGTCTGAACTTTTCTTCACCTGCCCACAGCTTTGTTTTACTTGCTTTAGCTGCCACAGCAATTTCTCTAATTGACCAGGCATCTATGGCTAATTTGTTTGACTTTTTGTATGGTACATCCATAGTTTTATATAGTCAATGGAAACAAGCAGTGATTCTATGAAGAATGAGTTATTTACAGTTATGTAGTGTGGAGAAATACAAGCCTAGTATGACAGCAGAGGCCTTGAGAAGTGGACACAGGATGCAGCACAGAGGGGTACAGGCATGGGGTGACATTGCCATTGAATAACCCTGCCTGGGTGCATATTACAGCAGAGGTGCTAACGATCCTTACCCAGAAGCTAGGCTGTTCATACACCCCACAGAGTTAAGGAGACCCGGACACGAAGCCATCCTGATATTACCAACCACCAAGGAAAGTCCATCAGAATTCCACAACAAAACCAACGTAGGCCATTTCATCAAAATCAATAAATTCCATAGGGGAAATACAGGCACACTTGTTGACAATTTTCCTACTCAGCTGACACAGAGACATTAGCTTGCCACTTACATTCTTAATGTATCACACATCTACCCTGTTATCAGAACTAAATTCCACATCCACCCCTGCACAGTCTGTTTTATGAGCATGAGCGCAAACAGTGTCTTGCATGATATAAATCAGTTTATGTGAGAACGCATGGGTTACTAATGGTTACCATGCATTAAAAATGAAGTTAAATCAGAAGCATTGTTTAAAAAAAAAACAACAAAAAACAGTTTAATGTTCACCATTTGCTTACACTCATTTTGTGAATGAATTAGCTTCATCATGAGTTAATTAAAGACATGTGTATCAAGCAACTATTTTCTGTTCATTCAGCTCTTTCTTCAAGACACATTTCTACCTAATAAAGTAATGATACTTCCATGATCTGAAAGAAGCAAGAATTAAGAATATACTCAGAATAAACTTATACTGGTTTTAAATTTATTTTTGACTGGTTCCCTAATCATTCAGGGTTTATCTGACCCACTTGGTTTACTGGAGATATGGGCTATAACATTGCTGGTAAGAGCGATGGAAGTGTGATTCCCAGCAATGCAATGTCATTTCCTAAGGCTTTGTTAGTGATTGTTTCTTCCTCCATAATGAGATAGTTTACCATCATGCCTAGTCTTCACCAAACACAAATTTAAGTTGTAAAAATGGTTTATACTTACACGCAGAGATGATATAACTTGGCTTATCATAGCAAGTAGGACAGTAGTCCTTTAACTGGGGTGAGCATTCAACGTTCCTGACTCCCAGCCCAACACTGGGAACACCACATTAAAGTGCTTTGCTGTGTGCTGAGACATAGAAGAGGAGAATGAAAACATTCCCTGACAGATTTAATTCTAATGAGGATTTATATTCAGTTTAACTTGAATTTTAAAGCTCACATCTGTAGACAAAAAGAGGTATTCTAAATCTCAAAAAAATGCTCAGGAGGGTTACTCAATAAGCAAAACTGCTGACATTTCTAGCACTTCACATGTTTGTTTTTAAACATTGACAGATAGTGATGTGAAGATGACTACATCATGAATGATTGATTCCAGAAGTGACTTCCTTCTGGGTGAAATTACCATGCTGACAAAATATAAAAAAAAGATGTGCAAGTATTCTGAAAAGCCGTGAATATGAGTACCTCATAGGGCATTACAGAACAAGAATCTTTATCCTTTCATTTTTCAAATCTAATTGAGCAATAGAATTGGGGTTTTTGAGCTAATGTTGTTTAAATAGATGGCTGGAGGGCATCCATGTTTTCCTAATCTTACTCATTGAGAATGGAATTAAGCTTTTTGCTCCTCTTGTTAATTTATAGTGAGATTTTAGAGCAATCTTTTCTAAAAGCAATGTACCTCATTGGGGAAGAGAAATTACATATAATAGTAAGAGTTGACAGTTACATACCATAAAACACAGTCAGAAAAAATGAAGAGAGCTCACACTAAAAAAGACCTAGTCGGATCACATTTCAGTAATGGCCATTCACTTAACTCCTTCTCTTGAGCTCTCCCAGCTATAGCGGAAATCTGCAGGAGCTGAGTAACAGCACCAGGCAAAAAGCGTGCCCCAAGTGCCTTAGATTTCACATGCAGAGATGCATAGAACCGTTTTAAAAGAAATTACAAAAGAGGAAAGAAGGGGATAGGAAGGGGGCGGGAGGGGAGAGAAGTGGAGAGGAGAGGAAGGTAAACAAAGAAATAAAACTTCTGAGGTTCACATAATTCCAAGGTTACACCTTTTACAATTAGATATAGCTAGATAATTTCAAATAAAGTAGAAGATCAACTCAGGCTAACCCTATGATGCAGACGAATATCTGAACCTATTTCTCACTTTTCTGTTTTTTTCTATCTAATGCTTTCCTTCACTTGCCACTAAAGCAGTAGCCATAGCCGCAGTAAAAAGAGATACGTGAGTAGATTATATAACCTCCAGGAAACAAAAAGTAAGAAAACATATTCATACAAAATTCCAGTTCAAAAAAAATTTGAAATAATCATCTTAAGTTATGAAGGCTTATCTAAATCATCTGATCATATCTTAGACTCCTCCAGACTTCTCATAAGTATAAATGCTGCACTTCAAGCTCAGGCTGTTGAAAATGAATGACGTGTGCTTGTTTCTAGAATTCTCTCTCTTGTTCCTTACTGGCTATACAAGCCTCTTTCATCCCTCTACATTTTGCTGTCCTCCCTGGGGGTAGCATAAATTTCCTCTCCCTGCCCACAAGTTTTATATTTTGGTGTAATTCAGTTTTGGTCAATTACATCGGTCTGTTCTGACAGATCTGAAGATGGAAATCCTTTATCAACTTATTTCACCAATGTGCCTCAACTTTCTGCTGGAGAAACTGATTCTAGACTGGGTGCTACATTTCAGCTTTTGGTTCTTTGCCAGGACCGCTAACAGTGGTCGCTGTTTCTGGTAATTTTGGTGACAATTGGTCATAAGCCCATTTTGTCGGTACTAGAAATATTTAAAAAGGGACAATAATCGTCATGCTCACTCACGACCTGAATCCAATCAATGCAAAAATTGCACTGTAATTTCTCAGTACAGTGAACTAGAAAACACAGTAAATGCTACAAATCAGAAGTTTTATTGGTAGCACTCTCAATAAATGCACTCCAAAGGGCTTTTTTAAAAAGTGTTTTTACAAACTTACTGGAAGGAAACAAAACTTAAACCAAGTCAAATTTTTCATTTTCAACCTTTCTGTGTAAACACTTGCTGTAGCCACATTCAGCTGAATCTGCAAATATGAAAAACAGATGCTTTAACTACGAAGGGCTAAGATTTATAACGTGATAAAGTGCAGTAGCTAATGTGAGTGCAGATCTTGGGGAAGATGGAGAATGACTGTAAGATAAACCGGTCTGCTATGATTGACAGTTTTATAGCGACTAATACAAAAACATTATTGCCATGTAATATTTTAGAAGTCTGTGAAGAGGTTTAAGAATTGGACTGCTTTACTCAAAATGGCTGACAAGTACCAGTGAGGGTACTGTGAGTTGCTGAATGACTAGAAGGCAGCCTGTAAAATCCACAGCATGATACTTAGGTGCTGTGTTGCCAGGTATCATCTTACTCTGTGGAAGACAGTGTAAATGTTCACAGGAATCTGGCCGGCCTTTAAATGTCAACGTAGGCATAGTTTTCAGAAATGACTGTTTGATTGCTGGCAATCTAGGGCCTTCATGTACTGTAATGACTGAAAAGTCATCTGCTGGGAGTACTCATCTGTGCTACTCTAGTGATTTCTGGGTCTTGAATACCCGTTTTGAGACTTGTGTGCTCAGTGCCTACTTAATCTTAGTGTTTCAACTGTAGTGATTTATTTATGAGAACTGTAGTATTATTTTAATAATTTTTTTCTTGTACACTTCAGTACTTCTGTGACATAGGAATGACAGAAAAACTCAGCTTTGTTTTGTTTTTAAGCAGGGATCATTTCATGACAAGTTTTTAAACACTTTACATGATTTGAATAGTTCATGGAATGATAGCTGTAGCAGTAGCAGTTGCCTAGGAAATAAACTATCTTCTAGGTGACCTGCCTAAAATCCAACCTAACCAAACCATTAAATAGAAGTAAAAACTATTTTCTTTCTCCTTGTGAACTTCCTCAGCCCCCCTTGCTACATGACTACGTCAAGTGGCCAAAATACAGCTAATGCTCCCTAGTGGTCAAGTCTGAAACAAGCTTTTCTGGAAACACTGTGAATCTGGTATTTCAGGCTCTTCTGAAACAAAGCTCCATCCAGGTACCGAGAATATAGACACAGTTAGATTTCCACAGACACTGTAATCTTCTGCAAATACGCTATTCTCTACATATCACATGTCACATCTGCATACAGCATCTCGGTATCCACAGTAGGAAATTGGAATATGTCCTTCCCTCACAGTGACCGTATTATCATCATGAATAATGTATGACCTATAGATTGGGATAATTTTTTATGCACATCAGAGAATGAATTTAGCTTGACTATTCATTCAGTTAAACAGTGCTGTTAGGTAAAATAGCAAGCCTTGTTTCAGTCCTTCACTGAGAGGTAGAAAACATTGGTGCTTTAAGTGGAAGACTCACTGTATGTATGAGTAGCTTATTAAATCTTTGCTGTAGGCTCTGTAGCTTCTACAGCCACCTTGGTATAAAAGACAAAACTGGTCAGATTTTTTTGACAAATAAACTTAAGTTTTTGATTAGAGTTAAACTAATTAGTTGTTGGCTATTCAGTACTGCTACAGGTCTTTTTCTTTAGGCACTTTGTGGCTACTCTGATTCTGCTTGTAAACAGCAATGCAATAGCAGGCAGATTCCAGCAGGGATAATTGACTCTTATGTGAAGTTTCTTAATAGAACACATGGAAATAGTTAAAATTCATTTTCTCAATTTAGAAACGTTAAAGGACAGAGCCACAGCAGGTACAAATTAACGTATCTTATTTAATGTCACTGGAATTATAGAGATTTTGACCAGCTAAATGTATGACCTCACATCTGAATGTTGAAAGACTGAGCAGTCATGGTAGGTTTTTGCGTCAGAGAAAAGTATCATTTCCCTTCTATTACTTGTAACAAGTTGTGAAATCATGTTCCTGTGGATTAAGAAATATTTACCTTATTTCAAAGGGATATCCTTTGTGAGTTATTGCTCACTAATGAAATAAGATGTACCCAATCTGTCCCTCAGTTTAGACTGAAAAATGGTTGCTGCTTCTCTGTGACTTTAAATAATGTATAGTGTACCTTTACCAACATATGGTAGTGTCTTTCCAAGAAATGCTACGTATGATTCTTCTGAGAGTTACATTAGAGTGTCTCTGATACAGACATGTCATGGAACAGCAGAGATCATCAAAAGTTGTAATGCTGAATTTATGTTAGCAGTTAACTAAAACACAGTAGTTTTGAAATAGATAATCCACCCTTTATTTTGAATTTTGAACTAAAGAATTTAAGCCAAAGGGCTTGAAAGGATAATAATGTAAGACAGCTAAATACCATTAATACAATTATTTGTTAAATTTTACTGAAGTGATGATTATTTTTATGTAGGTATCAATCTTACTTCCATTGAAATGAAAGCAAAACAGAAAAGAAATCATACTGAATCTATTAAAAAGAGGAATGGATTCCCAAACTGTAATGTGGACTTCCATGGTTTTGGACTGCTAAGAGAATAGTGTATCAGCACATCAACGAAACCTTTGACTAATGGGCTTTGCTGTGTCTTCTGGACAAGGTTCAGAAAAGAAGATGGAAAAAAATTGTTTTCCTAACGCATCAATGATTTCTCAGCAGAGATATCCTCTGGGAGTGATTGAACTAATCTTCTACTACTTCAACTTATTTCCAGTATAGAAATAATGCCTTTAGCATTAAGGGGTCTGTAAAAGAGGCTATGCCAATGAAATAGAGCATCTTTTCATTGGTTCTTTATGCCTTGATTGGTGAACCCAGTTCTACCTACAGTAGGCACCTCTGCTCACAGAGGTTACACTTACTGCATGAATGACTAAATGTTGCCCAGATGGTATTGGAAAAAACTTATGGATGACGTGCACTAGAAAAGATCTGGAGAATCCAGTCCTGAACATTTAGTTTATATAATCTCAGTTTGTGCTAAAGTTACACCTCACCAATGAGCACTCAAAAGAGCTACATAAATGTTATAAATCAAGTAATAACTTCGTTAATGCAGAATTAGGATTAGTATGTGTATTTTATAGTGAGGAAGATAAGAAACATGAGTTAAAAGTCTTTCTAGCCCCGCCGTGGTAAAAATCTCATTGGCAGAAAGAGGTTTGTATGTAATTGTAGAGTGAGATACCAGTTCATAGATCTTTGCACATTTTATCAAAAAAGTTTAAAAAATGTGACTCAATCTTCTGCTGTCATCCCCCCCACAGATATTCCTGTAGTCCAAATTAATGCACTTTCTGATCTAAATAAATAAATGCTTATTAGCATGTAGTGATTTCTGCCCTCTATCTGCTTTGTGAAGATGTATTTCAAGTAATTTGACACATACAAAGAGCCCCCCTGAATGTTAGGCACAGTCATGGTTATATATATATGTAATTACAATCATGGCTACTTCACGCAGGCTTTGCTGGCAAACTGAGCAGGGATTGGACCAGATGACCTGCAAAAGTGCCTTCTAATTTTAATTACTCTATGACTTGAAGTTTCAAGTTTGGGCTCCAACCCTCTTAAGCCATCTCTTTTCCAAATAGAGAAACTGGATTTATGTAGAGCAGTCTTGCACACACCTTGCAAAGGCATTAATGTCAGAAGTGGGAATATCTCAAACAGTGAGATTTTGTATCAGTGTCTGAAACATTAATTTTCAAAAAATTATACTGTAATTTACAAATAGGTGAAAATGTGTTTCTTTGCATACCCATATTACTAGATTTGAAAACTTCTAGCAGTCATAAAAATAAAAATAGGTTTCAATATGCACTTGGGTATAATCTGGGCTTTATTGAATTTGTTCTGGACATTAAAAGCACTTGCAAAATTTAGGCCATATAATCAGAAGGATTGATCTGAAAGTCTTAAGGAGATGAAAAGGGCTTTGTCATTATAAGTTTCGTTAGTATTAACGGTATTGCACAGCTAAAGCCCTGCTCATCTGGATAGAGATGCACCTCTGTTCTGGCTGGTATACAGTTTTACACAGACAGACATTTAGACAATTGGATACCCATGCTAAATTAGGATCCACATGGAATTCAGATAAAAGCTGGAATTCAGTGGCCTTTTTCCCCAGTTACATTGGCTGTGTTCCCTCTCCTCTCTCTCATACTAATCTCATAAAGCATTTGTTGTTTTTTGAGAACTGGAGTGCCAAAATTGCTTGAAACGGCAGATGAGCAAACATCTTTCTTTCCTACAAATAATTACCAAGAGGAAATAGAAGTTTTAGTGACTGTGGGCTGCTGTTCAATAAGGTTGTTCTAGATTTGAGACAAGTCCTAGACAGACATACTTTTTCATCCTCTAATCTTGCACTGTACACCAGACTTTACTAACTAGCTGTTTGACTTTGAAGCTTTCTCATCACATTAATATTCAGGAACACATTGCCTTTGTGAAAGAATGTATTTGATTTACTTTTTCTTTTCCATTCAGAAAAAGTATTCTTTTCAGAGAATGGATGTTTAATTGGTTATAAAACAGGAGTATGGCTTTTTATACATAAAGTTAGTTTTTTTCATGCACTTTACACAGACTGAAAACATGTAATCTAGTGTCTTCTGTTTGCAAAGACTTTATTTAGAAGGATTTCCTTTCCTCCAGGAGGGAGAACCTTGCTTCAGTTATGTTCCTTTGAATTACAATTAGATCTTTGAACTCCAGACAACTGAATAAACAGATTTCCCCCAGCAATTTAATTATCCTGGCCTGTTTGTCAGTACCAGCAGAATACTATGGAGCACACTGCCAATTAAAACTCCACCTTTGATTGCCAGTAAAACACTACAGGTTCAGGCCTGTGTAGCCAGACGGAGGAGTTTGGGTTGCCTATTCTTGATCTGCGAAGCTGAAGCTCCTAGATGCATATTGCTGGCGCAGGGTGGGTTAGGTGGTGCCTGGAGGCTGTGGTCAGTGGTACTCAGTACATGTAATGAAGGTGTAGATTAACCTAGCTTCGCTAGCAGCTTCCAAGCTCAACTGAATGCAATGCAAGACCAGCTCTCTCATGCATGCTATGCATTCCTAGTTGCTACGGCCCCATGTGCAGTCTGAGGCTGCTTCAAATTTCACTGCACCTCCTGGGAAACAGTCTTATACATAGAGACATAGATGTGCTGTGGCTCTTTCCTGTCAGGCTGTGCCCACGGGGAAGAAAGAAGCTAAAGCCTCTTTTGTAGTTAAGTTGTATTTGTGCAGTTGGCTTACAGTTCCCAAATGCCCAGCAAGGGGAAGCCTTCAGGTCATCCGCTCTGGGTAGGTATAAGCAGGATGCAGCACTGTTGGGAGGAGTGGGCAAGACCTCAGCTGAGCGAAGGTCTGTGTTAACAGAATGGCTCTCTAAGATCTGGGACTAGTCATCCCTTCACTGTTGCACCCATGACCATGGTCAGCTGTGTCTGCCAAGCATGAGTTCCAGCCCCCATGAGAATCTACTTCTCTGTGCTCTTTCCCACTTCTGTACAGATTCTGGCTGAAACAGGAAAATAGATAAATTTTCTGCTTTTGACCTATTCGTATCCAAACTCCACCCACTGGCTTAAGAAATTTGTAGTATCATTAAGATTTGCCATATCCAGCAGCATTCAAACCATCACAGAAGCAGGTCAGGAAAGAAGGGCACTGGCATATTATGCAAAAAACTTACAGTTGCCTAGCACCATTCAGCTGATTACCACTGACATTCTGAAATGAAAATATCTGACGATGTCATATTCTAAAGTAGTTTCTATGTTCTCCTCTAGAGCTGGAAGCACAGATTTTAAGAAAACAAAACATCCATTAAGGCTAGTGTATACACTTCTGATTCCTAACTTGCCTTTTTTATTGTGCGAAGCAGGTTGAATTATACTAGATCTGCTGTCATACTGCTCAGTAACAGAAAAAAACTTAGACAGACATTTTATTCTCTCTGGGTTCCGATTAGCAAAAGTGAAAATGAAAACCATTGGCAAAAATTTGTACTGAACTTTCCAAATGCACAATAAGCTCAAAGTTCATCAGAGAGGAGAAAAGCTGTGTGACAGTTTGTTTGAATGAATCTAATTATTGGTCTTGTCAGTAATGTGTTGCATCAAATCGTTCTCTCAAAGAGAAGTAATGCAACAACACTGTGTATGTACTAAGTGATATTTTGGTGGAGAGTTGCATAAGCTAAGCGGCAATTAGATTTATTTCATAACAGGTCCCACCTGAGTCAGTGAGAGAAAAAATAGGCATGCCAAAGGTGATAAGCATTGATGTTCTTTCTAATAGACAGAATATGATCTCAACTGTACTAAAAGGAAATGTTGCTAAAGCGAACTGTAACCTCAACTGTTATGTGACATCTTTACTGTGAGTCTCCTTTTATAAAGCAGGCAATTTTTCAATGTTTTGTACAGTACTATTAAAACCTGAATTATGTATGTATTGTCTCTGAAGAGGTTGCCTACAAATTCATATTTTTCAAGGCTTTCCATTTCTTCATTTTTATTTCTTTAACAGTTCCACCCAAAAGGGAGATGATGACTATGAAGATTACACTTCAAATAAGACTTGGGTTTTGACTCCCAAAGTCCATGAGAGTGATGTCACTCTTATTTTAAATGGCTTGCTGGAAGGATATGACAACAAATTGAGACCTGACATAGGAGGTATGTTGGTTTTCTTCTTAGACCACTTTTGTTTAAGCGGTGAAGAGAAAGAGTTTTCATACCATATTATGCTACACAGGAAGCAGGATTCATTCAAAGTAGTTATGAAAACAAAATACAATGTAGTAAAACATCAGTGGCACAAAAAATAGTCACAAATTTGGAAGCTGACATAAATTAAGATTGCTAAATCTATTCTGAGACATCTAATGAGACTGTTGTGATTTGCTGAATCAGGCTGCTTGTAATGATGCACCTGCATAGGAAGTTCGGAATTTAACTTTTGGGGAATGAAAAAGCAAGTTTTTATCTTCTCTGTATATCTAAGTGAGGGTGTTAGAGAATCACAAATAATATATTGGAAACAAGGCCAAAATGAGGATAATGCAGCCTGATCCTTGCATGATGTGATGGACACAAACAGAGCCTCTAACAGCAGCAGGTCTGCATTGACTGATGCAGCACGGGCCCTCACTTGCACAGCAGGGCAAGTGACTGGGGAATGGGGCACAGAGGAAGAGGTTCACCAAAGATAACTGCAGTCAAGTAAGGCCAACCTCTCTAGATTTCCCCCACAGCCAGTATAAGTATATAGACCCAAGTTTGGACTCATAATGGAAGTCTTATTTGACTGAATCACCTTTTGCAGCAATCTTCCTCTCCACTGATAACTGAGGGAGCTCAAAGAGATAAATCTCCCTGAGTTTCTGCAAGTCAGTTTGAGAAGGCCCCATGTGTGCATGTCGTGGTTTAACCTGGCAGGCAGCCAAATACCACGCAGCCGCTCGCTCACTCCCCCCACCCCCAGCGGGATGGGGAGAGAATCAGAAGGGTAAGAGTGAGAAAAACTCGTGGGTTGAGATAAAGACAGTTTAATAGAACAGGGAAAAAAAAAGGGAAAATAATAATGATAATGATAAAATATACAAAATGAGTGATGCACAATGCAATTGCTCACCACCCGCGCTGACCGATAACCAAGTAGCGATCGGTACTTCCTGGATCACGCCTACCATTCATATACTGAGCATGACGTCACATGGTATGGAATACCCCATTAGCCAGCTGGGCTGGCTGTCCAGATTATGTTCCCTCCCATCTTGTGTACCTAGCTCAGTCAGTAGGCACGGGAGCTGTCCTTGGACTAGGAGGGCACTTAGCAACAACTGAAAACATCAGTGTGTTATCAACATTCTCCTCATACTAAATCCAAAACACAGCACTAGGAAGAAATTTAACCCTATCCCAGCCGAAACCAGGACAGTGCACAGAACAGGCACAGCAGAAGAGGAGTATAGAAAAACGCAGAGAATTCATGGATGAGGCAGGCAGAGGAAAGCGGAGACCAGCAAGGTTACTGAAGGAAGCTGTTTCTAACAAGCTTATAGAGGTCTATAAACTAAGGAATCTTTCACAGTGAGGGATAACATGAGTATTTAACCTTCAACGTATGTATATAGTGTAAATTAGCAGAGGAATTTGTCTTATTCTCCCAATCCAAGACTTTAGGCACAGAAAGAAATTAAGCACTCATAAAAGCATCTGGGAAAAAACAATCATGTTTTAGTTAAGGTGTATAAGAATAATAAAGCTACAAGAGTAATTTCAAAATAAATTAATCTAACAACTGTTTTTCATTCCTGTTTTAGAGCCTTGAGTATTATTTTTGCTTTGGGCTCATGAAATTATTACTTACCTACAGCCATCTCTGCAGGCAACAGCAGTCATGTGGCAGTTGGCATTATAATGTAAAACGAGTGATGCAAGTCATCGTAAGAAGAATAAGTTTGCTTTTTGATAGTGTTTTATCAGATGCGTTGCTGTGACCTGACACAAAATATACATACTCTCAGTCAGATATGACTCACTCTAAGGTAACGACACTGGTTTTAGTATTTGTTCTCACAGCATAAGTGAATTTGTTCTGATAGAATAAATTATATAAGAATTTGTCTCCAACTAATTTCAAACTGGAGACATCACTGCAAATTTATATTTATTGCATATGCACATTTAAATGTGAAGCAACCATAACCATGCAAGAGAGGTACTAGAATAATCTTTTACTTGTGTTTGACTTTCATGTAGTTGATTTTGACCTTCACTAATGTTACTGATTCTTGTTTTTTCTCTTACAGTTAAACCAACAGTAATTCACACTGACATGTACGTAAATAGCATTGGGCCTGTGAATGCTATCAATATGGTAGGTAAATGATTACCAATTTTCCTACAAAGTTCACTTTGTTACAAAGCCTCCATCATTTTTGACATGACAAAGCTTCCATTAGTTTTAATGTTGTGCTATACCTATATTATTTTTAAAATCTCATTATTGTTATGGATGTGAGGACTATATGAGCTATGAATCTCTACAAGACAGGCAAACTGAGCTCTATGCTGAAAAAAATGTAATAATAATAGTTTTAACATATCCTCACACTTTTACATGCTCTACTTTCAAGTGCTTTGTGACAGTTTAACTCCTGTAAAACTGAGCTTCCAGATTGCTACAAAATAAGGAAAACCATTCACCAGTGATATTGCCACTCTTGCCACCAAGAGATAAAACAAAAAAAGCCTCGATCCTCTCTCCTCTCCTCCTTCCGAAGTTCCTACAGCAAAATTTAATTATATCTTCGTACAGGTGAAAGAAAATGGTCTAGCCTTAGCACAATATCTACTTCATTCTTGCAGTTTTCATGTGGAGAAAGAAATCTCAGATTGCTCTTTTCCATTCTATAATTCCCTTTGCAGCTTCTGGCTGCCCAGTGGTGCCAGGGAAGGTGAGACTTCGCCACTTCTGATATTGACTGGAGGGCACAGGCAATTAAGGCAGCCAAGTCAGCTCGAATTTTTCCTGTCCTAGATCCAAAGAAATAAATAATTGTTTGCTGATCTGATCAGGCGTGGGTTGAGGTGTGGGGACACAGAATTAGAAAGGTGCATATACCAGTTAGTTGCATCTTAGTTTCACGTGTCAGTGGGAAAATAACAGAATAAATTTTTTTTAAACAATAAACTTTGGTAAACCATGCCCTCAAAAATTGACAAAAAATTGTTTTTATCAATTCTAGTATCATCTTCTGCAGTTCACATTTTTTTCACATGAAATTAAGGAAAGCATATCAGGAGTTATGTGAAATGCTGAGTGCTATGTTTTCATCAGTATTTCTGGTTAACACAACAGGAATATACAATTGATATATTTTTCGCCCAAACGTGGTATGACAGACGTCTGAAGTTCAACAGCACTATAAAAGTGCTCAGATTAAACAGCAACATGGTTGGGAAGATCTGGATACCAGATACATTCTTCCGAAATTCCAAGAAAGCTGATGCTCATTGGATAACAACTCCTAATAGGATGCTCAGGATCTGGAATGACGGCAGAGTGTTGTACACATTGAGGTATTTATACCTGACTTTAATTTCTGTTCCTCTAGGGAAAGCCAAAGAGAAAGGTCCTGTGAATTCAGGTCATTTGACATTAACCTGAAGGAAAAAACAGTGTTTTTCTTATTTACTTATGCATACAGCCCTGAAAAAGGGAAATATTTAGAAGATACTACTTGCATGCAATTTATTTTATATTGGCACAGTAAAGAGTTTTATTTCTCCCTATAGATTGTACTGTCTTCTCCACAATAGTCACATTCCTATACTAAAATGAATATAAACATTGTTACAGTAATTCATCTTCATTTTCAAGTATATTTTTTATTGTTTGCCACTGGTTTGGTCCATATTGCCTTTTGCCTTTTTATTGGGTTAAAATGATGAATTCGAAATATCCTTCAATTAAGTAGATGGTATAAAAGGAGGAATTATATACATCAAAGACCTCTTATTCTGAATTGATTACAATTTAGCTAGATGAAGCTCCACCCTTCAAAAGCATTTCATTCCTCAAAGATCTTATGAAAATAAAGATTATCATTTCAGCATTGGTCATTTAATATTTAATCCAAAACCTACAGATATGCCCTGTTCCACTAAAATTTTCATGAATCTGAACTTGATATGCTCATCTCCAGATTTCTTAGGCACGTGTATAGCTTTTCTTTTGGGACAGATTACTTTTAAAAACTATCTTTTCAATAATTAAGTTATGCGTATGCCTACATTTAAGTGTAACATATGCAATATGTAACAACTCAAATATCACATTCCCAATGACCATAAGATACTTCCTAAATGTGAAAATCCTAAATGCATATTTTTTTACTTTTTCTTACATGTGATATAATATTTGGTTCTATGTAAAATGTAGATAAAGACAGCATTTGTTCAAGAGAATTTATAATTTAAAATGAGAGTACAGAATCAAAGATGTTAGACATAAGACCACCTGAATTTTAGACTGCATTTTTTTCAAAGTGTTTTTTCCACTTTTGTTTTATTGGGTGCCAGAAATAAAGTTTTGAAGAAAAGTACGCTCATTATAATTTTAATGAATAGATCTGAAGCTTTGGTTAAGACAACCTTTTAATGTTGCAACTGTCTGAATTACAAAAAGGAGTTTTATTTCACAGTTATTTTACATTCATTACATATTGCATCGCCAGAAGAGATAAGAGAATGATTGGAATTGAAATCCAGTGCAAATCAAAGTCAGTCTGATAAAGAAGATCCTAGGTCCACTTTTGAAACGTTACATTTGGACTTAGCTACACTACTGTCTCTTTGGACTTCGTTACCTTTCTCTTCAAATGCCTCAGTTCCTCTCTTTAGAAAGAGATATATCTGATAGAAACAGTTATCTGTTATTAACGTATACTTAGTTGTTCTAGTGAGTCACAGCAAGCACCAGTAAGGATTCAACCTGGATTAATCCAGAAGTGCAATGTGATCGTATCATCACAGATCTGGGAGTCTGTCCTGAAGAGAAGAGCGCTCTGGAAGAGCTGGTTGATTTTCTCAGTCACCTCCCCCCAAGCTCAAGAAGAGTCCATCCTGACCAGCAGGAAATCAGGCAAAGTTAGCAGGCAGTCTGCAAGGATCAACACACAGCTCCTGACAAAACTCAAATGTGAAAAAAAAATGTACTAGATGTGGAAGCAGGGACAGGTGACCCAGGAGGAATACAGAGATGCTGTCTGAGCACTCGGGAACAGGGTTAGAAAAGCCAAAGTTCATCTGGAGTCAAATCTGACTAGAGACATGAAAGCAAGAAGGGTTTCTACACATATATCCTCAGCAAAAGGAAGACTAGGGAAAATATGGGCCCACTGCTGAACAGGAATGGGGACCTTGTCACAAAGGACACTGAAAAGGCCAAAGTACACAATGCCTTCTTTGCTTCAGTCTTTACTGGTAAAACCCTGCCTTCAGCAATCCAGGTCCCTGAGACTAGTAGGAAAGTGGAGCAAGGAAGACTTACCTTTGGTGGAGGAGGATCAGGTGTGGGCTAAATAAGGGGACATAGAGGTGGATTGAATATGCCTGAACTGCTAGGCTCAAAGGGTTGGGATCAGTGGCATGAAGGTCAACTGGAAAGTACTCACTAGTGGTGTACTCCCCAGTTTTGTACTAGGCCAATACAGTTTAACATCTTCATTAATGACCTGGGCAATGGGACAGAGTGCACACTCAGCATGTCTGCAGATAATACAAAACTGGGAGGAGTGATTGGTATGTCATAAGGTTGTGCTATCACTCAGAGGGACTGCAACATGCTGGAGAAATGGGCCAACAAGAATCTCATGGAGTTCAACAAAGGAAAATGTCACCCTGAACCAGGGGAGGAATAGCCCCATGCAGCAGTACAGGGTGGGGACCGACCAGCTGAAAAGCACCTTGCAGAAAAAGACCTGAGGATCCTGATGGACGTTCACCATGAGCCAGCAAAGTGCCCTTGAAGCAAAGGCAAACAGCATCCTGGACTGCATTAGGAGGACCGTTGCCAGCAGGTCAATGGAGATGATCCTTCTCCTCTGCCCAGCACTAGTGAGACACATCTGGAATGTTGCGTCCAGTGCTAGGCTCCCCCGTACAAGAGGGATATGAGCTCACTGGAGCAAGTGCAGTGAAGGCTAACTAAGATGCTGAAGGACTGGCAGCATCTGATGTGCAAGGAGAGGCTGAGGGAGCTGGGATTGTTCAGCCTAGAGAAGGGAAGGCTTGGGGGATCTTATCAATGTGTGTAATGTGGGTGGGGGTAAAGAAGGCAGGGGATGAAAGGGGTAAAGAAGGCAGAGACATAATCTCAGTGGTATCCAGTGATAGGAGAGGATGCAATGGGCACAAACTGAAGTACAGGAAATTCTGTTTAAACATAGGAAGAAACTTCTTTACTGTGAGAACGGTCAAACAGTGGAACAGATTTCCCAGAAAACTCCATGCTCGGAAGTGTTCGAAGCCTGGATTGTGCTTTGTGCTTTTTCCGCAAGAGAAAACAAATAAAAAACAGCAGTAAATCTGAGCCTATCCCAAATTCAAAGTGTTACATATATTCACCAGAAAAAAGGCAATATTGAAGAAAGAACTTAATAATTTTTTGGATCCATATTATGATTATCTTGAAACAAAACTGAAGATGAAGGAAATCAGAAGAGAAAGAAAGGGCAATAATATTAGCACACAAAATCTCTTTCTGTGGCACAAACAGAACCTCCCTTAGTTTCAAAGGAAATTAGATTTGTTCCTAAATCCCTAATGCAGAAAAGTTTCCTTCAGACTTCATTAACTTGGTGGCTAGTAGTCACAGCATCCCTCTGCATCCCACAGTATGAGGCTCAGGGAGACATTTGCACACTGCACCTACATGCAGGAGCCAGGAGACAAACCCACCTCACAGGGTTGCTCATTTGGACACCCAGGAATCAGCAAAGACCAGAAACCTTCAGTTTTCCTAGAGACTCATGGCACAACTAAACATCACTCTGCTCTTTTTTTTTTTCTCCTTTTTCTTTTTCCCTCTCTCACCCCACCTCCTCCCTCCTTTCCAAAGCCCAAGTATCGTACAGTTCATGGCAGGCCTGGGGCTACGTATAGGCTAGCAACAATTAAGGGAACGAATGAAAAATGGTAGAGTTTTTAGAAGGCACATCAGGGGATACATCTCATCTAATTTTGGATTTCTAAAAGTACATGTCTCTACCTGATCTATAGCACCTACACCAGCTGAGTTATCATGGAGACCCTCCTGATATTCAGTGGAGAGAAACACCTTTTGGCACATTCTTCTTCTGATCCAATTTAAATGTCTTAATCTGGGATGAAATGAAGTATATCCTCAGAGTGCCTTTCCACTAGCTATGAAGGTAGTCTAGATGGCTGTCTTGGATGCAAATGTCTAAATTTGGACTCCCATCCATCATTTCTGAAATAGAATTTTTGTCACGTAAAATACATTTCCCTAGTGCATTATGGCATGTTGTGACACAGAGATTTGTCACTGCTCATGAGACGACCTGTATATATACTTATGGATTTGCCTGTTATGAGTAACGCTGCCATTTCAGACGCATAGGAACAGAACTTTAATACCTTATTCTATTACACAGTCCAGAAAGTAGATGATCAGGGCCTATGCAACCAAAAAAGAAACACTGCATATCTGTAACCATGATGTCTTCCTATGCTTGGAATATCCAAATTAATACATACATATCAATAGTTTACTTTTGCTTTCTCTATATATATAAAATATATTTGCATATTTCATAGTCAGGTTCCATATTAATAAGAATCTTGTTTTGCTTGCCATGATGTAGCTTTGTAGGACAAACTTCTCAAGTGCATTCTGTATATCCTGATCTCTTTCTCCTCAGGCTGACAATTGATGCTGAGTGTCAGCTACAGTTACACAACTTCCCAATGGATGCCCATTCCTGCCCCCTGGAATTTTCAAGCTGTAAGTAACATGCTTAGAAATATCCCTTTTCTGACCCACACTGAACCACTTACTTACATAGTTAGAGTCAGCGTGGGTTATGTTCTTGACTAGACACAGTCCAATGGTTTTCAGTTTTATTTTGATCTTATTTTCAAGTACATGAATCATATATCTTCACAAATATAATTGAGGAATGCTATACAAAAAAATGATAAAAAATTCTGGGACCTATGTGATTAATTTATGCTTATATCTTAGCATAACAGTTGAAATTTTTACTTTCAGCATCATGGCCTGATACTTTCTCTCTGTGCATGGGTGTTTTATTATTGCAAAAGTTGGAGTCAAGAGTTTGACATTTTGCAGTGAGGTCAAGGTGTGAATTCCTGGTCTAGCTGCAGACTTTTTGGCCATAATTGAAGGATGGGCAAAATTGCATCCTATTGGGTCCACAAAAGTGGTAAACTCATTTTTGAAAAATCTATCTCAAGTGCTATTTTAATTTATAATAAATAAAATAAAATGTGACATTAAGTAAAAGTCATTACTAAGTAACTTGAGAAAAACATATCTATAATTTATTTGCAATATGCTTCTCCAGTTTTTTCCAGAAATAGAAAATAGTATTTTTACTCCCCAAAGTACACTAAAATCCTAGCAATGACTATGAAACAAAGCATTCTGTATTTTCCATTGCAATAAGATGGCTACCCAAGAGAAGAGATCATTTACCAATGGAAGCGCAGCTCAGTGGAGGTGGGGGACACCAGGTCCTGGAGGCTTTACCAGTTCTCCTTTACAGGATTAAGAAATACAACTGAGGTGGTGAAGACTACTTCAGGTAAGGCAACTGATTTGTTTACCTTCAAATTAATTTAGGATTTTATTAACAGAAAGAAAAAAAGAAAGATATTTCTGTTTAGAACTTAGCATTGGCACGTCACTGAACAATTACAGGCTTTTAAATACCTATGGAACTTTCAGGCTTTAGCATTTCTGAAGAAGAACTCACTGGAAGACAAAAAAGTTGTTGTCTACTGTCCATTCTTGTCCTCCAAGAAATGCATAGAACTGTCAGGAGAAAGCCACTACTACAAGGGGCGGGTGGTCTAGGGAACTTCCTATCCTGCTTCAGTGTAGAAAACAGCACAACTGAGCCACTAAATGATAATCTGATATTGATTTGAATATTTTACAATCCTCTTCCAACTTCTAGAAGCAGAAAGTAGGCCTGCACAGAAATGAAATTCGAAGTCCCAACCTCTTTACTACAGCAGCTCCAAGTTTATTTTGTTCCGTAAAACAGGGCACATTCAATTCTCATTAAAGAGAACAGCCTTACAAATCAATGTCTCAGATGATTTTCCTGCATATTTCTGTCTCCTTGGAAACAAGTAATGGAATTTAAAATTATAAATGAGGAAGTACTCACTGTTTAATAAAAATAGCAATTTTAACCCTACTACCTAAGCAGGAAAATACATTCTTCTGGACATATGTATTGTTTTATTTCTCAGTGGAAAAAAAATCAGTGAATATGAGAAAGGATGTAAAGAGGAATTGCACATTAATATTCTTGCATGTGCACGATTTCCCTTGTCTTTGATTTCTTATTTTCAAAAACAACAGTGAAGTGAAAGCAGTTTTTCTTTTCAGGTTGCTTTTGATTTTTACCTTATTTTATTGTTCTACAAATATATTGATTTAAATTCAGACATCTGTGTTCATTCTGACTTCAGAAATATCCCCATCCACTTTATTTCTAAAAGGTCAGCATTGCTGTTATATTCAAAAGGACAGTGAGATACGCTAGAGTTTAGAGGAGCCTGCTGTGCATTACACTGGAGTGCAAACAAAGAAGTTGAGAATTAACTCAAGTTCCAACTCCTGAATCACTGGACATTAAGCACCAATGACGTGTTTAGTCTTGTGAGCAAGGCAAAAATGGAATGAAGCCTCCCAGCTGTAGCCACATTTGCCTTATAACATCTTCTACCATTTTAGCTGAGAAGATATTTAGTCAGCTATTCAAGAAAGCATTTGACCTTTCTCATTTTCCCAGGAAAATAAAAATAAAGGTGCAAAAGAAGACAAGAGAGCAGTGTGTGTGCGAGCCATACTGCTAATAACCACCAATATAGATGACCTGGTGGAATTGCTCTCAAAGCAAGAATATAAACAGCAATACATCTCACCTCAGACTGCCCCTGCAACAGGCAGAGCACAAAAGGCAGCAGTGTCCCCAAGTGTGGTCTAAGGTCTCATCCTGCCCAGGTTGAAAACTAACTTTACTTGAGCCTGAATTCTAGTTTCTTTTATTTGCTCTTTTTCTTTCCTTTTCTGCTTGAGCCATTCTCTAATAAACTTTTCTTTGGCCAGAGATAGAAAGTAATAAAATCTTAACATGCTACAAGCTTCAGATCCACTGATTCAGCGCATCTTGCACTGGTGAATCAAAAGCACCCTCTAATGTTCTGCTAACGTGAAGAAAGTGCATACTGAGAAACAAACAGTAAAACACAGAAAGCAAAAAATACTTTCCCATGCAAAGAAAACCTTTTCTTTTTCCGGGGGATAGCCATTCAAGCTTGTAGTACTCACCTGGAGTACTACCATAATGTTGCATCAGTACTTTTTAATAGGACAACACACACCAGCCCTTTTAATTTGCTTTAAAAAAAAGTAATTAGCAACTAGCATGCACTTTAAAGCAGGAAAGAGTCACTCTAGTCATCACTGGATTCCTAAGAAAAAATGCTTGTGAAAGCTATTCAGCCTGCTAAGCTGCTTTCAAAGACCTGCTGAGTATAAAGACTTGGAAAAACGTCCTGTGTATATATTTCTTCTGCTGCAGTTACATTTGGTTTTCCTTGCTCCTCTTGTTTTTTATGGCCACAGATATGCAAGAAAATTAGATTTTATTTTGATCTAGGTGCAGTCTCTAAATAATAGAAGGTGGAAAAAAAAACCACCAACAAAATAGGTATTGTCATGCATCTGGTCTATCTCCTACAAATATTTTGCTAAAGCTGGCAGAGCCTAAAGAGTGTTCATTGCTTACTTAAGTGCCTTATTAGCACGCTGGGAACTACATTAAGTCCAATATTCCTCAGCTAGACCCATACTCTACCTATAATTACTCTCTTACATGCACACATTTTCAATAGAGTTTCCCCAAAAGAAATGACAAGAAAAATATTCCAAGCTTATAGATTTATTAGCAACCTATGTGCAGCCTGAGTACACAAGTTAAATGTTTTAATGCCCATATAGCCAAAATAAGTCTTGAGACTATGCAACTAATTGCAGTGCTGCGTATAATAGAATTTAGGTACAAACTAATGACAGCACTACTGCCAGTGCTTCGGTGGGGATATGAGCTGAGGTACAGTGGAGGAGGCAATGGAAAGATTAAGGACTATACTATACTTCCAAGATCTCTTCCCCAAAACTGTATTTAGATGACAACAGAAACCAGAGAAACTTGAACACAAGAAGGGTGTTAGAATTAGAGAACATGAGATTGAACAGTTACAGAACAGAAGGAGCCTGGGAGTAGCGTTAAAGCATTTGAATCTAGAGTAAACTTTCCATATCTGCATTTACTCCATTTCAGAACAAACTCTTGTTTCCAGCTTCATGCCTCCCAGTGACTAATACATTCTAGTCCTTGTGGGCTATGCTTACTTGGTGACTGGAGAAGAGAAGAGAATCAGAAAGGATGGCTGAGACTTGGTGATTACAAACTCCATTACCTCTTTTTCTGTCATGCCATAGCTGAACATTTGAGATCTGGGGTGAATTATGGGCAGAGAAGGACAAGGATTGTTTGAGTGTAACCTTCATAAGATCTGACGGACTTGCTGAAGTGACTATATTTATCTGCTGCTCTTCCTTTGGATGCGCTGCAGAAATATAAGATTAACTGAAAGGGCCAGATGTTGGAATTCTGTCCCTGATCAGTTAGCAAATCCCGACAACAGCAGAAAAAAGCAACTGGAATATTACAAACCATCCTGTCTGTTTCTCTTATCTGAAGTGAGTCACCTTGAATTGTCGGCTTGTTTCTCTCCAAACTGAACATTCACATGTGCCTCTAATTTTCTTCAAAAGTCACAGACCAAGCAATAAGAAATGACTTAGCTAATGGAATCCACTGTCCATTAAGAGAGGGGACTGTTAAGAAAAGTTAACTCTCAACCTTCTGTCCTATGAACATTTTATTAAAATGACTAAATAATCTGTACATTTAATAATACATTACCTGTATATATTTTTTACTTTTTCACTACAACTTACGCTGTGTAAACAGCAGTGGTTTAGTTCAGATTATGTGCAATAAAGTGCATGTTAAAACAGAATATCATCTGAGTTATATAAACTACTATAGTTGACCTCACACACTTATAAACTGAGATGGGTTTAAGATTTATTGTATTATTGAAGTATGTCCATAATCACTGCTCAAACAGTGCATATCTCGGTCATTTATTAAGAAACTACCTTTTATCTTGTGTGACCTTTTTGCTCACAGTGTAAGGCCCCATCCACTGAATGGTAGTGAGATTCTCCAATAAAAAAGATATGAACTAATGGAAAAGTCTAGAGAATAAAAATTCACCAACTTCAGAAATTTGGATGGATGCTGCCATGAGTAGTCCTTACAAAGAAAGCATCAGGTTTACAAAATTCTACTTCAAACCTAATGCTGAGATTGCATAGTAAAGCCAGTTGCTTTACTGACATGTTCAGAGTTTCATGTTATGTTACAACATCTTTAGTTATTTAAGGGTGTGTGATTTATTAGATTTTACATTGTCCCTATATATGGGACAAATGTAAAACTAACTGGCAAATGTGGCAGAAAGTGGACACTTAGCATAAAAAGAGAGAGAGTTGTATCATACAATAAGAAGCAATAATAAAGAGAAGAAAACCAAAAATTACTGTTTTAGCACAGGACGTACCCTTCCATCCTCCATATTCTCATTTAGTATTGCACAATACATTTAATTCAAATGAATGTCAGTTCTTTTTTGCTTTAAAAACTATTCTATATCTAATTTCTGACCTTTTATATTCTCTGTGGATTAAAAATAAGAAACAAATTAGGTGAGAAAATAGTCCAGCAAGTCCACCACTTGTGAATCATATTAGCAAATGTTGCTGTTCTTCACTTTTTTTCAAAAGGAAAATATTATAGAGCTTAGCTAGAATCACATTATAGAACAAAAAGTGTCTATTGCTTAGGAGGGACTGCAAGAAAGTTTTTCTAGAGAACTCTCTCAACTCAGATTTGACTAGCGAAAAAGATAAACTCTAATTTTTCTGATTGTTACTGCAATGCAACAAGTGATACAGAAGTACAATACTTGCAAACTATAATGCACAAGTGGATGACACCGATCGTGGACATGTTGTACTTTGGAAACAGGAAAATAGGAAAATTCCAAAATTTGTAATTAGTTACTTCAAATAAAGAGTGAAAGATTGTAGGAAGGAAATAATCAAATGTACAAATATAAAAAGATCCATAGCTGTGTAAAAAAATTCTGGGGGCTGTAGCAGTCCACAAACACACAAGGATAGAGAATGTGATACTGTTGCAAAAAAACACCTTTTCTGGGATGCATCATTCAGAGTGTTGTGTGTAAACTTGGGAAAAATATTCACTGTTCTACTCCGTGAAAACTGATGTCAAAGGCTTGCTGCATTCTGCTTGATTAAAAAAAAGTTCACTTTTAAGTGTAAAATTTTAAGAAAGACAGGGGAGTGCAGGAGAGTGTAATAAGTATAGGGTTTAGAAACCATGACCTATGGAAATATTTGGAAGTATGGAACTAGTCTGGAAGAAAATATAATTGGTGATCAAAGGAGTAAAACAAACATACTGTTTTTAAACCATAACAATAATCAGCACTAGCACATACTATTTAGGGAGATTGTAGAAACCCTAAAATCAGAGGGTTTATGAAATCATACTTCAGACCAGGAGGAAAGGACTAGCTTATATCTTGAAATTCTTTCCATCAATAAGTTTCTATGAATTTCATAAAATTACTAGACAACCTGCATTTCTACTCACTATTCCAGTGTTTTTGAACGTACAAAATACTGTACTATGCAAAACAGTTTGTGAATGTGTAATTATTCAAGACAGATGGAGCTTCTGGTATTCCCAGTTCATTTCTGTGAATGGGTAGTTACTTTTTTAGACCAGACATTGTCTATTGCTTATTCACAGACCCAGTCCAGAATTTTTAATTAGATACAAAGGCATTATAAGACTAATCAATAAATACCAATTCAACAAGCTGCACAGGATCCACGAGACTGGTGAGCCAATATCTACAAATTCCTTTTAATTTTCTTCCTGTTCTGTGTTTTACAGAGCTAATCGGAGCCGTGCAGTAGAGACAGTGTATTGCTCATAATTGTTAAACAGTGTCAAATTGGTAATTAAATATTTATCTTGCTATGCATCTATTAAGTCACATAAATAGTTCTGGTTCTGGTTTCTGTTTTATCATGAAAATGTGGTCAAGGCTATTATTTTGTGGAAGAGGACGAATTTGCAGACTTATATACTATATTTTAATGCTGTATTATAACGAATTGAACTGTTGGCAGGCATGTAGTCCTCAGAGGTTTCATAATGCTCAAAAAAACCAGGAGTCTTCTCCCTATGCTTCTTTATCAACTCAAAATATGATAGGACAGGTGCATATCGTATGTGAAGATCTGTGTTGGGAAATAGGTCTGACATTAAAAAATGGCCATAGGCGGATTGCCACTGTGCCTAGAAATCCCTGACAGCCCCATACACAGCTTTAGGTTCTAGTATGGGTTGATTATAGCATATGGCATTGTCAGGGAGATCCCTCTGAGAATTGAAAACATTCCTTGTCTGAAGACTTTGATCTAGTGAGTAGGTACAAGATACTAGTACCTGCATTTTGCTTTTGGCAGAATTTAAACATATGTTGTATCCGCTTTGCAGAGGAGCAAATGATGACATAAGCTTTAAGTCAGAAAACGAAGTCAACTATTAAATTGTTCTGTGTATTTTTATTGTTCTCTTTATGGTTTAGGAGGGTATTTATCTCAAAATCCTTGATTTTTTGAAAAGCTATATTAAATTATTGCCTTAAACATACTTGCTAAAAGAATACTGTCTCTGTAGGACACTGAAACATTTAAAACAGTAAGCAGACACAATGGACAGAAAGGCCTGTTTTTATGTTTGCTACTTCAAACAAAATCCTCAGCTCTAAGCTAATATCCTTAATTAACCCTAAAGTATCTTAATAGCTATATCTTAAGATTTTACTCCTAACATAAATATTCTTGTCACCCACTCAGAAAGAGAGCACCAGGGAATATTTTTGCTTATAAATTATTCTTTTTTTTTTCATTTAAACTCTCCCTTATTTTATCTTACATGAACCACTGTTTAAAATTACTGTACCCAACATACCATTATTTGAAAGAAAATACGGGAGGAGTTGAGTTATTTAACTTTCATATACCACCATTGTGAAGGGTTACAGACAATTCTGTGAGCAGGCGGAGGATTTTTGTTATGGTGGTAGCTTACAATAGTTTGATATTGCTGTCAGGGAATAAAACCAGACTAAATTTTTTGAAGGAAAATGAATAACAAATATTTATCAAATATGAATAACAAAGTTTTCTCAAATAATACAGATACTCATATCTGTTCAGTCATTCATCAAACCATAGCAATTAATGAACATTTGCTAAAGTTACAACTGTTGAAAAGTTTGCTCATTGAAAAGAATTAGTCTATGTTTCAGGATCATGTCTTCAAAGAGTAAAGATGTAGTACAATTCCCTCCCTCCCATACCTATTGTATACTCCACATTTTCTCATCCAGGTTGGTTAATTGTGTGGCAAATGAGTATTTATAGATGAATTCACATGATTGCATAAATGAACTAATTCAGTAAGCAGGGTTTTTGGTTCCTCCCTGTCATGCAGACGACCAAGATCTATGTACATGCGCTTTTTCAGAACTGCCAAATCAGAACACCCTAGAATCATTTATCCTTACATAATCCCTGTGAGGCAGACAAGACGACAGGGGCAAGCTGAAGGCTTCCTGAGAAACTGGACAATGAGTTGCAGACAAGAGGGACAGAGGCCTCTCCTGGAATGGCTGGGAAGGACTCGAGTCAACTGCGTTCAGGTCTCTTCTGTACTGGCTGCTTCAGCCCTTGGCAGCATTCCAAAAGACCTGAGAAAATCTGCACGGTTGCCTTCCTACTTTCTTTATTCATCCAAACACCTCTCTGTTCATCATCAGGTCTGTACTTGGTGTTGAAATCACTATGGACCCATTCCTGTGACAGCAGAGCAATAGGAAAATCCATGCCACCTTAACAGTATAGGCGAAGGAGCAGGGAATTTAACACAAATGATATATCCAACAAGAAAGCCTGTGGATCCAAGTAATACATATAATTGATAGCCAGTTTGGCCAGTTTTTCTGCTCCATGCTCAGTTATGACCACAATAAAAAAGATCTTTCCCGTTTATATGGCAAGTGTAGTTGCAGCCATATGAAATATGTTTCCATAATGTTGTTAGCTGCTGTAAGACTTCTTGGAAAGAGCTTGATGGTAAGCAGTGAGAACCGCCAAGCTACGGCAGTAGCAATGGAGCTGTGACTGAGGATTGAAGGGCCATCACCACTTTGGTGTTAATGCAAAAAAGCATCCAGAGCACAAAGACGCCTTAACTTTGCTCTCTCTTTCACAGTGACAGGCTAGATCTTTGTGGTTTAATGGGCAGGAAAAAAAAAAACCAACACTATTCCTGTGGAATCAATAGCTTTAAAATTGTTACAGATTGAAAGAATCTGACTTTTCTGTTCAGGTTTATATCTGTATAGCTTCAGGTTTAGGCATTCAAGTTCACCTGCTTCTAATTAATCATATAAAGAGTTGAAAGGCTCTTTGATGATTATTTTTTATCTTTTGAGAAGGGTTAAAGGTTTTCTTAAAATTCCAGTATGTCCTGGAAGGGGGCTGGGGGAAGAAGAAAGAGCAGGGGGATGTTTGGAGTGATGGTGTTTGTCTTCCCAAGTCACCCTTACGCGTGATGGAGCCCTGCTTTCCTGGAGATGGCTGAACACTTGCCTGCCAGTGGGAAGGAGCGAATGAATTCCTTGTTTTGCTTTGCTTGCATGCGCGGCTTTTGCTTTACCCATTAAACTTTATCTCAACCCATGAGTTTTCTCACTTTTACCCTTCCGATTCTCTCCCCCATCCCACCAGGGGGGGAATGAGCGAGCGGCTGGGTGGGGCTTAGTTGCTGCCTGGGGTTAAACTACGACACAGTGACAATAATTCAGCCCTTTTTTACTCTCAGTTTTTCCTAGACTCAATATCAACAGAGTCACCCCAGCAAAGTGAAATCATGACTGTCCCTATAGAAAAGGGTTGTTGGGGTCTGAGACCTCTTTCAACCCATGCCAGTCTGACTTCCCAATTGAACAAAGACTCTCGAGGGTTAGGTTTATTTTTCTGAATTTGTCTTTCTGAAGGTTTGCCATATCTGAAAGCACGGCTTGCTACAGTTTGAGCTTTAGAAAGGTCAGTTAAGGATAAAAAGGATTAATATACAAGTAACCAGAGAATAAGGGATAATGTGGACTCTTATCCACTGAACCTAATGCAGGGAATTCCAAAAGCACAGATGTTAAAGGCAAGACTGGTTTTGTAATAAATATAGTTTTGTGGACACAACAGAACCGTGCCTTTAGAAAATACTACTTGTTCATTAAATAGCAAGAAAATAATTAGATCTTTTAGGAAATTTGAATTATTTAAAAATAAAGAAAAAACATAATTTCGAATGTTTAATTTTATGATAAAATCAGCAAATTAACAGAGTGATTCTGTCTTAAAGGCTTTCCTGCAAACAACTAAGCATACAAATTTCTGTGATGCCTCTAATGCCCCTATGAATATATTTTCATAAGTACTGATGACTCTTTGAGACACAAAGCATATTAACATCCCAACTCTCTTTTTTAATTCCCGTTTGGTAATAAAATCATCATACCCTATCCACTGATTGACTTTCACAGAAACTGTTGCTATATCACAAGAGAAAATCACTGTAATTCCACTCTTTGCAGCTGGAGCTAGATCTAATTATAATGAATTGTGGTGAGAAATCTTTGGTTCAAAAGGATTAGACACAACGGCTTAGTAGTTAAAGAACAATGTATATTCACAATTATTTTAGCATTAAAATATCTCTAAATATTAAGCATTTTTTTAGAAAAATTTTATTCATAGTGAATAAGTACGTTTAAATTATTGACTTAAATAAACAAATGTTTTATTGTTCTGTTTAAATAATTAAACTTCAAGCAATCCTATGATAAATTGGAGGGTTCCCGAGCACTTCAGCCTTTCAGCTGTAGAGTCCAAGGTAATCTCTGCAACCTGTAAATTGATCAGCACAGCTCTGACGGTCGATTTCCTCACTGATGTTTCACTTTTAGACCCTTTTTGTGTTCAGAAAAATACGTTTGTAGTACAATGATTTTAAGATAATTTCTTTCACCTTTTTTCCCTCAGCCTTACCTTAATCATCATCTACCTGCTCTTTCAGTGGAGAAAAACAAATTTGTTAATCATAGAATCATAGAATAGCTTGGGTTGGAAGGGACCTTTAAAGGTCATCTAGTCCAACCCCCCTGCCGTGGGCAGGGACATCTCCAACTAGATCAGGTTGCTCAGAGCCCCGTCCGACCTGACCTTGAATGTTTCCAGGGATGGGGCATCTACCACCTCTCTGGGCAACCTGTGCTAATGTTTCACTGTAAAACATTGTAAAAAATTTCTTCCTTATATCTAGTCTAAATCTACCCTCTTTTAGTTTAAAACCACTACCCCTTGCCCTGTTGCTACAGGCCCTGCTAAAAAGTTTGTCCCCATCTTTCTTATAGGCCCCATTTAAGTACTGAAAGGCTGCAGTAAGGTCTTCCCGAAGCCTTCTCTTCTCCAGGCTGAACAACCCCAACTCTCTCACCCTTTCCTCACAGGAGAGGCGTTCCATCCCCCTGATCATTTTTGTGGCCTCCTCTGGACCCGCTCCAACAGGTCCATGTCTTTCCTGTGCTGCGGGCTCCAGAGCTGGATGCAGCACTGCAGGGTGGGGTCTCACCAGAGCAGAGCAGAGGGGCAGAATCACCTCCCTCGACCTTCTGGCCACGCTGCTGGTGATGCAGCCCAGGATACAGTTGGCCTTCTGGGCTGCGAGCGCACATCGTGGGCTCATGTCCAGCTTTTCATCCACCAGTACCCCCCAGTCCTTCCCGGCAGGGCTGCTCTCAATCCCTTCATTCCCAAGCTTGTATTGATACAGGGGGTTGCCCCGACCCAGGTGCAGGACCTTGCACTTGGCTTTGTTGAACCTCATGAGGTTCACATGGGCCCACTTCTCAAGCTTGTCCAGGTCCCTCTGTATGGCATCCCGTCCCTCAGGACTGTCAACTGCACCACTCAGCTTGCTGTTGTCTGCAAACTTGCTGAGGATGTTTGAAGGTGATGACAGCTTAGTGTTCATGACGTGTATAGTGTAGGGATAGTTCATTTGAAATAATTTTGGATTTGCCTGGGGCACATATGTGTCCTAAATAATAAACATATGCCTCTAAGGCTGTTCTTACACAGTTAAATCCCTTCATCTTGCAAGGGCAATTTCTAGCTTCTCAACCTCATGTCATTACGCAGCATTTTTAGTAACCTACTTATCTAGGATGCTGTTTAGTTGGGGTAGGTTGTCACCATATTTGAATAGATATAATTGAAAGGCTGAGTGAAAGTAAGAAATACAAGTCTGCGTAACAAGAGTATCCAAATCAGGCAGCGTTGATGGGAGACAATAATACTCAAATCCAGCCAAATATCCCATGTAAAAAACAAATCAAACTGATTTAACACCACTAAGTTTAAAGAGACCTTCCCGGTGAGCTTTGGGAGAACAGGAGAAACTAAAAGAAAATAGACTAGGGTGTTAAATGAAAATGTGTACAGTAGGTACAAACTTCTAAAATGCTCTGCAGCACCTTGTGATTAAAATTTCTACTTACATTTTTCAATACGTTATCTACAATTCTATAAAACCATCCTGTAATGTTGACGACACATTCTTACAGAGGAATATAGTAGCATAATGTTAAGCATAGTAGTAATGTACAAATATTTGTCATTATCATTTTATGTTTCACAAACTTTAACTCCCTCATTTTTATTGTTAAAACAAATTCTTAGTTGTAAATTGTGTGTGCTTTAACATCATGCCTTAACATTATGCCTTTTTAAACAAGGCATAATCGTCCTCATTTTGATGTACATTATAGAAGCTATAAATATGCCACTTATCTCAAAAAGTGATACAGTCTATTAAGTAAGTTCTTTGCTACCCTCAAGAAGACTGCATAATTAAGGCTAAAGAGCTGCAGGATAAAATTTATGTAATAATACTTTCTTGCATCATGCCCTACATAAGAGTATTTTAAAATATTTTTTCAAGATTTATTGCACAAAGTACCACAACACCCTTTGTGTATCTTAATGCTAGTGACTAGAAATGATCATGGAGCTAGTCAGCAAATTGCTATTTGTTCTTTCTTGTATATAGTTCTAAGAATTGAGAAAATGATCAAAAAACTTGACTATTGCAAATAATGTGTTCTTGTTGATTGTATCTCAATTTCTTCTCTTTTAATCTTGAGAATATGAGTTTGAAGAGGAAGTAGAGTCGTACCATGTAGGTAACAATCAGCATACAAGGTTGCTTCTGTTCTGTGAGTGTATAAGTTAAAAAAAACCCAAACAACTCTCTTCCCTTGCCCCCCTCCAAAAGCCCTAAAATGAGTTCACATCCTGTCCATTCAAATTTCAGATAGCAATAATTATTTGACCTTACTTAACATCCCTTCTCTAGTTATGCAAAACACAAAAATATACAGTCAGTAAAGAACTGGTAGTGATTTCTTAGATTATTTTCTGCTGTTATCCAGTACATTTATTTAACAACAAAATAAAACAAGTTTGAATACTTTCAACTACCCTTGTAGTTCACCAAAATTTCCTTTCTTATATCACTGTAGCAAACTACTGGTCTGGAACAGAGCTATTAGACTGCCCCAGCTGCAAAATCATAAAGTGAAACAGCAGTGTCTTGGAACTGCATAACTTAACTTTGGTTGTACAAGTGCAATAGCAATAACCAGGGCAATTCATGAGAGCATACTGTCACTCTGGTTATGTTTGCTCTAGTGTTAAGGGTTTGAGCTATGAAATAAGAGTTCTTGAATAACTCTCACTATTTGTTGTCATCCTGGGAAAAGCAAGAATATTATTGAATATGAAGAAAAGAAATTACTTTTTGTTTTCCTATTATTATTTTTTTAAAATAATAGTTGTCAAAAACTGTATGACTAGATTTAGAAATACTGCGGGGAAAAAAAGTAGACTTTCAAGTATAGGTGTAGGAAATCTATTATATCCTTCAGTTCTGAGAGACACACTATCTCTGTTGACAAGAAAAGCAAAGAATTTCACCAGGACAATTTATTACTAGTGAATAGTGCAAATACTAAAAACCCATTATGGCTCTATAAGTCAGAGAAGAAAAGTGAAAGAAGAAAGGATCAACCCTCTGAATACCGGAATATGGAAACACGGCATTTCGCTGAGTTCATGAATTGGTTCATTTTATGTGCCAAGAGCAAATCCCACCAGTGCCCCAGAGAGGGAAGGTACCATAGTACCATCCCACAGAGGGTATGGCAGTTTGTGTTAGAACATAGTCCCGTCGGTCGCGGTAGCATTATTTCAAGGCTTTGTAATGACTAGGACTGTTGATGTTGAACTTCCTACCATCCAGCTGATCTAGGACAACCCAGCTGGCATGTCATTAGATGAGGTAGTGCCTGTTCTGTGCAGGAGGACGAATCATTTTATACTTGCAATAGTTACCACAGCTCAGTTTACGTTCTGAAACAAGTCAATATAAAAGCAACCACAAGCAGACATTCCCCTGCTGAGTTTGCCAGCTTTGGTGCCCACCTCTTCTTCATTAGGTAGCTTTACAATTAACCATACCCCCTAAACATAATACTGTGCTGATGAGTTGGGAGGAAAAAAATCTCTACCTCTTATCTCTTTCTCTCTGGCCCACCTTGTTCCTAGTGCCACAACCTTAAAATTTTAAAATGTATTTTTGTTTCCTGGTTTGATAAGAGATTTTCTCTAGGGAGTATTAACTAAGAAAAATTAATAGTTCTATGAGCAGAAGGGCTGATTTCTTATAGATTTGCATCTCATGGCAGAATTCCCCACTGTCTAATGAACACGTAAATGCCAATTTAAGCTTTTTCAGCAGCTGAAACATTCCTCACAGGTGTTCTCTAAGTCATTTCTCTGGAGTCTAACAAGAACCAAATTCATGCCTTAACCTTTCTTAGAAGGAAGCGTGTATGGAGTGGCTGATGTTGTGGAAAGCAGTACGGTAGCATTACATGACAGTCCCTCAAATCCCTCTACCTGTCTTTTTGACACTTTGCAACTTCTGTCTTAATAGTTAAAATTGATCAATATTTTCAACAAACAAGGAGGACCTGAGATAATATAACCTTGATTTATCTTAGAGGAACAGGGTAAAAAGCAATATGCTTCTCTAAGTTTTAACAAAAGCTTAAACAGTACCAGTTTTGAGGCTTATAAAAAAGGGCTATTCATTATTTGTTTCATTTTTAATTACATTTCACAAGCCATTGTAATTCCAACCTCCAGATGGGACTCAAGCTCTATGAGCCAAAATATCCCAATGAGAATATTGGGAATTAAACTGAAATCAGGAGACAACTGAAATAATCTGAGAAGTGTTCAGCCTAATATTTGTAGGTTGAAGAATGGCAATTATTTTATGCACAGTTCAGATAAAAGTTTGGATTTAGTGTGTGGAATTAAAGAGAGAGTAGTTTCTAATATATACTGAACTTTTGTATAAAGATTCTCTAGCAGACTTGAGAACAAAAATTTTACATAGAAATGTTCTTAAAGTAATATTTGACTCTAGCACCTCTGAAAATGAGGAAATTCAGCCCAAGCTAAAGTTCTTCATATTAGAGCCTACACTTCAGACTAGGTTAGTTAAATGAGGGAGCTTTATTCCACCTGTACTAGCTAAAATCAGAGATAAATGCATGATAATTTTTAATACGCCTATCTGAATGCAGTGCCACAGGTGCGACCCATGCACAAAACTTAAAATACAATATAAAAATAAATTTAAAGGAAAAAGTAGCTTTTCAGAAAAGGGCAATGAGGAATATTATTTTTGATATGGCAAAGCTGTAATTCTATAATTCACTTACTTGGGGAACGCAAACTTGGGGGATTCTTCTAGATATAATTTCTATGATAGTGGAATTTTAATCCAAGATCAGGGTTGCCAGCTCATGGTAATACAACTAAACAACAAATAAATTGTTTCATGTTGAGAGCTGCTTGGAGAACTTTTTTTACACCTGTGTTCGTATTTTCAAACATTCACTTTGCTTAAAAAGATGTTCACGTAGAGTAGTTAGGATCAAGAAACAGGGAGGAAACTACATCAGTAAAACATGTATTTTTCAAAAACTACCATCAGTCATCTTCTTTTGAACTTATTCTACTTCTAGAACTAATAAAATGTTTAAAATTCATCTGGCTGGGAACTGTTGGGATGCAATTTGAGAACACTGCTGTCATTTCTACAGTAAAAACTGAAAGTCATGACAAAAAACCAAACCTCCGACTCTCTACTGAAGTATTTTAAATGCTCTCTTGGCTCTGGCTACTCTTTCTCTCCCACCTGCCGTATGTGCATATGAATGACAAAGCGCTTGCTAAGGAATGGGGCCAGCAGAACTGAACCAGAAGGGAGGCCTGCTGCTGGGCACAGCGCAGTGGAGGAGTGCTGCATTTGCCTGGTGGGAATGTTGGTTTCTTGAAGGGAACTGGATGGCATTTCCATATTCACATCCCTTCCAGGAAACTCATGAGCCCCTTCAAAGCAAATATTGTTTTGTTGGGCATAGGAAGTTATTGCTTGTAATTTTACTGCTTTGCCTCTTGGGTTTAGAGTATCCTTCTCTCTTATGGCATCTGAGGTAACATCATGACTGACTTTGTCTCACAGAGAATCTCTATGACAAGCTACACCTGCAAGATATGAATGACCACTGCATCATTTCTGCATCCAACCTATCATCTCAACCCTTAAGTCTTTTATGATAGCAACCTCCACAGCAAGATAAATGCAAAAAGCATTGGATGACTCTTTTGAGCACATTGATCTTTTCTGGTGCCTAGCATCAGTTGCAGCCTTATTTCTCTGTGGAATTACAAATACAGCAGCTGAACTTCTAAAAAACAATGTAGGAGACCTTACAGAGATCTCGCTTCCAGTGACTTCATATTACATCACCGATGTGTAGGTATACTCCAGCCTACGTGGTAAAGCTCAACCTACAGTTCCGTCACCACAGTCCTGTGGGACTGCAAATGCATCCTCCTCTGTATGCCACACAGTGTTTCAGATCCAGAATTGCCAGTTCATTTTTAAAAGCTTTCCAGGACATAACATTTTCAAATGTTAAAAGAGGAAAGTCTTAAAAAGACATAACCCATGGGATTCACAGTGTTATAACCTCACTTTTAAGAAAAGATTAAGAGGTTGCACTTCCTGGCCTCAAAACATACAATGTGATGGTACTCACACTGCGACATGGAATGGAGACTCCCAGGGGAACCTGTTTTGTAGTAGCTGTGAACGTTATCCTGAATATGTCTATTTGAGAAATAAATAGTTCTTCAAAGGTCTCCTCTTGAAAAGGGCAAGCCATTTAAATACCTTGTAGAATTTGGACTAGGATGGTTACATACACCTAGAAGCTCTACCTTTATTCCTGTGAAGCTAGTAACTGAAACTTTCGAGATGGTATCTGTAGTCTTTAAAGAATTTTTTTACATCCTAGGCTTGATCTGTTTGACTTCAAATGGCAATACTGGTTATAAATCATTCATGATTCATAGCTGTCTCTTCTGAGACATGATCTTCAAACTAAGCATCCTCTTCATCTCTATTCTTCCCTTCAGGCCTGTTCCATGCAGGCCTGTGGCCTGTTTTACTCTTGCTCTTGGTATTAAGTATAATTTTAGAGTATCATCTCACTGTTTGCCATTTTTGATTGTTTATTTCTCTCTCACTATCTCTGACATCTTCTACTTTTTTAACTCTACGTTTGTTTACTATTTGAACCATAACCTAGTTCCTTCTGCTTCAGTGCCTTTATTTCTTCTTGTTCTCTGATTTTAAAAATCATTTTTTCCCCTTTTAATAGCTAAAGAGATTCTGTGTTTGACAGCTGCTTTTTCTTTCCTCCAACGATTTTACTTTCTACCTGATGTCAATAATATCCTCCTAGAAATCTCAAGAGGCTAAAAATACACCCAAACACATTTGCCATCTCCTTTTGTAGCATATAAATAACTGTTCTATTAGAGCTAGTTTTTTCCATTTCATTTCCTCAGCAATCACACCTTAGACTATTTTGCAACACCTACTTTTGCCAGCGGATGTTTCTGCTGTTACATGTTAGCTGTGATTGTGAACAAGATTAATTTGCACATTGCTGAAGGTTTGCACCTGGCTTCTACAAGACAAAATGCTTAAGAAACCAGAAACAATTTTGAATCTGCACGCAGAGCAGGCATTTTCCTCAGGCAAACCAATAGCATGAAAATGAGGATGCTGTTTACCTCTCAAATATTAGTCCACAATAGCCTTTTCCAGAGGAGTGTCTCAAATTGGAAAACAGATACATTTGTGATATTTTTGTTTAAAATTGTTCTAAGTTATAAAAACCCACAAGTATGACTCAGAATATCTTATTTTTAATAGTCATGGATGTGAACTCAAAACTGAAGTAGCTTTATAGGTTACAGGCATAGGTGGGAAGCTTCCTTGTACTTGATAGTCTAAGAAACCAGTACTTCTGTCAGGCAACTGTTTCTAAGGGTCATTCTACCAATGTCTGTGTCTCAAAAAAAGTTCCATTCGTAAACAGTAACATGGCATTAGATGTAAGTAGAAAACAAAAATTACCTAGCCCATAAATGAGTAATACTCATGCTGGGAACCCTGATAGCAGCTACATTTGGCTGCAGGTTCAGAAAGGTGTCATACAACGTTAGCAGAAGGAGCAGAGGGCTCACTTTCCTAGTATACAAATGCACCATAAGTTGCTACATACAAATAGTGAGATTACCATGGTAATCACTATTATAATTTAAAATAAAAAAATCGATGAATACTAAAACTTCACAAATAGTTACAAAAAGTGTATTATTCTTCTCCCTTCTTCCTTTTACCTTATGTATGATGTACATACACAGACATGTCCAAGGCTCATTCAAACAGCAACTCCTCCTGGTGTAACCAATTTACACGTTCGTCTGCTAATGCAGATGAACACGAAGATATGCACTGGAATTCCTACACAAGTACTAATAAATCTTAAACAAGAAGTTAGCATTAGAACTCAGTTTAATAAGGTGTGTGAACATCCTCTCTTCCTACCTGTGTATCTGGGTAAACAACAGGTTTCTGAAGAACTTAATATGTCAACAAGTAGAAGTGGAAAGCTGATTGGGAGGACTCCCTGCAGAATTCTGCAAGCTTTTCAACACTGAAAGCCTTTATGATAAAACCATGAATTTTTAAGTAACAGAATTATCTTTTGCTATGTAATTTCATTTTAAGTCAATATTCAACAGAGACAAATAACAGAAGTTTAAAATGCACTTATGTATTTCTGCAAGCTGTGTCTGTCATTGATAAAAGAAGCAGAAAATTGCAGACTCTCTCTCTTAATGGCATAATCACTACCTGGTTTATGCATCTACTTACATTTTAATTAACTACTAAATTAATCATTTGGTTACCCTTCAACTACATAGGGGTAGGCTGCAAGAATCAGGAGTATCAGGAAGTTCAGAATTATCATAATCATTCAAGAACCGATATCATTTAGTGGTTAGCCAGATTCTGAATATCGACAAGTTCTTCAGTGGAAGGTGCAGGGATCTAAGCCTAGATGATAATGAAATAATCTAACTCTCATGCATGTGTCACCTTTAATATTCTTATTTTTTTGTAAACACCAGTGCACGAGGTTTTTTATTCTTTTCCAAAATTCTGTTTTCTGAATTTTCTTATCATCTATACGTGTCACCTTGTTTCCATATTGTACAAAAAACTTTTTTGAAGCATACAGCCTGCATTTTTCTGGCAACCCAGAAACATGACAAGACATGAACATGACAAAACTGAATGAAGTTTGGTTTTTACCTTGTATTTTAAGAAAAAAATGTTTGGAAAATGCAGAAAGTTTCAGACCAATCCTTATAGCACTGATTATGGGCTCTGATTTTAAATAGGAATATTTGTGAGTTTATTTCATTTTGCTTCTTTTCATGACGATGCCTACATTGGTACTTTTTAGTATCACCAGAAATAGAATAATAATAATCAAAATTTTTGAGTTTTCTTTTGTGTGAGATGCCAAAGGAAAATTATTATATAATAAACATAAATATAAATCCTAAGTATTATGTAATTACATAAAATATTATTTTTTTCTTTTTCAACCACTCCCATTAAATATTTCCATGTAAATTTAGAGCAAAAGCTGACAGATGTTGTTGAAGCACATAGTATGCACATGTTCCAAAGAATCTCCATGGGAGGAAAGATGGGTTGAGAGAAGAGAAATAGCTGTCCTACAGCTCTACAGCTGTTCAGTGAGAGAGCTGGGACTAGACCTGAGATATCTTGCCTGCTGCTTCAGTGTCCTAATCAATAATCCACACTGCTTCTTTGAGGTATTTTTGGGCTATGTTGTTTTCCAACAAGCCAATTTACTTTTTACTACGTATCTTTGTTGGGTTCTGGTGCTCAAAGTCATCTTACTGAGCTGCCCTAGCTCTCTGAAGCCCATGACATATTGTAGCTGATCACACTGAGCTCTGAAGATATTTGGGTTTGATCTGTACTACTTTTGCTCCTTGATGTTTTGCCTTCCAAGATCTCATACCCGGGTGAGTTTTAGTCTTTTCTTGGTTACTTAGATTGGTTTCCTGGGGATTTAAAACTAAATATTCACTGATGAAATCATCTAAAATATTTAAAGAAGTCAAAAATAAATTAAATTGAAGTCCTAAAAAAAAAAAAAAAGTGCTGGAAGTCGAGCAATAAAGCATGTTGTATTCCTCCCAGCATCCCTCAGGCTCTTTGTTTATGGTACTGCCTTTCCAGTAATCTCCCTGTGCATTCAGTGGAAGCGAGATGTTGGTGTTGGAGTGGTACTTTCTTGTATAAATATTTCTTCTGCTGGTGGGTTCAGGCAGAATAAATCTGTGAAATCCGTAGCTCTCCTGCAGAATATTGCCTCCATGCAGTCATGCCTTCTCTCCTTTGGAGAGGAAGTAGAAGACAACATCAAGTTTTATTGCAGCCTCGGGTTATGTAATACTGTCTCCTGGCTCTGAAAATAACTGGAAACATCAAGATCAAAGATTAAATGTGCTGTATTCCTCAAATTCCTCTTCTCTCAGAATGAGAGGAATTACAGAATGACCTTTGCCGTGCAAGACAATTTATAAAGATGTAAAAGCAAATCTGAGTAGTAGTGTTTTATGAACTGCATTAGTCCCGTGCAGTCATTTCAGGAACCAGAACATGTACAAAGCTCGTTAAACAGTACTAATTTCAAGAGAATTTTTAACATGTCTGTAAGTCTCTTGTTATTTAGACCAAAAATACTAAATACTTTCTTTTTTTCTATAGTGGCGTTCACCAAATAGGCCTGTATCTAATTTTCAACCACTTCTGAAATTTTAGGAAGCCTATAGTAGAGTACATAGATGGCATGTGGGTCTCTTGTTCAGCCAGTATGGGAGCAGTTCTGTCCACAGACTCATCCGTTGACCACAAACAGAGCCCTGACGTCTAATGTCAGATTAGCTGAGATCACACCATGAAGGGAATTGGTCCACCTAAGATCTGACTCCCTTTGGGAGTTGTCTGTCCCTTTTGGTTGACCGTTTGCTTATTTCAGGTACTTAATGTTAGCAGTTTTTAACCTGGGCCTCAAAGTGCCACCTTTAACATTTTTACATCTTACATTTATCTTATTACCCCTGGAGTTGCCCACATTCCCTTTTCACACAAATCCTTTGCACGGTTGTCTAGAAAGTCCAAATATGTAGACCCATGATACAGTATAAATGTTGTGCTTTACCACCCCTGTAAAACAGAAACAGCCACCATTTTGTGCTCTTTTCCTTGATGCAAACTGCTGAAAATTTCAACATGATAAAATTTACGTAGCTTTGACAATTCGTATTTCATCCCATTTCATAATCCTGATAGTGTGCTTGATCTAAAGTACCAGGGATGTGGCGTACTTCATGCTTTGAAGTATGGAAACAAACCAGTTATTTCCAATTCTCTCTGTATATAAAAGCAGGCAGGGTTGGATGTTGCCAGGAAGTGGGTATACCACCTGGATACCTTGAAATGAGTGAAATATAATAAAATATATTTTTTATTTGCTCACATTGGTGATTGCACCGTATCTCAAAACCTTTATTATTATAATGATAATAGGTCAAATATTCAAAATTAATCAAGTCAATGTTTTAAACATGCATGGAGCCCTTAGCTATAGGTGCGTAATTTTTTTGAAGCAAACAGCTTTTCCTTACGTATTCAGAAAACAACCAGGCATCCAAAAGAGCCAAGGACCCAGGATGCCTGACTGTGTCAGGCACAGCAAGAACAGCACCCCAACTAGTTACGTTGCCTGGAAATTGTGGTGCTCTACTTTCTCATGTTACTTGAGATTTCTGTCATCCTCAGATTTTCTCATCCCTTTGTTCCAATTTTCTATCACAGTAAGTCAAACAGGTTATTTAGAAACCTAACCATTCCTAACCATTCAGAGATGAGGCGCTGAGCTTTAATCCTGGGCTGATGCTTCCTAGGCAGGAGGGGAGTGGGAAATGGAGCAGAAGGTTCTATAACTTGCAGATTATTTACACACGGGAGCATAATGGTTCACTCACAGCAGTTGCAACCTATTACATTGTGCTGCTGCCCCTGAACACTAATCCTGCATACTAAAAATCCTCCTGTGTTTGCTAATGCCAGTGTAGTAGCTTAGCTTCAAAAACAAACAAAAAAGACCAGTTGTTTGTAATTATGTCCCAAACTAGGAAAAAATCATATGTAAATATATAGGGGTCAGTAACGTTCATTTTCCTTTCAAACATCTAGTATTCACAGATGGAACCTTAGAAACAAACACACCTAAGTTTACCTTCAATCACCTCAATATACTTCCACATACTGATATTTTTCAGCAACAAAAAATTCTTAGGGTGAATCTTGTCTCTGTGAATTCAAAGAGAAGGTGGGAACAACAGTAATAGATTTTAATTACTGTCTAGTGTCATTAGATTCTTTCCTCCTATAATTAGAAACTAATGAGAAGTGGAACACATTCTGTCAAATGAACTGAGAAAACAGCACTTCAAGTGGAATGAGTGGCCAAGGACCAAACAAAATCCAGAACTGCTGGGCAGAAAGTCATGTCATATATAAAGAAATTTCATTTGCCTGGATGGCTGTAATGATTCATCTCATTTTGCAGGAGTTTCATCAGCTGGGGTTGTCATTTCACACAAACATAAACTAATTCCAGTTCTCTTCTCCCTGCTCCCGCAGGAAATCAAGGTGTTTGATGTCAGACACATTCACACACAGACATACACATTCGTCTTTAAAAACAGAAAAAAAAGAGAAAATCTCCTCCCATCGCCTGCCCTCCGCCCTGCTGTGCAATGTAGTTAGGATTCATCCTTTGGAATGTAAATTGAAAACCAGGCTTGCAGCTCTCTGAATCCCAGAGATAATCTTATATAAATGGACTATAGTGCAAGGTTTGTCAAAGTCTTAATATTGTTTTACCTCATTACATAATCAATCTATAATCACAGTTTAGAAATGGATATTTAGAATTGGGGTGAAATCACTTAGTACAGTTGCTGTGCTGTATCAGCAATGACCATGAATCGCCCCATTCTTTATGTAACGCCCAGACAGAGCGAGTGCCAAGTCAGGTAGAGCACGGCACCGCTTCCAAGTGCTTCAAGTCTGTTGGAAGCAAATATCTACAATGCCGTGGCACATTTTCTTTCTTTCTTTGCCCTAAAGGCTAAACATTCACATTATTTTATTTCACATCATGACTTCCCTATGACACAATAGTGGTATTTTGCTGCTAAACCTCAGAGGGAAAGAGATTGTTGAGCATTTTTGAAAAGGAAGAGGCTTAATTATTTTTTGAAACTGTATGATTCTTATGCAGTCTAAAAATGAGTCAATGAAAGAACAGAAAACTGTGAAGGACAGAAACAATGAAAAGGGCATTTGGCAAAGGATGAGATAATGAGAAGGTCTCATGGATACCTAGGGGACAGTGTTTCTTCTGATTTTTGCCTTTTCCCCAGACTTTTCATTTCTGGCTGTGGACACCGATAAATCTCATAAATATCAGCTTATGATCAGCACTGTGATCAAATTCCTGTCCATTCTTCATGAAAATTCACTCATGTGCCCACTGATCAAATACTTCAGCTGAAATTATTTTCCTGTGATGTATGTAAAAACATATTGCACTGGAGGAGTTAAATCATCTTTTCATGTGATAAATGACCAATTTTAGAAGTATTGTTTCATTAGTACTGAACTAGACAGACTTAAGAACTTTCTGATCTGTTGGAAGAAGAAAAAAAAACATCAAAAATAGGTCACTTTAGGTTTTATACAAGAGAATAATTTGAATAGGTTATATCTGAATCATCATAGAAAATTGCGTGTTCAGAAAAAATACTATGTTTTCCTCATGCCACCCTAACAGTGCAAGACTTCTCACTGAACTGCATTTTCAGGCTGACTCAATACCCTCACCAAACAGTAAATGCCAGCAGAATTCCAAATACAGACCCTGTCAAGGCAAGAAAAGAGATGGGGACAAAAACCAAATGAAGATACTTCAGGACAAATACACCAATCTTAAACTATTTACATGATTTTTCATCTAGATTAGACCTGCACTGTACAATGTAGTCCGCAGTCTGACACTGGCCTGTTTTGGGAGAGAGAGGGCTGACTCCGGTCTCCCATTCTCCCTTTTCCTGCCTTTCCTGGGGGCAGTAATTTGCATCCAGCCACTGCTGAGCAGAGCATACACCAAAGTTCTGGTACCATCACCTGTTTTGACATGAAAGAGAAAAGGCTTTGTCCATATTTTACCATTCCGGGTTTTTTTTTAATTTTATTTCTCCACTTTAGCAGTTTCTGGGTAATCCTGCTGCCCTCCAGTGTGCCGGAAGTGGAAGAAGGGCACACAATGTGAAGGAAATCGGTTGTTTTACAGGCAATGCCCCACAAGCTTACCAGCTAGTTATTATTTATTATTACAGAATATCTGTATAAAAATGGCACCAAGCCTGACTCTTTTTTAAGGAAGAAGGATGCATTTAGGATCCTTTTCGTCCCATTTGCTATTATTTTTATAGTCAATACTGGTCCAGTAGGTTGGCATTTTAAGAGCTAGAGAGAATTAGAAGTTCATCTGGATTCGGTAGGATTTGGGTACGTAGCTCCAGCCCAGAAATGTAAGGCACTGAATTAATACACAGCAAGATGCAATAATGTCAGCTCTAGAAAAATAACAGATGTTTTTCGCATGTTCTAGAAATCTGAATATTGTGGACTTAGCCAATAAACCCTTTGGGTCTGGGATCATCTTGTTTCATGTGTGGGTACATCATGAAACAAACTGGTCAATGATTAAAGCCTTTCAGTTCTAAATATTTTAGACATTTTTAAAAGCTTTTTTTTCAAATTCATCATGAGTGTCTTTTTTTTTTTTTTGAAAGATGATTAATTCAGAGTGAGAGTTTACTCTGAGTACTAACAACAATGAACTTACAACAAAGCTCCTACCTTAAAGGAGGTATTTATAGAAATCATATGTTACTATTTTAATGGTATTTCCATGTGCCATGACTAAAACCAAGAAAACACATCTTTTCCATTAAACTACAATTTACGTGTTCATTCTTTTAAAAAAACCAAACAACAGTGCTAGCTGTGATCTCTGCCTAACAGAAAATGAGACTGTTGGCCAGGTTAACAGTAAAAGAGAGAGAGAACAAGAATGTACCTATTAGTTATTTATGATGAAAAGAAGACAAATTCTGCTGCCACAGTTGTTCTTCATTAACAATTTATGCAGTTTATACTCATTACTTGTAGCACAAAGGTGATGTTACTTTGGCAATATTTCTATCATACGAGAGTCAGTTTAGTTCTTACAAGTGCTCCTCTATTAACAGAGCCATAGAAGTCAGTTATGCCATTTGAGAGTTTGTATAAACACTCAATGGGGAGAATAATTAGAAATTTTTAAGATTCGGTTTTCCACTGGCAGACTTGCAATTGCTTCTCATTTATATTCTGAGGTGACAGTGCCCTCCTGTGGCAAGATTTTTTTAATTTGCTTTTTTCCTATGTATACTCCATCCAGAGAGATGAACTGGATAGAGTTTCCCATATATAAACACGTCATTTATTCATGTACTTGTTTATATGAGTTAATTTTGAGAAAAAGTTCAATTTCTACCTATATTTTCATGTGGTTCTCTAAACAAATCTTTTAAAAGTTCTTGCTCTTTTCTGTATGGTTTCTGTGTAAAATTAGAAGAGAAAAACCCATTGGAAATCTGAACAACTGGTACATATCTGGGTCTGTATGAACCATGTGGCTGTTATTGGCCACACTAAAAAAATGTGCCTATTAGTTACCACATAAACAGTGATATACGTTAATCCTAGTTGCTAGTCTTATGATCATAAAGAACAAATGATGGCCTGAAATTTTGGGAGAGTTTGACTCATACATTACTCTTCTCCTGTCTTTTTTTTTTTCTTGGCAGTTTCACAAATCCATCTAGTAGAGGAAAACTTCAAGTTTTAGAAAGATATAATAAAGATACTTGGTAGCATTTTTCTGCCAGTTATTGATTCATCATCAATATTCTCCTATATAATTTATTTTCTCCACAGATTTTTACATTTCAGGCATAAAAAGTGTTAAGTTATAAACATTACCAGAATTACTAAAACACATATTGATTTTCATACTATTAAACACCGGCAAAAATATTTAAGGTAACCAAATACTCAAGGAAAATCCCGTTCAGAACACATCCAGTTCCTGGGGGAGAAGAGCTCCACAATGAAGCTCCCTGACACCACAGAATCACCATGAGGTGAGGAGCTCATACTTTCAGCACACAGAGAAATTCTGGAGATTTTAGGTAGTGGACTGTATGATGAAACAAATAAAGTTTGAGAAGAACAGAGCCACCTCTACCATCCATCTGTTTTTGCTGTGCCCTTCAGAGTGGTGCATAGCTTTGTAAGAAAGAGAGATAGCACAGGGCTAGTCAGAATAAAGTCATCTTATAAACTTTCAAAAAACTTCTTATGTCTATGGACATATGTCTATGCAGACATTGGTTGTTTTCCAAAACTTTTAACTTAGCCACAAAAGATTTTCATAGAAATATCAACATATGAAAAGGCTAGCCCTTCACCTAGCTGAATTTCCCTGTTCAAAACTCCATATATTTAACAGAAATGAAACACTGAATTTTCTCCACTTCAAAACTATCTAAGAGAATGAACTGAAATGACATATACAAATAACTTCACCAGGTGGCCAACATATAATTTTTGAAGCTTTTCTGCAGTTCTTTCAATAATTTAAATCTAGCAGTGTTTTAAACACCAGAAAAAAGAATCTTATAATAGTAAGTGTGAGACAATCTCAGCTATAAGTGTTGCTACCTGAACTATAATTAAGACACCAATTTCCTGTGATGTTAGAAAGCTGTTCTTTTCTCTAGCATTTGTACTAGCTTCCAAATCACTTCTGAGTACAAATTAGAGGCTTGTTTCCCCAGTACCTTACACTCTGCACAGTCACTTAAACATGCATAAAGAGAGTACTAATGGGTATGATTTCCCATTCACTTCGCACAGGTATAAATGATTCCACAACCAGAAAGCAATGAAGGATCACACCCACTGTGCTGATTAAATCAGTTAAGTGCAGTGTACATTCCCCCTGGCTATGCTTCCTGGCAGGACTAATACCTCCTATTGAACCTTTGGGACTTAGGCTAGGACGTACGCACAGATGGTTCCTCAAATCAGGAATCCACTTTCCCTACTGTCTAACAGAGCCTGAAACCTGGTATTCAAATTACTGTATCACACAAGTGTATGGTAGGAGGAGCTTCCCAATTTCCAAAGTTTGCATAGACTGCTTTGAGTCTGTGTGAATTAGGATGGCACAGGACTGTTAGAAATAATATCTTTTGTAAGGGCTTACTAAGGTCATGAACACTGGATACTGATGGTATGCATCTCCTTTTCAAAATATCTCCTTCTCTATAAGTGACTTAAGGCCCATGCACTTTCTCTGTGTGCAGCAGGGATTATTGCCACCAAGAGAAATCTTCAGCTTCCCACTCAGAGTAGCAATATGAGGCATCTCGTGGCCTTCCAAACATAATTGGCAGGAATATGCATTTAGTAGAAAACATGATATGAGCATGTATACGTGAGGATAAACATGACCTAGATAGCTTTTCCCAAGGGACTGCATTCTGGTTGAAATAGAAGTCACTGAAGAAACTGATTAACTGGTTATCGTATCTTCAGATACGACTACGAAGAAGACTATGTCTATCTATCTATATATATACAACCATAGATGAACACAGAGGAACAGGAGAAATACATATATTCGTACAGAGAGAGAGAGAGAGAGAGAGAGAGAGAGAGAGATGAGGTCTAAATATATTAAGGATGACTTATGCTCTTCAATGTAATAAGATTATTTTTTCCAGGGAAATTTTGTATTTCTTTAAAAATTGAAAATTATCTAGGTATTATTTTCTAGACATAGGTAATAGTTTTATATACCTTAGAATGGGTGGCAGGACTGTAAGGTCTCTGGTGAAAGGCTAAGTAATCCAAAATCTTCTAATCAGGGTCCCAAATGTTAAGTACTTAAGAATGTTGTCTTACAAAGATACTATCAGGTTACATTATTATTGATTTCTAGAAAAATCCAAAAGTATATTAGCCCTCCAAACAGCAGTCTGAGAAGCTTTCTTGCTGCAGTAGACAATACTGGATAAACAAGAGCCAGAGCTCAAGGAAAGAGGATGAAGTAATAATGAAAAGATTATCAATTTGCCAAGTGAGGGCTAATGAATGACACTGTGCTAAGGATCAAGTCTGGTCATTTTTTACTAAAATAATGTCTTCATTTGACAGCTTCATGCAGGCATCATACCAGGAGTGAAAAATTACCTCAGGCACAGAGATAATATGAAAATAACAGAAAGTATTTAAGCTGGTCCCAGCTGAAGAGCAGAGAAGTCCATGAATAGAGTCAGAAAAAACAAATGTGGATAAAAACAGGGCTGGGGCAAGATTCCATCATGAAAGGTGTGATTAAAGCAAAGTACTGTCAAGTCCATGTTCCACAGAGGACTTAATGCATTTTATGTTTTGGATATATGTGTTATGACAACAGATACTAGGTCCTAAATTGCACATCCTTGGTCTTGCATTAATTTGCATGCTTAGAGTACTTTTCTTATTCAAAATCTCAGAAGGCCTGCTGTTACATCATTCCAACATCACTTCCATAAGCTAGGCAATACCAGCAAGATGCTTCTCTGGAGCATCCCACCACTTAGTCCTATTTTCCTTAATGCTTTATTTACAATTGTTCATATTACTTCAAGAGTGGAAGAGATATTCAATACATTACAGAATTATTGACTTGCTTTGTCTTGGCATTTCCTAACTTATATTTGTTATTCTCACTCTTAACTTGAAAAAAATCATCAGTACATCCCACTTCCCAAAATCCCAACCAAGCAAGGTAAGAAATAAACAAAACACTTCTCTCTGGTATTACATTATTCCTGAATTTAGTGAAATTCTCTGAAATAATGGAATTTACTCTAGAACGCAACAGTGTCTGCAGTACCAGCAGGCTTTCAGATTAGAAAGCAACATGTAATTTAAAAGAATTTATGCATTCTTGAATGATTCTTCAGACTGGTCAACTCCACACTGCCTGGCAAGTTATAGTTGACACTGAAGTTTTTACTTCTTCTGATTTAACTTCTCTGTTAGTAGAAACCTTAAAGCCCGTATAAAGTATATATGGTCTCTTATTTCCTCGAACTTTCAGTAAAATGTTTCCAATTCTACAAGGCATGAGAAATAAGGTCTACCGGAATAATTCTGTGCACTTTGTCTATAAATATCAGGAGCTGATATAGTGTTTCCTATGGATAACATTCTGGAGTGTTTTGCATTTTTTTACACATATATCCATTAGGAAAGAAAGTCTTTGCATAAAGGAAGGTGCAATAACATTTGTGAGGGTTGAACAAAATCTAGAACAACTACATCACTTTCTAAATTTTTGGAACATGTTAGCAGAGATATACTATTTCTAAATATAATTGATTAAGAAATTCAGTATTAAAAAAAAAAAGCAGAGAGAATTGTGTTCAATTAGATATAAAACACTTCCACCTGGAGTGTCTGCAGTTTGTGTAGCAAATGCTCTGTGACAGGACACTGCTGTTGCTTTATGCATGGATCGTCCTCTGAAGTGTCATCTTTGAGATGACAGAGAATTCAAAGTAAAGTTTCATTGCTGCTGAATAAACCAAGGCCTTTACAAGTTAGTTAACATTTTAAAAGCTCTTATGCATTATATTTGAAAAAAAAATATTTTTAGTTTAAAATAATGCATAAAATATTGTAAAAATATGATTGTAATAGCTTACTGTATAAAAAACACTCTTTATGTTAAGGGAAAATCCAGACAAGTCTCCACGGAGACCAGATGATCACCACCAAGCTTTCTAGAAAAAACACGATAAAACAACGTATGTGGAAACGGTCTATAAAATGGAAGGACCGAGGCTACTCTCTCTATACACACATATACATATATTCGTATGTTATCCACACAACCATTTGGCTTGGTTTGCATATGCTGTTATTGAACAAGGACAATGCAGTATGCCTTGGTCTAGGTCATCTGGATTTACCTGTTTGTTTTCTCAGCACAGGTGCTGAGTTTTGGATTTGACTCTAATATCTGTAAGAAAGTGCTGGCTTGCGTAGTAGTTTCCGATATTTTCTGTTCTTTTGAATAAAAGATCCTAGAAGACAAGAGTGCTAGAACTACCAAAACAGTTGGGCAAAAAGACCTGTCCAAGTACAGGACAAAAAATATGGAGAAAATAGTTACCTAGGATCTGATACATCTGTTCAGCTACTCCAAAAAAGTCTATAGCAGTTGCAGCTTCAGAAAGAAAACAACCGATTTTTTAATTTCAATTCTGAGCTAATCTTTTATACCTTTTTATGTCCTCATCTATATTGGGGTTTATATTTCACCTCTTTCTTCTGGTAATTTTTTGCCTCATTGAAGTAATATAATAACACTGAGCATGAAAACAGTCTTTTCCTTAAAACTGCTTGCATGGAAGTAATACATCTACTGCTTAAAGTAATCTCTACCATAGTATAGCAGGAAAAAAAAGCCAATTTTGAAATACCAATGCTATTAATAGTATATATGAAGGTGAATGAATTGGTTAATTCCCAAAATTGACAAAATAATCACTTCTCAGGAAGTTAATATATGAGCCAGAGAGATGAAGAATAAGTCATACTGTAATTTTATGGTTTCAGTTTTACAGTGTTCCTGATCAGTGGTGGGTTTTTGGTTTTGGTTTGCTTTCGGTATATGAAGGACATACACATATAATGCAAACTTATCTGTGAATTAAGGGATAATCAGACTGTAGTTATTAAAATTGGTTGCTTATATTCAGCCATATCTCCCTGTAAACTACACATATATAATTTGTTTTTTAAGTTTTTGGTTTAATTATAACATAATATAATTAAATTAAGACCAGTTAATCCCTTGATATGGACATTCACATTGAAAAAAAAATATAACAAAGAAGCACCAACTGAAAAATTATCTCTGAAGTTTCTTCTGTGTCCAGGTTCAAACAGATTATTCTGGGGAAAATTAAAATTTTAATTATGCCTGAAAACAGAGAACTCAATGTTAACTAAAAGTTCTGATCTAAGCAGAATACACATTAGCTACAGAGTCTTTTTGATAACGCTGGAAAACTATCTCACTCTAAATTTGCAAATCCTATTCTGTTTCAGTTTGAGACTTCTCTGGACTCCATTTCACTGAATTGCAATGAAGTCTTTTGTAGCCTGGGGTTCTGTAGTTCTTTTGCAATCAAGATTTCCCAGGAGTGCTGTAATCTGAAGTAAAGATGAGAACTAGTTTTTTTTTAGTTTAGAAAAAATACATCAAAAACCGACGCTTTGTGTATTCCTGAATCCAGATGGAATTTACTTAATAGTTTGAGAGGGAAAAAAACCTGGAAAAAGAATCACAAAACTATTGAATGGGAATGATGTGTTATGCACACCAAAGTAACATATAGCCTGGCTTTTTTGGGCACTTAGGAGATGTGGATTCAAATCCTTTTAGAGGAGATAATACAACAGAAGATCTGCAGGCAAATAAAAAATTAATTATTGACACAACCTAGCCCTGAAGAATAGCTGAGAACATGAAAAATTTAGAAAGTACATCTGAAAGCATGCATTATTTGAGAGCAGAGCTGAGAGTATGCTAACAGGGACAGCATGGTGACTGGAGGTTTGCTGGACCACCACCACTCACTCAGTTGCTCTAACAGGACTGTATCAGGCATTTGCAAGTTATGAGGAATGACTTGGGTAGTAAGAAGATGGCTGTGCTATACAAGGGAGGTTACCCTTGAAATCTTAAAGTACAAGTTACCTAAGTGAACTTGCAAGACTGTTTACTTTCACAGCGTGCAAAATCGACAAGTTCTTGAGCTCTATCAGCATTTGAAGAAGTAGTATGCATGTATTTTCTGCCAGTGTATCTGGTGAATCAGTTTAACATATATACCCTGGACATAGAATAGGAAAATCCTAGCTATTATATAGAAATTCTATGTTGGGTTTTTATTCTATCTCAGTATGCTTTTATTTTACAGGAGACTATGTCGTCATGTCTGTTTACTTTAACCTGAGCAGGAGAATGGGTTATTTCACTATTCAGACCTACATTCCCTGCACACTTATTGTCGTGTTGTCCTGGGTCTCTTTCTGGATTAATAAAGACGCAGTTCCAGCCAGAACATCACTGGGTGAGTTGTTTTTTCCTCCTGCTTTTATTCATGCGTTATGATGTTTAATTGACACCTCTGCAGATCACCAGTTTGTAAATGTAAGAGGAGAGATGATTTCACACGAGCTCTCCTCGTTTAGAGGGATGTAGTCATTTCCAAGGAATAACACAGCCTAGACCATATTCGCATCTCTTCCTTTTTACTATGTCAGATCCTAACTCTGAGTGTTGTAGACTGCCTACAGTAAAAACTTTTGCATCTTTTCTCATGACAGCAGTATTTTTTATAAACATCAAGAGGATGAGGAACATTGCTGGATTAGAGGCAGGGACGCATTAGTTTTATTTGCTCTACTTCCATATCACAGTGACTAGCAATGCAAATGAAATAAATACCAAGAAGGGATCAATCCTTCTGGCTGTCTGCGTGCCGTAGTGGTAAGAAAGGGAGAATGTAGTACCCTGACTTCTACTTTAGGAACCAATAATCAAATGTAGCCTTCAGGCCACAAAATCAACTGAATTTGGTGGTGTCTAAAATCCTATACATGAAAATGTGACATGCAATTAACCAGAATTAGCAATTTCTACACATTTAGGAACTGTTCCACAAATAAACTAAAAGAGAGACCAAATTAACCTTGCTTGTGCAAAGCACCTGCAGCTGTAAGAATTAGCAAAGTAGAAACATTCAACTAGAGAAAGTTAAACCATTTTCAACTTCTGCATTAAATCCACAGAAGTGAGAATCATTTTAGCTTTTCCTTCTGCATTTTCATTTCTTCACAGAACTACAGCACAGAGCACTGGAGTGCAAAATGAAGGATAGCGTTTTCATTCCAGAGCTCTCTTGAAAGAAACACAGGAATAGAGGACCAGTGGCTCCCATGACAGAAAGTTTTAAGCGTTTTATTGCCCTTTTCATGTCCACTCTAAAAAGAAGTTATAAAATCTGCTTTAAAGTAGTATAAAATTCATAAAGGCATTCAGCTGTTATTTTAAATTTTACTTAGGTATACAAAACAGACCAGTCCGTCTGTTGAGAATTAGTCTATTTGTACCACTGAGGAGGTAAAATCAGTGGTATGAAATTTGCCATATAAAATGTGATGGATTTAAACTGTTCTGATGCATTTTTAATGTTCTTCACATTAATGTTCTTCACCGGGAATAACGTTCTGAAAGGAGAAGGGTTGGTGAGGTATGTCATAGTACTTCTCAGCTATAGACTACAGACACTTATGAAGGCCAGAAGAGATGCTGCTTTGGCACAGAGAAAAATCTGACCTCACAGTATTGGAATTATAAGAAGCCCTGAGATACTCTCCCTTCTGGCTTTATATGCAAGAAATCACTTAAATAACGAGCAGCAGATAATTTGTGTGGGGCTAGCATCTTTTGCATAAAACTAGAATGCTTTTAGGCAAGAGAAAGGAAACAGGTTTTTTTCTTTATGTAGCACACATACAAATCTACACACATTTTGTCCTGAAGTTCCTGCTGGATTACATGCTTTCTTAAGAATTTTCATTAATTTCTACCTCAGATAATGGCTGCAAGTATGTCTCTTACTGACATTCGTATCGTTACCCTGCAACTAAAAATAAGCAAAACTTATCCCAACAGCACAAAAAGTTTGAGATTGGTCTTGAGGTTACTTTGAAGAATGAAGTAAAGCAATTTTTATTCTCCACCATGATTTTCTCACTCTGACACAAGTTCTCTTCTCTCTAGCTTTGTTTATGGGCTTGAGCACACAAACTCTAAAATTAAATTTCTCAATTAAAAATAAATAAAGACCCCATAGAAGTAAACTACAAAACTAAAAATCTAAATTAAATTTCTTAGAATCAGTACATCTAACCAAAGTATTCTGCAGAGCAGCACTTGCAGTAACCATGCAAAAATGTTTCATATCCCGTGTTAATCCTCAAAGTTCTCATTGAATCCACATTTCACTGCTGGGATGTGCTGTTTAATATCTTTGCTATATGTTTGAACTCCAGGCATACTTCAAAACCAGTCAGAGAGAGATAACTGGCAAAATTAGTTTGTTACTTGAAGTAATAATATTTCTGTTGTTTTCTATCTATCTACCAGGTATTACAACTGTCCTGACAATGACCACCCTAAGTACAATTGCACGTAAATCTCTTCCCAAAGTCTCCTATGTGACAGCAATGGATCTTTTTGTGTCAGTCTGCTTTATTTTTGTTTTCTCTGCGCTGGTGGAATATGGAACTTTGCACTACTTCGTCAGCAACAGAAAGCCCAGCAAGGATAAAGACAAAAAGAAGAAAAATCCAGTATGTATCTTTTTACCAGAGGGGTCTAAAATTCAATTAGGTTTTCTGAAAGAGCATTTAAATCCCTCTTTATGCCTTACTTTTTTTTCAGACTTTGCTATTACATATATACTCTTCCTTTGTATTAATAGGAATGCAAACATTCACCTTGAGAATGAAAAGCTCATATCTTAAGATTGTCTGGATGACAGAGAAACTAATTTCTTAGAATAAGGATCCTTAACCAAAGCGTTCTGCAAATCACAACTATCACCAAACCATTATTTATGTTACAGATCCAGCTCTTGCTGTGACCTTTATAGAAGAACTGTCAGTTTTTTCTGTCTTAACTTTAGCAATAGTCTCTGCCATTAACTTATGTATGTATTATTGACATGACTCTGTTTTTCTTATTATCAGGACTACAGTTAAACTTTTATATTCAAACTATGGACTGTGCTTTTTCTAATTTCTCCTTAAGCATCTGTTTCCTTTTCATTGTTTCCTTATCTTCTTTTTCTTGTATTTCTTACCTCCTTTATCTACTTCTTTCCCTTAGAAAGAGATTTGGCTAGAAGTTTACAATGTTACTTATGGATGCATGCTACACAATAATAAAAAAATGTATATAATAGCCACGATAAAAAAAATCCTGGAAATACCCTCAATAGAGGTTTGGGGTTTTGCCCACATAGGGAAAAAGGTGGTTGTTTATTTTGTCCAGGACAGATTTCTCCTTGCCTTTTGCAACTGAGCTGAAAAGTCTGTTGTCTAGAATCTCTAGGGTAAAATTCTAGAGGGAAAAGTAGCCGCATTGTCTGCAAAAAAACCCAAATATGCCTGTGAAAATGTGAAGAACAAGTGTTTTACATTAATAGAGAGTACTTTCAAATCCATTTCAGGCATCTAGGAAACAATGAAGTCACTTGGATTTGCTCTGCTAAAATCTTCAAGGACTTTTGAAGATATTCTCTTTTAGTTGTAACATACAGCACAAAAAGAATATAGAAAAATAGTAATTAAAGAACCTTTTATTAAGCATTATTGCTATAATTTCAACTTTAAAAGCTGTAGAGAGATAGACTCTAAAAAAAAAAAATGTACTCTGTAGTGGATAAACAGCCAGAAAAACATCTATAAGACTATATAAGACTATAGAGGAAGAATTCTCACCTAAATTTAGGTATGTTAAAGTTGGATTTGATCATAGGCCTCTCTTTCAGTCAAAAGAAAGAAAGAGGCACTTCCAGAGGGTGATGAGTCCTGGCCTGTCTTAGGCTGAAATAAAAGGTTGTCTGTGTCCATGTGTGTCTTTCACAGTCAATTAAAGGAGCAAAGATTAACTACCTCAAATTTAGTTGTCTCACTTGAAGATGTCCATATAAGGGCAGATTACTTGTTCTTTACATTACTTATCTGTGAGCATTTGGGGACAAACAGAACTATAAATGATTGCCTGGAACCTAATCACAGAGTCTAAAAAACTTAAAAGTAGAGTGTTCAGTACCCAGTCTGCAGGTAAAAAGAATTTTTTCTAAAAAGTGTTTTTATAAACTGTGAATGGTCTCTTTCAAAACAGTTCAACATAAAAGATTGGAATCCCCTGGGAATATGAAAAGATCTAAATGGAGTTTGATATTTTATGTCTTTGGCCCAGGTGTAGTTACAAGACAGTGATGAGTCAAAAATGTGGGGGTTTTATATTACAGATACTTGTTTAAATTGCTATTATCCCAACCTTTCTATAAATTTAGTTCCTTTTGACTTACTATATTTTAGAAACATATTTTTAATTTACATTATTTTTGTCTCTTTCTTTCTTTCCTTCCTTTCTTTAATTTAAAACAAAACCCTCTGATTCTCTTTTCTGTCTACAAAATGAAAGCTTCTTCGGATGTTTTCCTTCAAGGTATAATGTTTTTTGGAATGGAAATTCACTGCATGCGACTGCTGAATTTAACTATTAGAGCTTATATGAAAGTAGTGTTTTGTTGTTTTTTTTTTAATGAGACATCTAAGCATTCTACACAAGGTTAACTTCCTAATTAAGTAGAATGGTTACGTATTTCTAAACAATTTGTAGAGTTGATTCAGCAGCCCAAATACTGATTCACTATGGTTCTGAACTTACCTAAGTTCAAAAGTGACCAACATTATTGGATCGCATGAATTAAGAGAGTTTAATGTCAAAACATTTCTGCTCCTCTCTTTCTCAATTTGCCATGGGATCCAATAGCACCAGCTACACCAGAAACCTGCAATACACCCTTTTAGAACTCAACTCTTACCCCACCTTTTTAACCTTTGTGATTTCACTCCAAATTATAAAACCAAATCTGTTCTGATGTTGACCTGAACAAAATTCAATGTCATCATCAGCTACTCAAATGCTGTTCCTTATGCAAAAAAGTCAGAGTTTTGAAAGGGTTTAAAATGCAGATATATTTTTAATGCTGTCACTGGATCAACACACTCTTAGCAAATTAGCAAATATATCTAGTTATGTTCCACATCTAAACTTTATCTTCATTCAGAAATGCAAAGATTTTGTCAAAAAAAAACCAGGGAAAAAATGAAACCACATAAAATAAAAGCCAAGAAATTTACATACTTATGGAATGGAATTGTTGTTATTTTATGCTAATAACTATCAGCAGGAAATTTCAATGCCTGTCATCCTAGTGTTCGCCAAGTGCTAAAATGTGTTTTAAATACTTAATTTGCTCAATTCATTCCAAATATATATGTGTATATATATGTACAGCTACTATATAAAATTTGGAACATGTTGAACCTTCTAGTTGGTGAACATTAGTAGATGGTGAACTGCATATATTCAAAAAATTGGACAGTCTTATAGAGATTCTCCTAATCTTATTCAAAACACCCAGTTTCTACCTTTTTTCCTGTATATATATTTGCTCCTGTCTCAACACAAACCAGCCCTATATTAAATCCTGCATTTCCAATTGATTATTTCAGTTCTTTCCATGTGCAATACACAAATTGCCTTCAGATATCCAGCAGCTATGTAAAATATAAAACACAAAAGAAATTCAAAATACCATCAATTACATTCCTGAATGTTTCCTTTAACCTCTAATGTTTACTTAGTTTGGCTTTAAAGCTAATTGTCCACAGCTGTTAACTTTATATTGATTTGTGCTGCTTTCCTGTAAAGTTAAAGTGTATGATGCAATTGATTTTAATAAGTAGAAGGTAATATTAGAACTCCTCAGCAATTTCCCATGTACCCCATGCAGAACCATCACTCACGTGTTGACCATTAGTCTCTATCTCCCTGTTGGTCTGGTGATAATAACAGAGTCTCTCCCTCCTGCCATCTTTTTCTTTTTTTGCCACTCCACCTTAGGCACCTACAATTGACATCCGGCCTCGATCAGCAACTATTCAAATGAACAATGCTACACACCTCCAAGAAAGGGATGAAGAATATGGGTATGAGTGTCTTGATGGCAAGGACTGTGCCAGTTTTTTTTGCTGCTTTGAGGATTGTCGAACGGGAGCATGGAGGCATGGAAGAATACATATCCGCATTGCCAAAATGGACTCCTATGCCCGCATCTTCTTCCCAACTGCCTTTTGTTTGTTTAACCTGGTGTATTGGGTATCATATCTTTACCTTTAAAAGCAGAAGGAAATCAGTGATATGAGCCTTACTCATTGAATTTCTTAAAGAGATGGTTTCCTAAGTCCACTTGAAGTATTTATGACACGCTTTATAGTGGTCTGAATTCTTTAGTGCCATAACCCAGTCAATACCAAGCATATCATTTGTCCAAAAATTGCCATCAGGTTATTGTGAATTAAATGTCCGTTCAACATGCTGAAATAATTTGAAATAAAAATTATATAAACAGGCAATATACAGCTATACCTGCTGGAATAGAGAGAAACAAAGCAGACAGGGCAAGGGGAGCATGGCAACAGCACTTAATAGCTGGGACTGCTATTTCAAACAGGAGTGAGAGGGAGGAGAATTCCCAGGTAAAGTGCTGTACAGTTTGTTAACATTGGCTATAATTATGCTATAGCTTTATTCTCTGTGGGCTTTTCTTTTTGGAAGAGTCATCTCTCACTTTGAGTAGGTATTATTAAGCTAGAAAAGTAACTTCTACTCCCACCAAGATAAAGATAGACCTTTCCCTTTGCCATCCCTTTAAGAGCACATGTACAATGCTGTAAATATTTCAATACCTTGTAGTACATAAAGTCTAGTGCATGCATCTTTTGGGGGCCAAAATAAATGAAACAAAGGTACCATAAAGTTTTGTCTTTTATTTTGTGTCTCTGGATGTGCTATTGTAATTGAAATGTGGACAAATTTTTTTTTTCCTTGAAAAATTACCCCTTTCCCTCATGCATGGAAGATCCAAGCAGACAGCACTTTCATGTAAGACATTAGAGAAGCCTTAAGGATTCAAATAAATAACATGTAGACAAATCTGTATGGCCAATATAATAGCTCATAAAGTATACTGTACGTGTCTGCTGCAGTTGTAGCCTTCATTTACCATTTATAATGTCGCTATATTTCAACTGAATTTCCAGTAATTATACATTGCAAGATCAGCTTTAGGATTTAATCCATGTGCTTCTATTGTTCTTTTTCCACATTGAGCTCTACTTTTTCCTTACACAAGTGTTTGTGGGGTTTTTTTAATTCTTTAATCCAGTCCAAGAAACAGCTTTTATTCTAGACATTATTTTTACATAAGAGTTTCAAGTTCATTTTGAAACATCAGATTTTGTATTATATATACACATATAATTCTCTGCCCATTCATGTCCTTGATCAGCAATAGTTGTGGTCAGTGCTGCTTTTCACTCGGTGAGTACCTTTACTAAAAAAAACCTTTACCATGGCTAGCACACAGTTTATAGATAGCCTTGAAAATAAAAGGGAACAAAGGGTGTCTTGGCTACTAAATCACATGTATGCAGTTTATGTGTATTTAAAACCTTCAACCCACCTGGGTGAATCTTGAAAACCATTTATCCACTAGTTTTCAGAACCTGTATGATGCTCAATTATGCAACCTTAAGCACATGTAAATATGACTGACCTTTTTTTTAATTGTCAAAGATATAAAATGTCACCTCCAGGAAAATGGGTTTGCAGATTGAAAAGGGAGATATATAATTTATCATTACAGCATTATTAATAGCTAAAATGGAGGAAAAGGAAAGATTTCCAATGTTTGTATAGTTTTGGAAATAAAAATGTATAAAACAGGAATAATTCTTGATCATCAATTGCTCCTTGTCCAATGTATTTGAAAACATTTTAATAAAGGAATTGCACACACCTGTGGACTTTTTCAATAAAACTGCTGCACTCAATTCCAGTTTCCTTGTGATTAGTTTGTTAAAAGCATGCTTCAAGAACTAGACTGCTTGACTAGTTTGATTAATCATTGCCTAAATATAAGTGATTATAATCCTCATAACCCTCTGCATTGTCTCATTTTGTAGTCAAATGGCTCACCCACATAACTTTCAAGGATGGAGACTAAATCTTTAAAACCATTTTGAAGATTACCTTATTCTTTTAAAAAAAAAAAAAAATCCCTGAATTGGAAGTATCTTAATGAAGAGAGATAACCTTCGTTTATCTACTTTAAGTAGAGAGTGTCTCCACTCCCTGAATGAGTGTCAATCATCTTTCACACAGAAATGTGTTTCAGCTGGTGCCAGACAGATCACTAAGGGGTTTTTTTTGCAGTGGTCAATGACTTAACAGCTTTCCATTAGTTCCTTGCAGTTAATAAGAGTGGCTGATGTGTAAACCTACATTTAAGGTTTCAATTTTTACCTGGATCTTTTCCCTGCTACCAAATAGGTTTTATACAGATCATTATGAATCTCAGCCCAAACCAGCCCTTTAATTCCCTCAGTCCAAGTGCATTTCAGTTAACATATTTAGATTTTTTTTTTGTCAAGGTCTGTGAATTTAAGGATTCAGTGACACTAAGTACTTTACTCTAGTTCAGCCATTAGATTACATGTGCCTATAGAAAGCCTACAATAATGAGGAACAAAGGATCAGATCCAGCAAGGGAGGAGTTTAGTTAAAGATTGAAATACCCCCATCTCAATAATGCAAACCACACAAAATGGAAGAGCATGCCACACCTGCAGTTAAGAAGTTGAGTGAACCTTTCTCACCATATATCACTACACAAAGTAAAGGAAATAAGCCCTTAATCAGTCATTATGCAACACCTCGGCTCCTGCCACACTTATTTAGGTGATTTGTTATTTCCTCCTGGGAAAAATGGATAAGATTCAAAAGGACAGTTCATGGAGAAACATGTAATTCCCAGTGAGAAAATGACACCAAAGCACAATCTAGTGCTAACTAAACAAAAAGTATAGCGTTCCTCTGAATAGAGATTATATTAGCTACTCAGCACAGAATCAAAAGATGACCTTTGTATTGTAAAGCTAGACTGCCACCACAGCAAACAAAATAGCAAGCGAAATAGCATTTGGGTATGATAAGGGTTACTATCCAGAAGAAAACTGCTCAGAAACCTATCTATATAGACATATTCACACATACATATTATATAAAATATTATATTAATGTATACATTATACATATTAACTCTCCCAGTTGCATTCTAGGGAAGAAACTCACTCCTGATGCAACAGACTTGCTAAAATGTTTTCAAGCTCATCACATCACAGATAGCTATTACTGCTCTGGGATATGTCTGAGGATGTACAGACGGTCATTAAGAGTTTTGTCAAGAATACACTAGTGGCACAATTATCTACTTGCTATTTATATTCCAAGAGTACGTAGATGTCCTGACTGAGACAAGGCATTGTTGTCGCAGGGATTATGTCGTATACACATATCAAAAGAGAACACCCTCAAAGCATTTATAAATCTTTATACATTTATAACATTTACAAACCCCAGTTTGTAAATAAACAGCTGGTATTCAGAGGGATAACGTGACTTAACAATAGTTCTCCTATTTTCAATGTTAGGCAACCACAAAACAATGTATTTTAACTAGCCAGTATTGAATAATTTTAACCTCTGTACAACACAAAACGCTAAAGCTCCTAAAGGTGCAGTTCCCAGCACAGATTATATACACATACATAAAAAAAAAGGAGAAGAAGAGAAAAAAAAAAGGCAAGTGGTCTTCTTTTTAATCCACTCATTTCTACCTCATTTTTTTCACAGTCACATAAATCTAGCTAACATGAATGGACTGGTCAAATAAACTATGTGTATCAGTTTCAATGACACAGCTATAGCAGCAAATATTGGCATATATTGGAGGTCCAAATATTTGGACCTCCTTCCTCCTGTGCCCCCAAAGCCCTTCAGTTTAAAAACACGGGTAGGAAAAGGAAAAAGAATATAAAATACTCAAGTAAATGAATAATGTGAGAAATGGAAAAAGAAAGCTTTGTTAACTGCACAAATTTTAGTAGATAACATTACTTTACATGGAACAAAAAAAAAGAATTGGGAAAATATAGTTTTAGATTATTTGCTTTGCCACAAAATCTGGGTTTTATAGGATCGTGGTAGAGATGACCTGTAAACTGGGATTTGAAAGAGGATAAGCAAGGGTTTTTTCAGGTTTGCTGAAGTGTTTCTCATGCTACAGAGGAATGGGAGGACTAAGTAAGAAAGTCTTTGTGGGAGAAGCTGGTAGTTGATGAATGAAACTAAGGCATGACTATGACACAGAGGCTGAAGTCAATATTGAGCTGATCTGCTCTATCCAGCCTGCAGCTAAGAACTGAATTAGGGAAGCAAACAAAAGAATTTGCTGAATTATGTAAGAATTATTTTGTTAATGGACTAAAGAGGCAGCCCAAAGCAACAAGCTAAGAAGAGGAATATGATCCATAGAAAATATAATAATTGTCAAAGCCAGAATAATGAAGGTTGCAGTTCTCTGAACTGAATAGAGCATGTTTAGCATTCAGGATTCATCTACATGGATGAAGAACCAGATTTTGGTGATGTTGTGGCAGAAAGTTAATGTTATTTGGAAATGAATCGCTAGGTCCAAGATAAGGACTTAGTGAAAAATAAAGCCTGTTCAATAGGCTTCTGCAGCTGGAAGAATAAAGCCTGTTATTTTAAGCTAAGGGATCCAAGGCAGAATCCAATAATAAGTATGAACACAAGAAGAAAAGTAAAAATATATAGGAGCCATCTAAATGAAACTTAATTACAGCCCAGGAGAAAAAGTGACATTTTAAAATGCAAGTGTTGTCTTTCAAACAAAATTTCACTTGCTTTGCAAAGAGAATTTAATTAAATCTTATGAAAAGCTTCACAGGTAAATCAGTTTGTTATACCCATGAGAGATCTATTGTTCCATTTATAAAAATTAAAAGCCAATGCACTTTTCCTCCTTATTTAGAAGGATCCTGTAGATGAAAAGATTTAGACTTCCTACTTACACATTATTGTGTTTTCTTTTTAAAGTCAAGATTTACAATGAGCAACATCTGTTGAATATGTAAAAGAAAGTTCATGACCTTTAAAAGATCTTGAATAACAGACATGAACTAAAAGCTTTGCTTACAAGTCAGTAAACCCACTTGAATAATTCATTCCAGAATGTTGAATTAGTTCAGACAAACATATAAAAAAAGGTTGCCTCTCTTGTAGGGAAAAGAAAAGCACAGTGTGATAAGACTGGATAAGATTTTCTCATTTGGACTCACATAAAATTCATATTGATTATCAAAATGAGAAAAGGAAAATAAGAAATGGGAAAAGATTAATATAGCTTTAATTCAACCAGTATGAAAAACATTAGAAATATTGATCTTTCCACCAGACACATGCTTTTTGATACTGGCATATTGAAATCTATATCTGATGAGTTTTAATCAGCCATCACTCTCTTTAGAATTTTCAGGCATATGCTATAAGCCTAACTATAGACTCCGTCATTTTGCCGTGAGAAGCCTAACCTTGATTTACCCACAGGAAGAAAAAAAAAAAAAAAACAAACCCTCCCCCCAAAAAAGCTCCAAACCAAGACTTCTCATTTCATTCCTAAAATGAGGCAGAAACACATAGAGACATCTATCCAGCTAATATATTTACAAGATGTCTATTAAAATAGTAGGTGAGGCTATAAACTGCTTGAAAGTCAGATAGACCTGCTAGAGAGGATTTAGCATAGCTGGATACTTTGCTGTATTAAAGAAGAAAAAAACCCACATGTAAATTTACCATGCCTTTATTAAAAAAAAACCAAATGTCTGCATGTTTGTATTGACAAAAGTATGCATATTCATAAATTCTCAGAATTCATTTCAGTGTTTCCCTTAAGACTAGAAGTGAAAGACTAGACCGACAATTTCAGCAATTGTACAATCTCACAAACCTATACAGATTTCACAGATTTTTCTACGTCTCCTTCTGTTCTACTTATATCAGTGCTCTTTAACCTGCTGCCACAGTGAGATTTCTTGTAGAAAAAGGCATTTTCCTTTTGCTTTTTCCAATTCCTTTGCCCTCACTGAACATTCACCTGAATTTGATAGCTTTCCTGCTGATCTAGCAGCTCTGAATCTTTCTTGCATATACACTGCTTCTGTCCCATAAATCACCATCCTCACAGCTTCACCCAAATTTGTGATTCCATTTCAACTCTGAATAATTACTGTAATCTGAAAACTATCACTTTTAAAGAAACTGCAGGTGAAGTTGTAAAGTTAATGGACGCAATACTAGGAAGCTAAAAAGAGATGACAGACCTATTGCTAACTTCAAGCTTGCCTTTACTTTGCTTGTTTTCAGGAGAGCTGATGCCAGCTCTTGTTAAGGCCCGGTCTCTCTACACCGAATTGTAATAGCCCAGAGAGTACCCATATTCGCACAATCTGCAAACCCTGGCAACATCTAGGTGTGGCATAAATCTCACCAAAGCTGTACCCTCCCCATATAGCAGCACTCTGCTGGTGTCAAGCACCTGAGGATGCTGTCTACAGATGCTGAAGTTCCTCGAATATTTCTGGAAAGCAAAGATAATGGTCACACCGAAACAGTGTGACCTTCAAACCCCAAGTAAGACTTCATGAGGGTTTTTTGGCTGCCCTTCCAGGTTCCAGTAGCTTTGCCAGTTTCTTAGGAGTCTTTAGCGGCTCTTTTGGAATATACACTAGCTGAGCACACCCTGGATGGCCCCTGGGAGAGTCTCAATATCAGAGAATCACAGGTACAGGCTATACAGGGATGAGAGAAGGTAGTTTACTAAATGTTATATAAGGTTTGAATCAAAACAAAACATTTGTTCTTCAGCTCAAACACTTGGGATATAGAAGGAATATTAAGTCTAAAGAATAAAAACACTTAACAAAATGATACTGCAAGAGCAGCTTAAGAAACGGTCATTTAGTTATAAAAGTGTTTTTCTCCCTTTATTTCTACAGATTATTTTGCAAAAATGCCACAGGGAAAAAAAGAAAAAAAAAAGAAAAGATCTGTATTAAAACAAACTACAAAGAATATCAAGTACACCTCTAAGTTTGATTTGTCAGAATAATTTGTTTATTTTTAAATTTACTGTAGAAACATCCTAAGTTAGACTTTGTTACAAAGGTGAGTGAGCAATAGGGAGTGTGACGGTCTATTTGTTCTGCTCCCCTCTAGGTCCCATGGAGCATTTGGACAGACAGGTCCAAACCACCAAAACAGGTGGTTTCCCTGAGAGAATGCTACGTGGGGACACATATTAGCTCAAATTACAAATCTATCCAAAATCTGTACAGTGGAAAGCAAAACTGTGTCAAAGAAACTACCTTGCAAACTCCTAATACGCATGGAAAGATTTCTTTCAAACTACTCTATATGATCTGCCATAGTTGATCAGAACTTCCTCTATTTGAAGACTCATCTTGTTCTAGTACATTAGTCTGTGTTTTAATAAAATGACATTTTTAAGCATTGGAAGCCTTTTCTGTCCTTTGGAGCATTCCTTTAAAGAAAAGATAGGGCAGTTCTTCCTTCCAGCTGTCGTTAACTGCATACCCTATCACTTGTGTGCAAAAAAACAAACCCAAGTCCCAAATATATCCAAGAGTAGGACTGAACAGAACTCTCAAAAAATCTGTGAGATTCTTTTAACCAAAATCATAGCTTTCTTCCAAAATCCTCTAAAGAGCCTTCTCACCTGCCCATGAAGGAAATCGTGGAAATCATGGAAAAATGATTCTCATTAAGTGTGCTGCAGCTTGTGGAAGCAGCTGTGTGTTCCACTAGCATATCCTGTCCATTGCGTTATTGAATTATTACTCAAGTGCTACTGGTGCCTTCTCACTCATGTTTGCTGGTCCAATGTTCCTAAACCAATGCAGTGACACAAGTTCTGTGCAGCATGTAGAAGCATAATGTGGAAAAAGTAATATGATTAGAATGGTACAGAGTCATTGATGAACAGGAAAATTTATTAGTGATTCAGTGTTATTATATAGTAATAGTTATTTGTAAAATGATGTTGGTTTCTACACATAATTTTAAGAATCATAAGTTTTTGTTAGTTACTCTACACCACTCTTGTTTAGCTTCTGGCTGCTCCTTTTAGTAATGGTATCAGTTGGGACCAAAAATTGCCAAAGTGTAAATAGTAGCATACATCTTATCTGTTATTGCATATTTTAGAGCTATCATGAAGTGAACAAAAATACAGGATGCCCGCCCAGTAAAATTTAAGTGGCTAGTTCTGCTCAAGAACTCTGAGACTTGAGAATCATTTGATCCACTTTTTTGTGTGTGATTTTGTCCTTCACTGGGAATTTAAGGATAAAACACTGATCTTTCTGAGAAGTCTTAAAATTCATCCCAAACATGAAATAAAATATGCTATGGTAAAATTTCCTAAGGGATGAGCTGGATACAAGCTTATTGTGTGAACATATAATTTAATCTCCAGAGTTTATTTTTCGTACCTGTAAAGAGAGGAACAACCAATAATGCTGAGCAGTTAATGCAGACACATGGGCTTTGATTATGTAAACAGGTTGAAGTTCACATCCCTTGTACATTTGAAATAATTGTAAAAATTCTTCTGAGGATTTTGCCAAATAAATGCTAAGTATTTTGTTATTGATCCTTTCCTCCCACTCTCATTGGCACCTAGGCACAGAAGGAGCTAGCCCTCAGTACACTTCAATACACATGTGGTGCAAAGGAAGAGTACAATGTGAGAAGATACGCCTTTTCAAAGATGCCCTTATTTCACGCTGTCTTTTAGGGGAAAAAAAATGCATAGAACTGAAAAGTGGTATTTGGGGAACTTTTAAAATAGAAAAACTTTAACTCTGCAATCAACTTTTCTAGGTAAAGAAAGAAAAAAGTATTGGCAGCCTAATTCCTGTTCTTTATTTGTCTTACTAAAAATCTTAGAAAATTAAGACGCTAGTAATTTAGAAAACTAATCTTGGTAGACTAAGACCATCATAACCAATCCTATAAAAAGTACAGTAGATCCCTACATCATTTTGAGTACTAGTACAATTAAATGTCTACCCTGTCTGAATAATTTGTCACAGTTCCAATAAATGGAATGACATTCTGATGTTGCCTAGAAAATGTGTTCAATGAACATTTTGAAACAGAAATGGGAAGTACCAGTTTTTCAATTTTAGTAACAAAAATCTTATTAACTTCTAAAGCTCTGTTTAATTCATAGGTAGCAGGCAAAATACTAATCAAAATGCTAATCAAAATCATTCATGCTATAGTAGAACATAATGCATTTTATTCTAAACAGCAACGGCCAGTTTCTAAAGATGCTTAGCAATTATTATCAGTTATGAGGAATAATATGCTTTTCAAAGAGTTAAAATACAAAAGGAGTCCTTTACTTATTAAGGAAAAAAAAAGAAAATAATTACATAAGAAATAAAAGTCAAAAGAAAGGCGAAAATATGGTAAAATAATGGAACCCATAAATTTAAAAACTCACTAGCTACATTTTTTAGAGTTAACACACTTGAAAAAGTTTACATTCCTCTTTTCCCCTAATTTGAAATATATCACTATTCAAAAATCAGAACCATTGGAGAGTTATGTCACGGATATCAATGAATACATCCCCACCTGAAGGTAAGTTAGCATCCGTACTTAGCTCTGTAGATATATATTTTTATTTAGTTTTATCATGTTCAGAAAAAGGCACCAATTCTCTTCCTAAAGCTTTCCTTAAACACATATTTTTTTTAAATGAATCTCATTTTGCCTGTTCCTTAGTATGTGTAGACAACCAAAACTTAAGGAGAGAAGTTAGAACACTAAAGAACTCATGTAACTTGAAGAGTTACCAGTTAGTCATCTATATGAACTGCAGAATTCATATTTCCACATTTTCTCCAGAGCTTTTATAGAGAAAACACTGACATTTCATTGTCATATGTTGGAAAACTGGGGAAAAAATGGCCTTTAAACTAATAAAGGACCTAGACACTTTCTGCTACATGCCCCTTTTTGCAATTAGCCTAAAATCTCACACGCCCATCTATATGAGCTTAGAGGTACCAAAGAAATCCCTGCTGAGATCTACCACACAAGCACACAACTGCAGAAGACTATTGTAATCCGCGTCAGCAAAAATGGCCCCCAAAACTATAGAACCATCTGTTTGTTGTGACTTGTTGCATTTTGTCAGGGATCTTGCTGACTACACCCAAGCTCACAGAGATATATAGATGGCAACAGAGATACATGGCTTAGCATAAAAAGAGAAAGGTAGGAGACAGTTACAAGGTGCTTTATAAGTTAATGAGCATTTTTTTCCTCTTCTCAGATTGTTGGACAGGTGCATACAGAATTAAAAAAATTATCAATTCAGTGATACATTCTCTCTTTGCCACGTCTCCTTATATAAAGCTAAATATTAAGGTGCATAAAAAGGCAACAATATCATTAGTGTGGGTCTCACTCGTACCTTTAAAATGTTTGCTCTACCACTTAACATTAAAAATACCACATGGGTATACCATCTTCTTAAGTAATCTTTGGTTTTTTCATACTACATATTTTGCGGTAAATATTGAAAACTAGAAAGTGTTCCATTTTATGAGATTCATAAATGTTACCCAAATATCCTTTGTGAAATATCATGCTACCTGGATATGTTCTGAGAGTAGGTGAAGCATTGCTTTGCATTTTCAAACTGTCTAGCAAACTGCCTAACCCCATTAAGGAGAGTAGCACTATGAATGTCACCTCAAAACAGCAGCAGCCCTACTTGCCTCAAGGGATTTTTGGTTTGGGGTTTTTTTTGCAGGTTGGGGGATGACATATAAAGATACTGCATTATTCCTTCTCTTTTGAATCTAAAAAACCCCTTTACCTCATGTTAACAAAACCTATAGCAATCTATAGCCTACATCCAGGCTCTTTCAGGTTATTTACTACTCTTATAAAATTAATGATCTTTTGGCTGCTAGCAGGCAAATATGATCTCGCATGTCAGAACAACACACCCACAGGCATTGAAAATCCCAGGGTTTAGTCTCTATGACCCCATGATTCCCTAATCATTGACTAATATTGTTACATAAAATTAAGATTTTTCTGTTTCAAGAAACAATAGATAAAACCAGAATTCTCTTCTAAGCAATCACACTCAACTAATAACACAAATTGTACCTTGAATTAACTTGTACAGGCAATCAGCTAAGAAATTCCTTTCACTATGATAGAAACCAAGGATGCATACTCTACAGCTGATCTGTAAATTTTTATTCACATCCCTTAAGTTTGCTCATTTTAAGATTGAAATGCATATTTGGAGTCAATGATGAACAGAAAATGTATTTCTGAAAGCTTTTTCAAAGAAGAATAAAAACATGAAATGCATGTAAACCCACTGGACAATAGGAGGATGACTCAGTTCCTATACCTTCTAAAACAAAATGACAAAAGAATCAGGGAGACAGAGCAATTGCAGCAATTCTAGACACCAATTTGCTAGTTTCAGAAGTTGGAAAAAAAATCCATTTTGTTTGCCGAACCGCCACAAATTCACTTTTTTTACTGGTGCAGAAGTCTTCACTTGACTGATACTAGAAGACTGAATACCATGTGAGTGCTCGCATAGCTTCCCCATGCACAAAAATTAGGCTAAAATAAAACAAGGCATGTTACTCTTAGCTGAAAAGGAGCCTGGTTTCATGATGAGTTGAACAGCATAAAAGTCAGATGAGATGTAAAGCCACAACAACTAAATGTGAACATCATCAAAATAAATTGCCTTTATGTCAGATAACATGAGTAAAAAATAATAGCTTCCAATAAGTGTTTTAAAATGTTGATATGCATTTCAAATTCTACTGAAGTTGCCCTTGAAATATCCACTGCTGCCTCTGTGACATCAAAAAGATGAATATTCATTTGTGCTTATAGTTCAGAGTTAGCAACACACTGAAATACAAACATACCCCCATCTTTCTCATACCACTGAAGAGAAATTTGCTTAATGTTTGTACTATACAGATTTCATATTGTTAATAGAGGTATTGTTTGGTACATTTAATTTCTCTGAAAACTACTGTATGTTTTCCTTCTTCGGTGTCAGTCCAGGTGAGTGCATGGAATCATAAACTGAGTATGCTCTTAGTCTGACTTTCCAAAGGGATTAGGCACATGCACAACTGCATCCCTGAACCGGAGTTATTGTATAACATTTATCAGGCCTAAATTTCAGATTATAGCAAAGTTAACAGTTCCAGTGCAAAAGACAGCATTTTTGAGATGACAACATCTAAATAGGCAGAGGAATGCTATCATTACAGAGAAGAGGAAAAGAAAGAAAAGATACAGGCAATGTGAAGCCTAAACCGACACCCATACAAAGTTTATATAAAAAGATGTAAACTGAACTAGAATCCTTTGAGACCCAATCTATGCCTTAATCACAAATCTGTCCTTTCTATGCCATAAAATGAAAAATCTCTCCACCTGCCTGTCAGCCAGTGACAGCATTATAAGAGGATTAAAGATGAAAGGTTTTACAGAGGTTTTTAAACTGCAGATCTTACAGATTCTTTGCTTTCTCTCATGAAGATTTTATATTTGTTCTCACTTTGTATTCCAGTTTTCCTAATCTAAAATGAAAGTAATTGAGACTGAAATGTATGTTTTGCTCTTTATGCACCAAAAACACAGCAAAGAAAGCTGTCAGTGGAGATCAAACTGTGAAAAATAACAAGCTGCTTAGAGAGAGCAAAGAGAAGGTGTGAAGAGGATTCTTGCATAAGAAATAGAAATAATTAAAAAGAGCAGAAAGAGTATGCAACCAAGCAAGCAAGCAAATCAGCCTATTATGGAAACATGGAAGTTTACAGTTTAATTAAAAATATGTGAAAAAATCTTGTTATCCCTCACAGAGGAGCAGTTAATATTTTCTGCAAATGCTCCTGAATAAATGAGTGGTTTTTAACAGATTTTGCAGACCTTGTAATTTTCCCTGGGACTACTCATGGAGTAAAGAATGACACAGTGTGAGTCCTAAAATTATTCACAATTATATTAATTAGGCAGTACAAGTTCATGTCCCTTTTCTTGGTATCTTAAAGTCATACAGAGCTCTAATAAAGTTTGTGGGAGGGGGGAAGAGGGGTAAACAAAACTTTATTGTGGATAAAAGCATGTGAGGACAGCCCATGTCTGAATGTATAAATCTCGAGAGGAGGTATCTTAAAGGCAATATGATACAGAGCCTTGTACCTCAACTAATGCACTTAAAAAATAAGTGCGCATATATTAGACCATAACAGTGTTCTGTCGTAATGCATGGAAACCCAAGAGTTCCCACTTCCACCATAAGTTATGCTCTTACCAGACCTGCTGATAGTATATTTCAACCCCGCCTGTACCCTAGGCCAGAATGGAATCATATTAAGTCTCACCAATAGTAGAAAACAGATCAGGTTATATCGTATGTTCACCAGCCAAAACCCTATCTGTTTTCTACTCAAAATCATCCTGAAGCTTGGAAGATGCAGTGGAACATTAGCAGTTGTGTACTGTGGCCACACAGTATAAAAGGTGAGCTGTCTTGGGCCAACATTTTCTGTTTGTCTACAGTGATTTTAATTGTTTGGTTTCCACGTTGTAGGTCTTGTTGGTTGCTTCTCCACTTTACATTAGGGGTGCTAAAAAACCCTAGGGGTATTGAGAGATGGCAAGACCACCTGCTTGATTTTTCTGGATCTCATGGCTCTATTTTCTTAACATACCATAGCTGTTGCCTGACGTTGGATAAATGTTTCCTCCTATTTCTTCCACTGCGATTTGGAAAAGATGTTGCACTACTGCTTTCATCTGTTTGGGGTGACAACCTCCTACAACTGGGAGGAAACCTCATGTTACCCACCCCTGTCTCATATACTGTTTCCTTTTGCAGAAATATGAAGCATCATTTTGACAGTGATAGTTCCAAAGACCCCAAGATCATACTGTGGTTTTGTTTTACATCTTTCTCTCTCTTTATAGTTCCACAACTCCCTGAAGCTTTGACATCAGTTTCTAACATTGCAGACATATTTGTTTTCAGTTTTCGCTTGAACAAAATGTCAGCAGGTCGTAACCATTGCTCCATTGTATTGTAATTTAACAGTGCTATATATAGGTCTCCGGCTGAAGTAGTATCCTGAATCGTCATCCTGCACACAGAGCACTCTCTAACAGTCTAAGACGACTTAAGTTTATTCTGGGCTAATTTGAATCAAACTAAAAGACCACATATATCTGAAAGTTCTTAGCATAGACAATAATCTGATCTATTATTAGGAATATAGAAATTTGCAAACCTTTTTCTAACTCCCCAGTTTGGAGGATTAGTGGATTGCTCTTTATCTTTCTCTCCTTTTTGAGCCTCCAACTCTGGTAGCCATTAAGAGTCTCAACTTTTGAGTCATTTAAATACACATGTCCCCAGGGAAAAATATTACTATAAATATAATTAACAGATTTTTTCCGATTATATTACATAGGATTAATAATGCAACTAAATGGCATCAGTTACCACTGTAAATGTAAATTAATAAAATAATTTGATAAATTATTGTTAATTATTGTGTTAATTTTCAACATCCAGTACCAACAAGAAATCGTTGGGTGTTCTAGCAGCAAATTCACACTAAAATATCTGTATTGCTTACTCTGGCATCAGGAAACATTCTGCTCACTGTTTAACTTCTCTAACTTTCTTGATTAACCTAAAATTCTGTATGTACGGCACATTAACTGCTTGCTTTGAACTCTTAAATAAGTTAATTTAGTAAACTCGTGACAGCTTATTTTTTTCTAGCTTCTCCAATCTTGATGTAAGCAACCTTAAGTAAAAATCACAACTGAAAAAAAATGAAAATCTCTTTCCTTAAATACACATCATTAAATAAATTCTATGGTGACATTATGAATGGAACAGCCAAACACAAACATTGTGATAACTATTTATTTAACTGATCTACCCTTTTTCTCTCTCAAAACTATCTGTATTTTATCAATTTATTACAAGTTGTTAATTTCAACCTATAGAGAACTCTCAAAATGTATATTGGACTATTCAAGTATTCAGTCCTTGCACTGTGATCGTTAAACTCAGGTTAGATTGATTCTATTCCTGATTGTGTGATCTGACAGTTGTAAACTATTTCTACTAGTTAAAATCATGTTTTGATTATCCAAATCTTAGTACTATATCAAAATTTGTATTTAATCACCATTCACACAAACCAAATCATATTTGCAAAAGAGATCATGAAGAGGCAGTACATGAAAGGCAAATATGGTGGATATAGTATTCTAGTTAAGAGTAAAAATATTCAGAAATTATTTTTCCCTGCTACATATTGACTGTACACATGAAGCTCCAAGTTTCCTTTTTCTGAAAAGGGAACTGTACACCATATAGCCCTATTATTTCACTATTTTTGTTAGAAACTTCTGAAACACTAAAAGTTATCTAGACTGGAGAACATCTATACAGAAATACAATACCTATTAAATTTAGGATTAGGACTTCATTACCCATCCCCAAACTGTAATTCAGCTATTGACTTTCCTAGTCCTTCTATTGTAACAGCTGTTTAGAAACTTAAGAACAACAGGTATGGCTTTAGGGACTCTAAGTAGTCTTGAAACAAAAACTCCCTCATTTTTAACAATTTTTAAAGAATAACAGAAAAAACATTTCCTAAAAACCAACAGGGAACCTTTTACAACTTTTGTAACAAAGCAGTTTGTCCAAATCCCAAAGATGAATTTTTTTTTTTCTTATGACTATTCAGGTTAAAAGTATGCAAATTGTATTCACAGTCAAATGCAACAGGTATTGTCTTTGTCTATGATCTGTAAATTATTTACAGCAGGTTCTTTTACATAATGTGTAATATTACACCTCCGGTATGTGCAAGGATTAAATATTTTGTATACATATTTTTATCTGTTTCAAAGCACTGATGAAAATAAACAAATTAAAAGCTCACTTCAATTGTATTCAGAATAAAAAATTGTAATGTTTCATTTTGAAAATATTGATATTTTTCCATTTTCTATGTATTTTTTGTTTCCTTAAGCCAGAAAAATAGGACACTGGGTTTTTTTTCCTCTTGAAGAAATTCTTATCCCAAATTTATTCATTAATTAATTTAGGAAAAGCATTTGATCTCATTCATAGGCTCACTGTAGTCCATTCTGCTCTTAAAATCTGCTAACCTTGAATTAATTGAAAAAAAAAAACCCCAAACAAATATCAGGGATTGATTTAGAATGGAGAAGTGCAAGACGTAGATTTACTGAGAACTCATAATTCACACTCTCACAGTAGCAGCATTGATTTACACCAAGATCATAAGGTTACTCAAGGATTAGAGGGACCTTTTACAAGGGCATGTAATGATAAAACAAGGGGTAATGGCTTTAAACTGAAAGAGAGTTGCTTTAGTTTAGATATAAGGAAGAAATTCTTCCTTAGCAGGTAAGTGGAAATGCAGCGCAAGACAAAACATCTTACAGCCATCATAAGATGAGCCATCGCCTCTCATAAGACTGAACTCCCTCTAGAAACAAGCAGGCTATGATGAGTTATGACTTTTACCAAAACTTATGGTTTAGAAACTTGCTTTCATTTCTGTTGATGTCAGAGCAATATCTTCCCAAAATTTCCAGAAGGAAGATGGTCAGGTTTCTCATCTGTGTCCCCGTACTCCCAATCCCGTGAAAGTGCATTGGTCTACCATAGGTCTTTCAAAGGCTTATTGCTGAAAACTCGATCAACAGTTATACTCCTGTCAGAAGCCTTAGACTCAGTGAGCCAGCATTATGTTTAAATAAAAAACAAATTGTAGGGCGTAGCCAGTTCAGTCTTCTCTCTCCAAAATATTATCAGATTATGTAAGTAAATACAACTGAACAGAAATCTACTACGCTTTTCTTCTCCATTTTCAAGCCAAAAATTATACTCGAAAAGGTTTTAACCATATTCTCTCCTTAATTCCTACTACAGACAAAGCGTTTTGCTGACACAAGACATTCCTTTATAGTATCTCTCCCGGCCTAAAGCTGCCTCACGCAGCGTGACTATTTCAAACCTGAAGGCTACTTTTCACTAGAAAATAGAATAAGTTAGGTCTAGCTGAATTGCAGAGTCTGGCTCTTAGACTTCTGAAAGATAATGGAAATACATGGTAAGTGCTGCTGCAGGCAAGTTGCTTTATTTGAATTTGCAGCAAGACTAAATCAGCACTATCGTTAGAAAAAGTAGGACTCAAAAGCATAAGATATTTAATTAACCTTTCATTCCAAAGGACTGATCCTCCATGTCAGGGTTCATGTAAGTTAGTCCTATAGAAATTGGCACTGCTACCATCTGCTTTGTGGATGAACAGCAAACTCCACAGTCCTCACTTCTGGGAGCAAAAAGTTCAGATACATATAGAAAAGTGGTTTTCAGAAAGCTTTACACTCTGGCTGTCGTCCAGGAAAACGCTCCTCTGTAATTAACTGTGTACTAATCCATTAGGGAGCAACCGAAAAACAGAAGTTAGTGGGCTGTCAGTGACCTAGAAAGGGCAAGAGAGTATTGACAGGTCTGCTGGTGCCTCGCCTGGAACTCACACTACAAAATGGACCGTAATCAGAAAGACAAGTACTGCAGTATTTTTTGGAGACAAAATTGAAATTCTTTTTTGCAAAAGAAAGCCTAAGAAGACTATGTTCAAGCTAGCTAATTTTGTCTTCATTTTTCATAGCTTCTGAGCCCCACAGCTTCTATTTCCTTCAGATTTGAAATTCAGGTTACTAAAAGTGACCAAAAGAAGTTTTAGGCCAAGTGTCCAGTAACAGTTAGGTATTAAAAATTATTGTTGATGCAGGATAGAGGAAAGGGACCTGCTGGAGAAATTATCACTAATAAGCACTGCCAAAAAACCCTAAAAGATTTCTGGAAAGTTGCCTAAAATACTTTTATAATGGAATGGATATGAATGAAAAACTAATGGATGAAAAGAATAGGGTGTGATCTTGGGGGGGAAAGAAAAGAAGCAATGAGAATATTTAAAGAAAAAAGTTTTAAAATCCCAGAGGATTGGGTTTGAATCACGTTGCCTTAACTGGTTAAGTACAATGCCCTTACACATAAGCACAAACACACGAAAGGTTATACATTGCTGACAAGAGAAGGGTTTGCAGATCTAAATGGAAGCTCAGCAAAATATACTGGATTAATAAAGACACAGTTTTCCTGTTTGCTTCTCCACAGTCAGAACCACTGTAAATAACATAGCAAGTCAGTTTTCTAGCTTGTTTTTCAAGTTCTCTTTTTATCCATTTTCCCAGAACTAGCACAAGCAAATGAAACAGATTTAAAACAAAGTCCTGTGGAGTATATATTTTTTAATGTTTAATTTTGAGGAGGGAGGCATGTTTAGATGTCTCCCTCATTGGAATGCTAGTGTTTGAGTATTTTCAATTCAAGCATCACTTCTTACTTCTACTTTCACAGAAAAAATACCATGGCATGACCCAAAATGATACTAAATTCAACCCCTTGACCAAAACTCTGATAATTTAACTAGAGCTACCTTCTCAAAAAGTATAGTTCGCTGCTCCTAGACTACTTCTTACCAGTTTCCTTGCCCACTCATGTCTGCTCTGTTTCTCAAGTCTCCTAAGAAAACAACAAATAAGAAAAAGATACCAGCTTCCCAACTCCAAGCCTTCATCCTTTATTACTTTTCCTGACACATGAAAAGATTTTATTCTCTTGAAGGTGACAAACTATACAAGCCAGTCTAATTCTCAGACGGTATTTTCAAAGAGATTCATTAAAAACAGAAATAAATAGAGAGAAAGAGGCAGCTGTGTAGGAGGAATGGTTGACAGAAAATATCAATTCTGAAACCCCTCTAAGAGAAAGCATTCAGTAAAGCAGTAACTGAATTCTAGAAAGAGGTGCCCATTCTCAAACATTTTTTTTTTTTGACATTATCCGTTAGACTTTCATTCCCTTCCATGTTTGCCAGGTTCTTGCTCCTCTGTGTGCCCAGACCGATTTTTCAAAACCCCTTGTCAGGGATTTAGTTCCTTTGATGTGCCTGACTTGTTTTCAGTCCAGACAATTCTACAGAAAGGCATTTTCCCAAGCTGTTACATTTCATTATCATAAAAGATAGCTTTTTCCTAGCCCACTCATACATCTTCCCACACAGTGCCAAGATGACCATAACTGGTACAGTATATGGACAGACAGATGTAGCTGCCAACTTCAGAGCAGTTATGTTCGCACTAAAATTCACTTACTGGCAAACAGACATATCAGGAAGAAAGCCTAAGCATCTTTACTCCCATTGCCTCATAAATATCACTATCCATTTGGGAGAAAGAGGGTCTTTGGGAATACTAATTGTTCCCTTTCAAACCATCTACATCTTCATACAACTTATAACCTATTCAGCGGCACGCATTTGAAAACTTTCTCTATGTGTTTGAACAAATATTTATTTTCATAGCTCTTTCTGTGAAGTTATCCTTTGATATTAGATTACTTCTGCTGACAGATACCAAACTTCTGTTAAAGTTTATTAGAAACGTGCCTCTTTTAAGACACAGAGAAAGCATTTCATTGTTTTGATAAAGAAAGCAAAGTAAGAAAACGCCCCAGTGTCTTTCCCCTTATTTGGGCTGACCAGAACAATGGCAACAAAATCAACATTAGAGTCATAACATAGTGAAAAAAGTAAGGGAAGAAGGGATTCCTTTAAGTTATATAGTCTATTCTCCTGCCCCAAAGCAGGCTCAGCTATGCCTACCTACGTACTTCCAAGAAATTTTTATCTCATTTCTTCTTAAAGATTGGCAGTGATGGAGAATCCAAAGACACTGCATTTCTATGCTTCTTTTTTTTGGTCTTAAAAAAAATTTCTCTCGTCAAATTTGAAACTCCACTTCCATATTTTAAGCTCATAACTCCTTGTGACTTTGGAGAATTTGTCATCTTAATCTTTAGGTTGAAGAAATTCCCTCCTCTTTCATTTAGTTGCTCCCAATTGTAGGGGTGAGGTCTTTAGTTTTTTTGTTTTCTTGAGGGCTAAGATCTCTCCTAGATCTCTGCACTTGCTCTGTGTCTTCCCTGATGGACAGTAGCTAAACGTGGATATGGTCCTCTGACTGAGAGACTGACAGCTAGCTATAACACAGGCTGCCTGGACACAGAAAGACCAACTCTTTCCCTATCCCTAATCACGGGTCAAATTCCAAACCAGTTCTCAGAGCTTCAAGCATGAGATAGAGAAAAAGAATAGTAGAAGTAGTAGAAAGGAAAGAAGAAAAAAAGGGGAAAAAAAACCCGTTACTTTTCTAACTACCAAGAGCAAATGAGCAAATGCCGCTTGTCTCCTTTCTTATCAAGGAAAAAGGCATTGATCACTGGCAGTGGTTCGGCTGGCTGTCTCTCCTCCCTCCTGGCAGAGCATTTTCTATAACTGTATCTAGTGCCTAACGATGGCAAAAAAAAGTTGCTAGCAGCCACCCCAGCCTAATGTGGGGTCTGAAGTCCTATTGCAAATTTTCATTTGATGTTTGCTGTTTTCCTACTGAACAAGCATAGTTAGCCAACATTTAGTTTGTAAATTCTTAATCATTTTCTTGAGAGTTGATATGAACTATAAAGCTAGTTACTTTTTCCTTTTTTTTTTTTCCCCTCAATCTGCCTGTGATTTCCTTTATCAATTGAAATGTTCGATCCTATCCCTTAGCAAACAATTCTGGGTCCATGAATCTCATTTGGAGTAGTTATCACAAGTGCTTCACATTCAAAATATGTATGAGGTGTTAATAAACTAAGTAATGCAATGTCATTTTTTAAATTTCTGATTAGGTGCTTCATATAAATAACCAATACTGTTTAAAGTGAGAGTGTTCTCTTTGCTGCAAATTACATTTCAATTGCAAATGCATTTCTGTGGACTTTTGGCTTAGCATTTAAATCTAATGAGTATACATTAAGTAAGTTTCTTATCTTGAACATTAGAGAAAAGTTAACAGAAAAAAGAAACAGTATGCAAGCATTAAAAATATGAGAAAGTATTTCTGGTTTTGTTTCTCTTTCAAGATAAGTTTCCAGTTGTTCTTATTCAGGAACACAAATAGTTAAAATCCAATGGTTTTTTTCTTTATGTTTAGTTAGCTTACTGGGAGGGCTAGGATGGCTCACTCCCAAGTATGACAACACCCTGAATCTCTTCGTAGCAACTGCTGTTACGTGTTGGGGCAAAGTTCTGGGCATCCTCTGTAACATAAAGTAACAGCGAAAGAGGGAGTATTGTGGCAAATTCCCAGTTGCTAATACCTGCTCAGTCACTGCCCTCAGTACTGACTCATGTCTGCCACTGATGACTTCTGTTCCCGAGGTAGATAAAGAGTAATTCTAAAGAGTAATTATTTTGCCTCTAACAGCATTGCCAGGGGAGAATGATGTTAAATTACTGAAGTTGAGCCAGGACTTCAGTTTTCAATAACAAAGCATAAATATTTCTAGCAAGTAGCAACTAATATTAGTTTAAATGCCTACTGGTGCACCTTCACTTTAGTTTTTGGTTATGAGAAAGCATATCAATATATTTGGGAAGTCAAATCAAACTAAGTCCCCAGTCACCCTGTCACAATATAAACTCCTATCCCATTACATGAGAGAATAAGATTGCCTAAAGAGACTCTCCTGCTCGGAATCTCCTGTTTAAATGTGAACAGTACCAACAGTACTAACGAGGTGCTGAGTTTAGCAGTGCAGAGCAGCATTAGATAGTTTGTATTAAAAGCCATGTAATGATTAGAATAAATGTCTTTTCAATCTACTGTTTCACATCCTTCACCTTTCATTCTCTCTTAGTGCAATGGTATTGCACTTCTTCCTTCCTGCTCCATTACCTTCAGCCCAATGATAAAGACCAGTTTTTCAGTCTTTCCTAATCTCTGAATTTTTGTTAATGCACTGTGATGGGAAAAGATACCTCTGTACTCTCCTCTAGAGACTGGTATCATGAATGAACGTCAGAAGCTTCCTACGCTGGGTATTTGAAGAATTTGAGGAAATTTCTTTTACTTTGGGAGGACCTATATGAAAATATTAATGAGAATGTCTGCCTTTTCTATAAATCAAACATAATTAAATGCAATGCAATGCAATAAAGCATTTATAATATATATCATGGGCACTGGAATAAACCCAAGTAGATTCTATCATTCTATCATAGTACATTCAGCTAAGGTACTAAGAAAAAAACATAAAAAAAGGAAATGAAAAAGAGGAGCTTCCTGTTCCTGGAAAGGTACTAACTAAATACTAGTGTAGCTCTTCCAGTTAAGAATGTATTGTTTTTTAAATCGAGATAGTAACATCAGTATAATCCCTAATCCCAGATAGAATTGCATTATTATAACACGTCATATGATTTATTCCCCTTCCTCCTCTTGTTATTCATAGCTGCTATTTTTTACACTTTACTCTAGTGGTGCAACAGCCTCTCACTAAAATGATTGACTTCTATGTGGTTTCTCGCCTATAGGTGCTCATGGATCTGATTTCTATCTTAGCTTGCAGAAGCAGCATAGCATTACCTCTAAATCACAAAATTACTTATTTCTCCTACCTATATAATGTACGTTACTAAGAGACTCCAATCCCTCTACCACAGTACTCTCTTTAGGATATGGTTTGGGGTTTTTTTGTTTTTTTCTCAATCAGAAACCTACTTCCACTTGAAACCCAGCTGTATAGCAGCCCCATAGTGTTCTTAATGCACATCATTGTGTTCTGTCTATTTATCCTCTTCACTTCCTCTGCTTTCTCCTTACACTCTGTAGTTTATGAATCACCTCAAGTTTTGAAAATGAGAAATTAGTTTCTATGTACTTCAGAATAATCTTCAGTGATGTGCTATGAAAATACTAGACTTTGTCTGCCACTGTTACTGATACCCATTATGAAAAGAATATAGCCAACCTATTCATTCCACCACCAAATATTTACTCTGACACAATGTCAGTAAGTTTCTAAATCTCTTTGTATATAGGAGGGTCCTGGTAGAGCAGCATTAGCTTACAAAATCATAAAATTAACAGTCAAGGAATATTTTATAACAACATGAAACTTTTTTGGCATGTCTAGGTATTACTATCTTCATAAAACTCATGTTCTCTGGAACTGTTTTACAGTTAAATAGATTCGTGCTTGTATTAAAGGACTTTTAGGAAAACTGCCCTAAATAACATCTGCAGGATCCAAAACACAATAAACCTTTAGTTACAAGATATGAAATGCAAAAACTTTAGATATAAAAATATTTTTCTGTAACTTGTTCTGACAGTTCTCTTGGATCAGATCAAACCATAATACTTAACGTTTTCATGTACTGTCCCCTATTTAATAAAAATTAGGATAGAAAATTTATCATGGACTACTGCTTCTTATATGTATGTAGATTTTGTTCAAACCTACTTAATATTCTACCTTCACTTCACGTCAAGACTCCTGGATATTCTTTGTGTGTGTTTGCACTTCTGAGCTGCTTTGCACCGATCTAGCCCATGTGACCCAATAAGCCACTACCCCATTACTCAAAATAACATATTTTCCCTGGGTCATTTGGGAAAATAATATTAAGAAAGTAGTTATTGCATTTTATTTTTATTATCGTAGTCTATAAAACTTTATACTTCCTCAGTACCATCACTTCTAGCTCACCCTTTCTACCTGTGTTTTTTTGTCTCTCTCTGCTTTGTTGAACATTGGGAAGAGTATTTGCTGAATACTGGGAAAAAGAACAACTCTTGCAAAGTACATTATAATTATATAATATATAATTATTGCAGCTTTAACAGGTAGTAGAGGTTGAACTTCACTTGTAGAAATTTTCTTCTACTTTTCCCGTTTTTTCTCAACTTCATTAATGAGCTGCAGTTTTTACCTATATGACAAATGATGGTTTCCTTCATAGCTGTAGTTCAGTCTGTTCCATAATCAGACCATCAACTCAGACTGTAATAGCGAGTAGAAGCAAATTCTTCACATTACTAACTAGGAGCAGACAAACAACTCTTCTGTCACACAAAGAAATGCTGTGTTTCGAAAATAGATCAGTAAAATTCAAATGCCAGAATTCTCTTGCATTTTATGAATCACAACCCTTAAATATAGGATTTTGTTGAATCTCCGTGGTGCCATTCTTTCATTAAACAAGGAAGAAAATATGCAAGAAAAAGCTGTGCGCTTAAAGAGAGATCTATCCTATGTTGGGCAGGAGCCAATGTTTATTTTTAATGAAAACTGATTGCTAAAACTGACATGTAGCCCCAATTGTTCCCATTTTCATTATTCTCTGTAAATTTCCATAGTTTGCACTTCAACAAACTGAGGAAGTTTACAGAGCTTTGTATTCTTGTGAATAAAAATGTCAGAAAGACACATACGTAATATGATAAAATTTTTACAAATTTTAACCTTTGCTGTGAAGCTGTATTCAAAAATTTTCTAACTACCTAATTTCAAACATTATCAAAACATCCTGAGTTTACATGGATATTGAATAAAGATATGGAAAAGAGCTACTGACTAATACTAAAACCTCCTCAACCTTTGAGGCAATAGACAACTCCTCTGAAAGGCACTTTACATACAATATCATTCTATTGCTAAGTCCTTGAAGATGTCTTTGACCATTTTAGGAGTAAGCCATATAAAAAGCAGAAAATGTGCCAGAAAGGAGATTAGTTTCACGAGGCAACAGCAACCCTACTGATTGGTGATTGCCCAATTCTCACCTTAGTAGATTATTTAGTAATGTAAAGGTGTTTCTGGACTGCTGTGAAACAGCATCCTCTATGAAGCATTCTTTGCAAATGTACAATTTGTTTAGTTTTATGCTGCTTATTCAACATGATTTATTTAATAAAAACTTCGATCTGAATAACTAGCCAAATATTTGGAATCTTGGAGTTTGTTTCTAAATGAAAGGAATCTATTTCCAGTGTTTAAAAATGTAATATCAAGTCCAACGGCATTTTTTTCTTGTTTTTCTTTAGATGGTGCATGACAGAAAACAGCTCTGTTGCCATCCCAGTGCCATGCCTGAGGAACCGTTAAAGACTGTGTAATTGCTAGACCCACCAGAATAACATATGATGTAGTAATTTAATATCTCCCTTATTTGTCCTGTTTGTAAAAAATAAATATTTGAGAATTTACAGGAGGCCCATAACTTTTTCTATATGACCTGATCTTAACCTTTATAATTTTTCCCAATCATAAAAACTGTTTCTGTCTTTAAACTCATCCTTTTATATGTTCCAAATGGAAAAAAAAAATCATTGTGTTCTACGCTTACCAGACTGCTAGGTTACACTTGAGAAGTCTGGATTCTGTTTTCAGGTGTCTACATAAGTGCAGTGGGATTCCCTGGAGGACTAAGCAGATCCTGCTCCCAAAAGCTGCAGCATGGTTTGTGTGCTGTCAGGCTCTGAATGTCACTAACTCACAGAGTCATTGCCAGCGAAAGTCAACATAATAGCACTTATTTCCACTCAGGATCCCCAGAAAGACCTGCACAATGTAGCTACCTGCATAATTGTTGTGGTGCAATCCCGGCCGGCAACCAAGCACCACACAGCTGCTCGCTCACTCCCCCTGCAGCAGGATGGGGTGGACAATTGGAAGGGTAAAAGTAAGAAAACTTGTGGGCTGAGATGAAGACAGTTCAATAGGTAAGGCAAAAGCCACGCACGCAAGGAAAGCAAAATAAAATCATTCACTACTTCCCATGGGCAGGCAGGTGTTCAGCCATCTCCAGGAAAGCAGGGCTCCATCACACATAACAGTTACTTGGGAAGACAAACACCATAACTCTGAACATCCCTCCCTCTCCCTCTTCTTCCCCCAGCTTTTACTGCCGAGTGTGATATGTCATATGGTATGGGATATCCCTCTGGTCAGTTGGGGTCAGCTGTCCCAGTTGTGTCCCCTCCCAAAAGGCCTTGACTGTGTAAGCACTGCTCAGCAGTAATGAAAACATCTCTGTATTATGAACCCTGTTTTCAGCACAAATCCAAAACATAGCCCCATACTAGCTACTGTGAAGAAAATTAACTCTATCCCAGCCAAAGCCAATACAATAATCCACACTACTTCTGATCCATAAGGGGCAGTGGTGCCAGAACACAGTTTCAGCTGATAAGAAAGCAACTCACCAAGAGAAGCAATGCAGAGTATCCTACACTTCCTTAGCTGTTTTCTGACAGTCCATAACAAAGCCATTGTGATTATGAACAGATAACATCTGGACATGCTAGATGAATTTTATGGGGTTACAAAATATCTCATGATTTAACAATATGCAAATTAGTTGCAGCTCTCGGATATCAGTGATGCCCTGAGTTAGAATATCTGGGTGCTCATTGCTTACAGAAACAGCCACTTGCAAGTCCCTTTAGAAGGAGTATGATATGCAAATTCACATTCAGATGCATCAGTCACAGATAATTAATTTGATTTTTTCTTTCTCTAACTAAGCTGTTTGGACAACTGAACTAGAGGCTGTGGTTGCCTGCGAGAAACCTGATTGCCAACAAGGCTACCAATTGCAAATGCATTATAAAATACATTCAAACATCAAGCCAATGCATCTTTACCCTCCTATGTCTGTAAAAAGAGTACCTTCTTAATCTGTGTTTGGACTGAAGAGGAAGGAAATTCTGGAATCAACACTCTTTGATACTGATCCTTTAACAGTTTTACACCTCTATTAATTACATTAGAATAACCTAAGAGGTAATGTGCATTACAACCTGTGAGAACATCTGTACACTACCATTTATAATCTATCTGGAAGTCAGAGCAACCTAGATAAGCACAATAAATTTCAAATTAGAGAGAAACTATTACAAAGTTTGCTGACCTTCACAGTCATAAATACTGTTTGGTCAGGACCATGCCTATTTTGTAATATATCTGTCACAGTAAAACTCTACCGTGCAGTTTGAGACCATGTATATCCCAGCGCATTACTTCTGTAAATAATTTTTAGAATTTTACTCTAGACAAATATAAGATAATCTTATTTTTAAAGTAAAATACAGTTGAAAATACAGGTCCTCTTTGTAAAGAGTAAGGATCTGTCTATTAAGTATATATACACCACTTATAATTAACTCCCTACAGAACTGCTATCACTACCAGATAACATGTACCTTTTCTTCCTCAGCTGCTCTTATAGAGTGGTGTAGTTTTGTTTTATTTTTGACATTGCAAGCTGTAAGGCTTTTTTTTTTTAGTCTTCTGTGAACAAATAAAAGCTTCAGTCACTTTTCTAGCACCTTACATTAACACAACTTAAAAGATGATGTTTCTAGTTTAGCTTATACATCCATCATTCTTAGTTCTGTGATGGTACAGATGGAATGGAGTTGGTCTAAATCTGTGCCTCTTGTAGTGCCCATAGCCATCACAAATGGGAAAGTAACCTTACCGTAAGTCTTACTTGTAAGACTCATCTGTGTAATAAATAGGTTAAATTCAAAAGTTTCACAATCAAATAAAAAAAAAAATTAAAAACCATTCCCATTTTAGAAGTAAAACGGAATCATCTAATTTGAAGTGGGTAAATCTGCCTGGACATACTTCATACTAGCACACAAGAGAACTACTTAAAAACTTATTTTAGCTTACTTTCTTTAAAAGTCTTTCACTAAATCTGGGGGCCAGTGCTACAGTCAGCACATTTTATTTGATTGCAGAGCCAAGTTCTCATTTTCCCCGTAATGGGACTGAACTTTGTCACTATAAAAATCTCTCTTTGGTGCTTACAGTTGTTTGCTTGCTTAAAGGAATATTTCTTGTAGCAAACTTGTGTCCAAGATGATTACTAAAGAGGAAATGTTTTATAAAAATGTTGAAGCCCTCCTGCCAACCACATTTCACCTTGAATTCAAAAAATCTAGTTTTTTAAAACTGCTAGATGCTTTAGAATATTTTGATGCACATTTATTTTTTTCTCATCTACCCGTATGTAGCTCAATTATCTATAAAGCATGTACAGACAAGGCTGCATCCTTCCAGCTGTGAGACTTCTTACAAGTTAAAGTTATTTCATAATGTGCACAGGAGAATGCAGATAACTGTTGCTCACAGATTATGCCATTTATAACAGGACAGTACAGTTCTTGCTGGTGCATTTTCTCATCTATATATAGTTTACACTTTCAAAGGTACTTGCTGCTATCAAATTGTATATCGGTATTTGACTATTTAGGTCATTAGTCATTCCAGCCTGCGCTCCTACTTATTTGCAAGGCAGAGTTCACCTTATTCTCTGTCAAGAACTTTGAGATAAAAACATGTATCTACCATCAAATGATAGAAAGTATGTACATAAAAAAATACAGTCAATCTCTTAATTGGGAATCCAACTTCACACAGACATGATGTTGGCATCCGTATACTATTTATTAACCTATAAAGTCAACTTCATTCAGTTCTGGGCTGCTCTTTATGTCAGGCGACTGACTTGACCACACGTAACAAGCTACGATAAAGGATACAGACCAGGAAAACAAAACAAAAAATTGACAGGATTTGCTATAGTCTTTCTCAAATCTAACTATGAGATTTTTGCAACAGTGCAAATGCAAATTGGCCAGTGAATCATAGTACATAGTACTCCTTAAAAAAAAAACAAAAAAAAACCACAAAACCCAAAACGTTATGAAGAGAACATTGCAAACTGTGGGCCTGGGGAAATAGCTAATTTTATAAAATGCCTTTCACAGTGGTGAAATAAATATGCTAGTTCATCAGTTATGCTCCGCTATTCATCACCATAAATATGCTCTTAGCATACTTCTGTGTTTGTATCAAAAGCAAGATTGATTACTTAATCACTGCATTCAGTAATGCCAATACCACCTTGGTCAGTCCTCACCCACAGCCGGACACACTGATTCCAGCAGATGACTTCTCCAAGCATTAAGAATGAACAGTGAGCTTTTCATGCCCATCTGAATTGTGTCTTTGTGGGAGTTTTCTAATATTTTTACCAGGAAGAAGCAAAACCAAAAAAACCATGGGCAATGATTGTCACACTCAAGACAGGAAAAAAAGGCAATCAAACACATCCTAAGGGTTACCTGAAATGAAAACTAATTCTGTGGATATACTGGAAACTGGGAACAGCAGTCTGTCTTGTAAAAAGGAATTTTGGGCACCTAATTTCTTTTAATGCCCTTATTCTCCTTTGCCAGCTTATTCAAATATTCAGTATTGGCAGGCAGATATGAGTACACCTGGTACAGGTACACCTGAAGCAGTGCACATTGGGAGCCAGTGAATGCCCATTTTGCAGTAATTGCATCATAAAACAGCTAAGAAATATTTGCAAAAAGGCACTAAAAGCAAATCAAGATTGTAACTTTGGACATCTTCAAAAGAGAAAATCCAGTTGGTTTTCAGAAAACAAATTAAAATTAAAAAAAACCCTAACACCAAACCCACTCTCCTGCATAAGCTACTAAAGTTTAAAATGCATTGATGGCTCTTCAAAGAGCCTCCAGTGATAACAAGCTACAGCTGTAGAGTTAAGCCACTAGCACTCCATCTGCATCTGAAAATTTGAATTTGTTTGGGAGCAAACACAGACACAGGGGTTGAAAGGTCTAGTTTTAAATTTGTTCAGTTGAGGGGAATTGTCACAGACTATCAGAGTGCTCCCTTGAAAAGCAAACTGTAGGCTCCTACACAGAAGAGAAGGTATTCAGAAGGCCATAAGTCAATTTTCTCACAGTTGTGTGAGAAACTGTACAAAAAGGTCATAAACTGTGAACATAGTGAGGTTGTTAATATCGTGAATTAAGTAGCCAGTTGAAAGGTTAGAGTGAAAGGAGAGCAACAAATATGTAATGAAGGTTTGCCTCATAGGAAAGACGTTATAGCTTAGAAATAGTAGCTATCCCTCCTCTGTTGCCCATTCTTGCGACTCTCCAGAATTACCCAAGACATCAAACTATATATTTTTCAAAGACACGGTGGAGAAATGAAGTCAATACTGATTCATGGCTGCTTCAGTGCATCTCAAGGGTACAAACTGAGCTGCCTGTGATTTAACTTTGCAATCCAAGCTGCAGTATTTCTAAAGTAAAAAATGCAGAGCATAGACATTTGCTAAAAGAATATGCTGGAATACTATAGCAAGGAAAGAATTCTGGACAATTATGAAAGGCCTTTATTCTTGATTTTAAAGACAAGAATATACCATTAATTACTTAGTAATATCTTATTGTGCATTGTGCACTGAGTAATAGGCCAGCAAGTACTTAAATTTACCTATTTAAAGGAATTTTCATGATGCTAAATTTTCTCTTTATGAAAGACTGTAAGACGTTTTCAAACATATATTGATTGAAATACTATTACTTGAGACAGTGAATTTCAAAGTAGAATGAATGTCAGATTAGCAGGTGCCGATATGTGGTCTCAGATTGCCACTTAAACACTCATCTGCTTCCAGGAGCTGAATTTTTGCAATGAATAACAGCTATTTATAGACACCAAGCTATATTTGCCAGCTTAGGAGGCAGGAACCAGCAGGGGGTAAACACAGCAACAGTAATAGCAGTGGTAACAAAATAAATATTGGAAGAAGCGCCAGTTATTCCATTAGAGCAATTCAAAGACTGTGTTATAATCCTCCAAAAAACTTACCGTGTTTATTGTGAATGTGTGGCTCCCTTCTCAAAGGCAACACAGGTATCAAAACTTTATCCAAATACATTTCCTGACAAAGTTATTCCATTGAGTTAAAAATCTGGCCTTGTGCTTTTGAATTTGAACAGTTTAATAAAACTACTAGGATCTGTAGTCCTCACTCTATATATGACCTTGCCTTTGTGTACATTGGTGTAGTACCTATGTCTGAAGCACTGTTTTGCCTTCAGGATCCAAAAAATTTTCTACCTATAGTTGACTCTGCAAGGCAGCGTTTCAGTGAAGCACTTATAAACCTTTATCATTTCTACACTATAACTCTTTTCCCCAACAGCTTCCTATAAACTTAGGACATATTCAGTATATCAATTTTGGGCTCAAAACCTATTGAAAAGCTCACCAACATAGATTGCATTAGGGTTCTTTGTAACTGCTAGGTGAAGATAAGAAAGGTTTTTTCTTCTAGTGGCCTAAAATTAAATCTGAATAACTGGCAATCACCTTTCTTGAAAAAGTCGATCACTGTGCAACACATTTTGCACATTCACAAAGGCTTTTGAACCATTACCTTTTCTTGTAGATACAGTACCTGATTTTGAGCAGGCACAAGATGATAGCTAAAATTTCTACCTTCTCATACTTGTGGAGCTTCATAAAGGATCCAGCTCTCCCTACCTTCCTAATGCTATATGCTGGATGCTGAAGTAAGAATACTTGTGTGAACTTAGCTGGATACCTTTACATCTCCTACTATAAGCACGTTCATTGTGTTGTTTAAAAAAAAAAAAGAAATCACTTTTTCGGTTGGAAAAGAATTTTAAGCTAAAATATAGAAAAATTACTCATGACAAAAACCAGAAAGTTAATATGGGAAATATATCAGTAAAACCAACAGCTGTAACAGGCAAGATTTTCTTGTGTCAGAAAGTTTAAAAGAGCATGTACGCTGAAGTAGTTCTGTATGACAGTTGCATTTTTGTGTACACCATTAATAGTTATTTTTCTTGCGGAGTTCAAAAGAATAATTATGTCACTTAAAGGTAGCGGTAAATCCTCAAATTTGACAGATTCTTGTCAAACCAAATCATATATTGAATTTTTTATGTATTGAATTATTAAAGAATTCCTGCATTATTCTCTCCTATCTTGCCTCCTGCAAGCCTGAGATGTATACTTATGTTCCAAAATGTCTACTTTCAGTTCTTCCCAGGGCTCCACACAGCTGAGGATTTTTGATCACAGCCTGCACAGAGACAGCTGAAGAAACAGGACCTAGATTCAGAATGGTTACAAGTAGACAGCAACATAGAGGACACATGTAAGTGATACTGTGGACTTAACTATTCAAATCCTGCTGGCAGAACCAGATCAAGAGTTCAGCAGTGCCTTGCTCCTCCTGCTGCTGCTAGGGGAATCAGTGAGCAGTGCCCATTGCTCCTGATGCCACACAGGCAGCTGCTGGGAGAAACCACCCTCCAGCTCCGGGCAGTAGCTCTGGATCTGGCTCTGTCCTGCACCACCAGCAGCACCAGGACATGGGCAGGAGCTGGATGCTGGCTGTTTGGGCAGGTTATACTGCTGGAAAAGACAGGTTCATTCTACATAGGCAAAATCAGGTGGAAAGCCATCATCCCCTCTGGCAGACTGCCACTCCTAATAGCCACTGCCTTTGTCTAACCCTTTCCTTTTTTAAATCTTACGCTAGAGGCTGAGCTAAAGATGTACATTTTGAGAGGTCAGAGAATTCAGTTTGCAAAGGACTCTGCATTCTACCTGCATGATTAAAGCTGAAAGGGCCATGCGATTATATTTTGTGTGTTCACTGAAATCTTTAGAAGCCATCATTCCCGGTAAATCAGTCAACAAAAAGTGACTCTCTAGCCTCATGAGAGTACGACTTAATTTAACATTATGTTGTTTTGTATTTTTTGTTAGAATTAGGCCACCATTATTCCCCTTTTCCTGACTATATGAGACCTACATTTTTCCTAAATACATAGCAGCTTTTGAAGGAAAGATTTTCTGTTAAAGGAGTTAAATGGTCTTTTTTTTTTCAATTATTTTCAGTAAATTCCTGCTGTTCCAACATTAAATAAAATTTTGTATTAATGAATTCTGTCTGTAGGTGGCCGATTGCGTTTGGTATCACATTTTAAAAGTCACAAGCAAACATGTCTCTCTAACCTCTCACCATCTTTTTCTCCTCTAATCAACATGTAAGTGGTTGTTTCAGTATAAAGCAACTAGCGCACGAATTGTTTCTCAGGCTGCTGTAGTTACTATGGCTTTTTCTTCATTCCAAATATTCAAACACATAGATTTTTTTTCTCCCCTTTCACTCACCAAAAGAGTAGAAATCTGACATTCTGATAACTCTTCTGGAAGACTGAATGCAAGGTTTTGGAAGGCTCTTCAACTATATGCAGTCACACTGAAACAGAACAGCTGAAGAGCTTGCAGTATAGCTGTCTCTTGGCAGTAATCATTTATTCCAGCTGAATGCTAACAGCAATCATTTACTCTAACTGAATGCTAACAATCCTTTCTTGAGACACAGTGCCATTATCCTTCTACCTATTGCCTGCAGCAAAGTCAACACAGTGCTTCTAAAAATAATAATAATAAACCTTTCTTTTTTAAAAATTACATGCTGCAAGCTAGTTTAAAGTTATACATTTTGAGAGGTCAGGAAATTTAGTATGTGAAGGGCTATGTACTCACACTCACATGCTTCTGTTCTGCAAGATACTGAGCCTGAGTCAGTAAGACTGGATTTAGCTCAGTGGCCTGCATCACTGACAAAACCCATAGCTTTACTACATTACTACTTTCTGTAAGTCTGCTTCTGCACTAAGACCTGACCATGCCTTTGCCTTTTGCCACATACTCTGGTTATTGCAGGAAGATCTACTCAAGGACAAGACTGCTATAAGCTGCACCAATCTCTACTGTCTGGTTGGCTAGGAACGAAGATCTCGAAGCTTAAATATATGCCAACTATACCAACACACCAGAGTTTGTTTTGGTTTCTTCTACCTTTTTTTTTTTTTTACAATACATCTTCAGATATAAATTTTCTTAGGTGAATTTCCAGCTTTTAAGCAGTAAGTTCATGAGAATAAACACATGAACTTCTCATGACTGTATCCATCTCACAGAGCATATTCTCAGTTTAAATGATGTACTTCATTACTCATTTTTAATTTCAGATATTTCTGTCAATTCAGGAAATAAAGATATTATTGAAATATCTATTAGTCATCATCATTACTCAGGAAGATTCAAATTAGAGCTGTACTGTAGAAAGAGTCAAACAGACCAATGAAGAAGCAAAGAAATCCTTTCACGAGTAAAGTAGGATTTTATATAACTGGTGAAGAAGCAGTTTACCCAACTTCCAGTCTGAGTCACAAGTGCTGTAGTATAGTCACAGTGCTGCAGGTATAATACATACAACAAGACCACCTATACATCCTGGTGCATTATGAGTGACCCTTAACTGACCAACTTATTTACCAGGTGGAACAGGAGTTTTCTGTCAGAAAACAAGCCATTGTGCTGTGCTCTGCCCCACCCCAAAGCTTAAGCAAACTTTAGTTTGTATTGGCCATACCAATTAATCTATTTCTGCTATAAATCTAATTTACATTCTGTATTATATGAGAGAGAAATACATTTGTTCTTTAAAAAATACGGTACGTTCCACACTGGGGTGGTGAATATCTCATTGCCTAGTTAACCATCCATGAACACTGATATTTGTCAGCATTCCAAGCAGTCAGGCAGATTCAGGGCTGTTTAGAAAAGGTTTGGAATAACGTTAAGTAAATAAATGCAGCACTTCATAAAACACAAATGATTGTCATAAGCAATAGAAAACATTATCACATAGAACAAAACAATGGGTTTAAAATGTCCACAGAGAGATGCAATACCAGTTTTGTTTGCAAACTAAATATGCTTTGGAGATTTATCTTACAATAGTCGATAAAGTAAGAGGTTTGACAGGTGGCCAAGTTGGGGCAGCCTTTTTTCAAGTTCTGTCTGACTGTGAGCCAGGTAGGGAATAGCCTGCTTCACGGATGAGCACTTACTTGTAGAGGTTTTCCCTGTAAATGTGAGTTACTGGTCAATAACAGGAATAAGAGATTCATAGTCATGGATTAAGGTAAATAGACTTGATGAATAGAAGAAATAATGGCATTTTCCCTTTCTTTTTGCTAGTTAAAATTAGTTAAAGAAGCAATTTTTGTTAAACTATAGCTTGATTGGCAATATCAGTTTAAAAACAGTTTCCTGGGAAGAGAAAAAAAAGAGGATCAGTTAGAAAAAAATAGCTATATCAGGTTACTGCCAACAACAGCAACATAGCATTATTATTAGTAAGCATACTTTTAATTTTATTTGTTGATGACCAGTCTTACAGATAATGATATGGATATGCAGGAGATGTGTAATTCCTTCTCAACAGTCTTCATAATCTAAATTAAACAGACAGTGGAGCCAAGATTTCTACCAGAGTAACTGAAAAATCCCCAAATGAGTATGACTGATACAATCAGCTAAACACTAATACTGCTGAGCATCTATTATGAATTGGTGGAGCATGCAGAAGGAAGGTTCTCTCAGATGGAAGAGGCAATACAGAAGAAAAAATTCCCAGTGACTTATTTTATGAACAACCAATTCTGCCAAGAACCGGACAAGATACAGACAACCTGTGAGGCAAGAGATCTGCCAAGTAGAAAAATGTAAGCAACCAAATGGTGATAGGTAAGGCTGTGGCAACAGATTAATAGAAGAAAGTGGGATGACAATGGATTTAGTCATGTGTTAAAGGTGCTAACCTGGATCTGTGTTCTAGCTCTACTGCAAAGTTTCTCATAGCCTTGAGCCACTCCCACCTCCCGTGCCCTACTTTAGAAATAAAGGCAGTTGTTCTTCCCTACCCACAAGTTCCCATTGAAAAGTAATGCTTTATTTTGTTGTTTTCCTTCTTTTAGATTCTTGAACTCTCTGGTAACATACATCTAATAAGTCAGAAAATCTAGGGAATGATTTCACAAGTGCAGCCAGTCTCCATTTCCCTCAGAATATTGTCATTTAGGAAAAAAAAAAGGAAAAAAAAAAAGGAAAAAAAAAGCCCCAAACCCAAAAAACCTACACAGTTGTCACTTTTATTTCATGACAAGTTTCTCACTGTTCCTCATTCCCTGATGGTTAATAGACATACTCTGTGATAAATCACTACAAGAAAATTACCTGCCTTTCATTTGTTACAGCATTAGCATCTGAAAGGGAGTTAGGTGTTTCTGTGTAACGAGGGATTTTGACATGGTGAGCTTGTTCTCCACTTAATATTTTCAGGTTGGAGAAAGGTGTCCTACACAACTTACATTTGAAGCAATGAGGAGAAAAGCATCTTTGTTTTTAAATTCAGGTATCATCTTTAATTATTCTATTTTATTTTTCGGAGCAGAAGTTGCGCAAAGCTGAAAAACAGACAACTGGAAAACAAGTAAATTTTAGAGTTTAGTCTGTAGTCAAAATGCAGTAAGAGAGCCACTAGAAGCAGGGCATTTTTCTCAAGAGCAGGTGGTGGTGTTCCTCTACATCTAAGAGCCTTATCACCAGGAAGTACTCCATGCCATAAAGTTGCATAATACCTTTATGAATTCAGGCACCCTCCTCTATGCTCCTTATTATAAATTGCTAAAAACCATGAGTCATTTCCTCATCAATATTCACTTGTCAAGCACAGTGTCCTATTTACTTCATTATATCTGGTAACTAAGGATCTAAATGGTCAATAGGTGAGAAAGAGGTATGGTGAGTTGATAAACTAGGTCCTGTCCCGTTCATAAGCATACCACCAGGCTAACAGGCCACATTTCATACATGCTTCTTTTTTTTAGGTCATTATGTTTATTTACCATGAGGCTAATTCAGCACACATTCAAATTAATAAGCATGACTTTGTCAAGGTCAGTAGGTTTCAGACTGTGGCCTAAATACTCAACTTCTTGTCATTGTTTTTCCTATTAAAATCAGAGTTTAAATAGAAGCTCAGCATTTCAGACACTTGAGTCATGACCAATTTCATTCCCCTCAAGGGTGGATCATCCACTTTTCCCATTGGCTAGCACTGACTCGTTCTGTACTTCTGTCGTTCCTATTATTTTCCCTCCTTAAAAACATTAACTGAATGTGAATGTTGTTTAGGTGGAGGTTTTTAACTCCAAGAACATCCTCATGAAGCTACGCATCCCATATCAATGTGGATTTTTTTTTCTTTTGCTTTGATTTATTGTACTTGCTTTTATGATTTAAATTTAAGCCACTAAGTACTCCAAGCTTTTTCCTTCCTACAGCTCATTTCTACAGAAACATCTAACTTACCAACTGCTCTGGTCGCTAACACAATAAAGGCTTTGCCTAACAAAGACAAAATTTGGTCCAGTGTTTCCTGGTTATCTTAGATTTGTTGCAATCACTTGCAGTACCCTGTCTTCTGCTGTGTAAACACATTCCCCAGGTCTAAATAATTTACATCAGTGTTGGTAATTTTTTTTATTATTCCTAGTCAGTTCTCCCTTACTGAAATATTTGTGTTTCATGTTTTAAAGTACTTTGCAACACAAGTATCAGTTTCTCAGTATAAGTACTAAAAGTTCAGTATGAGTACTAAGTTCAGTACAAAGCATTTCTAGCTTGGGTTTATTTGATTTGTTACCCAGTTGATATCTAGATAATATCAATCCTTTCAAATCAGTTATGCGATCTTGCAGTATGAATTACTTTTACAGCTAGTGCAAGGCTATTCATTCTCATTTTGTTTAGATTCTGGGATCTCAGGCAAACATATTCTTAGCATCATTTAATTTCAGATTCTGTGAACACAGATATTAATACTAAACCTCACATATTTCAGTGGTATAGTGTATTGTGAATCTTTTTTTAAACAGATAAAACTGATTAGAATTTATCTGAGGGTGTTGGAAATCAATTTTTCGAGCAATAAGGGGGTTGATTTTTTTGGGTTTTTTGGGGGGTTTGTTTTGGTTTTTTAACAATTTGATGAAGGAAAACCAAAGGAAAATGAAACAAAAAGGGTGACAAACCATTATCCAGTGCAGTACACAATCTATATGAGCACCTGGGGGGAAAGACTTTAACCAGAAGAATTAAAGAAATGGAGAACAGTTTATTCAACACTGCAGAAGAGACAAAGCTCAGCAATAACCATGTCAACTTTAATGCACAACTCCTCACGCAGTAGCTATTGTACCATAAAGAACTCTTCAGTGAAGGGCTTCCGTAGCTTTTTTTTTAATTGGAAGTAGAATTTAAACATCATTATGTACCTCATATTATGTACAAAGTAGAACCCTGTGATTTTTTTTTTTTCACATAGAAATAATGGATACATGGAAAGAAATTCAGAAACTGTCTATTGAGGAGCATAAATCTATAAAATTAGGATATGCATACCATATGCCAGACACTCAGCTATCAGAAAGCAGTGTAGATCCATGGAAGACAGCTTAACTACATTTACATTAGTGGAAAATCAGCACTACAATATTAATTTCAACAGGTTGCACTGGAAATAAAGGGAAAATTCCCAGCTAACAACCGTTCCCTCTGAAGAATAAATCTATTTTCCCTCATTTCCCTACCTTAATACAAACAATTGGCTCAATACACCTCACTAGATAACGAGTAGTATCCTCCCTGAATCTATGGTAGTATGCAGGCAAGATGGCCCACATTCTTTGTGCAAAGTAGTACTAACTGATAGGGAATTTTCTAACCACCACCCCCTCAAAAAACCCCCAAACAAACCATGGAAAAATATCCTTTCAACTGCTTGCAAGCCAAAAAAAATTACTCCAGCTTTCATGAAAAACATTGTTCTCAGAAACTCTTTAGAGAAAATTAAAATCTGCACTTAAAATTTACTCTCCATTTCGTACGGAAGCAACTTCTCTCCACCATCCCATTTTCTTTCTGCTTCTACTCACAGGTACCCCTGGAATTAATAAATGTTACCTACCAAAGGTATGTCTTAATTTGACTCCAGCTACTCTGAGTGAGACACGGCATTCCAAATTTTAATACATCGTTTGTCAGATCATATTTACATCCACAAAATTTTACAAAACATGATGCAAATCTCCTATCTTTGGAAAGTCTCAGTGGGTTCTGCAGCATGCCTCAGGCAATAATTTTTTCTTTTTTAACCCACATATTTTAGTTCATTAAAAGTATTTTGGGTCAAAACTTTTTAAAGACATTTGTTGAATAGAGTCCTTATTTCTAGGCATCTCCCCAAACCTCTACCTCCCAGCTTATTTCAGATAAATTAGCTTAGCATTTGTCTGTGACCTCTCTGAGGTTTCCTGCAAGTTTCCTACCTGAGAGGTAGAGAAGTGTCAAAAAATAATGACACTGGTGATGTTTACCCTCCCACTTTATGATTGACTGCCTCTGCGGTATTTGCTCCTGTTCAAAACTGAAAACTTTCCTTCTTGCTCATGTATTGCTTGATTACTTCTACTCGGGGCACGCACATTATTCCAGTGAAGACATACAGGCATCAGAGGGGCAATTGCCTAAATATTATTCAAGCAGTAGAAATCTAAAACGTGGAATCCATAGCAACATAGTCAGTTACTGCTGGAGCACGGTGAAAAGGGCAGATAGCTTGAGGACAGGGACAAAGTGGAAGAGGATGTACAGTTACTTGTAAACGCAATGAAATACGCAATCCAAAAAAAATAAATAAATGTCAAAGACAAAGTTACAGTGGCCTGAACTTATTTTTACATGTTCTTGAAATAGGTAAAGCTAGAAGGCATATGCTAATAGTGCAGTGAGAATCACATGCTGAGGCCAGAATGCGTCACTGCTATCAAACGGTATTAACTGCTCAGACTTTTAAGTACGTAGTCCTGTAAAAACTGGCACAAAAAATTCTGTTTTTCAATAATTTGTACCTTGTGACTAGCTGTCTTTTCAAAACTGAATTGTTCTAATGCTGTAGTGGGAGTGCACTCTTGACTACACATCAAAGAGTCCACACATTGTGAAAATCCCAGTCATGACAGGTTTGATCACTGTCCATATCAAGGTTTATCAGTCAGCGTTTCTCATGCTTCATTGTTTTATCTAGCAAAGGTATTTACAAAAAATTCATTCTTTAAGACGACTTCTCTCATACTCCAATGGAATTAGCTGTTTGCTTCACAATGTCTCTGATATGATAATATGGGTATACATGATATAACGTATATAGGCATTACTTGCTTCAAAAGCAAGAGTAAAAAGAATCCTAGACCATGAGCAGCTGACAAAGTTCCGAAAGACTGTCAGTGCTGCTCTCACTGTAAGTGGTTTCTTCCTATGAACCACTGTTAAATTTATCACTCTTTTAATGGACAACTTCCTCGCCTGTAAAATAGCTGACAAGCTTCACTTTTGATCAGGATAATACCTAAAGTTTAATTTTGGATCTTATCAGTGCACACCTTACAGGTTATTTTTCTAGTCATATAATTGATTTTTCCCAGGATTATTTTTATGTTAATTGTGATACATATAACCTTGAATCTCTTATTATAAAAGTACTGAATATTTTTTTTAAAAACTAATAATTGCAAATTTATAGTATAAAATTATAATATATATAATTATACGTAATTAATTGCAACTACAATTTAGGATCAAAGACTTCCCAAGCAGAAGTCGTAAGTCACTGAACATCATACTCGTTTTCATCAGATCATATTCCCACTTATAGAATGTAAGCTTGGTGACAGCTGCCATCACTCCAATCCTGCCTACACTGTTATGAAAAGGAAATTAAGTTTTTTAACTCAAGTTACCCCACCCTCCAAATATTCATATTTATCTCTGAAATCTGTCATTTTTCTGAAAGGTGTTATAATTTATTCTGCTTCTGCCATGTTTATCACAACATGGCAGATTCCAGAGGAAGAATTTTTAATAGCTATCGAGAGATCATATTTTAATTGTTCATTTTACAGTCCAAGTATACTTTCATTTATGGCTGACCAGTTGAACAGAAAAAAAGACTAAGGAAAAGAACTGCTAGCTCCTCTATTCCTGTCTAGTGTCAGAGCAATTAAGCAAGTCTAATTCACCACAGTATAATCAATCGAAGACCTTTTAATGACTCAGATCTCCTATTTACAACCTCAATGCCATAAATTAAAAAAAGACGTTTTGTGTTGTGTTTTTTTTTTTTTTACTTTTCAAAAGATTAAAATTAATCTTTCTTAAAAGAACAGAAAAGTGCATTATTTTTCTCAGCAACTTAAAACAAACACTGGCTAAAATATGCCAAAGCCTCAAACTTCTAATTTTTGGAGGATACAGTAATCTACAATAATAAATGCACATTTGTAAAGAAGACAAAAAATGGTGGTACCCAAACTACAAGCATACAAAAATGTCGACCTGCAAACACAGAGGCCATTGTTTAAACGTTTGGCTCAATCCTTTCAGGCTGATCAATATCAGATTCATTAAAAACTAAAGACTTGTCTTTAATGGAGTTAGACTTCATCCTAAAGAAATCATTGTAGTACCATTTAAAACATAAAAGGCATTTAGAGGAATTGCCTTTGGTATTTAAAATTATTCCACTTTTTCATCCAAGTGATTTATAGCTTTTGTTAATGTAGGGGAATAAAGACCACAAATCTAGGTACTAGTAAGCTTTTCCTTCTTCCTCTTTGATTGCCATTTCATGGTTAGAGCTTCATTACTTTAGCAAACAAAAAAAATTTTTGTAAAGACATTGTCAAACTACTTACATTAAAAAATAGACTTTAATTTTTTTCTTGTTAATATGTCCTTATTTGCCCTATAAAAATAATGGCAATGTGCATACAGTCTGATATATTTTACATAAATACGACTACTGAAAGTTTCTCCTGATAATTAAGTGGAATGTAATAGCTTCCTAATTAAGCTTAACCTTTCCAGTCCCCAATAGAATTAATTTTCATGATTTAATAACCAAATGAAAAAAATTTTACTGTATACTATCATGAAAATTTTACATACATAAATGTTGAAATTTTACAAAGAGAAGCTTTGTAAATAAGCAAATATAATTTACCTGCACCAAGTATTTTCCTTGAATACAAATTTGGTCTTTATTAAAAACCTGTCATTTCTTATTGGGATGAATGGCACTTTGCTTTCAATTTTAATTTTTGTAATATCTTCCTGAATGTTCTTTAATCCAGTATATGATTTAGTTACATCTTATTAGCAGATAATTTTGCACTGCAGTTTGATGCACCTTAAAACTCTAACTTGTATTTATTAGTTTGATTGTTTCTGAGATGGTGTCATTTTCATCAAGTTCGCAATTAGTGCAATATATTATATAGGCTTGTGAGCTACTGAGTTTTGTTTGGAACTCTGCACTTTCTCTGACTGTTCGATTTGCTTTTCAGCCCTTATTTTTTACCCCTCACAGATAAATTCTCTGTAAGTCTCTTGGTGTTTTTCATGCTTTTATTCCTGCTTCCATGACCTCTACTGGTATTTGCCTTGTATTGCACCGCGTATTTAGCTTACTGAATCAACTGATATCATACAGGACATGGCAAACGCTTACATATTAGTCTTCTGGTATTGAGATTCTTTGTGTTAATGACTTCCCGCACCACACATCCCTTTTACTCGAATTTTCATTCATGAGGCGGCAAAACTGATGGCACCTCTCTATTCTTTGTGATGATTCTGTGTCCCTCACCTAATTTTTAAGGCATTTTAACCATATAAGCACTACGTATTAAAAAAAATGAATCCTTCCATACATCATATCCTCACTCTTTTTACACTGGTGTAATGCAAAATTCTGATTTTGGCTTTCTAGCAGGTTTCTGAGAAACTATTGGTTATGCATTTTGTACTGCTTAGACTTGCTAAGCAAATGCTAACGCTTCATATCCAGTGAAAGCCCACAGCGTTGCTATACTAGGGAGTAGGTAATCCTTGATGGTATTTCATCAGTGGTGAAGCAAACCACTGATAAAACAGACAAAAAAAGGTTCCTTTATACAACAGAGAAAGAATAGAATAGACAGAGACACTGCATGACCTTGAAGAAAAGCCAAAAATTTAGAGATGTAGGTTCTAAGACCTTGCCAGAAAGTAACTTGAAATAAGAAAAAGAAACTGTTGTTGGCTGTACCATTCCTGTTTTTAAGAAGGCAACAACTGAATGATGTTCCTTTAAATTGTCTACATGCCAGATCAATCATCTATTTACTCTATTTACTGGTTTCAGCTGGGATGGAGTTGATTTTCTTCCTATTAACTGGTATAGTGCTGTGTTTTGGATGTGGTATGAGAATAGTGTTGATAACACAGTGATGTTTTAGTTGTTGCTAAGTAATGTTTACTATAGTCAAGGACTTTTCATCTTCCCATCCCCTGCCAGGTGCACGGGGGGCTGGGAAGGAGCGTGGCCAGGACGGCTGGCCCAGCTGGCCAATGGGGTATTCCATACCATATGACGTCATGCTCAGCATATAAGGCTGGGCGAATAAGGAGGAAGGGGGGACATTCGGAGTGACGGTGTTTGTCTTACCAAGTCACCGTTACACGTGATGGAGCCCTGCTTTCCTGGAGATGGCTGAACACCTGCCTGCCCATGGGAAGTGGTGAATTAATTCCTTGTTTTGCTTTGCCTGCGTGCGCAGCTTTTGCTTTCCCTATTAAACTGTCTTTATCTCAACCCATGAGTTTTCTCACTTTTACCCTTCTTATTCTCTCCCCCATCCCACGCGGGGGGGTGAGCGAGCAGCTGTGTGGTGCTCAGTGGCTGGCTGGGGTTAAACCATGACACTCAGTCTTAAATATTGCTACATACGCAAGAAGTTTTTTCAACCTAACTGGCAAGAAAAGAAACCGAGGGTACACAGGGAGATAGATGGCAGATACAGAAGAAAAAGGAATGGCTAGGTTAGGGACAAGGGAGAATTGGTTCACTGCAGAAAAGTAAGATAACGGCATTGCACCAGGGATAAACGTACAGGCATAATATTCCAAAAATCAATTGACATGGCCTAACTCTGTCTTGTTAAAGGCACAGGAAATTCTTGCAACACATCCCTGAAAATGCAGTGCTAATTATATAATTCCAAGATATTGTTCTGTTTCCTTATTTGAATTTATAAAATCTACTGGTATAAAAACACCTAGTCTATCAAAATGCTATTGAATAAAATTTCAGGAACACTAGGTTCTGTTCTATTACTCATGTGCTTTAGATAAGACATTTCCTTTCTTGGTGCTGTTCTTTACCCTGTTTCAAACCTGCCCTTGTGATTTCCAGTTGCCTGCTTTTCACCTAAATTGCAAGATTCAGGGGAACTGCATCTTCCATGTGACTGTACCTCACCCTGAAACACACTAAAATTTTCCATGAGCAAAATTTGGGGGAGCTAAAATACTGACTTTTTTAAAATCAAAATGAAATTTTGTTGGAAGGCTACCAATTAGCTCCACAAGCTGTAACTATCCATGCACATGCAATTCTCTTTTTGCCCACAGATTTTCTATAGGATCTCTTAAAACTCACTTCATGCAGAGTGTTTCTAAATGGATTACAGCGATATTGCCTTTTATTATTTAAATTCGATCTTGGCATCTGATCTGCCTTGCCACTAGGTGACTCCTCAGTATCTTGTCCAGTTGGATTTGGCAGTATTTGAGGTGATGTGAAATAGTAATAATTATCAGCAGTTTAAGAATCAAGTACATCAAGTTTAAAGGAAGATACTAACAATCATTTACTACAGCAAGAAAAATACAATCTTATTTGAAGGAATGGTTTAGCAATACTCAAAAAGTAGTATGTAAAGAATAAGCACTACTTTAATGCTTTAGTGCTTAGGTTACAAAGCCAATTTTGCTTTCTTAATATAAGTGAAAACCACACATGGAAAAATTGCTGTATGACACAACAGGTTTTGGCATGTGAGCTTTCAGTCAGTGAAAATTAAAAAAAAGAGACCTCAGTTATTGTGTAAAAAGATAACACTAGAAGTCACACAAATAGAATTAACCCAACAATAACCACAGTAAAAATACAAACATTTTTAAGCATTCAGAAAGCTACCTGAAAACAAATCAAAGTTGCTATTTTTGGATCCTGGCTTAGATTAGCCTTTTTTCTTCCTTGAATTGCAACTGTAGAATTTTTTACTCTGTTCTGCCATGTACACACACACACACATCTGCTGTGTGTCTGCTAACATATGGTGTTTCACTAATTAATTGCTAGCTATCAGCCAGGCTCCTACTGCTCATATCAAATGTGAGTACCCTCTAGAATGTTTCATAATAATGATCATTTCACAGATTCACTGCAGTAGCCACTATATGGTCAGAAAGCATTTTTCCGTGAAAGAAATGCAATAAGTATATCATCATTTAAAATCTGGGTCTGTTGTTTTAATATTGCAGGTTCACTGTTACATAACAGGAAAACATCAGAATAAGTGCATGCTAATAAATAACTGCAAATGGCAAAACTGTAGTAGTTCAGCATTCTGGTTCCTCTGATGAAAGCAAAAGTGTGGACAACACTGGGACAAATCAAGTCCAATAAACTTTCAAGACAGCTTTTTAAAAGGGTTGTGGCTTAGAGCTTGGATTCTTTTCCTAGTAAATAAGCTACTGAAATACCCATATTTTATTTATCATTAGACATAAAAGTTATTTCTGCATAAGCTTTTAGGTATTGTACAAAGTCAAGTGGCTCTTCCAGTTCTCAGTGTGAAGTAGATTTGATGATAACGGAGTAACTCCCTTCAGCTGTGGGTCACCTTCTACTAGTGGGTTCATCTTACTGAGCAGCAGTTCCAGAGTTACTTGCTAAGTGACATGGCTGGGAACTGGTGTGATAGAGCACAAATATCATATCCCAGTCAAATGTGACATTAGTGTACTGGAGGAAGCATGGCCCTCTTCATACCTTCTCAACCACGCATTTTTCAAATCAAGGCACAGGTAGAATAGTAACAGCCTGAAACACTAGTGAGGGAAAGAGGCAGTTGTGGACTCCATTCACTGGAATCAAAAATGAAACTTCTGTTTCCTAATGTATTTTTTGGAGAACATCTCATATGTGACCCTTGCTTATGTGTTTAAGTATTCATGGCAATTGAGGGCGATTTAACTTCTTCTGCACTAACCCCATAGGCCAGACTGTGTCTGTACTAGTAGCCTAAAAAAGGGTCCATGCACATGTCCAGGTATCTGCACGCCCAGGTGCATGCCCATGGATCTGCATGAAGCCAGCTATCTCATTATATTCAGGTTTGTTTCAACATGAGACATCAAGTAAACCTACAGCTTCCTCAAGATTTAATTTAACTTGGCATATAAGATTTTGCAGCTCTGTCTAATGTATAGAAGGATCTGTTTGAAACTGAACTGGCAGTACAGAATTAATCTTTCTATATGCAAACATTTTGGACAATTGACAATGTAGCACTTACAAATAGAGAAAGAAAAGCAACATATCGACTTGATAAGGGTTATCAGAAGTAAGTAAAGAAATACATGGTACTTACTTCTTGGTGAAGTAAGGAGGTAGCAAAACCGCTACCATGGACTTCTGGAGGGCAGACTTTGGCCTGTTCAGGACACTGGTTGAGAGAGTCCCTTGGGAGACAGTCCTGAAGGGCAAAGGGGTCCAGGAAGGCTGGACATTCTTCAAGAAGGAAGTCTTAAAGGCGCAGGAGGAGGCTGTCCCCATGTGCCGTAAGAAGAACTGGCGGGGAAGACGACCGGCCTGGCTGAACGAGGAGCTCTTGCTGGGACTCAGGAAAAAAAAGAGAGTTTACCGCTTGTGGAAGAAGGGGCAGGCAACTCAAGAAGAGTACAGGGATCTCGTTAGGTCATGCAGAGAGGAAATTAGAAAGGCAAAAGCCCAACTAGAACTCAATCTGGCCACTGTCATAACAGAGAACAAAAAATGTTTTTACAAATACATTAATGACAAAAAGAGAGCCAAGGAGAATCTCCATCCTTTATTGATGCGGGGGCAGGGGGGGAACACTGCCACCAAGCATGAGGAAAAGGCTGAGGTACTTAAAGCCTTCTTTGCCTCAGTCTTTAATAGTCAGACCAGTTATCCTCAGGGTATTCAGCCCCCTGAGCTGGAAGACAGGGACGGAGAGCAGGATAAACCGCCCATAATCCAAGAGGAAGCAGTTAACGACCTGCTACACCACCTGGATGCTCACAAGTCTATGGGGCTGGATGGGATCCACCCGAGGGTACTGAGGGAGCTGGCAGAGGAGCTTGCCAAGCCACTTTCCATCATTTATCAGCAGTCCTGGTTAACTGGGGAGGTCCCAGACGACTGGAGGCTTGCCAATGTGACGCCCATCTAAGAGAAGGGCCAGAAGCAGGATCCAGGGAACTACAGGCCTGTCAGCCTGACCTCGGTGCCGGGGAAGATTATGGAGTGGTTCATCTTGAGGGTGCTCACAAGACATGTGCAGGACAACCAGGGGATCAGGCCCAGCCAGCATGGGTTCATAAAAGGCAGGTCCTGCTTGACCAACCTGATCTCCTTCTATGACCAGGTGACCCACGTTAGTGGATGAGGGAAAGGCTGTGGATGTGGTCTACCTGGACTTCAGTAAAGCCTTTGACACTGTCTCCCACAGCATTCTCCTAGAGAAGCTGGCGGCTCACGGCCTAGACAGGTACACTCTTCGCTGGGTAAAAAACTGGCTGGACGGCTGAGCCCAGAGAGTTGTGGTGAATGGAGTTAAATCCGGTTGGCGGCCGGTCACGAGTGGTGGTCCCCAGGGCTCAGTACTGGGGCCAGTCCTGTTCAATGTCTTTATCAAGGATCTGGATGAGGGGATCGAGTGCTCCCCCAGTAAGTTTGGAGATGACACCAAGTTGGGCGGGAGTGTTGATCTGCTGGAGGGTAGGAAGGCTCTGCAGAGGGACCTGGACAGGCTGGATCGATGGGCCGAGGCCAACTGTATGAGGTTCAACAAGGCCAAGGGCCAGGTCCTGCACTTGGGTCACAAGAACCCCAGGCAATGCTACAGGCTTGGGGAAGAGTGGCTGGAAAGCTGCCCAGAGGAAAAGGACCTGGGGGTGCTGGTTGACAGCCAGGTGAACATGAGCCGGCAGTGTGCCCAGGTGGCCAAGAAGGCCAACGGCATCCTGGCCTGTATCAGAAATAGTGTGGCCAGCAGGAGCAGGGAGGTGATCGGGCCCCTGTACTCGGCCCTGGTGAGGCCGCACCTCGAATACTGGGTTCAGTTTTGGGCCCCTCACTACAAGAAGGACATGGAGGTGCTGGAGCGTGTCCAGAGGAGGGCAACGAAGCTGGTGAAGGGTCTTATGAGGAGCAGCTGAGGCAACTGGGGTTGTTTAGTCTGGAGAAGAGGAGGCTGAGGGGAGGCCTCATCGCGCTCTACAGCTACCTGAAAGGAGGTTGTAGCGAGGTGGGTGTTGGTCTCTTCTCCCAAGTAACAAGCGATAGGACAAGAGGAAACGGCCTCAAGTTGTGCCAGGGGAGGTTTAGATTGGACATTAGGAGAAATTTCTTTACTGAAAGAGTGGTCAGGCCTTGAAACAGGCTGCCCAGGGAAGTGGTGGAGTCACCATCCCTGGAGGTATTTAAAAGACATGTAGATGAGGCGCTTAGGGACATGGTTTAGTGGGCATGGCGAGTTGATGGTTGGACTCGATGATCTTAAAGGTCTTTTCCAACCTTAATGATTCTATAAAAGTCTGTCGAGCCATTATTCTAATACCATAAATTGTTATGAAATAAAAGAAATGATTCAGAAGTACGTCAAAGGAAAACACATACAGAGTTTTAATGACCAAAGAAAAAAATAACTTGATAAAAAAGAATCTTCCTGCCCACATATTGTATCAATTCTTTGTACTGCTCAATCATAGGAAGTGTGGTATCCCAGACTTGAAGGGCAATGAATACTAGGAAGTCATGACCACAGTACTGACACATTACAGAACTGTAGAATTATGTGTTGGTGTAATCCAACCCAAAAAGAACATCTGCAGATGCTAACATTGGCATTTGATGAAGTAATTATCCATGGACTTTGGAGCCCAGAACTGCATGGAACTTACCAGTCACAGGGTCAAAATAGAAAGACTTTCCAAAAGTGAAAATGAATTCCAAGATGAAGCCTCCAAAATTGAAGGATTCTTTTCCCCTAGGGAAATACCACACTTTTCATGAGAAAAACTATTCAGTTCTACTGTCTGCTCCTCAACATCTCACTGATGTGGTTATGGGATAAATCATGAAAAAGACTTGGCACTATTTTTTAATATAAAATATTTTTCATTGTGCAAAACAGTCTTTGTGTCTATATCTTGTTATGACAAATTCTAGCTAAATATGAACTTTACTTCCTTGCAATTGAAGGTTTTATTAATAGAAGCATTAACATAACTTTAATTGTAGCATCAAGGTTATAATTATGAATATTTTATGACTAAACAGTTTTTAGAGGGATAATAAGATAACCATAACTCTTACCTAATGAAAAGTGGTGAATTACTGACAAGTAGGAGAACCGCCTTTAGAATTGAAATACAGTTACTAAATATAATTAACAAGTCACAATAGTCTCAAAGAAGCTTTGAGATTTCTATTGTTTTCCTTTAAATGATGTAAATCCTTTGGCAGCTAAGTAACAGAATATGCAGATAAGAAGTGTGACACAAAGAACTGTCACCTCAAGAAAGGGCTTAAGAATTGAATAGAGGTGCTGCTTAGGCTGTAGGAAGGTGAGCATACTCTTTTCCAAAGATCACATTTACTTCGAGTCCAACTGCATCAAAGACAGTATGTTAGGGAGGCTGAAAAAAAAGAAGAAAAAAAGAGAAACACCAGTCTATGAACTAAAGCCAATTCACTGTGGTAAAACAAGAAGTCATTATGTAAGGAATGAACAATAATGCCCACAATCAGAAGAGCAAGTTCAGGCAAAATAGCAAGCACCAATGAATTGCAGTTCTTTCCACACCTGCTGATTAAGGCTGGGGTTTTCAAAGCAGCCTTGGGGTTATACAGTTCAATGCAAACCCCATTGTAAAACATTTTTAGGTTGATCTGAACCTCCTTGGTCTTCAAATGCTGACACTGATATCCTGAATAGTCTGGCTGTTTGATCTTACTCCGAGTTTGAGGATTAACACTTACACCCATCTTCCCAGAATCTGCAAATTATTCAACATATACTAGGATTCATTAATACTACAGGATTAAATGTGAATTCAACCACACCAGTTTTAGAAAGAAACTTCTCAAACACTGTGTATGAAGCCTGTTTCCTAGGACTCCAAGGCAGCCATCTCTAAAAAACTGTTTGATTTTGAAAGCTTTTTGAAAGTTTGTTCCTGTTTCCTAGCTCCACCTATTGACATCCCATGAAAAAGTTCTATGTAAAATGCTTTCTAGCCTTTGACAAAGAGTACTGCTACCTTTTATGGTATAGTATGGGTAGCTGATCTGAAACAGATGAGATACAATATCAGATGAAAATAGGTTGGTATTCTGTTTCTACGACTGGCTTGTTAACCCTTGATAATATGGCCATGATAATATAGGAAAACATACATGCACCATTGAAAAAAAGCACTGGCTGCTATACACGCAAATAGTAACAAACGTTCAGTTACACCGCTTTGTTCTCAAAGAGGCAATTACAACACAAAAACAGGTGTTTTTTAAATTATTCATGTACTTAGACCAACAGCTATCCAGGTCCATTGTTAATGGTGAAAAATTTTCTAACATTTTTAAAATTCCACGGAAAGATGGATGGCATATTAAACTGTTACAAATGTGTTCGCTTTACTTTTTTATTTTATTTTATTTTTGAGCAGTATTTAAAAAAAAATGTAGACTAACCTGTTCTGATTAGGGGACAGTCAGTTTCAAGGAAAACAATGTCATCAACATCTCTTGCTAAATGGGCTAATTTTAGAGAAATGCAATACAAGTTGATTTTGCAGCAGCAGAAGCACACTTTCTGACTTTGTCTTTATAGAACGATACCACTCTTGCCGAAAAATTAATATACCAGCAAAAAAAAAAGCTGTTCTTTTCCTCTATTTCAAGTAACTAGTTTCAGTGGAGACAGTGAACAGTAAGTGAAGGAAGCCGTATTACTCCCCTTGCTGAATATCAGAGGTTAAACTAAGGCAGTAAACTGCAGCTGAAGTTGCCTTGGGTTAAGGGGTTATTGAACAGAGACAGGGACAGTCAGTTCCCTATTCCCATAACAATGACATGAAGAAGCGCTACTGAAACAAGCTCGCCCAACAACATCCCGAAGGAGGTAGTCCTGTCAACAGCATAGCGAAACACTGAATTGTGAGGTGCAAATACAGACCAGGAAATATTCTTTAATAGGTACCACAGCCTTGTTATTGTTCTTTTTAGCTTGATTGAGGGTTTGGTTTGGTAGTTTGGTTTATCTGAAGTCTATTTAGTTTCCAGCAGGACGGTATTAGCATCACTTTTGTTCATCCTCCCTTGTCATATAGACACCAATACATGAGCAAAACCACTTGAGTTAATAACCAAAAGAAAAAAAAAAAAAAGAAAACCAAACTCACAGGTACAGTATGACACTGCTGTACTCTCACTAGAGTTTTATTCCATTTGTCCACTTACTTAGATTTAAATAGTGAAAAAAAAGCCTATAAATTTTCCAGGCAAGCTGCCATTTGGATTTATATTACAGTAATGCCTCCAGAGGCAATACAAAGTAACCATTCATGGAGGAACAGTAATTCAGCCAGAAAGCTCCTCTTCACTCACTACTGTTGTGGAAACATATCTTCAGTTGTCTCCAAAAAGTTTATCAAACTGATGGCTTTGGTATGTTGGCAGTTACCAAATACAGTCTGTTTCAGACCAGGTAAGAGAAAGTTTCAGAGCCCCATTGACTTTGTAAGAACAACTACCTTTCAAATCCATCTAGTCTATAGCAAAGCGATTCAATTATAATATCTCAACTAACTGAAATGTGGCAAAAAACACAGCATAAGAAGAAAGGCTGTCTGAAGTGAACTCAACAGAACTGGTGTGCTCAATTCCTCAAAAACCTGAAATTTGATGAGAAATACATGTCCTTATGCTCTTTCAGAAAAATCTAACTCATATAGCTGTACTTCCCTGCGAGAGTGCAGAATGAACAGGAGTCTAACGCCTCACTAACTTTATAACCGAACTCTATATATTCACACCAGCAAAATTACAGCATTTGTACTGTAGCCCCACAAATTGCCTTGCCAAAATATAAACAGCATGTTTTTCCAGTTCTGGCTTTGAGAACCTTCTAAGAGGAAGAGTATATCAGATTTACTTGTCCAAGATCAGCAGTATGACTCTGCTGCAAGTACGGAGGCAGACAAATCAAGCCTAATATATGTGTCCCATATTTAATGCAAAAAGGTGGTATGTATGACCTCTCCCTAAGGGCTATTGTGCTCCCAGTTTGAGCAGAGGCTCACAAACTGCAGTCCAAACATGTGTCCATGCTCAAAATACAGTGCAGATGAGCCTTCCCCAAAAGGGAAAGATAATTTTATTCCCTATACAGATAAAATGAAGAATATTACCTTAAGGCAGAAAGGGATGATGATTTCCTTCACAGGAAATGAGACAAAGCTCAATCTTGGAAGTCAGAAGACTGTCTTTGCAAGCAGTCCTTGTCTGTCCTTGGAAAAAAACAAATGTCCTCATGGCATTTCAGTTCCCTAGTATATAAACTAGGAAAACCACAATTCTATCACAGGTATGGATTATCAGCTCTATGATACTAACATATGCAGGCTGCTGTGAAATCCCAAAATGGAAATTTCTCCAGAAGTGCAGGGTATTGAATATAATACTTTTTTCCAGTTACATATGGATTCCGTACGTATTAAAGCAAGTGTTTTAGCATCTGTTGTGGTTTAACCTGGCAGGCAGCCAAATACCACGCAGCCGCTCACTCACTCCCCCCGCCCCCCCAATGGGACGGGGAGAGAATCGGAAGGGTAAGAGTGAGAAAAACTCGTGGGTTGAGATAAAGACAGTTTAATAGAACAGAAAAGGGAGAATAATGATAATAAATAATGATAGAATATACAAAATGAGTGATGCACAATGCAATTGCTCACCACCCGCGCTGACCGATAACCAAGTAGCGATCGGTACTTCCTGGATCACGCCTACCCTTCATATACTGAGCATGACGTCACATGGTATGGAATACCCCATTGGCCAGCTGGGCTGGCTGTCCTGATTATGTTCCTTCCCATCTTGTGTACCTAGCTCAGTCAGTAGGCACGGGAGCTGTCCTTGGACTAGGAGGGCACTTAGCAACAACTGAAAACATCAGTGTGTTATCAACATTCTCCTTGTACTAAATCCAAAACACAGCACTAGGAAGAAATTTAACCCTATCCCAGCCGAAACCAGGACAGCATCTTTTCCAATACTTATTTATCTAGATGGGTTTGTAGCAAAAGATTACATTCATTAGTTCCTGGAAAGGAATTATCCCTGCAAAATGTTCACTCATATGCCCTCATTGAGGAACGTATATATGCTTTTTGGTACTAATTTGCCAAATAGACCTTCAACATGGAGCATCTTTTTATTTACTGAAAAATAGCACGAAAATTTACATGCAGCTTTCTGAAAAATTATTTTTAGCAACATACAGATAGAGGGAAGTGAAAGACCAGGATAAAGAGATTATAACAAAAGAATCTGATATTACTTTCAGATTGTATTATGTTAATTTAGAAATATAGTGACCAATTTAACAAGGCCTCTTTTCACTTGTCTAGACTGCTTTAACTCCCCACCAGATAATACTATTAATCTGTTACTATGTTCAAGGGTTTGGTTTTTTTTATAGTAGGCCATTTCCTCCAAGGAATCAGTCATTATTTGTCAGTATTCCAGAAAATAAGCTCTTACCAAATAGATACCTGTGCACAGTAAGTTGTGTTCAAGATGTTACAAATCCCTACAACAATCCTATTGCGGTATACTACAAGAACAATATAAAGCCCATTAAAATAGCAATCTGTACTTTCAGTGCAACCACCTATTTAGGTGAGCCAACTCACCCACTAAGAACAAAAGCATATAATCAGTAATGATTAAGAAGCAGCAAAAAGATAACAGCTGTAATATTTATATTTATATGCCACTTCTAACGCCTCATACATCCTATTCACCCCAATGAACATAATTAGAATGCAGACAAGCACACACACAAAATAAAAATACTCACTAAAACAGAAGAATATAGGTCTCCCTACAACACCATGGCTCATAACACCATGGAAAGACACAAAGCACATATAGTTAGAGCACAGCTCTGATGAGATATCATGGTCTTCCTTCAACAGAGCAAGGTTTTTGTGTCAACAATGACTAAGTCTTTATAAAAATTAAAATAACATTATCAAGCATTCCAGCTTAGTCAATAAAATGTTGAAATAGCAAGGATTTTGCTCAGACTGCAAGAATGACTGGCAGTTGTTGATTATTTTTCTCACCATTGCCATTTTGCGTACATCAGCTACATTCCGAGTTTCCTTCTACTAGATTTTAGCTTAAAGCTCAGAAGCAGATGTACTTCTGCAGATCTAACACAGACCTTCATGAGGATTTTTGCAGGTCTTCAGGATCAAATGAAGGACTTCTATCCCTCTATCCATACAAGGTGCTACCTTCCTTAGTATCACAGATTTCAGTAACTCTCAGCATATTTACATATGCAAATCAGCAAGCATAAGGGCAAGATTTTGATATAGCTCAATCAGAATGTATTTTCGTGTTTTCCTCAGCTAGGAAACCTGATAATATCTGGCCCCTAGGACACCTGATTTTGTTCTGAAACTTACTCTTTCTTATCCTTATCTCAGTCTTCTGTTTTCAGAGGTTTTCAGCTTGTGATGGAGTTCTTTCCCTGCTTGATTTGGTACTTGAATCTCTGCCATTCCTGAAAGACCAACTTCTACCTGTTTCTCAGGCAGCACTGAGACGGTAATGGTAGTTAAGCCAGGTAACTGTATGTAAAGTGCACAGTTCTGACGTTTAAGAAGTAAATGCCTTACTGTCCTTGTGACCAAAAGTCTAAGACAATTCATAAATAACAGAGGGCCACTCTTTAGTTATCTTCTAACTATAGCATTTTTCTCCATATTATGCTACCTCCCATCCATTTGCTATTAACATACTTTCAGAGTACTGGCATAACAAGCAAAAAATGACAAATGCAAATGTTTTAATTGCAGGTCAGCCAAGTGCTGCAATGCACTTCCTGTGGCAGTCGGGGTTTTTAATTTGTTGTAATACATTTCCAGAGCTCCACTGAAAGTCATCAAGGAGAGAGGCTCCAAATTTGAAAGCTCCATGCCCAGAAGTTCATCAATATCTTGTACAGTGAAGGAAACCTCTGTTGGATTTGCTGCAGCTGAACAGAACTTGCAGAAAATGAAAGCTGGAGTGAAATATGATGATTAACTTCTTTGTACCTCATTCTTTCCTGGCAGTTACATGATCTTACTCTTACACCTCCAATTTCAGCAGGAATGCACATCATCATGTCAATGATAGATACCTTTCTTTAGTTTTTATCTGACATTTTACAGCTGCTGAAGGGACACTGAATATTAGAAATTATACAGTGATAGGAAGAGAGCTCAGAAGACTGAAGTTGCATGGGAGATAGGACAAAAAAGCATGAATGCAGCATAGGACAATTCAGAAAGCACAGAAGTCAGAAAGAAAAAAACCAAAGGAATATGAAAGATGGAAAGAAAAAATGTAAGAGTCAGCTCATATGAAGTTTCCTGATGCACCTGTTGCTGAAGACAGAAAATCCTGGGAAGCAAAAAGTGCTAAAGCCATACTGTCTGGTTACACTACTAGGCAACTCAATTCATACTTTAACACAAGCAAAAGGAGGTTATTGTGGATGTGTTTCAAACAGTCTCTCAATTTTATTTGTTTTTCAGATTCCTGGCTTTCTACTGATGTCAGGGATTGGGGTCATAATCAGATCCAGTTAAAAAAAATTCCATATTACAGCACAGTAAAATTTGTTTCCAATCATAATTGTCAAGTAAGGTTCAGTAAATGGATTTTCTCCACTTCTAAACGAAGTTGTGGCTTCTGGATTTAAGCGTAGTGGGATCTATGTTCCATGCCCACATCAAAAAAATACCATTTTTTTTTACTAGTCTAGTGTACAGACTGCATTTTGTACAGTTTCAGTGAACCTGCCAGGGAAGTACAATAGCACAGCTCACAAATAGTGCATATTTGTGAACATTGCAGAACAGAGCAGAGGCTGTAAGTACCGAAGAGCAGCTGAGACTGTTGGCAGAAGAAAAGATGATCAAACATACATATGGGGAGATCTAAAAGCAAAAAGGCATTGCCAAAAGCACAAGGCACACTTAAAAGGTTTGTAATCTGAAAGGAACTCTGCTTCGAAACTATGTTAGGCAAATCCAGACAAATCATTAAAAGAGGGAGGGAAGAATAGAGCTCATCAGAAACATCATCCATGATACTACTATTTTATATAGATCAAATGGTTAAAAATACATCAATTTTCAACTTGAAGATTAAAGTGAAACATATTGATGAGGCTAAAATGTCCTACTTTGACTTTTTTTTGCAAGAAGGCGGTTCCATTTTCTTCATTTTGAAAGGACTCCTGTAATAACATTTGCCCAAAATATCATTATATTTTTTCACCCTTTCTTCATGTGTTTGAATTTTACTTCCATATCTAGAGAAATAAGGAAGGATGCACTCTATTTGTTTGAAAAATAAACAGCCAACAAACGTGATGCATTTGTCATATCAAATGATGTAGCAATAACTTGACTTCTATTCACAGCTTGATTTGGGGTATTAAAACTTCATTAGTCCCTCCTAAGGATAGGAATTAATATCTCCTTGTAAGACAATATTAGTTTCAATCAAAACTGTAGAATGTTACTGTGCAGAGAAAAGAGCCCAATGCTCATCTCACTTTTTAATGTTCCCTCAGCTCCATCACGCAATGTGATTGTTGTCTCCATAAATGGATTCAAATATCTAATGACTTAATGAAAATTGACAAATATGACTAGATAAGGCAACAGTTCAAGATGTGAGGGACTTGGTATCATTAGTCACTTTATCAAACAGCAGCAAGATTTTTTTTCCATAGTTTACTAGTACGTAACAACATTCAGTTTTAGCTAAAACTTTATTCTCGATATTTGTATATTGGTCTCTAGCTCCTACTTTTACCAGTCATGTGGGGAACAATGAATGAGAGAAGATTTAAGGCTGAACCTTGAAAAGTGCTGATGCCTTCTGCAAGTCACCAAGTGGCAGAACTGGGTCAAAAGTTTTCATTTTTGTTTTTCTCAAGGAATGAAAAACCATTCTGAACTGGAAAACAGTACAGCAGTTCAAAGTAATCATATATTGAAAAATTAAATTAGGAGAAAAGAAGACTTGAGTTAGCAAATGTTCTTACATTTGTCTTCAGAACCCAATTCATGTAGGAGAAAAGTGACAGAGCAATTTCATGTCAAGAGCAATTTTTAAGCAGGCTACTACCTCCAGCTGTGACGACAGACTTCTACAAATTGCAGGATTCTTTTGCAGTTGTAACTAGTCTCCAATCAGATTTCAGTTATTCCATAAAGGAAACCCAATCCATAGATTCCTCAATAAAATCACTATACAGCTCTGTATCCGCAGGTCCATATGCTTTATCCTCTAGGTTTCATATCCATCTTTCACCGGTTGCATTGAGAATTATCTTAATGATGAATGCAAGTATATGCATACTCTTCATTTGATTGCCATAAATTCTTTCTATTACAATTTTATTAAGCATTTTCACCTAATTTGCTAGGATTTCTAATTGAAGGTTAGGTTAGAAACAGGAATTATTTTAAGTAGTGTCTATAGCCTATGATTCTGCCTTAAAAAATAAAACAAACAAACATCCTATGAAAGCCCTTTTCCTACCTAGTTTTATGTGGTGAAATCCTTGATTTCTCTGCTTTCTGGAGAATCTGAGCCAAATCTGTACTTTCATTGGAGGCTTGAATTACTGATTTTCTACATAATGTCCTTTCACCTCTCTAGTTCCTCTTCTCTTCAAAAGACCAAGGGTCATACCTTCCACCAGCCAACTCTCACTTAATAATTAGTGATTCCTCTCCCTCCCTGCCCTCACTCTCTCTGAGAAAAGAAAGACAACAAAGCCTGCAAAATAACAGGAAACAATATATCAAGTAGATTCAAGAAGAAATATGTTCATTCTTCATTCCCACTCTGCTCAGCTTTCCCATTCATCTCACCTTCACATTCTTTACTTCTTTGATACACTAGTACAGAACACACTTGTTTTTAAAAAAACTTATTCCATTTGTTCACTGACAGTGAAGCAACATCTGCTGTATGACTCAAGGTTACCCTGCAGAAATTAGTGCATTTCTATTCATATGCGTGGGTTCTATTGACTAGAGCTGAATTTTACTACTTGTATTTGCTCTCCTCATTCTCACTGTCTTGTGTTAGTAAACAAAAAAAAGAGCTACAAATAAATCACCTATTGTAAAAAGAATTGGATGAAGTGTCTTGGAAGTGAGGGCTGCAATGTGTTTGGCACTATATCAAAAAAGAGTTTCCCATCAAGAAAAAAGATGCAACATTTGTTTGTAACAAAAACTGTAGCGAACACTGCCACAAGGTTGTCTTAACTAGCTTAAATTGAATTTATTCAATTCATCACCTAATCATAACACCAGAGCAGTGTAAAATGACTTAGCATACCTGAATATGTCTGGGTTGGGGTTTTGTTGTTGTTTTGTTGTTTTTTTTTTTTTTTTTAAATGAGGAATTTTACATTTTTAGTGGTAGAGTGCCATGAAACCTAGATTATAATATACACATAGCTGTAACTTCTCTCTACAAAAACAATCTCTGCAAAACAGTTTGGGACAGAAGAAAGGATATTAGCATTGCATACAAACTTATTACAGTCTTTCAGAACTAGGTCATTTCTAAGTGAACCATGTGTAATATTCCAAGCCAGCACATTTTTGGGAATTTGAACTGCTGTCATTTTATCTCAATAAGTATAAATTAAGGGAGACAAGCTGGCAGAGGGTGAGAACTTAATCATATTTTTTAGCTACTGTCAATTGCAAATAAAAACTCATAGTTGAAATCAAACTTTTAAAAGTTAAGCTTACAGCTGCTGTGTCACTGGAGTGACCTGAATATGCCATCATGATCTTTCCTCATCCCAGGAGGCCAATAAATGTTATGCCGAAACAAGGAAGGAGACTGTCTTTTTTCAGACAGTAGTTCCCCATAATTAGCTTCAGTGGACCCAGTGACACCAAAGGCTTGAATAAAGCTTTCAAAAGCACCATCACAGCAGCAGCAGGGGTCAAGAGTTCTTGGCTAGAAGCTCTGCCTGAAGACTAGAGCAGAGCCAAAGGAAAACGTGGCTGTAAATGAGCTTTCTAAAGTTGTTTTAAGAGCCTTGTACCAATCTAGAGAAAGACCTTCAATATAAAGAAAGAGGTGTTTGGAATTACGAGTTTATCCATTTATGCTTCTGGTTCCAGTAGTTTGGTCATTCTATGCAATTCATACTGTTCTATAAAAGGGGTCAAGTTTGAAGAGACCTAAACATAGCATGTGTAATGCTCAATTAGCATTTTATATGATGTAACTCTGAAGGGGTAAAAAAAGGCAAGTCTGCAGAAAGGAGAGCAAACAGATTGGAGAAGCTGGCTCTCATAACTGTTTCTAATATGATTCTTCAACTGAAAGTAAAGATTATACAGGTAGCTCCTGTGTTTGTATTCTTAGGAATAAAGCTTTAGAAAGATTTGCCTGAGGCACATACCACTGCCTAAGTAGCTTTTTTTTCCCCCGAATAAGAGGGTTTAATTACTATGTGTTTCTCTGTTGGGTAAGCAAGTAAGAGAGAGAACATCACCTGGTTACGTATCCCCTTCTTTCTCACATTCACAATCTATGGAAAGTATCCCACCAGCATCCTTATACTTTCTTACATCAGAAGCTGTGATTCTACCTTCCCTATAACTGCAGAAGTTTCTTTTTCCCTCTGCCCCTTACCTTGTCACCATTTTAAGTTCAGTGTGAAATCTAGCTATGTTACTGCCAGTCCCAGTTAGGTCAATCATTTACACTCCACCGGATATGAGATCCTGTAATACAGTATTTTGTCTTCAAGTATCATTTTCCCTCAACAGCTATCAAAACTTGGACTCAAAGTTTGTACTTAAACACAGATTCATTGTCAAGAGGAAAGTTCTCCGTGTTTTCCCTTCTCCACCATGTCACATATTCTGTGCAACAAAACCTGGAATAAAATCCTTTAAAAACAGTGTTATTTTGGCATGGGCCAGAAAGCTAAGAATTTTAAGTGTTTGGGGAACCTTCTTACATAAACTAATATCAAACTTGGTTTGAATTCACCTTCAGCTCCATATTGTCTGTTTTAAGTCGCACACACTCAGTAAATAGCATCCCAAATCACCCACAAACTCAAGGTCAAGCTCTGGCAGAACCAGAGCAAAGCAATAAAATCACGTTTCTTCTAGGTGACAGCCTGCCAAATCTTATTTATTCATACAGTCTTGGCATCTACTACATTTATGAGCATCAAGGTTGTCTGAGCACAAAAAGATCAGAGTAGAACCAGAAAAAAGAGTACCAGAGTTGCTTTTCCAAGGTTATTACAACCAGTACTCAACTAACAGTCTTCACAAAATGAATGTTTCTGTCTGACCAGCTGATATGTAAAGACCCAAAGAGCCCGTTGTTAAACAACAGCTAAACAATACTTAAACAAAAAACTGAGTGAGGGAGGAATTGTAAATGAATGAAGGAATAAATTCCATAATGGTGTTTACCGTGAAGTTATACCTAGAAAAGTTATTTAAATACAAAATCATTGCTTCATTGAAAAAAACTTTAATGACCACAGAGCTCAACAATGATAGATAGAAACAATAATTCAGATTCAAGATTTACCTGGATTCAGTTCTGTCCTTGCAGAATATAAAAGACCACAAGGACTGTGAATGAAAGGGGAAAGTCTTAATAATTATACATCAGTAAGACAGCAAACACTACTTCTTTTAAAAAAAATATTTACTTCATTTGCTTTTAAGAAGTTATTGCTAATGGCTGATGGATACAGCATCTTGGGCTCACTGTCATGCAACTGCCATGCCTAACAGTGGATTGAGTCCAAAATTAAGTCTCAGAAAAGAGAAAAGGCTGCATTATGGAAGTACATATTCACTTTTAAGGTAGCTTAATTACTTCCCATATCTGTTTGGAGCATATATGGCAAATTATGTGCTATTTGGCAACAAGAGCTTTGTGACTTTTGGGGACTTCACAGGAAAAGTTTTGAGCAGATCTAAATCTCAAGAGCAGGGTGCAGGCCTCTCAGCAGTACAGTGCAAAATGAAGTCTACCTGGGAGAGCATGCTTCTCTAGAGAGCAGAATTTAATCTTTCTGCTAATATCACACAGACAGCTGATTGCTGCTTCAGGAATGGTTGCTTTCCTCTCCAGCAATTACCCTACTGGTAACCGGTCAACTACCTTATTGTCACGAGAAACGTTGATATTGTTTCAAAAAAGTCCCCAGCTTCTTTTTCAACTACAGTCCATTATGGCGTATAGTACTTGAAAGATGTCTGAAATATTTGCTTCTTTTCCTTAAAACAGTGAATAAATTCCCTCCCTCGCAGTTCCATAGTGGCATGGGCCATGATGAGGTTTGGAAAAAGTACAGTCTCTTGTTGGCATAACAGGTCCAAAGACATCACTTGAGTCAAGTTTAAAGTAGCATTTAATACGCAGATTAGATTTACTTAGCATTATTAAAATATCTAGAGCACACAGTTTGTGCCACAACTAACTGAGGAGGGACATTTCCCGATTACTTTGGTAGGGAACTGTTGATAAGTGTGGGATGTTTTTTTTCTGTGGGGGGAAAGGGGAGTTATTTTCTGTAATCTGTGGCTAGCCTACTTTCTAGGACTGCAAATCTTGCTGAACATATTCTTCACTGTTACCAGAACATAAGGTTATTGATCAATAGATCCACCAAGAAATGTGCTTGCCATTTAACTGTAGGCTTTCAGGTTTTCTGGCATGTGGTGCAGGATGTGAAATAAATCTTCTATAGAACCTTTTAAACTAAGCCTTTGTTGAATGCTTGTCTGTGTTAAGAGGATGCAGTGACCCAGACAGCGTCATCTAGCTTTATGTCCTTAACTGCATTGTTGCAAAAATGATTCTAAAGATAAAGTTAGTCTAGTAATTTTAAAGGATCCACCGTTTCAATAATAAGACTAGAATTGGTAAAAGAGCTTGTTGACTATTTCATGTGGTTCAAAGATTACTTTGAATAAATTTGCCAGAATATCCGGAAATCTTTTTTCTTCTTTCCTGCCTGTTCATCCACTTCCGAATCTCTAGATATGCTATGAAAACACAAACACTATTTACTTCTAGAGGTGAGCGAATAATAATTTTTAGCATTAGATTATCTGTCTAAAGAATAATAAAAAAACCCAGAGACCCAGCAAGGAGCAGACCAATAGTGACACATGAACATAACCAAGCAGCCTAACCAGCGAAGACAGAAAACACTGAAACAGCTAGTCCTACACCATCAGAGAAAAATTATACTATCCTTGGGACAGACACTCACCAAGATGACTGTTAAAGGCATTCTCTCTCGGAAGGCCACGCAACTCAAGAGGGTTATCACCTAAAGGGCTACAGGAGGTGAAAGGGAGGGATAAAGGTGTATGAGTGAGGAATAAGCATGGGAAAATACAGGGAAAGGGGAACAAAAGCAGCTGAATGTACTTAAGCAAGCTGCTGGTTAGTACACTAGTCTGAGTAAGCCCTATTTGATCACTGCAGTCTATCCCATATCTTTATTAAATTCTCTAACTAGCTGTGTGAGCACGCTCTCTATTCGGAGCCTGTGTGTGCAAACACTATTGAACCATAAGGCCAGTAAGTAGCACAAGAGATCTGACTGCCAGTCAGTGACGAGGAACCGTGGGTCTGAAGGGCAAGTGACTGGGGACCAGCAACTGGATAGAGAGGAGCTAATGGGGAGACCACATCGTATGCAGGTGTGTGAACTCCAGCGAACTTCAAGTTGAAGTGGCCAGTGAGTAGGACCAGGAATACCCCGGAAAAGGGTGTTCCCCTGATTATCAACCTATAGATCCAGGATTAAGCTACTCGTGCAGTGTGTGTTTATGCAGATACCGCTTCTGTGTGGCCAGCTGTGTTTTAATGGTGTGCCCATGTGTATGTACCTATTGCGAATACATACTGAGCCTTGCATCTGGCTGGACCTGGGCACACCAAAACCATAGCAGCCTCCCATCTGCCAACCTCGGACGAGTCGCAGAATCTGACAAACTCAGCTCTAGCAGAGTGGGAAGGAAGAATCCCTGGGTGTTAAGTGCGTTGGATTTGCTGGCCTCTGGCAGCAAGGATGAATGTTAACTAGTTCAGTCAGAGAAACTGAATTGTTACATGAGATTTTACTGATATTAATCACCCGTGACAATAGCCCTGTAATTTAAGAAATTTATTACTCTGCTAATGCATCTGTATTTAGTAAGATTGTTTTGCAGTTATCATTAATTGTATAGTTTTAGACCAATGCATTCCTTCAAAAACACCATCATCATCACAACCCATAGAAAGCTTTTCATAATCAAAACCAAACCATTACATTTAAAAGGCAGTAACAAAAGCTGTTTCTACTCTATGCAAAAATAATTCTTGATTTTTCACTCCATGCAATCTAAATATCTAGATCCATTGTGCTTAATTCTTTTAATAACATGATAACTAATTACATTGTTTAGTGTGTTCAACACAGCAGTCTATTGTTTACATCTTTACATAACAGACTAAAGGATGGAGTATTATTATACTCACAAAAAAACATGCAAAACCTGGTGGCAGTTACCACAGTCTTAGATTGTAAAGCAAGATACTTTTTTTAATCAGAGAACAGTTCATCAGCAGATGTTATACTATGTAAATTTTTGCAGAGCTTGTCAACCTAAAGAGGCCCGAAGCATTAAAACGCATATACTAAAACTCCATTCAATTTGTGGACTGAATGTTAATTAATACTTTCAGGTATGTTGGGTTGTTTTAAATCACCAGACTCCACATGACATCTGTAAGTGATAAAAATGTGTTGGATTCCAGATAGGGGAAAAAAAAATTTTTAGGGATGATGAAAAAGAAGACCAATGATGATAAAAAGTCCTCCCCAAACCTGTTCTTTTCCTTTTTAGTACAGTAAAATGGGAAAGTTTTATCCCACAGTGAGTGCTTGTGCTTTTCACTGGACAAAAACTACAGGTGCATCAACCTCACGTCATCAGAGCACAAAGTAAAATCTTTCTCAGCTTACGATACTGACAGGACTTCAGTTATAAAAACTTCTCCGTATGCTAACTTCCACTGTCTTTACTGATGTCACTTGTTGGAGCTACTGGACCTGTCTCAGACTCAACTGCATCCTCTTTAGTCCCTGTGTTCTACATCCTCCACTGATCTCACTTACATTATTGCTTCTTCACACACTCAAAGGAATCATGCATACACTCTCATCCCACTTATTTCAGTGAAATATTTATCTTGGGAAAATGCTTGAAAATTATTAAAATGTCTATATTTAAAGGAATGTTTCTGATATTAAGTGATGAATACAGTAGGAGATCATATTAGCCTGTTCGTCAAAAGAATGCAAGACATTGAAACTTCTTCCAGACAGGCAATATAAAAATAACCTTAAAGAAGTAAGACATAGTTTTCACCCTCATTTCTACTGCCGTCCCACAACTGGTCATAACTGCCAAGAATTAAGCTCATTAAAGACTGTCAGGGTTAGATTATTTTTTTTTTAGAAGCAGCATAGCTATTGCCATTCCAGCACACTCGTCTTGAGGACTAAACCAAAATATATTGGGAAATGGTAAGCTTGTTTTAAACGAAACCTTAATGTTTATGAAGAAAAGGAAAAAGGAAAACCAGACAAAGTAAAAACAGAGGAGGAAAAAGGAAGGCCATGTCATAAAACCAAATAGAACTTACTTCTTTCATACCTAGAAACATTTAAAAATCCCATGTGACATTAGAAGTTAAAATTTAACGAATAGTTTCAAGTTACCCAATAACAGAATTAGATTATTGATATTAACTAACCCTAAATTGGACTCTTCAGAAAAGCCAAGATACATATTAATACAGAGAGCAGTAAAACCACTGGGATGACCTTATAAGGTGTACATCACACATAAATAACACCTTGGGTAAGCAGGCTAAAAGCACTGCCTAGTTTCGAAGCCTATACAAGATTCTTTTTCCAAGCCAAGGCATAAATAGTTTTTGTTTCAGAAATGCAAGAATAAGTATGTCTATACATTTTGGTATTCGCACTCAAATGTGAATGTAAGCAAGTATACATACATACATTAGAGCAAACATTAGTTCCTATACATTATGCAGGCTCCTCAGTATACTGAGTGCTATTTCTTTTTTCAGCAAGCACTTGCGTACTTAAGAGCCCTTACAAAGGATCTTCCATTTCATTAAATTAGCTTTAATTTCCAAATCATATTGCCTTAAAGCCCTCACCTACCCAAAGCATTATACATCTAATTCCATTTTCAGAATCCTCTCCTAACTAAGCTATCTCCAGTAACTTGGTCATACCGGACTAGCCCCCACACTCTCATATTTATAATTTATGACAAATGGAATAAGCCTCTGAGCCCAGGCTGTCGCCAACATCATTTCATGCTTGGTGTCTACTGACTATTAAAGATAATCAAACTTCTCTATAGCAATCTGACATCATTACTAGTGGTTTCAGAGTTTAGTTTTTCGATGAGCTATCTCCTTTCTCAGAATTGATGTTCTATACTGGTATCTGTGACAGCATGTGATATCGTTCAACAGTGTGTACATTTTTGAATGTTTACCTTTGCTTGGTCAAATATCTAATTTTTGAGCTTCAGCAGTGGGATAGTTTTTTCAGTGGCTATATTCTGTTGAATAAAGTTTTTCATCTCAAAAAAATATTCCAGACCCATGATTGACATTTATTCAATTAAGCTACAGTAATTTCATCTTGAATCAATCACTTTTATCCCAGTCTTGAAAAGGAAATTACTTTTTGCAAGGGCCCCAATTCTTTAATCTGAGAGCTTTGTTAGACTGAGCAGATACCTGAATGTCTTAGGCAGGTCTCTGTCTTATTGAGTCACCTAAAACAAGTTTTAGTTTATCCAGACAAGGAGCTTCAGAAATTACAGTTGAAAATTCTCTCAAAAACATTTAAGGTGCCAGATCCTGATTCTATCAGTTTACACAAGAAACAACTCAACTCACAATAATGTACTCCTGCCATGTTTAAATTGGTGTAACAAGCAGAATTTTGCACAAGATTAGCAGTAGATTTGCTTTTCTTAATTATCTCTCGTGGACATCAGAGATTATAAATCAAAAAAACTCTGATTTAGGTGATGGAAATATTAAATGACTTGACAATATATAAAGTGTAACGCTGCAATGAACGAGCACTCATTGGTAAAGGTCAATAGAGGTATACATTAAAACATTATGGTATTAGCCTAGTAACTTCTAGAGATCTTCGCATCTGAATGCTAAATGGGCTATAGTGATCTACAGGGTAGATAATAACCCTAGATAACTAGGGTTATCTCTCCAGACAAAATCTGAAGGAACATTAGTCTGGATACAGCATTAATTCTCCTTTGACCATGTGGTGAGCAAATGTCAGAAAGTTTCTCAGTTACTGCTTGGGGGAACGCCACTGTGAAACAGCAGGCATAAGGAAGACTAAGTCAGCTTAATTGTCCTCACTAAATGAAGAGACACTGAATAAGCCTCTCTGCTGTCCAAACCATTATATTTGTTCATCAATCCTTTAAGATTTTAAGTTAGCTATGTAAGGTACAGTAAAACAGGAAGTTATATAGTACAAGCAATTAACCTTTAGCAAAGATCTTTATATGGCCCCCTTTACAATTCCATCTTCATTCTGCCAAAGGTTAAATATGTAATTAGAAATTAATCCAGCTTTTTGTTAGTTCAGATCTAGGAAGAAAAGTCAGATTGACACGACTGAACAGAGTATTCTGTGTTCAGTCTATGCTGAATAGACTGTGCTTTGCTGGTAAAATTGACTGATCATTGCTATAGGATGAGAAGACAAGTAAAAATAATTCCTTTTAGTACTGATGCCGGTTGAATCCCTCAGAACTCATCAAATCCAAAATATTACTTGCTCAGTATTCCTGTGAAACCATTTGTCACATCCTGTCATAACTGTACATTTTAGTTCAAAACATTTTGGATTCCCTTCCTCTCACAAAACAAAACACTCCAGACTGCCATCCCCATGCTTTGATGCACAAATGAAATTCAGTACATGATTGCCTAGAGCTACAGAAATAATATCCACATGGACTTTTCCTGTATACACAAGCATGGAGCTAGAGGTTGAAAGAGAGGAATCTTTTCTATTACATTGTGGTTATTTATTTCCCTGTTCTAAATCTTAACAGCCCTGAAGACTTTTCTTTCCTCTTTTCTCACATCAAATATAATACTTTAAATAAAAGTCTAGCAAACAAAAACAAAATTACATGTCAAAAGTCTGATAACACTGAAATATTGCATTAGTGTTTTGTATTGCAGCTATAGTACAATGAAGCTTCTCTGTACAGAAAAGGCACTTGGAGGCTGCGAGCAAACTTAGACAGTTTACAGAAAGATCACTTCTAACTTAAGAGAAGGTGCCTCACACATATTTAAACAAAATATTTTCCTTGAAAAATTAACAAAAGCTAAGACCTATCAGGACAGGTCCTTTCTAAGAAAAACTTGCTTGTGATTATTCTAATAGAACTGCCAATCTGAGTTCAGGGTTTGGCAAAGAGTTTTGGACAACAAGATGGGGTTGCAAGGTGGAGGAAGAGGGAAATAGAAAATGTCACATCCTTTTCAAAAGGAGCGTTGTGGTTTTCCATTTAGTAAAGATAGATGTGTCTGTTCTTTCATAAGACATATGTCTTACATAAGATGCGTCTTAATTTAATATACTAGGAGAAAAATAAAAAATAAATAAATAATGAAACCTCAATCCTCCCTGAAACAAAGATACATTGATTCAGGGTAGGCCTGGCCACAGTAGAAAGATAAGATCATTTTCGGAAAAGAAAAAGCAGGTGCAGAAAAACATTTTAATTGGCTTCCAAGTGGTTGCTTTGCTGCAGAAATCTTTATCCTTTAGTAACCAAAAGCCAGCATGCTGTCTTGGCCAACTTGCTGAGGAACTGACATCACATCCTTAGTTCAGTAAGGCCAAAAAAAGGGCATTGGAGAAGCAGGGCAGTGAGGAAATATAGGTTACCTGTGCTACTTCCAATAATGTAACAGACTACAGACCAAAGTCTTCAAATTTATTCAATTTATCAATTTTAAACCAATTTTCATTTAAAGGCAGGGAAAGAAATTGTCATGATGCAATTTTAATAGCTGAAGTTTCACCCTACTTAGTGAGGCCTCAATTTCAGTTTTAGTGGAGATTCAGAGAGCCACTAGCTGAAGTGTAATTAAAATCCCATCCTAATCAATTCTGTACCCTCTGTGGGGAGTCATGTCAGCTTCCCACATGCCATGGACTATTCAACTGCTTTTTAGGAGTACTTTTTAAACAAAAATATAAGCATAACACTTTCAAGATAGAGTATAAAAATACCAACAGTATTTGTAACGGCACGCTAAGTATTAACTGATTATGTTTATCAAGGATAGGATATTTTAGAGAGGGCGTGGCCTGCAGGAAAGGAGGTGTGGGGGGGAAAGTTTGGCTAGAGAAAAGAGGAAGGAAGGTGAACATTTTGGATTTTGCTAGAGAAGTTCATAAGTCAATCAAGATTTTTTAGTTGCAAGCTGTCCTGGTTTCGGCTGGGATAGGGTTAAATTTCTTCCTAGTGCTGTGTTTTGGATTTAGTATGAAGAGAATGTTGATAACACACTGATGTTTTCAGTTGTTGCTAAGTGCCCTCCTAGTCCAAGGACAGCTCCCGTGCCTACTGACTGAGCTAGGTACACGAGATGGGAGGGAACATAATCAGGACAGCCAGCCCAGCTGGCTAATGGGGTATTCCATACCATGTGACGTCATGCTCAGTATATGAATGGTAGGCGTGATCCAGGAAGTACCGATCGCTACTTGGTTATCGGTCAGCGCGGGTGGTGAGCAATTGCATTGTGCATCACTCATTTTGTATATTCGATCATTATTATTATTATTTTCCCTCTTCTGTTCTATTAAACTGTCTTTATCTCAACCCACGAGTTTTTCTCACTCTTACCCTTCGATTCTCTCCCCGTCCCACTGGGGGGGCGGGGGGAGTGAGCGAGCGGCTGCATGGTATTTGGCTGCCTGCCAGATTAAACGACTACAAAGCTAAGGACAGTGCAGGTAGGCAGAGCTTTGTTGACTCGAAGTCCTAGAGCTACACAGGAAAAAGTTTCAGCAAGTGCTGTTCAAGGGCTGCCCAAGAGCTATTACCTATGTCAGTAGAGTGGCTTCTCTCTCACCTTGTCAAGTATAAGATGTCTTCTCCTAAAACTAATAGCACTCCATCTGAGGTCTTCAGTCTGTTTATATTTAACTTGGTGTACACTACAATCATGATTTAACATGACACAGTTACAAAATTATATATAATATTACGTTACTCATTTTTAGGACATGATTTTCCTCTAAATTTATTCTTGAGACATAAAACGAAAACAATTCCCCCTAAAAGAGTTGTTCTTATTTACTTGTTATACTACATAGGAAGCATTACCTTAAAATAATATTTTTTTTTTCTCTTTAAAGAAGTTAAAGCCAAAATCTGGAGAACAGAAAAGTGGAGAATCAAGAAAAAGTTTCACAATGACGTTGATTAACTTTTCTGAAAAGGTGATGTTACCAGGTAGACTGGAGAAACACATAAATGAAAAAAAATAACCCAGTAGGCTTTGGCTTTTTGATTTTGTTTAAATTTTCAATTACTATCCTGTCTCTGCACATGCCAGTTTATGCCCTTATGTTATTTATGTGAAAGGGTTAGTTCTGATGAATTTTACAATTAAAATACACCGAAAAAAAGTCTCACAAGTGTCAGAATGTTCTTTTTGACATTTAAATAAAGCAGTTGATCTGATCTATGTGTTTTCTGTTAAGGTCCTAAAGACAAATCTTTCTGAGGCAAGAGATATCTATGTGGAAGATTTAAATAAATACTTTAAATGCCTGTAACAATAATTCTATTTTTAATAAATAGTGCACCACACCATAAAGAATACTCCAAGAAAATGTATGAAAATTTAGCCTATGTGTCAGCAACGCTTGAACATAGCTAAAATTTTAGGGAAGCAACTAACTTGAGAAAGTTTGTATGAGAATTCAGTATGTTGTAGAATTAAGCAGTCACTTCAGTGTTCTGCTAAACAAAAGTCTTGACCTACATGTATATATAAAAACACACAGCCCATATATCTATTAACTACCTTGTTTCTTATCCTTAAGGTATTATGCACTTGAATTTTATACTTCTTTCAAGCACTAAAATAAAGCCGTTTTTAGTTTGTTAACTGTGATGTTATTCTAATGAAAGGAATGTCTATGGTTCTGTCATTTGTGACCTTTGGCAGCTATCAGATGATGACTTCTGCCTGCTTGCCTTGGCTAAATTCACTTTCAGTCCTGTAATAGGAAATTAGAACTACAATAATGCTTCATTATGCCACATATCATGTGCAATTTTTTTATGCTGTGCAAAGCAGAAACGGAATTCGAAATGGAATTTGCCAAGAGAAATAACAAGAACTTAAAAGTCAACAGACAGCAGAAAAGGGCACTTGGTTTTTGGCGGTGGGATGGAATATGACCTTTGAATTTATTCACATTTGAAAGCTCTCTTCCCTTTTTTTATTTTAATGGCATAAATGTAAAAATATTCTAAAAAAGATGACAGTGGTACTTTCTCAAAGTTTCATTACTGTTAGCATAATTCCAGAGTCTGGTATGTTTTATGTTCCCATTCTGTAATAAGGCTGCCTGAGCCTGAGGTTGAGTCTGAGGTTGCAAAACCTCTAAGAAATGGAGGGGCAAACCCCATAGTTCCAACCACAACCACCACCTCATTTTGATTATTTTTTGCACAGTACAAGATTTGCCTGACGAATTCATGTTTCCACACATGAGCGATATATCTAGACCTTAAAAGGGATACAGATTCTTTTCTGAAAACTTCCAGAATTAGTATGAGTATTTTGAAAACCATCTGAGAAATTTTTTATTACATTCTTTCTAGGATTCTAGAAAGTTCAGAAACTTTCTCAAATAGGTGCATAAAGACTTCAGTTCTTTCCTGTTTTAGTGATAAAAGCATAACTATAAGAGTACACATGATAAGTAATTCTGTACCTATTATAGTGTTACTTTGTTCCCTACTTTTTTGTAGTATCAAGTGCTGCATAAGGCAAAAAGGAAAGCAAGAAGCAGGACACCCTCGGAGAGTATCCAATTGAGCTGCAATTTCACCTTATAAACAGCTTTAAGAAACAGTACCAATAAGGAGGTAGGTTCCTTTTTCCTGCCCCTCCTCCTTTCAGTAAAAAAAAAAGATGGATTTTAAAGTAACGGAAAAATCTCCACATACACATTGTAGACCTCAGATCCTTGCTCCAGAGGAAATAAATGTTAACCAATTCTAATAAATTATTGCATTTATATTTTGCTTAAAACATATTCCCCATAGACTGTAATAAATAGATTAAGTACAATATGATATTTTCTCCTAGTTTCTTTGAGAACTAAGTCAAATTACTTTTTGGAAAAAAAAATATTTTTAAAGTTTTGCTAATGATTTTGGTCTAATTTATAGATTCTACAGTTATCTACTTAAGCAGCAAATATAATTTGGTATATAGCAGAACAAACAAAACCTCTATGCAGTACATGATCTCAGGAAAACTCAGATAAAAATTGATCTACTAAATGTGTCCAAAAAATTGCCATTATGTTAATTAAAACTAGCCTTGTTGGAATTTTTTCTATCTGCTGGGCACCTATTTTGAAGTTTGCTATACTGGAATGTTCAGTTTCTTCCATCAGAGCAATTTTATTCTTTATAGCTGGTAGTATTAGAGTTGCCAGAATGCTAACAATGACAGATGACATCCTTTAAAGATAAATTACTTTATGTTATAACAATAGATGTTATACCTTCTAGATGGAAATTGGCTTTCTGGTGAATAAAAGAATTTAACCTTAATAACCTCCTAGATATGACCATGATTTGTAGAAAAGAAACGAGACTGGTCAGAGGTAATGGGCACTCATAAGCAGGGTATGAGTAAGACCATAATAGAGGTAATGAAAAAGGCTAATATTCAGCAATGGGTTTATGACCTAGGTAATGACTCCTGGTGTAATAAATGCAGTAAAATAGAGCAGTATATCAACACAGTCTTTTTTGAGACCATACAGCTGGATTCTCTTCTGCTTTCAAAACACCTCTTTATATAATATGCACAAAGAAAGGGTAAATTTACATTGGTTGATTGATGTTATATTCTTTCTAACTCTGAAATACTTAGAGTTCAAATAATAAATCTGCAATAGTGATTCTTACCAAAATAATAGATTTTTAACTATCTTGTGAACTCTCTTGAAGAAAGCACAAAGGAAGAGTAATATTGTCCTGTTATCAAAACTGGAACAAAAGTAACACAATGATAGTAATTTTTGTAATTGTTTGTATTCAAACAATTACAGTCAGTTTGTTCCATTTAGCCACACTGGATCATCCATCTTATTTTCACTGAATCTTACTATGCCTCATTTGCCAGTCAAACATACAGTTTTCCAAGCTCCAAAACCAGTAGTACAAAGCAGAAGACAGAATATATTAGTATTCAGTGTGGACAACTTTCTGGTCCAAAAGATATGCTAGCTTAGTCCTTTCCCGTTTTAGCTGTTAATAAAACATTCTGTCATATGAACTGAATTTCTTAAAAATACCAGGCTTCGCAATGAAAGGAAGGTACTGAAGACGTCTCAGATTTAAGATGTTATCCTTCCTTAGTCAATGCAGCCAAATTGGCCAGTTGCTTCAAAACCATTACCATCTTTTGTGTTATTTTAACTGTTGTTAATAGTGGAAAGCAGCATACATTCTTTTTGCTCTATTTGCAACTTCCAATCGAACATACCCACATGTTTACAAACATTAATTATTCATTACAATAAGTGACGAACTGCCATTTTTTCATTAGTCATTTCACATATACTGAAAGAGCACCAGCTCTTTCTCTTTAGTGAGAAAACTACCAAAATTATGCAACAGCAATTCCTTACCACTGCCATAGCCCTAGTCCCAGCAAGCAATATAACTAATACTCTGCCATCCTCAAATTAGCTACTCTGTTCATATGACTAGAACCTGTGAATATCTTGAAATCATCTGCATGCATCGTGCTCAATTATATCTTGTTATACTGAAACAGTTTTAAAGTCAACCTTTTTCTAAATTGCGTATGTACGTAAACCGCCATACACCCAGATGTGATACAAATGGTATCCAAGTCAACTTTTCCAAGCAAAGGCATATTTTCATTGTGTAAGTAGTTTGTTTATAGATTGATCATCTATTAAACCAAGTCCTCTTGCCTTGGTGAGGAATTCAGATAGGATCTATATGTGACAGCAGAGAAGCTGTACCAGACAGAACTCAAATTTAACAGGCAGGAGATAAATTCAGGGTGCCATTGAATTAGTTGCAATCAGCAGGGATGTAAGAGTGAGTTTGTACTAAACAGAAACACAGCTAAGAAAAAGGAAGGAAAAAGGGACTATTTCATCTCAAGTTGATATTTATTTTGGAGATAACAAGCCTAAGAATAGGGCTTTAGAAATAAATGGATCCCAGCCCAAAAAAGCTGTGTGAAATATCTTTATAGTTAGCTTAATTTGACAATCAGGTAATGGAAGGGAACTGAGGAAACATCTTAAAGTAAAAGCTACAAGCTGCCATAAGCTGCAAGTATTTGTTTATTCCTCTGTATCACAGTCTCTAAACATAACTGCTTCAGTAAGTTTTTCACTGGAGTAAAATAAATTCATTTTTGCTTTTACTTTAAAGGCTGCCTTGACTTAAATGTTATTCACAGCAGTTAAACTGTAGTCATTATGTCCTCTAGAGAGCAATCCTAAACAGAGGTATCAGCTCATCTTCATGGGGTACCAAACATCAACTACAAAACTGAGGATCTTGTGAGACTGGACAGTCCCACATGAAATTACTTTGACTCTTTTAGGAATTGCTAACATGGAGGATGGGTTTGGAATACACATCACTCCATGGGCAGATTATTTTTGGTATGTTGCAAGACATTAGTAAGTTGTTCCTGAACATTTGGAGACCCCTCAAAGTTTTCCCAATTTCTCTGAATTATTCCATTGTGAGATCATTCCATTGTCTCATTCTACACTATTACTGGCATTACAGTAAAATACCAATTGTGCTTGACATGGCACAGATACACAGCTTTCTAGACTGTTTTACTAGCAGCCTGTAACAGAGGAAAGACAAGAAAAAGGCCTCATTCAGATTGCAGATAGAGGCCAAACTAAGAATGCGTTCCCACATCCATCCCATTGGCCAGACAAGTTCTTTATCTGTTAGATCATGCTTCCTCTCTAACATCTGGATTATAATATTTGTCCATGAATCCTTCTAAGGCTTGTTAATACTGAATCATGAATCATTAAACTGAATCATGTTTTTAGTTTAATTTGCTCCCAAGGATTTCAGTTCATTTCACAATTCTATCCAGTTAGGCTATTTTCCAAGCAAGGAGTGTTCTTTATTCCATATTAAAATCCCCAGTGAACCTGAAGGGTGGCTTTTCATGCAGATGCTCCAAGTTCTTTAACTTAATTGCTTGGTTTAAAACACCCTTTGCGTAACTTTCACACCCCACTAGTCACATTTTCATTTCTCATTGTAGTAAATTTAAATACAGAAGAGCAAAACACAAATGAGAATTATTTGTATTCAGTTGGCTTCAGTAAAATTTCTGTGCATTTTCCATGTGAGTTGTTCCCTAATCTCTATCAAACTGTACACAGAATAAATAGCAGATAGTAATGTGCCTTTCGCATATAATAAAATACATGGAGACTGAAATGTCTTTGGGAAATCAAGAATCAAAGTTACAAAAAGCCACTCTAGAAGAAAAGCATTCAATGGGAATAACAGGCATTTATAGAGTTACAAAGGATATTACGATCATTTAGTCTAACTTCATTATAAAATAGGCCATAAGAGTTTCCTGAAGTAATTTTTATGTAAACTAGAGAGACTTTTAGATGAAAAGCAAGTCCTCGTTTGAAAATATTCAACAATGAAGAATCCACTACAACTACAGTGATCGTGCCCCTGTACTCGGCCCTGGTGAGGCCGCACCTCGAATCCTGGGTTCAGTTTTGGGCCCCTCACCACAAGAAGGACATGGAGGTGCTGGAGAGTGTCCAGAGAAGGGCAACGAAGCTGGTGAAGGGCCTGGAGCACAAGCCTTATGAGAAGCGGCTGAGGGAACTGGGGTTGTTTAGCCTAGAGAAGAGGAGGCTGAGGGGAGACCTCATCGCGCTCTACAGCTACCTGAAAGGAGGTTGTAGCAAGGTGGGTGTTGGTCTCTTCTCCCAAGTAACTAGCGATAGGACGAGAGGAAATGGCCTCAAGTTGCGCCAAGGGAGGTTTAGATTGGACATTAGGAGAAATTTCTTTACTGAGAGAGTGGTCAGGCCTTGGAACAGGCTGCCCAGGGAAGTGGTGGAGTCATCATCCCTGGAAGTATTTAAAAGACGTGTAGAGGTGCTTAGGGACATGGTGTAGTGGGCATGGTGGTGTTGGGTTGACGGTTGGACTCGATGATCTTAGAGGTCTTTTCCAACCTTAATAATTCTATGATTCTATGATTCACACATTCTTCCTTTGGCAAGCCTCTTTTACTGTTAAAAATATACCTCTTTCTAGTCTTGAGTTTCATAGGATCAGGTTGGAAGAGACCTCAGGAGGTCTCTAGTCCAATTGCCTGCTCAAAGCAGAGGCAGCTCTCGGGTCAGACCAGGTTGCTCAGAGCTTTAGCCAGCCTGGTCTTGCAAGGATGGAGAGTGCAAAACCTTGCATCACGGATGGATGGAGAGTGCAAAACCGCTCCAGGCAACCTGCTCTGTTACTTGACTGCTCTCATGAGGAAAAAGTTTCTCCTCCATCCCATCTGCCCCAAAATTATCATTGCTTTAAAACTGTTTTTTGGACTTCCACCAGACTAAATATCCTGCTCTGTGGATAAGATACTCTGAGTGTTTTGGCTTCAGAAAAGCTTTGTTGAACAGAAAATCAAACTACTAGTGTGAAAGAATTACTAGTCTAGAACCTAGATATCTTGAAATCTTAGCACCTTCCTATAAAAAAGTACAAGTGCATGCAATGATCCATACAATGCTTTCACTGTATTTTATGCCCTTTCAGTTTGCATATTAATTTCACAAATCTTAAATGTCTCTTCTACACTTGACCCAGCCTCCCAGATCAAAAAAGGCGTTTTTTTCATTCTGCATTCTCTATCCACCCCAGCTAAACAAAATCCCTGTTTCAATCTTCTCCTTTTCTCATGTTATTTTTCTTTATCTAGGAGTAAGCTAATTTCTGTTTGGGAACCTGACTGTGAACCCTCCCCTACCTGTTTCTCAAGAGTATCACAAGTTCCTTCTTTGATGATCATTTACCACCCAGTAAGAAGCTACTTATGGTTATTTCCTAGATGTAGGTTACAAAATCATAAGGCAAGAAGCTCTGGTCACTGTCAAGGGCCCATATAAGAATTTGTAATAACTTGTAGTTTCCCCTGTACAACAGCAACGCTGTCAACGCCAACCCATTTTGCCTGTAGCCAAGAACTGACCCAGTTGAGGAATAAAAAAAAAAAATGCTGTTAACTGTAGAATATCTCTCATTTTTCTCACATGAAAGCTCACTAGCCTGACAGGCCTAACAGTGAATTATGTGAAGTGAAAACCCTCATCACTTAATTCAAGTGGGCTCTGACCATGATTTCCACCAGTTTATTCATTATATGAATTTTCTAGCAGATATTATGTGTATTTTTTTAAGATACTTTCTGAATTCTTTCAGGCGCTGAATAATTTTACCTATTCTATTACTTATTCTATCCTTATCTTAGGTTACCATTAAGTACAGAATCATTTTTCAGACTAATTTGCTGTAAGTAGTCTTGATATAGAAATTGCTGAAAGCACTTAAATTACATAAGGACATGCCTTCCCCAGGGAGACCTAAAGACCTTAAAGTCTAGCTCCTTTTTTTATTATTTTCTTAAAACATATTTTCTTCTTTACTTTTTATTGTCTTAGCTACTTAGCATATGAATCAGTGGATCGCATTCTTTTGCTTTCCATCAAGACTGGTATGTACTTACAAACAACAGACATACCTTCCGTGTTCTGTTCCTTTAACTACCACCCAGTCAACAGGATCTAAAATGAAAACTGGCTCTTCTCTGATCCTTTTCTACCTTAACTAAAGCAAGGTTTTCTTTGATATATAAGACATAGTTCCCTATTTGCTATCTCAGCAAGTTTCTTACACAATTACCTGGATGCACTGATTTACGTTCCCAGAGTAAATACTGAAGTTAATACCAAACCTAAGTACCAAAACTGTGAGAGCATTTCCTTGACAAAAATACCAATTTTGCTTCGCTTCCCCAAACAGCCAAAACTTCCCAATTATCCAGTTCGGTTTAGTGCCATAATTTTCCCGTTCATAATATGAATATACAGGGTCTTAAACAATCCACTGATGAGTAAATATGTTGTAAGAAATGTTACTCAAACCTTCCTAATGCCTTTCAGATTCTCACACAAATAATCATGATGGCACTTACTGCTGTAACGTTATCTTCAATGGTACATTTATATATAGAATAAAAGAACAAAAGCATTCTTTTTTATTTATTTGTATTGCTTAGGGGATTCAGCTATGGATCAGGATCAGACTGTTGCAGAGACTACATGAATACATACAAGCAGCAATTTGCAAACACAAAGTAGTAAATTTGTAGTCAGCAGACTCTTTCAATACAAGATCTGCGTACTACAAACTCAAATATTGAAACCACTATTGGGAATTGGTGAGGTGAAAAAGCTATCCACAAATGCATAAACATGTTTACACGACATAAGTCAGACTCCACAACGGTTTATCTGCACCCTTTACATTTCAAAGCCCAGCAATAATATTCAAATACCAGAACCTAATCCTGCCAGTAGATCTATGTTCCAAAGTGCTTGATTTTTTGTAAATCTAAAACCCATTTAGGTTTTGATGTGGCCTTCTTGAAGACCACATACTATTCTGATATTTTTGTTTGTTACCTAACCAACAATTTAAGTTTTCCTACAATTCCAGGAGCACTCTAATTGCTTAAAAGTGCACATTAAACAGTGTAAAGAAGCATTTGTTTGCATTTAGCCCACGGTACTTACTAATGACTTTCCTTTGATAGGCTGAATTGTTGAAGTAAGGAGGTGGTTGCAGAGGAGTAAACTAAACTATCTGGCCACTAATTGTAAGCCACCAAGGAGGAAATTAATGGATCTTCCAGTTACAAAGCCCACATATGAATTTAAGAACTTACTCTTCTAAGTCTTTCTGTTCCTTTACCATTCAGAACAGGTACTTTTATTCACACTGAAACCTCACAACTTATCCGTTAATTTTTCTATGACACATTCATGGTGAACAGCATTCTTTTGCCTTTCATGAGATTCTTCACTTTTTAGAACTAAAGAAAAAAATTTTGAAAGACAATACTGTCTAAACTGCAATTTTCTATTACTAAAATTGTACCTAATACACTTTTCAAATAATATTTTACATAACTCCCGGGAGTCTCTCCCTACGCTCACTATACGTTGTTTTAGGGTTTTTTTGGTCGGTTGGTTTGTTTGTTTTTAAATCAAGGTAAATATGAATCTAAGAGGGATTTAAGACTCCTGGAGTAGACATATTAAAAAATTATTTCCAAAAGTATCTGAAAAAGGTTTTTTTTTCATTCTTAAGGTTGCATCAGCTATAGTTTTCTACCTTGTCAAAGTAATTTCCATAATTAATGACAGATTTTCCATTCCTTTTCACAGACTAGTTAGCTTCACACATCAGGACCAATTGTACATCATTTTTCAGTTTATTATAGGGCAGAGCAAAACAGAATTTCACACCTTACAGATACAGCTATGGATCTTATTGGAATGCTAATCAGCTACAGGTTTTTCCATAGCTTTAAATTTCCATATTAGAACTTTTTCTAAATTCACACAGTAGAATTTACTAGTTGCTTTTTTCATCAGGAAGTCTTCTGAATTTTTTATTTTAAGAGGCAACCTAAATTGAAAATATTCGAAGCTTAAAAATTGTGTTTCCAAACATTTTTAAATGGCTCTGATGATTACTGTGCACGATTTGACATTTCAAATTAATGGTGGTTTATCCGCAAATTTAAAAAAAAAAAATTAACTTGCAGGTGTTCATGTATCCTGATTTCCAGCTGAAATTTTGGATTAAATTAGAATCAGGTATTCAAATTGAAGTGTGGAGAAAAGAGCTAATTTTTTCTAAAGCTCCATCACAAACATAACATTTCCATAAAAAGATCAAATTCCATAAACCATGCAGTTATCCAACCCCTATTGAGTTTGACAGCAGTTTGGGAGAGGTTTTTTTGGCTTTTACTTTTACTGCATTATTGCAATTGAATTATTTCAACACAGGCTACAAACAATGTAGTGAACAAAGATCAGCTTTATTTTAAAAATCCTTTAAACACAAAAGCAGAGGATAGAGAATGATCTTGGTATCTACCTGAAATTTCACCCATTTCATAGTAAACTGTCATAAAACTGCCAATTACACCACAGTGCAATTTATAAAAATATACGTATTTCCAATAGTTCTCAACTCTTTTTCATGGTGATTCACAGCACTAAACAAAAAATTTTTCGATGTATTAGTCAGGTGGTCTGTGGTTTTCAAATAACTTTAGGGGATTTATTCATGTACTAAATGTACCCTAACAACTCAGAGCAAGCTCTTTCTCTATTGAATTAGAATTGTTTGTCTATAACATACAATGCAGCTAGACCATCTGTGGAAGTACTGGAAGAAGAGAAAGAGAGTCAGAGTGTGACTGAAGGTGTGTTTAGTATACAAGTATTGGCACTGTCATGTGAAAGGAAGAAGAAAGGCTGATGGAAGAAGACTAATCAAGAGGGAACCACAGGTCAAGACCTTTGCTGCAAAGGGACAAAGAACAGGAGGATCAGCCCTCCTAGATGTACTGAAGTTGTGGTCTACCCTTATCAAAAGAAGAGCTGTTTCAGAACATCTCTGAAGCAGGTCATAGCAGAGCAAAACTCCCTATTTTTTTCTTTATTTCAATATCTCCCTGCAACTGAGAATAAATCCTCAATATTTCGTGTATGCTTTCTATTACAAATTACTCTCTTCAAAGTACATGACAAAAATCTATAGCGTTTGCTCCATCTTTATTTGCTGATGATGGCAAACAAATGGATCACTGGATGAAAACATGCTATAGCTTATTTCTATTGTTAAAGCCCTCATATACAGTTGCAAAGCAGAAGAAACTTAAGTAGTCAAGACTATCTACTCAATAGGAAGATGGAAATTTTCTCATTTAAGCTTCTTTTATGGACCTTGCTTTCTTGTAAAGTCTTTTTTGCGAATAAACGCAGTCTGGGTGTGTTAACAATGCCTAGTTTTCTTTTCTACTCTACACTGCTAATAGGAAAAGAAAAATGTTTTTATATTGTATAGCAATATAAAGTATATTTTTCAAACCATCTGTGGAAATAAGTAATTCATTCATTGTCCAGAATACCTCTGACAAATTCTACTATCACGTTTTCTGGATCAAAGATAACTTGACAGAGTGGAGCTTGAAGGGAATGAGGTGCTAAAGTATTGCACCAGAGAATGGTCTATGATTATAAGACATCCAGCAGCTAAGTACAGATTAACTCTAGACTGACACGTAGTTTCAATTTCAGTGTTTATTCATACAAAATACCAAATGCTGAAAGAATATCAGAAAAAAATTCAAATTGCATAATTTTATTAATCAAGGACAAACCATCACCTGTTACCTAATCTATGCGGCTATATAGTATATACTGTACAAAGTTGTTATTTTTATTTAATAGCTTCACAAATTACAGAAGCAACTAGGTGTATCTGATCAAATAAGAACTGTTTAAAATATTATTTATTTTTCAATCTTGATACAAGAAATGTTGAATCTTGAGTAACATTTCAAATCATTTTTCCCAACCTAGAAGATAATCTGTGTCAAGCAGAACCTCCATATTTCATAGTTAATTATACAGATGGTGCTCATCTAAATGAGAAAGTCTACTCTTGGTGACATAATTCCCTCTAGCAGACAACCATTATAATATAAATAATTTGTAAATTAAGAATTTCAGTTTGAATAAATTACATCCTTTTTAATAGTGTTCTCATCACGATAAAAAGCATTTTAGCACATGAAAGAAAACATAAAAGGTAGCGAAAACAAAAGGTAATAAAAGGGAACATAGTCAGAATCTTCCAGTACATGAATCTAGTTTTTGTGGACTCATCATTTCCAGTTCATCTGACAATCTGATTACTGCATATAGTGTTGCAGATGGAATTACACCATATGCACAAACTGACTACTCATGACCTGAGAAAGCTGTGTGTTTTGCTTTGACAAGTCTTATAATTAGAAACCTGTTAACAAAAAATTCAAAGGAATTCTACTAAATTAGATAGACACCGTCAGAAGAAAATTTTAAGACTGACCCCAGAGTTAGCCTCGCAGATCAGTTAACATCAATGATATTCTATCAGGTTTTGACAAGTATGTAAAGTTCAAGACTGACTATGCCTTTTTTCCTCTGAGGTCGGCCCTCCTTCAGGAAGTCTCTACCTCTTCATCGGTAAACCCGATTTATTTATTTTTTGGTCAGAAATGTGAATCAGATTCCATTAACAAAACACGAGACAAACTATGTATCTATGCCTAAAGAATAAACTTTGGAGCTTAACTGCCATGCAGCTAGAAATAGCTTTACCCAAAGCTTCCTTTGTCCATTGTCTACAAAACCATTTCTAAATATTTTGTTCATCATCTGTTCATGTACAGCCACCAGCATCTCCTGACAGTTATTTTGAACTGAGTGACCTACAATGTGACTGCCTGCAAGTACCGCCTGGCTTAGCTTTGGAGTTACTGAGAATTATCAAACCATCTACAGGACTAACTGTTTCCCTTTCAGCTTTCACAGTACAACTTGATCAGGTTAGCCAAAACCTAAACAACCTATATATACACAGCGTTAGGGGCACTTTGAGTACCACGAAGAAACTGGAAATTCTTAAACAAACACAAAAAACACCATTAAAGGATGAAGTAATAGAAATACAATGATATTGAACAGTATAATAGACAAGCCTGTTAACTCAGAAACTATGATCTGAAATTTCTTCTACCAGTTAGAAACAAAGAAAGAGCCAAACTGATTACTGGGAGCTATGGGCTGGCAGTTCAGTACAGCTCTTAAATGGGACTGTGATAAGGGAAATGAAGAGCGTGTGCAAAAGACAGGTCTTCCAAGATAAAGAAATTAACACACATTGGTTATGAGAAGACTAGAAGTTTTCTAAGCAAACAAAAGAGACTGACTTTTTGGAATATCCTTCACACAGATAAAATAAGGAGAAAACTCAATTTACATTAGCTTATATAAAGTATTAAGGAAGTGATATAAATCAACTAGGAAATCCTTTCTGTGTTCTGCTCTGAAATGGCTGAAATACACAGCGTAAAAATGGAAACTACTGCCTACCAGAGATTCAGTACAAGTGAAAAAACTGTGCTGGCAAACTGCAATTTGCTACAATCAATAAATCTTCCCGGTTGTGATTAAATAAAGTGAACTAGATTAAGTGAAATAGCTCTAACAATAATTGCTTTTAAATCTTAGGCCCTGCACTTCTTAGAAGCTTTTTAAATAAATGTAAACTGTAACTCAAGTGTCTTTTCACACTTTTTTGGTTGCTAGTAAGTGAATTTCTGTTTAAAAAGTACTGCTGAGTTTCACAAATTCTTTTTGCCTATCGAGAGCCTGGTATGCTGCTACTGTTCTTCCTGTTAAACAAACAGGATCTAAGAAATTTTAGTCTTCAAAGCGTTTACTATAGCCTTGAACTTTACAATCTTGTAAAGCTTTGCCTTTCTTTAGGCACTCAGTTCATGCTGGTCTCTCTACAAAATAGTTTTTGTTCACTTTCTGAGGGTGGAGAACACAGAATAATGTCTTTTTTTGTCCATCTTAATTTATACTTGCTTTGATTTTTCCAGGTGTATCTGTGTATCATGGTATTCTTAGTCATAAACTTTGTCAAAAACCTTTTAACAAATTTGATTACAGAGAAAAAACTTGAAGAAAAGAGATATTACACTAACAAAAAGCAAAAGTATCCATAATAAGGTATAACACTTCAGATAAAATACCTGGATCAACCTTCACTCTGTTCCACTGTGGAGTATTAAAAAAATGACAGACAGATAGGCCAGTTCAGATGAAATGAGAACTATAGTTCAGCTGAAAAAAGAACTAGACCAAAACTTCTGAACTGACTTGTTTTCAAACATTTAGTTTATACAAACTTTGAAAGGTCCAAATCCCAGATTTACATATTTTAGCAGTGCCCAATTAAAAAAGGCTCTTATATACACTTAAAATTTTTGCTACTTCCAGCTGAACATATATGATCGACAGTCATTTTGAGCCAAAGGTCATAACGGCATGAAAGAACAATGTTAGGATACAGTTTCTTTGCCATTATTCACTATAAGGTCGATATTCTTATCCTAGTACAACTAATCAATCCTGTCATTTGAATACGATCTGTATTAAAGATCCTGCAGTAAAAGCCAGTGCAGGTTTTACCACAATCTGATTATTGCAGAATAATTGTTTATTGGTGTTCCTGATTGTAGCCGTGATTACAGCTCTTTTAAACCTGTGCTTTTTAAAATTTATTTAACATACTGACATGAATACATGACTGTTTAATACTAGACTACTGCTATCTTAAAGAAATGAAAAAAAAAATAAGGCTGTGATTATTTTTCCAGACTACAGCTCTTATCAACAATTAGTGATGATAAGCTCTTGCAAGGGACCCATAAGTTGAGGAAGCCCTTCACACAAGGATATTAAAATAACCTCTTTTCTTGCTCCATCTCTTTCTCTTGCCCCATCAAGAGAGTGTGTTTCAGATTTGAAGGAAAAGCTGTTCATTTAGGAACGGCTGACCTTACCAACCTTACTAAAATTTTATGCTAGAGATTAAGCAGTCAATGTCAACCAGAATACTGAGATACAATAGCACAACTATTGCTGAGTCACGGGATAACAACATGATTAAGCAGGATGGATTTCTTTGCCAATGGCAGAGGAAAAAACATCTGTTCTCTAATATGCATGGATGAGAAAAAATGCAGAAGAGAAAATTCTTTCTACAATCTTAGTGTGAAAGTCTACTTTGACCCCTAGTTCATACTCTTGAGGGCTTCACATTTGCTTGGTAAACTGAAGAGTTTTGATATGTTATCAACCAAAAAAAGAGGAAAAAAGGCAGAAAGCAAGCTGTCATCTGAATTTGTCTTTAAGGATTTTTCTCTGGTGCTCTGCGTACCTCTCATATGCACTGCAGCAAGGTCCCAGCAGGACTGGATTGTGGTGCTGATGTGCATGTTAATAAAACAGCATTGTTCGACAGCAATTATCTTGCTCAAGCAGCCTGCATTTTATGGGGTTTGAAGGGACAAGGGTAGTACCAGGGGAATAACAAAATAACCAGGTGACTACATTCGATATGCTTGTGTGTGTCAGAAACTTGTTTGCACTTGTAAATTGGTGGTTCATCATGTTACTTTAAAGGAGCTCAGGATAGTCAAATCTTGAGTACTCAGTACTCATTTTTAATGGTGGTAAAGAAGTCAGGCATTACAATTTGGCAACATGGCTAGTTAATTTGCCTGGAGCACGTTATGAATATTAATCCTGACACATATAGAGGCACTGCACAATTAAATAACAACGCATGTAGTGAGGACAAAGGACAGATAGATAGTGTGTTTAAAACCAAACAGAGAAAACAGGACTGGGCCATTGAGGTGGAACTTCATTTGTGTTATAAACATTGATTGGCTGGAATGTGAGCACCTGTGTATCCCAGTGCAAGAACTTCATGGTAAAGCATCATTGTTTGGCCTCAATCCATGACTGAAGTAATCAGACTCCGTATTGTACGGATAGCTAAAGTTAGAAAAGTTTGTAACAGGCCCCATAGCGCATGTGATAAAAGGACTGATAGAGTTTCATTTTCCTTGCCTCTGCTTTATCTTATTTTTTTTTAAAATGCACTGTGGATCTTCATTTAAACTATAGTACTTGTCAAGTAAGATTGATGGATTACATCCCCCCCCACCACCACCCCCAGATTCTCAGCCACATGGGGGGCTTTTCTACTAGCCACAACACCACAGAGAAGCTATAAAAGTTAAATTTTACAATCTCCTTTTTAATCTGAATCTTTGTAAGATAATGAATGCTTGGAAGCTCACCAACACAGGCATGTCTCTTCTGGTGACACTGGGCACCCAGCAGGCCTATTTATACAAGACTGACCTAACCAAGGTACAGCACAGTGAGGTGTATTAGTTTTGGTATGTCCTACTGCCACCTACTTGCCATTCTGGTGCAATGTGGCCAAGTGTCAGCTGCAAATTCTTTTTTGGCCTAAGTTCAATTTGAAAACCGATGAGTGACAGTCAGCCTATGCACTACTTTATTTGACTTTTAAGTACTCCTTCAAAGTCAGCTGCTAGTCCTGGAAATAGTTGCAAAACCACATCCTTACGTCCAACACTTTGACAGTGCTGTTTCTAGCTGTGGCCCTTTTTACATCTGGCATTTCAGCTCCTTAACCTACTCTGCTTTGGCTCTTAAGGAGCCTGTGTTTCAGTGAGAAGCAGTAATCATGGCAGTGCTGCTGCAGTTCCACCTGGACAGCATACCAACCGGTATTAAGAGCACTAAGAACTGCCTTTCGCCATAGTGACATTATATGAATCCCGAGTCTTGCTCTGTATCTCTCGGGCTGGCCCCGGCCTGGCAGCGCACTGCCACCCTCCTGCCTGCACAGCACATCCGCCAGGGCAGCAGGCCCTGGCACACTGGGCTGAAAGGGCAGCCCAGATGTCCCTCCCCACTCTGCGCCTCGGGGACATCTCTGCTTAGCAAGTGCAGAGCACATCTGACAGTGAGAGCGGTGACGGTGTCCAGGGCCACGGGTGTCAGGGCCTTGAGTCACCAACATGCTTTGCAGCCCCCACCCCCCCAGCACAGCTCTGCGGTCCCCCTGGCCAGGTCAGCTTTGATATGGCTCAGCCTGTAACCTCAGGTGAGGCTGCTGAGAGAAGAGCTACGAGGCCTCTTCAGGGGCCTCTCCCCCTGCATCGGGGAGCTGCTGCTCGCTCCTGCCCCTTGCCCTCAGTCCAGGCCCGAGCCCACGGCCAGCAGCAGAGCCTGGTGGCCGCCCGGCAGCAGCCCCTCCCCTGCCCACCTGACCGGGAGAGCAGAGCTGGCGGTGGCCGGAAGGGCGCGGGGGGCGGCCGCTGGCAGACGGGCCTGCGCACAGAGGCACCCCGAGGGCAGGCAGGCACCAGGCCGGCCCGGGCTGCAGGGCCCTGGATCCTTACTGTCTGGATGCAACACCAGTATTTTCTAAGAAACACTCCAGTTTGTCTTTAAAAAACTCCAGCCTTCCCTGCTTCAGCTTCCTCAGCTATACAACTGGCAGCTCTCCCCTCCACCTTCTTGTGTCTTGTGGAAAAAATAGATGAAAATCAAATGTCAACACCTCTCTAGGGCAAAAGCATAAATAAAGAGTTCATTAATGGTGTCTCACAGGGGGAGGGTGAGATAGGAAGATATCTGAACTCCAGCTCAGACCTTAATTATGCCTACATTGCTATAGGAATGCATCTTCATTGCTTGAGGCAAAAAAAACCCAAAAGTTACCCGTTTCCTACTCGTCTAGAAAACTCATTTGCTATTTATAAAGAAACAAAAATGGAGATTAGAGTCCAAGCAGATACAGAAAAAATTCCTGTTACTTGTTCAGCATTAGGACACAGAAGAATAATATGCACCAACTCCTCAGGCTGAACAGAAAGACAAATTAAAAGAGGTGGTGCTTAGGAAGCTGCAAGGCTGGACACAGTGATCAAAAGCTCTTCAGAAGTGGCAGGTTTATCTCCTCCCTGTAAGCACACTGCAGCCCTGCAGGAGCATCTCCCTGAAAGCCTTGTGCAGGTTCACAATATTAATAACCAGCTACTGCTGCCAGGGATGCCTCATTCTGCAGTTTAATTTGAGACATATTTGTCAATGGTCAGAAAGAATTTGTCAACTCCAGAAAGATAAGGTTAATATTTAGTGTTTGATGCCAGCTGGAAGAAAAGGAAGTTTAGAGAAAGCAGGCCTACCCTGCTAAATGTGGAAAACGATAATAATGTAAGTGCATTTCTTGAATTGCCATCACATCTCCCTCCCACTTCTATCCTAACACCAACACCTCTGTATACTAATTCATTAGTCACAGCATAAATCAGTGGAACCACTCTGAATCTTTCAGTGAATGATAAATGCACCCACACATTCCCTTGAAAAGGATGTGCTGGTCAGGAGGCACATGCGTGCAGGTTTACTGTTGTGGTAATCATCGCAGAATACTGTTATCAGCAACGTTAACCAGTGTGAATGTTCACTTATTACAGCAGCAGCTTTTCCCTCCCTCAAGGAAGTTCACCTGTACCACTTAGTGTAGATGATCTTACTTTGGAACATCAAGAGAGAGATTGACTTATTTGTTAAAAGCCAAACAAAGGTTGAGAGGAAAAAATTCTTCTCCAATCCTGAAGGGTTGCTGCTTTGTCAGATTTACAGACTTACCAGGATTTTAGTTGTAATAATGCATCAAATTAGAGCATGCCAGATCAGCTCTTCTTGTATGAGATCAGAAGCAAGTATGGATATTTACATGTAAACTTTGGGGGAAATACCTATATGCATAAAATACCACAGGCAGAAATAGATCTTTCCTTTCATGTATACGTTAAACTTGCTGGTTTTTAGTCTGCAGTTCAGCAGGTCCAAAACATTTTCCATCTTAAATATATCTTTGCCTGTAGATGGCTGTAAGTATTAGATCAGAGACAGAATAAAGAAAGTTTACACAAAATTGCTAAAAGAACAAATTTAAGGAAAGTTTACTAATTTCCTCACCAATTTTAGTTCTTTGTGGTGGCTGTGGTTGTGCACAACTCAGTTTTTTTCATCCTCAGTAACTATTTACCAGATTATACTGAAGAATATAGCTGGGTTCTTAAAGCATCAGTCATTTCTGAATTATGGTAGCCAATTCTCTATAGTCCAGATGATCTGTAATCCCTCCAAGTCATTCAAAACCTGTTTTATACTTTCTGCAACCTAACTTTATAAATCTCAAATACCATCCCTCATTTTCTGCAACAGCAATGTTTACTTAGAGTGTTAAAAGTCAGCATATCAGATTGCAGACATTTTGTCACCCAGTGAAAGAATGCATGTTGAAAGAAAAAAGGAATTACAGTAGTATGATCCAAAAAATAGGTGTTGGAGCTGAACTGGAATTAAAGAGGTACTGAGTTAGCTTGGTTGGCTCTAAAGCTTGAGGAAAGCAGCCTCTGAGGCTAGAATAATCAGTTCAGCTGAAAGTTACATTTAAAGGGCCTATATTCTCTCCCTATAAAAACATGTTACCTGAAACTATATATATAATTTGTTAATAGCTTTTACATAGGAGTAGTGGCAGAGGAAGAAAGGATTTGGATTTATTTAGAAGTTTGGGTTTCATGGGGAAAATACAAGGTAATTCACAGTCCTTTATAAACGCATTGGACCACCCCCTCATCCTTAACTGCAGCAATGTGGTCTCCATAGCAAGAAACTCCCTTTTAAAAGCAGTCATTCAAAGTGAACTCCTTGCGCACTGGTAGGTTTTTCTAAAAGGATATATTTGGTGTACCTAGTAAAGGGTATAAACCACACGGAATATATTAGATTTCAATAATGGTTTCTGCATAAAATTTCTAAAGCAAAACTTAGGTGATCATCCTTTCCATGCCATGAGTTGTATGAGTTATATAAAGCTCATTCTGTTACTGAAGCAATCACATATTCTACGGCCCAATTTAAAAAAGTTATACAGCACCAACATTACTAAAAAAATATTCTGTGTTCTCTTTGATTTTATGGTACAAGTTCCATTAACTTAGCTGTGCAAAAGTTAAATTGAAAAGACAAACAACGCTTTGGAGTTTGTTCTAAATTTTTTACCTGCAAAGCACTGCAGAAAGCTGTATAAAAATGCCATTTCTGCATAAAAAGCCATGCTGGGTCAAACAGCCACTCATATAAAAGCTATTGTCCCAAGTAGCTTGCAAAATTAAATACTTTACAAATAAAAAAGCAGAACGCACATGTTTACAGACAAAATTTGGAGAACAGATGAGGAAAGGAGATATAACAGGAAATTATTCCATTATAGAAAAGTTAGCTCAGGCATAAAGTTCATGTGGAAGAAATCTGAAAACACCAGATAGCAAGTTTATAAAATGTATTTCTTAAATTTGGAGGTGCTTTGTCAGATTTACATACAAGTTTGTTCCTCCTCTGTAAGAACAGATATATTCTTTCAGAAAGCAGCATTTAGCCCACAATTCAGCCAAGGGCCATGAAAAGATACTGAACTGAAAAGCTAGGCCTGAGCAAGTAGAGTGACATTTTGCCTAGCATAGCATTCCAAGTCCTGTAAACCAGTGGTTTAAGGACATCTGAAGCCAGGAGTTACATTTTCCTTGCCACTTTTAATAGCTTTTGAGAAATACATTCTTCATGAACTTGCTATGGCCTTTTCTAGCACATCTCAGAACCCCCAAGATCCTGTAGCAAGGAATTTTGCAGTGGTATTGTACTTCATATGAAATAATATCTCCTGTTAATGTAAGTCTGACACTTGTTATTTTTACTGAGTATCCTTTAGCTTTAATCATAAGAAACAGTGATAACCATCCTGTTCTCTACGATTTGTGTTTTTTCAGAACTGTAGCATTTCTCTTTCAGTTATCTTGAGAGAAAAAAAAAATCCTGATATAATAAATCTTATTTTATAAGTTGTTAAATAGCTCCAGATATACTTTGCCAACTTTTTCCGTACCTTTTCCAGTTCTGTTAGATCTTTTTTAAATGAGGGGAAGTGCAGAGGAGGCAACGAGAACTGTATGAAGGATTCAGATGTTGACTATGCATTTATCACTGGCATAAATAATCTTTTAGTACATAGCTGGTAATTTCTGTCATTCTTGTATTTTCAGTACTGGTCTAGCATGCTGTACACTGCATCATGAGTATCTTTGTTCCAATTGGTAACCAGGAATTTACAGGCCATCTTGATGCATACTTAAGGATTTCTCCAAATTTACCACCCAACTATTGTTGACTAAAGCTTATTGCTTGGTGTCTCAAAGTCTCTCTGAAATTTTTTGCAGTGTATTTTCTTTTCAACTATGCTGAATAATTTAGGTAGAGTAAAATATGTAACTTCATTGTTCGCTCTGTGTCCAAATGATTCAGGGATCTAGTAAAACAGCACAGACTTAGCAGGGCTTCAGAAGTTTTCTCTCCCTCAAAAATTGACTATTCCTACTTATTTTTATTATTTTTAACTAGCTATGAATCCCTCTTTCTCTCATGTAGATTTTCTTTCTGCTAAGAAATATTAGCTGGTATATGTAGGAGTAACATGTGTCCAGCAGCTGGAGACAGAAAATTGATAAAATTCCTTCTCAGAAAGACTATATGAACTCTCTTACAATCATAAGTAGTGAACGCTGGCGGAATGTTGTCAAAAGGAACATGTAATTTTAAACTAACGGCCAGGGAAAAGAATGCACTGCAAACCTTGTGCAAATAGAAAGACTGGAATGAACAATAGATTATGATGACTTGTTTCATAAAGTCCTACACACATACTAGAGCTCTCCTCCTGTCTCACTGTTACAAGGAGCTTTACCTTTGGAGTAGAGATAATAGAAGTAAAACTGTTTGGTCTGCAATACAAGAAAGCTGAGCATAGTCCCCCTGCGTAGTCTTGTGTGACATTAGTCAAATTATTATTTTTTTTAATCACAGGTTTCTATGTGTAAAGTAAGATTTCAAGAGCCTCCCTGATTTAAAAGAGACAGAAAAAAAAGGATATGAGACACTCAGACACAAGACAAAGAAATCTATGGTTATGTACCACATCTAGACAATAGTCTATCCCCACAATACCTGCAAATACTCTGCATTTATAGCATGCAGTATCATGGCATCAACAAGAACTCAGAATGTGACCATGAAAATAATTTGTATGTTTATCTATTAGTGTATATTAAATTAGCGTAAGAAATGAGAAAGGTTCATTTCAGACTCAGTTGTCAGGCAACTTATTCATCACCTTACCACAACAGCAGTAATTATGGGTATGGAATGATGTACACAAAAAAAAGCAGTATGGGAAATAATGAGAAAGCAATCTTCAATATATACAGTTGTTAAATATTACAACTATACTAAGATTAGCTGCAAAAGAACTCAGTGGGCAAGGTACACATACTAATGAGAAAGTGCAATTCTTTATAGTGCTTTTGCTTCAAGGAAAATCTCTAATTTGTTTTTAATTAGTCTCAAAAGGAGGTTTTCATTGAATAGGAAATTCTCAAATGACAACAGAAAATAGAGGACTCAGCATAAGTGAAGTGAACTAGAACCAGAGGAAGACCAGTTGAGTGTCTACTGGACAGGTTTGCCAATATCACAGCAATTCAATGTCACTTAAAGCAGAAGCATGCAGCAAGTGTCTCATTATATTAAGGCACCTGCCATCTCTGAAAAAGTTGTTGCTTCACACATAAACCCAATGTCAGCAAAGTTTTAGCAATTGCTGAAGGGTTTTTTGTTTGGTGTTTTTTTTTTTTTTAAGAACACAAATTAGGATTCAGACCACAATAGGTAAAGTTAAAAAATAGCACAATCCATTAAGGAAAGAATGGGACCCAGCAGCAGCAGGTCCTTGGGTTTTTGGCATTTTGAGGAAAGGAGTGAGTGAGAGGTAACTGTAAAGGGAAATGATTTTCCTACTGCTTAACTTGAATTAACTAGAGTGGTTCTGTCCCTTGCAGATAAAATTTGTGGTTCACTCTAAAACAAATACACAGTCAACTAAGGGCTTTTACAGAGAGGAAAAAGTTAAAGCAATGCCTTCCATTTAGAGGTCCTTCTATAGCTTTGCTGTTTCTGTGGTAACATGTTCCTCATGTTGGATGAGAATTTCTAATAATTTACACAATCATCATTTGAGGTGGACACAACACCATAGCCCATTTTGCATCAGTTTCAGCAGATCAGCTATTGACTATTAAGGTCCTCATAACCCAGATGTTAGATCATCTAGATGCAAAGGTGTTGGGCTAAAAGAAAGAGGTTCTAGCAGTTATTGTAATTCTGAACTATGATTCCTATAGGCCACAAACCATTCAAAAAACGCAACACAGCTGTTTAGTCTTTCTGTCCAGAACCATGATATGTCACCTGAAGGAAACCATGAGTTCTAGCACTTTTCATGTACTCTTGCTCCCATTGACAATCTGGGGGTTAATCCAAGAGAAGACATCGAAGAATTAAAAAGCTGACTACACGCTGTTAGCCTTCATAATTAAAAGGTAATGCAGCTACAGTCAATGAGTTCCATATATGTATACACACACAATTTTTTAATACCATATTACTTAAGTTTTATTACTGATCTTACTCAGACAGATTCCTACTACCTTAATGTAGACTTGTCAAACAAACTTCATCATCCCATATGGTTTTTATTCTATCTCATATTTCAGCTAAAATAAAATAAAAAAGAATTATTCATCATATAGCCAAGTCCATGTAAGCAAAAAGACCATTATAATTGTTAACATGCTCTATTGTATACACTGCTGCTTGAAAAAGTGTGATATCTAGTTACAGATCTGACAGACACATTTGGAAAAAAAACCCCAAACTTTTTCTGCCAGTTAACTGTATGATATATTATTTTAAGCAAACAGTCCCTATTTCCAAAGAGAAACAGAAATACAGACAAGATGATAGCAACAAGATTCACTAGCTATCTAGCCTTAATGAACAGTTTTAAAACTGTTTTAAACTTATTTTTTAAAAGTTCCAACTCAGCTTTGACTCAGCACAAGTACTTTACTTCAGTTGTTTATGTCCTGATGTATGAAGTTTGGCAAAACATTTTTGCAGTTTCAGTTGGATACATCACATCTAATACAGACATACTGGCAGAATTCATATGAGGCACTCTGTGAAAGGCTTTCCATTTTGGAATTCCCTTCCCCTCTTGTGTCCAAACAGAGCTCAACATTGTTAGTGTTCTAGTTACACTGCAAATCTTAATTATCTTTCTTTCCTGCTTTTAAAAACAATTGGGATGTATAATTAAGAATTATTTGTGTATATATGCATTTTGGGGATAACCACTAACCATGCCTTAGTTCGATAGAATTTAGCAAATTATAAGAATAAAGGGATTAGCAAAATAAGCTTTAAAGGTGTTGAAAACCATATCCTAAAATTTGCTTTTATCAGGAGGACTGTTTTAGATTGACTCTGAATTCTAAATTCTAGAAAAGAAATTGGTAGTAATGCTGACTAATAATAATAACTGGTAAAATACACCTTGTTTAAACGTTAGGCTACTCCGCGAAATTTTGAATGAACTAAGGAACTTGGTGTATAGAACAGGTTAGAGACTAACTTAAAAATAAATTCTATCAAAAACTTAAACTAGAGCAAGAGATGCACAAGGACAGGATAGAAGATAATTCCATATAGTTATGGATTTTTCAGAGCCTTTTGGCCTGCTAATAAGAACAGCTGAGCTGTCAAGTTTACCTCCACAGAGAAAAGAAATTAATGACTCCAAATCAAACAACTAGCTATCACAGAAGTATTGTTTGACACTGTCTGCAGGGCTTTTTGTAGCAATCAGTGAAGCTTATCTTTTCAATCTTCATTTTCAGAAGATTCAACCCTTTTCTGAAAAACTCAAGGTGTTAAGGCTGCTAATGATAGCATAGCTCTCATTTTGCTTTACAACAAGCATAATTTACTTGTCTTAAAAATCTTCTATTCTGCTTTTCCTTCTGGAATACCATGAGAAAACTTTTGTGCGGGTAAAAGATTTTGGAAAACATCTAAAGAAACAATACAAAGAAGCAAATGCAGGGTGCCACGAATCAATATCTGGACCCCAAAGAAGCAATGATAAGTGCTGTCCTGAGTCAAACAGTTGTCACTAATAATACTCAAGACTAAAAATTTAACATCCTTTATACGTGTGCTTAGATATCTTGCTATACACCAGTATAAGCCAGTTCAATTTATGAACTCAGTATTTGAGAAGAAATTTGGTTTCAATCATTAACTACTGGAAAAGTGAGCACCAGTTCTTTTCACTTTTTTGTTCTTTAGATCGGAGCCATTTGCATTATTTGCAATTTGTACAATATATTAGAAAGAACAGTACTTTCTAAGACACAGTACATTTTCAGAAGAAAACATCCAGAACAGAAGAATAAGGTGACATGGGGATTTGAGAAGAAACTTCAACTGGTTTTAACATCTTTTCTTTGTTTCCAACAATGAAGAAAGAGGGAACACCCTATAATCCAACAACAACGCTTGCAGAGAGATATCCATCACTAGCAAGTTGTGTATGTCTTTTCTTCACCCATTTCCTTTTACTTTGCAGAAGCATAAAGGTCATTTTGGTCTATTCCATTAAGTGATCCTGGACAGTTTGCTGCATTTAGTTGATATCAGATATACTATATCAATTGGGTTTGGTTTTTGACACAAAGGGAACTTTTGTGCCCATTACAACAGAGAAAGTTAATGTCAGTTTCTTGTTTCAGTCAAGAAACTACTTACCACCTAGAAACACTCTTAGTATTTGGACACTGCAAGAACACCGTAGCAGGCAAAGATTTGTGACATATGTAATTTTTCATAACCAGTGTAAACAATGCAAAACATATTTAACATGCTTAACACATGCAAATCCATATTTGCTTTGCCAATATCCTAACCTGTAAGCTTAGAATGCTAATATTCTTATAAACACTCCCATAAGTTACAGAAATGACTCAGCTGATCTACTGGATGCTCAGTCTCTTCAGATTAATTTATTATGAATAGATAGGCCGGTTCAAAATCAGATGTACCTTTTTACCACCTAAAGCATTAAAAGTCTCTTTTTTCTAAGTAACTTCTATTCTGGCTTTAAAAATCTGTACTAGATTTCTTTTTTTATTCATTGTACAATTTGGTAGTTAAACTGATGTCTTGCTACTGTATGTAGGTCACTTGCATTTACTTTGAAGTACTTTATAAACAGTAGCTAGCTGAAGCTTTTATAAATGTTCTTATTCATCTTTGTGGTATTATAGTCCATTTGAGAGGCTTTACAATCAATGCGCTCATAACATTTAAATTAAAAAAGAATGAAGTTTGATTTAGACTGATAAAATATTCGTATTGGGTCATACCTTATAAATCTCCAGAAGCTAAAGACAGTGTGGTTGCCAAGATAGGATAACAGCAGTATCCACCTATGAAATATTAAAAATAAAAGATAGAAGTAATACTATTTGAAATTACTTTATCAGTCAGACCTACTGTTATATTGGCTCTACTGGGGAAAAAACCTAGACTCTACACTGTCTAGTTCAAAAGTAAACATTTAATTCACAAATAAAATACCATCCATTTGTCTATTGAGTCTATGACTGTCATTCCAAAAAACATTGATTATTTAGACACCAGAAATAATAACAGCTCTCTTCAATTATCTCACATGAAACCATGCTACTTTTAGCAAAATTGGAATATTTTCCTCCCATATACCCTTAGTTAGTCTAAGGGGCCCTAGAAGTTTTTGTAAAAAAAAGTCAGAGATATTAATACATTTTTCATTTCTAAATAGTAGCAGTATTCAGAATGCAAAAGCCATTAGATGCTTTCCCAACATATTTCTTATTAACAGTAATCTCTGAATCTTAAAAGTCATGAGACTGTAGATCTTGGTTGTAGTAAGAACAGACTCCAGGGTAAAGGGGCTCTCTTGATAAACAGGCTTCATTTTTCTCTTTAATCATCAGAGTAAAGCTGAAAAAAAATCTACTGTTAGATTTGGCCCCCTACAGAGAATTAGGCCCATTAGCCTTGATAACATATCCTGAACCAAAGAAAAAGAAATAAAAAAAAACCCCACATGATTAAACTGGATGAAATAGAAACCACTAGTTCCATTCTGATTTGCTAAATGAAGGGTTAAAACTCTCCTATCAGGTGCACACTTTAGCAAATTGAGCTTATTTTTCTTCCTCTGTTCTCAAACTTGGCATTTTGAAACCTATCCATTTAGCAATGCACTCTACTTTTCAGAAAACAGTTTCTAACTTGGTTTTTTCCTTACTAATGAATTTATAAATTAGACTAATATTTTTGCCTGAAAACAGATGAAACAGAGAGAAAGAAAAAGCTGAACTAGCAATGACTAACTAGATCGTCTTTATAACAGATTAGGAAAGAAAATTAAGAATAAGCCCTTACCTGCTAAATTCCTGTCCTCCTGCAAACTAACCCTTACTTTAATGATCTACAAGCTGCCACTCATTTCTTTTTATATAAATTAAAACAATTGCTGGCCCAATTGCAGTTTGAACATAATTAGTTTTCATTTATTATCTGTCATACTTTCAGCTGTGCCACTTACCAAACCCAGAACCTTCTACTTAGCTAAATTGCCATGTTCTCATTCGCCCTGACTCTTACAGAGAGAGGAATCCCCCCGTATCCTAGAAACGGATTTAAGGATTTAGGATTTAAGACAGGACTTAAGCAAAATATGGGTACTAGTCCAATGCTGCAATCCAAAAGGGCCCACACAGCCACTCCCCAACACCGGAGCTGTTCCACTTCCCTTTATGACAGTAAAGCTTCTTATGAGCCTGGTGCTGCTCCTTGAGCAGAGCACGGTCACTGTTTATTGCAACTGTTTGACATCTCGCTCGCATGCCAGGGACTTCGGCAGAAAAGGAGGCACTTTTGACAGCTCTCCTCCACCTCGGGTGCTTGCAGTTGCACTCAGTAGACTGTCCTAACCTAAATGCTGAATTTCTGTGCTGAATAATGGCCCAAATTTATCAAAACTTTTCCCATGATTTAGGAACTTCATTGAGGTGGAGTCTAACCTTCAAACCAGGCCTGTGGGCATAACTTTTCCTGCCATGCTTCTGACTTACCATCGCATTAGAGAAAGAACATAGCAGAAAAGACTGGGAATTAACAGACTCTGAAATGTCATGTTTCCATTTGATAAGCAAAAGCAACTAACAGCTGAAGATGACTTTAATTGCAATATCATGTAGTAGCCAAGATGACAAACTTTCATATTCACAATTTAACAGTGAGCGCTGGTTTGACAGAGAGGTCCACAGCAAAGTTTATTTAATATAAGTGACTGAACATCGTAGGATCAGGAAGGCAAACAAGGAAAAAGATTTTTTAAAAGTATCCAGCTTGAAAAGGTTTTTCTTCACCCTTTAAGAGACAATGAGATGCAATGCTAGTAAAAGTTTACAACATGAAACCTAATATAAAGGTGCACATTGGATTTCAAAACCATGCTTGTGCTTTACTTTGTAATTGTCACATAGTTATGAAAATTAGACAAACTTAATAAATAGCATAGGATAATGATGGGTTACCTGAGACTTTGATTCCACTCTCCTTCTAATACAGGCAACATTGTCATATAACCTTTTTTTAACTTTGTAACATAATTCCTGTTAGTATGTATTAGGTGTCGTGTCCAGGTGTCGGCAGCGGGGGCCGCAGGCACCTCTGTGAGGCGAGGCTGCGGCTGCCCTGTGCCGGACACGGCCGGTTCCAGCCAGATCCGGCTGGTTCCAGCCGGCTCCACCACGGCCCCTGTCAGCCAAGCTGGTGGCACCTCTGTGAAAACGTATTTAAGAAAGGGCAAAATGCCGCATGGCAGTGCGGAGTGAGGAAAAAAGTGTGAGAAACAGCCCTGAGAGCACCCAGGTGAGAGAAGGAGGAGGGGGAGGAGGTGCTCCAGGTGCCGCAGCAGAGATTCCCCGTTGCGTGTGGAGAGACCGCGCTGGAGCGGGGGGTGTGCCCTGAAGGAACTGCAGCCCGTGGGGAGCCCCCACGCAGGAGCAGGGAAAGGGGTGAGGAGGAGGGAGCAGCAGAGAGGAGCTGTCATGGACTGACCGCAGCCCCCCACTCCCCATCCCCCTGCCCTGCTCTTGGAGGGGGGTATAGGAGTTGGGAATGGAGCAAAGTTCAGCCTGGGAAAAAGGTTGGGGAAAGCTGTTGTTTTAATTAATTTGTCTTTGTTTCTTGCCATCCAACTCTATTATAAATTAGATTATTTTTCCCCAAATTGAGTCTGTTTTGCCTGTGATGGTAACTGAGAAGTGATCTCCTTGCCTTTGTCTCGACCCACAAGCTTTTTCATACTTTCTCCCGTCCATCCTGTTGAGGAGGGGGAGGGAGAGAGCGGCTGGGTGGGCATCTGGCAGCCGGCCAAGGTCACCCCCCCACAGTCATTTATTTGCACCCAATACTGGGCCTAACCCACAACCCTGAAATTAATAAGAGTTTTATGCTCTACAGCTGAACTAGCTGGCCATTCTCAAGGTGGTATGGCCATAGGCCAAGCTTAACCCACCACACAGTAAAAACACAAGCTGTGCTGAATCTTTTGTTTTACCAGTAGGGGAAAATACATATCTTTTTAAATGAGGGTCCATTTGACTGAGTTCTGGCCATTGATAAAGTGCTTTACTGGAGATGTGCAATGTTGTATAACTATCTAGATCTGAACACTGCGAAGAAAAGGACAAACAAGGAACTTCAGTATTTGCATGTCTTTATTAAATGTAAAGGACAACCACCTATTTATCAAAGATGTTTAATATATATGGCATCACATACAAAAAACCACTCAGTTACCACTGTACTGAGTGGTGTTAATCTAAGCTGGTACGTATATGCAACATAGATTTTACATAAATTTGGGCAGAGAATTTGGCAAAATTTTAACATTTTTTGGCAGCCAACTTGTAGGAGTGATATTGTAACAGAAAAATCAGTCATTTCTGGCACAGTGACAGTACATTGCAGGTAAGATAGGCTTGCTTCTCTTGTTCTTGGCCTAGATACAAAACTAAATAAAAATAAAAATTTCAGTTAGATGTACACAAATGAAAATGCTTCATGTGGTCTTCTCCCATTCGGTGCTGCTCTGCTTTGCAAAGCTGTACGGTTCCCAGCATTCAGGTAGAGACTACGTTCTGCTAAGCTGCTCACATGTTAAGATTTTTGCACATGCATAGACACCTGCTGCTTGTGGAGTTGGTTGAGGCTGCAAAAGTTTTCCTGTGGGAAAATGTTTAGAGGACAAGGCCAAGAAAATCATTGCATTTGCTTTGTGAGCTCTGAAATCTTCACAATTTTTTCTGATCAAACATATCTTCCGTTCTTATCTTAGTCCCATCATCTTCTCAGACTTTTGGCACTGAAAAATCTTTTTGAGTGATGAAGAGTACTGCAACCAAGATATCACTTATATATATGCTGCATCTGCAAAATGCAAAAAATAAAATAATCATTTGCCTGGTTTTCCTCCCAGATTTTGGTATTTTTTGGGTAAATGTTCTGGAGTTGTTAATGATCTTTGTGTTTAGCTTACATTGCATCTTTCTTAAAATTTGTGCCTCAGCTCTAACTGGGGAGGATTAAAGGCAAAGGCACTTCCTTAGCAGTCAACTGTAGCCATGACAGTAAATATAGAATACTTATAGGTTTGGTTTTTTTTTTTACTTGGAAATGGCAGTATTTAAATGTGGTTACTCAATAATCATTGTGTTGTATGTGTGGTTACATTAAGGGTAATGATCTAGAAAAGCAGTGTTCATAACTGGGTTTTCCCGACAAGAAGCTTTTGCTGCAAAATAGGCAATTAATTTTCAAATAGACCATGTAAAAAACAGGTGCTCAATGACATACAGATTGGTGGCATCGGTATTGAAATATCTTGTTTCATAGCGTGTTGGTACCAGTATGGAGAAAAGATAATGCATTTGCAGTTTTCCATCCAAAGCAGACCGACACCTTTATAAATAATTTTTGTTTCTCAAGACAACTCTTCATGTATCGTGAAGATTCTAACATTAGAATCTGTTAATCTGAATGGAAAATGCAGCCTAAAATTAGTTACAACCCATCTGCATCTGTAAGCTAAGTCATACACAACTTAGAAATCTGTATTCCTACTTTTTGCGTCTGAAATAGAATAAAATAAAGGAACAACATCTTTATATATTAAATCTGTGTTAAATGATTCAAGAAGTTAACTTGCTGCTTAAGCTATGTTCTGCTGTCTACAGACTATTATCTCTGGGTAGTTCTGTTCTCCACTTAATCACTTATTTTCACATATTTGGATGAAAAGCAAACATAGCATACAAATACAAAAAAAAATTATGTTTCAGCCTGAAGAATTTGATTATCACATTGGTAAATGCGTAACTACTGGTCTCAGACAGAGACAGCTGGTATGAAAATCAAAATAATTTCATTAGACAGAAGTTTTGAAGTGGTCGTAGTCTAATGGCTTAACAATTTAACATATTAACATATTAAATTATAAGAAAAGTGCAAAATATGACAGTCAATTTCTACATTATTTAGCCTTACTCAGCGTTCTCCTCAGACCAATTTGGCTATTTCATGGACAGAGACAGCCTATTACAGTTCATAGGAAAAACAATCCCCTTGCCCGAGAAGGGAGTAAGATCATCAAGCCCTGAATGTGAACCTAAATACAAACTACTACTTAGGTGTGTATAGTGAAGGAAGTCTCTATGTATTTAGGCATTTTAAGGAATCTCCCTGTGTTGATGGGAGAGCCTTGAACTGATGATTTATTGTATTCCATTGCCAAGCCAGCTTCTCAGATGGTGAAATACTGACATTGCACTATCCAAGTTGGTAAAGCTTTGCCAGTACACAGCAACGAGGAGAAGGCTTGCTACCTTCTAGTAAGAAAATTATCTTCATTTTCCTTTACTATTACTTTCAGTTATGCTAAAAAATTTGCTGCTTTTGTTTCTTTTAGGGAGGAAGTGCAGAAGTTGGCTTTTTTTAGAATAGTAAATTTGTCCACTTAAATTATTTAATGTGCTATGTTCTTTTTTGTAACCTAAGTGCATTTTCCTCTGTCAGAAGGGGTCAGCAGAGGTCAACACAGTAGGTGCAGGGTCTGATGGCCTTTTGCAAATTTCAGAATGTTATTAAAATTTATTTTTAAAAGGTTAAGATTTTTCTTCCGCCTTCTCTGTCTAAATAATGGAATAAGCTGAAATGCCAGTCTCTGCTAGAAATGTTGCCAAGTTCATAGCATTAGAGAACAAACTGTCCAAACTTTGACATCTAATCAACATCACTAATATACTTGAATACAAAGAAGAAACAACTGATTTTAAGAATTCAACTCTCCTCTGGGTGTATGTGCAGATTACACTGTGTCAAACAAGGAATATCAATCTTGGAAGTTATCCTCATGATAAAAAGGACTAGTTGTAGTTCTTAATATGTTTGACACTGGCTGGAGGCTTTTAAAAATGCATATTCGTCAGCAGTCCTGCTTTCTAAAATCACTTTATGAACTGGTCACTATTTAACACAAGAGCAGCTTGATAGAAATTAAATTTATGCTGATTCTTTAAATGATGGATGTTGAAACAGATTTGCACAGTACAGTAACTGTCTTCACACAAACTCCCTATAAGTTCAAGACTTGATAGAAATTAAATTTATGCTGATTCTTTAAATGATGGATGTTGAAACAGATTTGCACAGTACAGTAACTGTCTTCACACAAACTCCCTATAAGTTCAAGACTTCAGTCTGAGTGATTTCCAATGCAGTCTGTTCCAGGCCAAGGAGTTTAAGGACAGAAGCAAATGTCTCTTAAATTTCAGCTGATTAATGTTGTTTTCCAAAGTATTTGTCACCTGTACAGATATCCACATGCTTGACCTGTAGGCAAACTTTTTCTGCAGTGCATTTGGAATGGACTATAGGCAAATAAAGCCTTTTTCAGCGCATGATGTTAGACATTAATAAGCCTGCTATTTAGTAAGCGTTCCTCTGGATTTCAATATAAAAATTCAGAACTAGGCTTACGGTCCAAATTAAGCTTCAAAACACCAGGGTATATGTGTGTGTGTGTATATATATATATATATATATATATAAAACTTTCCCAGCCAAAAGTTACATTTTTCATTCTAATGAGGTATCAACAAGCTTTGCTTCCAAGAATGTTTACTGTATTTTTTCACAATCACTTTACAGAGCTTAGAAATGAATAAAAATTCTGCCCTTAATATTTATGGGTTAACATTCAAAGACTGCAGCACAGAAATTTTTATAACAAACAAAAGCAAACTCATCCATCTACAGTTTGATTTCCCAAAAACCTGTGATAAAAAATAGCTTCTGTCCCCAAAGGTATTTAATATTACAGAATAAAGTAACAATACTCCTCAATACCACAAAAAAACCACTGTTCCAACAGGCATCGACAAGAACAGCTCATTTAGAAAGAACAACCAAACCTAATAATGCCAAAAAAATCAACAATAGAATTAAAAGAAGTAATAAGAGAAAGGGAGAGGGAATGTTTTTGTATTATATATATAATATTTATGTAACTACATTGACCTACATAATAATCGGTATGGAAACTACCCACTATTTTTCTCAGCAATAAATATCATTCAGTTATCATCTTGGATTCTGGATACTAAAACCCCACACTTTAAATTTCCTTATACAGGTATTTCTCTAACATTGCCTCACCTTAAAAACTGGAAAATACTTGTATGCATCAGAGACATCGCATAAGGAAAAATAATTTTTGAAGGCACCCATATCACTGTCCCCTCAAGAGGTCAGACATTGTCCAGAGGATATCCTGGAAAAAATCGTTCCCAACAGAATGACAACCAGGAAGAGCAATCTGCCGTGATCATCCACAGATTCAGGGCTAGGACTGAGAATTTGCCTTTACAAGGTAAATTCCAGGTCTCTGAAGCCTGACCATGCCCCTTTAAGAACCCAGACCTGCCCCAATGACCAAAATTTCAAGTAACTTAAATGGAAAGAGGATCAGGCTCTAAATATTCATAGACTTATGACCCTTTCAAGTGATTAGCACTGCAGACTTCCATCTGGAAGGTGTACAGGTGATTTATACAATGTGACTACAGTGAGATAAAGTAGCTGGCATCATCCCTTTAGAGGGAAAGTATGGGATGGTGGCCTCAGAGTCCAGAGCTCTGAGTGCTGGAGGGCATTCCAGGCAGGACTTTCAGAAAAGAAAAATCACTTTTCATTGCTCACATAAATTGATCATACCTATTGCCCTCTGGAATTGGAGGTTTGGGGTTTTTTCACTTTATTTTTTAGCTCAAGAGCTGTTGATCATTGTAGGAGTCAGATTTTCTTGTGCCTGTTACCCACTATAACCTGCATCAGTTGCAGAGTCTAGCAATGGAGACTGCATGGCTGACCTTCTGGAAAACGAACAAAACTCAAAGGATATACTTAAATTGCACAAATCCCCTTACTCTTACTGGTGTCTGGAGAAAATCAGTACATCTGCTATGTTTTTTTAATATGTCAGGGTGTTTAGATTTAATCATTGGAATCTGTCTCAGTACATACCAAATCCAAGGGAATATTTTACATCAGAGCCTGGACTTCAGGCCCAAAAGATGCTCTAAGGTAAGTTTTACATCATTGCCAACTCCATCTCCTCCTTTATTCCTCTCTAGAGCCAGTAAAATATTCAGCCTAACTTCAGCATGTGGCCCAGAGGGTCTACCTGAACTGGAACACTTGTCCCTGAACTACTTAGATTATAAGGGATCCTTGGAGGTCTCTAGTCCAATCTCCTGCCGGAGGCAGGTCCAGTTAGTTCAGGTTCCTCAGGGCCACGTCCAGTCGAGCTCTGAATATACCACAGGATGGAGATTCCACAACTTCTGTCAGCTCCTGTTCCAATATTTGACCACCATTATGGCAAAAAAAGTCTTTTCTTACATTTGTTTGCGATTTACAATTTTCCAACATGCGTCCATTACCCTTGTCCTACCCCTGTGTCCCCTTTAAGAAAAGTCTGGCTCCGTCTTTTGTCTACCCTCCCATTAGGTAGTTATCTATGTCGATTGTCAGAAACATCACGATCCAAAGAAGGTTTCACAGGAAATCTTTTGGGGTTTCAGAGTTTTAATAGAGTCATAATCTTTATAACAATATCATGGAAAACTCATTTCTGAAGTTAGTGGGTAACTGCAAAGTTTGAAAAGAACTGTAAATAAAAAAGAACAGCATTGGACTCCCTTCCCATATCATTTTGGATTTAGAGTGGGTGTCCTTCTGCCACCTGCTTATAACTCTGTCAAGGTCCAATGTGCTGCTTGTTTCAAAAATACAGAGAATTCTGTCTTGAGTGCCAGCCCCATGCCTATTTCTGGAAAATGAAAATACAATCTCTCAGGCTGCCTTTGCAAGTGTCTCTTCCCTACTCACTAGAACTTAAAGAATTTAGGAACAGCTATCTTTCCATTTGCTTAAAAGATAAAATTAAGCATAAGAAACAAGAGTTAACCTGGATATTAAAATGCAAAAAAAAGAGAGATGCACTTGACTTCTTTAGGGCTAGAAAATGTCTTGTCCTATAAAGTTACCCAGATATTTAGAGTCAGTCAAAGGGCATGCAATGGTGGACTTGCTCTAGTACAAATAAAATCACTCCATTAGTTCTACTGTTTTACGTAACCACTTGATCCACTTCAGTGATTGTAATGGTCTGATGGGACAAGGCTCTGAAGTAGCTCAGCAATACCTTTATTTTGTCAAGTCACTCTGCAGCTAGCTGCATGTATCACTTCAATCAAACATGCTCTATGGTATCTAGTGAGAGAGTCAGGATAATTCAACACCCTTAAAGAAATGCCCTATTTCTGGAAACAGTATCTCAGACTGGAGTAAAATCTTTCCTCTCTGCCTTTAATACTGAATTTAATAAAATCTATGTCCACATCTACACAGTCATGTGCTGATTCCAAGGAACACCATGGTCAAGCCTTGTGATCTTTTGTTAGTACAGCAACGGGTTATCTTTTAAATAATTGAAATAATTTCTATTTGAAGACACACAGGTTAAAAGGAGGAACTACAGGGAATAGACAATAGAAATGATTGGGCTGGCTCTTCCCTTTCATTTTTGCAGAAAGAGCAGAGATTTTCTCCTAGAGATTTGCTAAGACCCCTGAAGTTACACATTAGAGGCTAGATTTTTAAAAGTATTAGACATTTAAAGGTGCAGATAAATGCTGCATAAACACATCTGAAAATCACACTGAAAGTCTATCTGCAAATTCAGGTGCTTAAGTTCTTTCAATATAATGAAAGATGCCCTTATCATATTTAAGCACATAAATAAAAGTATATGATTTTCAGATATGTTGATCAATTATGATTCCTACTAACCATAGTCAAGTATTTAAAATAATATGTTGATAATACAAGTGCTGCTCTTTATTGGCTTGTATTGACCCCTTTTATATCTCTGCAGAGTTCAGTGGAATTACACTTTTTGACTTTGTACTGAAAGTGTGTAATACTCATAGAAGTCATAGAGTTTTACTGCATGACAATTCCAGTCTTCTAGCACAACAAACTCATCTACTGACACTTCTTTTATGTATCTATGGAAAAGACACTGAAAGATGATACAGTGACTTGCAAAAAAAAATTTTGTTTTATTTCCTGTTTTCTGTTATGTTCTTAAACTGGAAGTAGAATTCTCAATAGGATTCTCAGTATCTTACCAGGATCTCATGGTGCTAGGATATATACAAGGAGAAGACAATTGTTTTTTCTAATGAAACATAAATGCACCAAGTTCTCAACAAGATGAGGTTTCAATGAACAGTGCTCACTCTCTGGAAACCCTGCTTTTTCAAGCCAAAAAAATTAAGCACCTAACCAGTAAATTCCATTCTGAAATATCTAATAGTTTTGAACTAAAAGCCAACACTTTTCAATTCAGCATTTCCATTATGGACGTCAATTATGCTGTTCAATAAAACCGCAGTGAGGCAGTTCTATGTGCCCGTTCTCTTTTGAGGACAGAGTTGTGAGTTTAGAAGTCATAAGGAGGTGCTGTGCATGCAAGGAGATCAAATTACATAGGTATTCTGGTACAATGGACATTTAACTACAATAACATCTGTCAGTCTGCAATAAAATGAATGATGGTAAAACAACAATTAGGTTTAAAGTATCTTAAAATAACTGGATAAAAGGACTAGAAGACTTGTGTTTTTCTTGAGTCCTGTTTTTCTTTAAAAAAAAAGGTAATTTTAGTGTTGTCAACAATACTTTTGATGGGAGAGGGGGAGAATCAACAGGAAAAAAGCAATTTCAGGAGAAAACAAAAGCTGTATTATTTTAGTGCTGTCCCTCTCTGTTTTAAACTAATATTTTGTAATTACCAGATTATCCTATAGGAATGTATGCATGTGTACATTCAAGGCTCCTGCTAGTTTTTGTATAGTCATTTTAAAGAACAACAAACTCCAGTATTTGATAATGAGAGCACTGTCTCAAAAGAGACACTCTCCCCAGAAAGCACTGCCCAGATCTCGCTCAGTGCCGCATGAAGCAAAGCTGATACTGTGAGAAGAAAGAGAACAATTTCAGTTGTTTTGATCTTGCGGAGTCCCATGCCTTTTGATTTTCTCTTTGTTCCCTCTTTGTGAAGCATAATTTACACTGGCTGCAATTTATTTAGTTCACAGTTTACTTATCTCTGCTGAGCAATAACATAGCATAGTGTAAAAGTTCCCCTGCAACTGTCGGACTATGATTTGTCTTGTTTCTAAAAATGGCATCTGCGTTTCTTTCTGTTGTACAGTCTGAATGTCCGATCACCTGTGTGATGTCTTTTTAAAGTCAACATCTGAACCTCTAATTGCAGAGTGTTTGTTTAATGACTAGAAAACACTTTTCAGCTAACCTCTGATTCATTTCCCCTCAGACTTCATTTAGGGGCGGTGAAAGACAGTTCCACAGCATATGCTATGGCTTTTAATGTGGATTATCATACAGTTTACATACCGATTAATTAAGAAGTAGGCAATTCTCACAGAAACTGTTCATTACCAAAACTCCCAGTGGCATTTATTTTCTTATAAAAGCAGACATGTATTGTTGAATTGAGCAATTTTCTCACCTTTATAATTTAGTTTTCTGTTAAAAACCTGCATATCTAAGAGAAAGAATAACACTGTGCTTGGTATCCAGCTACTGGTGAAGCAGACTCTTGTCTGTGAAGACACTTGTTCATTATAGTATATTTAACTCCTGCCAGTGCCACACTGGAGTGAGAAAAAGTATTGTGATGCATTACAAACCTGGTATTTTCCAGAGCTTTGAGAAATGGAGTAATTAATACCATCATCGGTTTATACTCTCATAAAAGGAGCAGAAACAGACAGAGGCCCCACTGCAAGCAGTGAGCAAAGAATTGGCAGGACCAGAGTGTTTGAGAAGTAACTGGAACAGAGGCTTCTTTCTTTGGAGGGCAGACAAAGCAGTGGAAAATATTAGTGGTACCTGATGGAGTGGACCTGATGAGCTGAGCTGTTTTTCACAGAAAGGTAACAGAAAATATTTAGCCAGCAGCCTAACATCTTAGAAACCTGCTTCAGGATGAAGCAGGTCAGTAACTAATAAAGCCTATTTGGTCAGGTATGGCATGGAGAAAGAGGTGGACATAGCCAGCCTCCACTTACAACACAGGGAGACAGATAATAATGCTTTTTGCTTTTCTATGTCTATAGCCAGTCCTTCAGGAAGCTTGTCTAAAGGCTTCAGAAACCTCATATGTAGTTCTTGAAATCAGCCATTTTCTGAGGAAAATGAGTACCCTTCAGTAACCCATCAAATCATGTGTTGGCTAATTTTAGCTCACAAAAACACAGTCAGATGTGGCTAGCTGACAATTCTGTGGATGATCAAAATGGTCACTTGATACAGAATTGACCACAACAGGCTTCCACCAGCCTTGGCTCAGTACATAAATTGTTGTGAAAAACGTTTCAGAGATGTTACTTCAGAACTGACTACAGAGAACGCGCCACAAAATGTGGCAAGTGAGACAACAGGTTACTCTAACCTGCGCTAGAGACAACAGAGATGAGATCAGAGCATTCAGCTACCCCAAAATACCTCAAATCCCTAGTTTCTGTGCCAAGCAAATCTCATCAGAAGCACAATACTGAACTGGAATCTGTATATAATTTTAAATACATCTATTGCTATTTTATAGCTTTAATTAAACATACTTAATCATAACTATAAGTCTCTGAGATCATAATAATAAAGTCAAAATCCAAGCCTTTGAATGGTAACTGATAGCTTTAAATGTAACATGCAAATAAAAATATTAGATATATTCAAATGCATCCCTGCAAGTCATATCGCCTAAAAATGGGCTGTCTGAAACATATCCTCCATGCATATTGCTTGCATGGTCATTTTCTCAAAGTCAGGATAAAGGAGCCTTACAAAGATCAATACATCCAGGCTTATGGTATAAACCTTAAGACAACCCAATACAGTTATCTTCATTTATGCATATACATGTTTAGAATTTTTGCTTTGAATTTTCTTGTTAAAATTCTAGTTGTACTTTTGATCTGAGAACACCTTTGTTATCTGACTAGATCCATTTTTGATCTTGTCACAGATTTGATGCTGGGAAAAGGTAGAATTATGCAGGGGACACATGGAGGTTAAGCAAAAAGAGAATCAGAAAAACAGTGGTAGCCTCTCACAATTCAGAGAATTCTCCATCTGGATTCTTAAGTACCAAAAGCATTTGGAAATTCAACAGCAATGATGGGGAAGGACACCAGTGAAATCAAAATATGTTCCTGCTAGTTCATAAAGTCTTCTAGTCATGTATCAAGGGTGAAAAGACTAATCCATTACGTTAGTCATTCATTTAGAGGTAGGTAATAGGAAAAGATCCTCAGGGACTAGCAGACATTTTCTAGTAAGTGACTTGCTTCTCTTTAGTAAGTGTAGTCCCACAGGACACACATTTCTGAAGTCTCAACACATTTTCCCAAGTGCCAAGAAATGCAATAACAAAAAAGTCCTATATAATTCCTGTCCCCAAAGCTTAAAAAGAACAGTTTAAATCCTTGCAGACATGAAAGAACAAAACATGTAAAAGGGAAGTGTTTCTAACCAAGATATAAAAGGTTAAATGCAGGTTTTATTTAAAGATACATTGCATTTTAGAGGTTAGACTATAAAGAATGAAGTTTTTATTATGCCAGAAGGCCAAAACTCGAGACCATATGACCTCCTTCAGATTTGGCATTCTGCCTGTTTGTGGAGAAGGCATAATGAGAACTAATAAATGAACACTTTGCAATTATATAGTAGTAGTCACCCAAGAAAATACAATATTTAGTTCTTTTTCATTTGTAGTGATTTACAGTTCTGTGGGAATTTTTAAGTTGAAGAACTCTTTGAATGTCATGTGGACAGCTATGAAAAGCTCAATTAGAGGTGATGACAGAAGAATACAACAGAAAGACAAAGATTTCAGATTCGTATTACTTCAAATCCTAATATCAAAGCCTGAATTTTAGGAACCTAAAGAAATGCTAGAGTCTATTCATGTACTTTGTGGAATCAACTCTACCCGACTTCTAGGATTAGCCTTGAATCAGCTTTCTCCTTCAAAAATTTTTTGGCAATTTCAAAAAAACAATGCAAGCAATTTTGCATAATGCAAAAATTAACACAAAATAATTTTTAAAAGAGCAAAAATACTTTTTGTATCTGTTTGTTTCTCCCACTGAAGTTTATAAAGATAATTTGACTTGTGGGTGAGTTGATTCAGTTGAAGATCTTGTTTCATATGAATGTATTCTTTTATTATTAGTTTCTGTCAGAGCCAGCCTACTCTGAGGGCAATTTGTCTAACTTCCTAGACTTTCTGTAAACCTGTATAATTGCCAGGGTGAAGCCTTTTTTTGAAAGGCATCTGTAAATATTACCCAAATTATTTTCTTTCATTTAAGTTAGTGTGACTGAGTATGTTGTGCAAGGTTTAAGTTGTTGGAACTTAATCATGTTGTCAGTGCTGCTACTCTGGAATTATCTACAGCTGTTTGTAAATTTTACACTTCCCAAAGGTTTTATATTGAAATCCAGTGATTTGGACATTAACAAAAGATAACAGACCTCAGAATCTTGTCAAATTATATCGGTTTTAGCTACCTAACTAGGACAATTCCAGACTTAAAAATTTCAGCCAGCACATCCAGAAATAAAACATATGGAAAAAGCAAAAGATGAATCTTCATGAGAATTTTTTGGTTTTCTAGTAAATTCTTGATGCTGTAAAATCAGCAGCAGCATCTATAATTGGAAGACCATTTCCAACAAGTGCAGCTTTTCTCTTTCTATATATCACATATTTACTATTCAACTTGAACCAGATATTGGTACATTTATAGTGAATAATAACAGCTCTCCAGAACTACAGAGGATGCTTACTCCATATGAGGATTGCATCTTTCTACCATTCCCAGCCCAGCAGTACTTCAGATTGCATCCAGCCTAATAGATCAATGTTTCCTTTACAGAATTGTGTTCTGGCAACAAAAAAAGGAGGGTTGGTTGGTTTGTTTGTTTGTTTGTTTGTTTGTTTGTTTGTTTGTTTTTTAGTCCCTTGTGGTACAAGGGTATTTCTTGGCTAGAATAAGTGAGTATCCTACTGTGTTTTCATGACAATGTTTTATGCATGGCCAGAAAGTGCTGATAAAGCATTTCTATGCATTCAGAGGGGAAAAGCACTCAAACATGTATTTCTGTAGGTCTTTGAAAATGTATCATAATGGAATTTATTGTGGGTTTCAACTATAACAAATAAGGGCAATGTTTGTTAAGTTTATCTTCCTTGCATCTAATTCACTCTTGAAACGCATGAAGGAGTTTAGTACTAATGAAAGAGACAGATATACTCTAGTTTTAAGCCCAGGTAAAGAGCAGGCAACTATCATACCATTGTTCATACTTCACAGCTTTTCCTGTTTGCATGTAACATTCCCGTTAATTTTCACATGTCCTTTTCCTGCGTAAAAACTGCCAGACAAGCCAATCTGTATCATAGCTTTGAAGTACAAACTTTCGGACCCAACAACATTGTCCTATTCCTGAAGGACCCAGTTTTCCATACCTGTGTCTTTAACATATTAGACCTCAACAAACGCAATGCAATAAATACATTTTCAAGATGCCTTTTATGCATTATAACTTTGATGTTTTAATAAAATCAGATCCTTCCAAAGGACACAGCACTGTCAAATTCATATTTTCAAGCATTTATTATTTTATATCTTATACCTACATACTCAGTTTCTGTTTTATTTACTAATTTATGTGTTTTGATTGGAACAAGAAGCATGATAAAGGAGAATAACGCTGCAAATGTGTAAATATTCTTGAATAACTATTTGATTTAGAGCCAGATCTGTCATCTTCACACGTAACACTTCTTAGATAAAGGGATGAAAGACAGTGGTGAGTAGCCTGCAGTAGCCTGCTGCTGTTGGGAAACCCAGTTTGAACTGATGGGTAAACAGAGAACCAAGAAACCCAATAGAGAGCAAAATGGTACCATGTTAGAGGTCTTCCTGTAGTTCCAAGTGAGATAGCAGCTTAAGCCCTCAAAGCAGAACAGTTGTTGACTGCAGAACAGTCATCACAACAACTGATGTGATGAACAGCATCCATGCTAATTGAAGGTGTGAGATGTAAACTAGATCTGTGCTATTGATCTGAACAGTTGTCTGTAGTTTGCAAAGCAAATTTAAAATAGGACTAAATTTAGTAGGATGCATGCTAGTTTCAGAGCCAAGTTATCACAGACTCCCTCTGTCATCACTGGAGACAACTAGCTCCCCAAAAGGAAAAGCCCATCCTGCATCTGGAAGTGATTTTCACTTTTCACTGATGACAGAGAAAACTTAGAGAGTAGTTTCCTAAATTATAGACCTTCAAAGCGTTAATTACTAAGAATCTTAAATTGAAGAGGTTGGGGTTCAGAATCTAAACTCCACTTCTATATGCTGAGTTGATTTTCAATGAAAAATAGAGGCTGTCTCCCATAAATGCATGTACCAAATCCTTTGTTATTGTAACATTTGCAAACATCCCATGTTCTGTCTTTGGGACATTTTTTGCTCCCTGTTCTACGGATGGCAGAAAGATGTTATGCACTCTCTTTACACTGACGGAATTTTAGCATGTGCATCTATTTGCGTTTATCTACATCAGGTACAAGATACTTGCTATCCCATATGTCCATTCATCTGTATCTGGCTAAACCTACTGTAAATATAGTATTGCACTTACATCATTTATGAGAAAGAATACTGAGTGCATAAATGTCACAAGGCCATCGTGGAAAAAATGTGTAAGAAGGGGGAAAAAAGGAAAAAAAAATTTCAAACAAAAACTTGAGGTTATTCTTGGAGTTACTGTAGAGTAGACTGTTCTCTGGAGAAACATTACAGCAAATAAATATTTCATGAAAGATGCTGAAAAGACAACACATCATACTGTGTTGAATAAATGCTATGAATAATGCCTGCTCTGCCTGAACGTCTCTCTATTATCTGTTCACTGGTTCAGTGTTGCCTTCTGCAGCGAACAGCTTTACAGCACCACTTTTTCTACCTAAGGCAAAGATTCAGAGACACTTCTCAAAATAAAAGAGTAGATATCAAAGTATGCATTGACCAGTCAATATCTTTACACATATATAGGCAACTATAATTAGCATATAATTTATTACATAATTTAGGAACGGATCTTTTCATCACTCTATTATAATTCAGCTTACTTATCATGTTTTTCAGGCAGAAGACGTCCATTAATGTTTCAAAGTTCATGAAAAAACAAATGTACGTGATCTCTCTGAAGCATGTATGAAGCACAAAAAGACTACACCTAATAAAAAACAGTATATCAATTCAGAAGGCTGTTCATCTTCCATGTTCATGATGTAAGACCTCAAGAATTGAATTTTTAATTGAAATGTGGATAAATTCAACTTATTTGGTAATGTATTTTAAGTAAATTATTGGGACAATGCATTTTTCAGTGAATAGCCTCAAAAAACAATGGAAAAATTCTATTTATTTATTCCATATTTTATATCATCTATAAGATCTATTTAAAATTGAAATATAAGTAATTTATCAAATATATACTATTCTATAGTGTCTTTGGATTGCCAGTTCATGTTCACAAAAGCTTGTGTATAATTCACCATGTGAATAATGTAATTTTCTCTCATCTATTGTCAGTACTAGCACTTATTGTACATCTTTTAAAGTTGGTGCAATGTCATTGATTAAAACTCAGTTTAAGGCAAATACTGGTCCATTGCATACAACTTCACAAAACAACTCCAGTGTTTTTTACTTCCTCAAACATTTTTAAGTATTCACTTCTAATTAAAAAAAAATTTCATTTTCAAAGGATGTTATGGTTAGAAACCTTTTCTTTAAATGCAAAATATGGAGGACTAATGAAGATGTAGATCCCATGTCAACATAGATTTAAAGAAGTAAGAAAATTAACTACCTGCTTCATTCTCTCATCCACAAGGAATATTACTGCTGTATTCCAAAAGGAATTCCAAAACCTCCTGAAGTTCATCACAATGAAATGATAGAGTTTTTTCATAAATGATAACAACACTTAAGAACTTTCCTCTAGCTATCGGATGTATGTCACAATAGTATAAAAGATTTGGCCACTACTAAGCAAGAATTTTAGAGAATGCAGACTGTAAAGGAAAAAATGAGATTACTAAATATTAAGTAGTATTTGGAGGAAACACCTTGGGATAATATCATTAGAAAAATAAGCTTAAAAGAAAACTAAATAGGACAATCATGATTAAATAGAAAATAATTGGTTATATGAAGACTAATACAGCAAATTTAGTTTGATTAGGGCTAGAAGCATTGCATAAGATCTTTCTATAGGTAAGTTATTTGTATTCTTATTCTAGATATCTCTTTCTTCTTAAAACAAGCAATAAAAAATTCTGGTACTCTTGTAACCGCCCTTTGTTCATATATATCAAAGCACTTTACGACACAGATCTTGATCATTTTGGTTTTTTGACAAATGGGGGAGCAGAGGCAGGAGAAGATTATCTGCTATCATAAAAATATTGTATTGATTCTCTCCAAAACCCTACCCAACCCAGTATATCCTGTGTCTGCAAGAAAAGAATAGTCAATAGAAAGAGTGTAATTGCATGTTTCTCTTGTTTTCAATAATTTCCATGAAACTTGAAGGCTGAGAGAGGTAGAAGTAGAAACTAGGTTTACTGAATTCAGGTCCAGCCTATTGAAACAATATACAGTTTATAAAGGAAGGAGCTAAAAGAGATTTGTTCCAGGTCAGGTAAGAAAACACTTTTAAAGAAGGCTTACATGGATTATTTCCTGAAGTAGGATACCCAGATTGTAAGCTCTTACACTGTCAATATGTTTTGACAATGTATTGATTTAAAAGAAATATGTAGAAAAGCTCTTATATTTACATTTTTTTTCAATAGCCCTCTCACATATTTGGATTTTAGCATTCACTTTTATTAAGCGTTAGTAATCATTTAGAATTCTAATTGCCCAAGTCACTGCATCAAGCAAAATTCATTATTGTTAACTTTGGAAAGGAATGAGGTTTTTGGCAATGTCTCAACAAAATCCAAGAGCAGTTGCCTGCTCTAAGTTCAGACTGAGTGATAAATGTAAAAGGATATGGAAGAGCTCAGTCTTTAGAAATTTGACATAAAGAATAGACTCTATGTTTAACAGATTTAAGCAAAGAATACACAATTTATTCTTATATATAGAAAAGTGAGGGTTTTCCCTTAGGTAATTGAATGAACTGGACTAATGTTTCCCAAATGGATTCTATAACTAAAAAAATCGTAGTTCGACTCAGGGTTCATTCTGACTCATGACACATTTGCAAATGATACCAAGCACTTCTCATCAAAATTTTGAAAAAAAAGTAAACAAAAGCAATGCATTGTCTTCCTTTTATGAGGAAACACTTATAATAGCCAAATTCAAGCAATAGCCACAGTCACGTACGAAAAGTGGTCACTAAGTCTCCACCTTGAAAATGTGTGCAAGTCCCATTGATTCTTGGGGGCCAGTGTGGTTCTGACTATAGTAGTGCTGCTGACACCCTGCGTAATAGTTTGCTGTGAGGAGACTTGGTGATATGGATCTGATTACTTTCAAGTCATTCCTTGCTGGGCATCTCTCCACAGTGCTTTAGCTGAAGCATAATAACCAGATTTAGGCTCAAAGCTGATTAGATATTAGTGCATTTCTCTACCTGAACTAATAAGTCTTGACTCCCTTGATGGAGTCCCTGGCACAGGTACAGCCTCCCACTAGTGCAGTTGGAGTAGCTGATTTTACTGAGTATGGATAATAGAATGAGTCCCCAAATAAAACTCATTTTTGGAAAAGCAACATATACAGTTTATGGCATCCACTCATGGAACTGAAACAATAAAAGTGGAACAATGTGACTCAGGCGACCCATTACAACAGCTTGAGTATAAGGTCACACATAATGAATATGCTGAATTTGTGAGTAACCCACTGGCTCAGTCTGGCTCATGCAGAATTTTTCATTGAAGAAATATAAACAGTGTGAGAGCATTTTATGTACAGGGCAAATAAAGCAAGCCAAGTATTGCCTAATAAATTATTTATTTTGAATTATTTGGCTTCTCTAGCACTAAACATTTGTAAGCAAGAAAAGGACTCAGTCATGGCTTGACAGAAGAAAAAAAATATTCTGCACGTGGTGGAAAAAAAGTCAAACAATAAAAGCCCTGAGACAACACCCTCCCCCCCATTTCAATTCATAAGGAATCTTGAGAAGGCCTCTAAGAAAAAGCTTGAATTAAAACAGAGTACTATGGTTCCATAACACACAGTAAGAAATTAGCAGTTATTGCAGCAACTCTCAAGTCCATGATGAGTTTTTTACCTCTGAGAGCACTGTATTAAAGCTGCAGAGAGGAAATACACATCTGGCCAATTTCTTCATGCTCAGCCTTTGGTTCCAGAATCTTTCTGACTTCTCAAAACTGAAAATTTAATTCACTCCCCGGTCTTTGGGCTCCACACACATACTTAACTTAAATAGTATCTACATGGCATACTAGATTCGGACTTAATATTCAAGATTTCTGTTTCTGCCCCCAAAATGCTAAGCTTTCTGTCTTCCAAAGATTTTTCACAAGAGTTCTAATCTTTTATTCTTTGAGACACACATTATACGTGTGGATACAATGCAGATCCACAGATGGGGTCTGTAGAGTTGTTCTTAAAATACCATTACTCTTCGCAGCATGAAAAATACTCATCTAGACAAAAGAATGAGCCCAAATTTTGGATTTATTGCTTTAATTGCATATTGTTGTTGTATGTGGATAGCTGAGGCTTAGCATCTTTATCTATGTTAACTGCTTTCCACGACAACCCATCTTTTTATATTTATTTTTTCATCATGTTATATAACATTATAGAAAAACATTTACAATAAATATTTATTTAAACATTATTATTTAATATCATTTATGAGAAATATTGATATTTTCACATAGATTTATTCTGACTTTTGGACCAAATATGAGACCTTCAAAGAAGTTTAAACCTCCAGACCCTAATCTTTATGACCTTCAACAAAAGTTGCAGAAAGCATTAAAAGAAACTCTTAGCGGAAATGCAGTCACATCCTAACCAGTTTTCTCTAATCTAAATAAGTACTTCAGTACAAAACTTTCAAAGAAAGTCCATACAGTCTCGGCTATGGGGAGAAGCTGACTTTGCCATTATTATTCTGTAGTTATTCTGCAGTTTTTCTGAAATTTCTGAATAGTTCCCTTGGAGGACAGATCAGGCCCACGATTCTAGAATAACATTTTAGGAAAATAGGGACTTGGAGACACAGATAAGGGAAGATACGATTTCCTTTGGATTAAATTTCTGTTGCAAGGAAAACCCACTGGTAGAAAACTGGGTTTAAAAAAATGACACAGTATTTACTTTTGTATCTCTATGGGGGAGAGAATGAAGGATTTACCTTTTACTTCTTTCCTACTCAGGTGACTCCCAAAGGCCTCAAAGAAAATTTCCCCAACTCTAACTTGTGCTGAAAGAAAGTCATCCACCTACCAAAACAGCCGACTAAATATAATCCAGCTGCTCAGATTTATCTAAAATGGCTTATATTCAAAACCTATAAAAAAAGACTAATTTCAGTGTAATTTTCATATAAATTACACTATTTGTTTTTTTTTTCCATAGCTAGACTTTATACCATTGAGTTACGAAGTAACTTCCAAACAGGGAGGTTACTTTGAGATTATAAGAATGGGATGGTGATTTCCATACTATTTTATAATTTGCTTTAGCAAAATCTTTATAGTACAGCTGGAACATTAATCTTAGAGCTTCACATTTTCTACCACAGGCAGTTCTCAAAAAGAGAGATACAATCAGGAAATAAAAATAAACATGCTAGCTAAAGGGTTGTTTATCCTATTGATTTTCTATTTAATCCCATAAAATGCCTCCCTTCCAACACTAGCAGCCTCTCAAAAGAAAGCTCAAAGTGATATTATCTAGTCCAAGGATATTTTGGCATAGGGCAGAAATAACTCCAAAGGTTAAAATTTGAGGAAATGTTAGTAATGTTACTGCCCATCGCAGCTGAAACATTTAAAAAGAAAAGATCAACAAAGCAGGGATGTAACAAATGGGCTGGGAGACGACATGAGGAAAAGAAGAAACACATGCAATTCTTTAAATGAGTAGAATCATTTGCAAAAGTTTAATTAAGTTACAGAGAAAATGTGTCATGGGTATGTATTGATTTCAAATAAAAGTTTTCACAGGAAGAGATTGTCTAACATTCTCCAGCCTGACATTAGGGTATTAAAAAAAATTTCAAAGATCTCCTCAGAACAGAAGTAGCATTTGGTAGTCATCTTCTCTATAATACTCGAAAGTCAAGACACCTTCCAAGTTCTTCTCTTCCTACTCCATCCAGCTCATCAGCGATTGGTACTTCAGGGGTAAAAATGAAAGGAAATCACTGAATACATAGGGTAAAACACTTTTTTTTTAAAAAAAGAAGGGCAATATGAAAACTGAAAGAAAAGGGAGTCTTGAATGATTGCTTGGATCTCCGAGTTCACTGTTGTTTGGAGCACTGACTCTAGTATAATGAAACTGCCTTCAGGATGTAAGTTGTAATGCACGGCCTTATGGAGCATATGGCTTCCCGTCTGGGCAACTCTGGGAGAGTGAGAGCAGTGATGTGCGTTGCCGTGTCACGGCAGTGTGCCTAACTGTACCAAGTTCTCGTTCTCTACACGGAGACATTTAGTGGGTTATCAACACTTAAGTCAAATAGGATTTGAGGAGTCATAGACAAATATTTATTGTATAAGTATTTGGATTCTGGAAATAATAGTGAAATTAGTGTACTACCATTGAAGTAAGTATGAGGAAAAGGTGGATGTTTCTTGTAATGGGATGTGCGTGTGTTACATGTTAGATCCTACAAGTTTGTAAACCAGGCAAAAGGTTGTTTTTGCAACAATGTTTCTTTTATAATTTCAGTGAAGGTAAGCAGTATTTTTAAGACCCTTCAAAGTCAGTTTGATGAAGTGTTATGGGGGGTGACTACAATGTGGGAGCAATGCACATAATGGTAACCAATGGAGTAAGGTATAGCAAGTGTTTCAGAAGGCACATAGACAATGGATGCAGGCTATAAATGCAGATGTAAACTTCATGGTTTCAGCATAGAAACAGTAAGAGTTTAGTTACAAAATCTGTCTTCCTGAGAAGATATCTCTAGTATTCATTGTATATGCGAGTATTACAAACTATTAGCTTTAAGAATTCCTGTACTGTATTTGAACTAAAGTGTGTTAAATTGGTATCTAAACTCTTGCTGCACAGGTATTAACTTTTATAACTTTTACCTGACAGATTAGAAAAAAAACTCATTAAAGAATAAGTATTTAGCTGGTCTGTCTTTATCTTTACCTAATAGTCAATAGTGTAATCGCATGAGAATACGCTCATGAGCTGCTGATATTACTGGCACATATCCATATACTAGGTGAAATCGCCTTAGGAAAAATACGGCTGGCTTTTTACCCAGAAGATGACAAGGACCAGATTCAGTGGTAATCAACACATTCAGGGATTTGATATCGGGGAAATTGCAAATCTCTCCCAAGTGGAAATGTACTGAGAGCAACTTTCCTACTCTGCACAAATGAAATCTAAAATACATATGCTTTTGATATATAAGCTTTTGAAGGTGAGGTCCAAAATTAATCTTGAAACAGTGAGACAATAAAGAGAGGAAAAAAATCACTTTCATTTCTCTTTTCTTCATGTGCAGCTGAATTGTTTTCACCAGCAGTTCTCTCAGTCATGTCAGTGGGCACTGAGCACACCAGCTGGTATACCACAGCTTCAGAGATCTTTCTCTAGTGAGGGTGGGAAAGTATGTTCACACTGCAGCAGTGGTACTGAAATGTAATACACCAGAAAAGATACATTTCATTCTGAGTGGTTCCTGCAAGTGGAATCTGAAAACAACATATTGGGCTGAAGATCTAAGACAGCCATTTAGTAGCTGCTACAGCACTGAGCAGTTCATGATTGATCTTCTTCCTCTAATTTAACAGGACATAAGGTATATTTTTTCCAAGTGTGATGCAGATAAAAGCTTCGTATTTTAAGTAACAGATATATTAAAAATTCCCATGATTAGAGAACTGAATATTATGCTTTTCTTTTCTCAGCGTCTCTTATTATTTTTCTTAGCCTATATTGATTCCTAGAGATCTTTCTGTTTCTCATGAAATACTGAATCTTCCAACAAGGCGAAAAATGTTAAATTCCTGCATGTTAAAAATATTAAATTCCTGTAATTCCTGCATATCTTTACCCCTTCAATCAGTTCTCTGGATTTGCTCAGTCCATAGGAAGTCAGGCAGTTTTCCTCACAATTGCTCATTATCATAAAAAAAGGTTCATCCCTCCTTGGGACTATAGAATAATCTTTTGCCTTTTTACCTCTATGGGTAAAATATCAATTTATTTTTCTAACTGAGAGACACCGATACAGTAGGTAATAGAGATGAATCAACTGTGAAACATAATACTTTTTAACTTTAGGAGGCAAAAGATTTTGTTTCTTCAAAAGAAGATAATTTATTCTTTGGGCATAAACCAAATCTGAATTTGGAGGAAGTAAAGAAACAATACCCTCATGGCATAGTAGATACTTAATATACAATTATCTACTATAAATTGATATATGCCAAAATGTTTAACACAGCCAGCAGCTGAGGCATGAGTCCTAAGATTAAAAAATAGGATCATTGAAAAGTACATGAAATGAAACAGAAAGACAAAGAATCCCAAGCCAACAAGCACACGGTTTGAACTAATTGTACTTAAAGGGACCATCGGCCAGATCTTGACAATGCTATTGATTGAAAATACCAAATTAAATGCTGCATGCAAATCTGTCTGGAAATGATTCAGATCTCTGCAAGTCTGTCAGACTGCTGCCAGCAATACAAATGGAAAACAACCTCATCCAATAGGGTTTTAAAAAGAAATGAAAAGACATCTATTTCAGAATAAGAGAGGACTGAGTAATCTACAATTAGCCCACGTTTTGGTATTTTTTCCCCTTAGGGCAATTCTTGGTAAGTATGTGTTCAACAGTATTCCCAATAAAATCAGGTTTTATTTATATTGAGATTTGAATGCAGATGAGTCTCCCAGGCTACAGAGAATGCCAAGTTAACAGCAGCAGCAAGTTCTGATCAATTATTTTTCCAGTACCAGATGAAAATTGATGAGTTTTTTAGAACAGTATAATCTAAAGACTTTTATTTGCTAGAAAGTTTCTGTAATGTGAAGATCTACAGCTGTAAGTTTCATTTAGCTATCTGAGAATTTTATATTATCTGGATAGACAGGTTGTTCATTTTGCTTTCCCAGACCAGCTGTTTTCCCATGACCTGTGTGGGAGGTAGACTGAATGTTGTTTCAGATTTGAACAGTAGAGTATAAGCAGATTTTACTTTTAAAAAAACCCACTAATTTATGAACTTTGATAGCAGGCAATGTAGTTTTCAAGATTTTAATGATTTCAGTAAGAACTAACCATCGGCTCACAAAACAGATGGCAGTATTGCTGCCCACCAGATTTAAAAATATCTCAAGAGAATTTAAAACCCACAGCAAGTCTTCTGTAATTAATCCAGTAACTAAAGATTGTACTCTGGGTGTTAATTAACAGCCTCACTTTTGAATTAGCTGAGAGACAGAGAGAGAGAGGAAAAAATGTTTGTTATTTCTTTTTTTTCCTGTTGTTAATAAGGAACTTAGCGTGAAGAGTCTCAAAAGAAACCTGTGGATTTCTTTTCATCTTCTTATCCTGCTAAGTATTTCTAATTATTAATGAGCTCTATAAATCCTCACCATTACTTTCTATTGTGACTTCTGTGGGCATTAAGCAAAGATTTAGGTCTAACATAGGCATAGTAAGCCTATTAGAAACTACATTTCAAATTTAAAGGTACATTCCAACAAATGTTTCCCCCAAAATGCATAAGGAACAATTTTTCCTGGATTATTATATTGACTTAACTGTATCCACTCCTAATTCATATGGAGTAAATGAGATCAGTATTTGGCTTATTGGTTTTATTCAATTGTAAATTGATTATTAAACATAAATAGCATGTTATTCTTCTTTATACTAAATGGCTTCTATAATAGAGAATACTTTCTTCAAAATATTCTTATAAGCAGATAAAAATTGTTCTCCTCTACTGCTTAATTAATATCTAAGCATGTGTTGGAAAAGATAGTGCCAGCTCTATGGTGGTCCATCAATCTTTCAAAGACTTCAGTGAAGTCAAAAGAAAAATCCACCGTTCTCATGATCAGCTTAGAGTTTTGGATCAGGCTTATCAAGAAACTTGAAGGCTTAAACATTATCATCATACTATGTTAGTTTCACCATTTTTTAATGAAAAATTAATAGATCCCAGGTAGGCCAAAAAAAAAAAAAAAAGAGAGAAGTGGATTTGTTCAGAATGCTGTATTTGTAATAATTAAGTATAGTGCTGTTCAATGAAAAATCTTCCACAAATGCATTCAGTGTTCATGGCTATCAGCAGTATGAGCAGACAGCATCCTACTGAGAGTGCTCCCTATGCTACCAAATGGGCTAACAAGAATTGAAAGAGATAATGAAAGATACAGAGGCTTACAGGCACAGTCAGATCTGAAATGCTTTTGTAATTCTCTTTGGAATTTTGAATGACTTTAACACATTTGAAGAAATCTGTAGAAGATGGTTCATTTAGTTTAGATATCTCAAGAAACTACAGGGTTCAGTTCAGTGCATTATCTGCATCCTTTGTCAGACTTTAACACCAGGTTTATTTTACCAGATTCTAGATGGACAGTATGAACTGCCATTCTTAGCTGGATCAAGTTCCATTAAATTTAACATAAGATACATTTCTCTTTACCTAAAGAGCCAGAAAAATCACAACTGTAAAATTAAGGGTGTAAAGTAAAAAGATTTTTGAACATAAGCAAGCTGAGCAGGAAAGAGAGCTCCAATTTATCATTTGGTTTTGTGGTTTTTTTGCCTTAGAATCATGATGAATATAAGCAAAACCAAGACACTTCTAAAGTTTTTGCAACGAGAAGTAAACATCCAATGGCTCTAAGTATTGAACTTGAAAAAATCTTGATTTATACCTTACGCAAACAGGCTACAAGAATTCTTCATAATCTAGTGTCAGAGCACTTAAACATATGTTTAAGACATTGTATTAAATGAGCTGAGATGATAAGCAAACAGCACCAAGAAGTATCCAAGAAGCGTCTATAACCTACTGAGACTGCATAAGAAGAACGGATCGAGAGGATGGAGATTTCCTGCTGTAGTACGCTTTGGAATCTGAGACGCATATTTGAAGCCTATCTGTGTAAGTGGATGCAATACTTAGTGTAGTTGTCATAGCCAAAGTCAGTGCTATTGAATGATAAAACAAGCATGGGGTGACATTCTTTGATGCCGTGAAAGGTTCTATGAATGATATTAGAATAATTAGTTTATCTACTGCTTCAATATGAAAAGATACTGATCACACAAAGTCATATTTTATATTGACAAATCCCTTTTTTCCTTTAAAAAATCTCACAGTGCTGTACAGATCCAGATTCTAAAATTACATTTTTCTAAATTTTAAAATTAATGTTTTTATTCTAACTATACATGCATTTGGGAAAAAACCACCTAAGTTCAAACATTTCCCCAAATTCTGAAACATATGGCATAAAGTAACTTTCTACCTGTTTTTACACCCTTCTAATCTTTCAGAGTTTATAAATCTGAAAGATTTGGGTAAATATATAAGCATGTGGGAGGCTACCTGAGAAATGAATTGCTTTCTATAAAGCTTCATAAATCACAGTTTACTCAGTTTGAAGGCAATGATAAAAAATGGGACTGGAAGGTACTTCAGGAGGCTGTCTCACCCACCTTCCCACTGCAAAACTTGCTAACTCTAATTTTTGCATCCTCCAAGTTATTTCAACAGATGAATTAATTTCAACAGGTGTAGGTCTCCTAATCCTAGTTTCCTTGCCCCGAGAATTGAAACTGAGAGAAGGAAATCGTCAGACAATACTTTTTGCTTCTACATGGATAGCTTGGAAAATTTGTACAGATTCAGAAAAGTTCTGACTTCTTCCCCCCTAAGCAGCTGCAAGATGAGACAGGTTACGACATACCAGTTTTATGTGGGATGAGCAGAGGGCAAATTTAGCAATTCAAGTTCATTTAAACTTTCCAAGAATAAATCAGCATTGTAACCCAGGCAGTCACACATTGAGAGGTAAAGCACCAAATGCCACCTTGGCTATTGCACTAAGATCTATGCAGGGGAAAAAAAAATTAAGGAAGGAAAGGTAGATTGCCCCTATACAGAACTTCACAGATTTTTGCATGGCTGAGAAAAATGCATCTCCCTGTCCAATATCTTTTAAAGCTCTTAGTAAGACTATACTGTGCTTTTGTTCTTCTCAACTAATTCCTCATCCTCTTCTGGAAAGTAAAGATAATCAATCTACTTTTCTCAGCCAGCAACAGGAGACAGCGCTCTTTAGTCACAGCATGTGTCTTCTCCTCCAGAGACTTTGAGCTGACTGTCTTAATTATTGGGGTCCACTGAAGTCGATGACCTATGATAATTTACATCAGCTAAGTACTGTCCTTTTATTTTATATTATAATACAGCAGTGAACCAGGGATCAGTCTAGCTGTGCTGGGTGGATAAGTACCTAGAAGGAAACATGAGTTGAAAGATGAACGTCATAGCCTTGATGTACATGTTCTTGGTTAATGAAGAACCATTACGTATTTACCACGTAAATAGAGGAATGTGTGAAAGGGAACAATATGACAGAGAGAAGGGAGAGGATGGGAACTTTTTATTGACTACTGCACAGTAAAATTCAGCTATTTGCAAAACTTTTAGCTAACAATGCCCATTTAGACATTTAGCTCCAGGATACTAACCCACAAAGTCCAGCAATATCATTATTGCAGTACATAGTCCGAGCATGTGCTTCTAAGAATTGTATAACTCCACTCTGTGGGCTCGAGAAAGTCACCAAAACCAGCAAGAGCAGATAATTATCCAAGGCTGTGCAAGAACAGAATTCCTTCTGATGATTAGCCAGTAGGAATGATAACCAGGGGCAATCATATGACAGAAAGTACTGATCAGATCATTGCAGGCCTGCACAAAAGAAAAAATACCACTGCTGATTGAACAGCAGAAGCAGCAGACAATAGAGATGATTAAACGGATGGTGGTAGACATGGGGCTGCAGAAATAGCAACTCACACATCAGAATCTGACTAGCAGAAGCTGTGAAAGTAAAAATAGATGCTAAAGAGCAGCTGATAAGAAATCAGAAAGGAAAGAGGAATTCATTGGATAAATGGAGTGTGATCAGGGCACTTGCCTTGAGAAAGGCAAGAAAGGAGAAAGAGGAAGATATTCAGATATTTGGAACAATCTCAAAATAAAGTATTAACTAGATTATATATGAAATATATAATTACATGACCAGAAGATCTGTGCAAAAAGAACTGATCCTACATCTACTGAGCCAGACAATAGGATTATACCACGGAAAGGTTAACTTTGCAAAAACAGCTGATCAGACAGCTGGAACTTCGAAACAGGCGGCCATGCAGCTGTTTGCTTAGACAGTAAGACAGTAAGAACTCAGCAAGCGTAACTACGGGGCAGCTGCAGTATTAGGCAACACCAAAATTAGGCAGCAAGAAATTATATGAGAGCCCCAGGACCAGGCAATATGAAAATAGCGTATCATAAACAGAACGGAGAAGAAAGCAATTGATTATAAAAACAACAGGATCTGATAGCAGCAGGGCTGGGCAGTGTGGGATCAGACAGCAAGAGTAGCTGACTGGACAGGGCTGGGATCAGACAGCATGTGCGGCCCATCAGGCAGGAAAAGGATCTTGCTTTGGCAAGAAGCACAGTAACCCAACAGAAGCAATTCATCAGATTTGACAAGATGAGTGGAGTCTCCTGCACTAAAAATGGTCTGGAAATGCACGCCACTATGGAGCAGAGCAAGCATCACCATTTCGTGTTAAGCACCACTAATACAGACCCCTATCTGGAACCCGTTGCACCTTCCTCTGTCATGATACGGGGTCCCCTCCTCCTGCAGGTTAACAGGAATGCGAAGGGAAGGGGCTGGATCTGCGGGTGCATACACTACAATGTGATGACTCTAATCCTTTACCAAGACAAGGTCTCTCTCATTTTCTCTCGCTGCTGTTTCGAGCTCCACTGGTTTGAGAGGATTATGAGTAATGATTACATCCAGCAGCCTCTTTTATTCTGTACAAAGCACCAGAAATTGTCTTTTGTATCTTTTTCCTGCAGTCGGCAAAGTTCTGTTTTAAGATGCAGCATAGTCAAACCTTCAGTAAAATATTAGCAAGGCATTGAGGGAACAGAGCAGATTATAGGTCAGTGTCTGTAGATATCATCTGGCCTACTGCACTAGCACAGCATGTGACATTGAAAAAGAAATAGCACCAATACATCATTGATCCCTTAAGCATATACGACTGCTATTAATTTCATCTTTCATCGGCTTATTCTCCCTGTACTCTTGCCAATTTCTGATGACTGTTGCTGTTTCTATAAATCATTGGAATGCCAGGAAACATTACAAAAATCATAGAGAAGTGAAATAGCATTTTTCATTCTCTCCTCCACTCTCCTCTCTTCCCCCACAAAAAACATAGAGTTATGCCTGTATGAAGGATTTCTCAGACCTTTTTATTTAATCTTTGAAGGTCTGTGACAACATAGTCATAATCCTGCTAGATAGTGGTTAGCAAAATTTATAGAATTTTACCAAAAGCTGGTGTAGCTAGCACTGTTGCTGCAGCTCAGCACTGTTTATCTATTGTAGACAATAATAGAAAGATGTTAAAACTGATCTTATACTAGCTATATTGACCTTTGCCAGTGCTGGAGCTCCTGGTAACAATTTTCTTTGCAGTGAATTTGATGCATTTCTTGATCATCCCTCAATGATTTGAAATCACATTATCCCATCATATCTGCTCACAAAACCTGATTTTATCTGCTCTTGTTCTCTGCCTCCCATATTTCTTTTTTTTGAAAGATTTTCCCCTCCTCCAGAAAGAGTCCTACGTGCCAGATCAGCAGATGAAAGCCCATGGGATCAACTGCACTAAATGTTTCATGAGGTTTCTCAGCCCTCTGCCTCTTAGTCCTCTTGACAATTAAAGCATTAATTTGCATGGCAAACAGAGAGTCTTCCCTGGCCTCTCCTCTTGCCCCATCAATAAACAAAGAAGTGAGTCTGTGAGATCTTCAGCTTCCTCCATGTCTGTACACATCTTGAAATCAAGATAACCCAGGAACTCATTCAGGTCCTGACACTCTCTCATCAGCTGTTCTCATGTGATACCTCCAATTTGAACATAATTCTGCTGTTAACCTGGGCTACTGGAGGCTGCCTGAGGTTATAGGCAAAAGCCCAGGAGCAGCGTTTAGTCATACTGATAACCTGCCCACTTTGCCGTGTGACTGGAGAATAAATAACAGAGGTACTCTTTGTTCTCAAATGTCTTCCCATATCTGCCTCTGTGGCATATGCATATTTGGTCTCTGCTTTCTCCTGTTCTGCTCTGAAATCATTCAAGGCTTATCTACGCTAATCAAGCATACTTACACCTTGATCACATTTCCCATCCCCCCGAAATTACACAGCACTTGACCAGGTATCCTGACCATGTAACCTGTCACATGGGTTTGAGTGGGGTACTGAGGCCAACCACTCCGACAGACGTAGCACTGTTGGGCTATGAATGCTCTTGGTACTGGGAGAAAACATTACAGTCTGAGGTTTTTTGTCTTAACTACACGGTTCTATGCGCCATCTAGGTCCTAGGGTGTACAACGCAGATCTCTGAAGTTGCTTCTCTTTGGTCTGAAAGAAACTTTACACCTTGGATCAGATGTGTGGGAGGAATGTAAATTTTAGTGATGTTCCTTTAGTTAGAATTATGTCTGCTAAGTGGCAAGTCACCAGCTGCAGCCTGTTATCACTTTTTCGACTTCATTCACAGACCAGCCTGACCACATGGTCTGCAATGTTGGATTTGGAGCGGGAAAGAAGTCATGGTACAGCTCCATAAATGTGAGAAAGCACTGCTGAGTATGTGATAGAAGCTAGTGTATGGTGTCTGATTTGAGAGACCTGCTGACACATTTTTAAGGCCAGCCCTGCCATATACAGCTATACTATGAGTATGGAAGTACTATGGGGAGAAAAGAAGCATATAGAATGTACTGGAGATTTGTGGCACTAAAGCAATTTATTCTGCCATTGTTATCACAAAGAAAGTAGGTGCCTGAATCCATCAAGTCTGGGTTCTTCCTAAACTGTAGGTCACCATACCCTCTGCTGCTTTAATTATTATTTAATTATTAAGGATAACTGAAACATCCTGGATATAGGATATTCTCTGAGAAAAAGAGATTTTAATCTATATTCAATATAGATACAGAGGAAGGAAGTGAATCCCAAAATTGCCTCCTGATAAATGCTATGGAGAGGAAGACTATCTCCCCAAAGCTCCCTTTTCAAGCCTTATTTAAAAGACAACAGTGGGGTTTGATTTGTTTTGAAAAAAGGTGAAGTTCCTTGAAAGACCTAGGCCAACACTTGTCATTTGCAAGGTGGTTTCACAGCCGCTCCCCAGTCACAGTCTCCAGCCCCCAAAGTTTAGAATGACAGAGCAGCCCTAAACAAAAAAGTAATTTCTCCTTGCAGCTCAGAGTAAAGTACACATGACAGGGTGAGGAATGGATTTGAGCTGTACCTTTGAACCAGCCTTTCCCTGTGGCTGGCTGTGATGGGAATTGGGGGAGCCAGAGCCTTGATGGGGAGCTAACAAGACCTCCTCCTTGTAATGAGCTCCCCAAAACACTTTAAACTGTTCTCCATGCTGGTTTTAGGCAGTGCCCCAATCAATATGTTGGGATTTGGGTTTAGCAGTCAGGGACACGTATCACATGTTTCCCACCCACCGTTGGGGGAAACAGGAATGTGCATAACGTGAAGCCAGGATTTAGCCCTACCGCAAAACTCAGAGTCACAGAGTCCAGGGCCCCTTTTGCAGGCTGGGCCTAAATTTTTCTTCAAACATAGCCCCTCTTCTTTGAGCGAGTGGGCTTATTTATGCAGGTAGTTTATCTTGCCTTTACTTCTTACACATTTTAGCATCTAATTTATCTGATTACTCATAATTTCTAAATATGCAAACAATCCATATAGGAAAATAGTTGTCCATTTCCAGGTTTACAAAAACATCTGCCAGTTGTGCAGCAACCTCAGGGTCGTGGCCCTCAACACTTGTCTTCCCAAACATTTAAAGGTACTTCTGGGAAAATAAGATTATTTGCTCCATGTGTGTTAGGGTCGGGGAGCTGAAGAGAGGGAGTTTCTTTCTGCGTTTGAGTCAGAAGGACAGGGCTGCAGGCTCTGCTAGGTCTAGCCTGGGGGTCAGGGCTCGACCCTGCCACCCTCCCAGCAGCACCAGCAGCAGGAATCGCACGCACACTCACTGTCACAGCTCACAGTCTGGCAGCTTAGCAGGAGCCCATCAGCAATGCATCGTATCAGCTGATCTGTGCACACAGGATCTTTTCTGTCTTCTCTCTGTACAGCATAATTTGGCTATATAAAAGCGTGTTAAAAAAAATTTAAGAACAACAAAAAAAAAGCAGCGGGGCTGGAGGGAGTACACTAACTGCTGATACTGCAAAATGTCCCTTCTAAAACACCAGCAGAATTTGGGAACTTAGCAGAGATCCATTCCCATGACTTACGATAAGGCAAAATCTTAAATCCTCTTTAATTTTACTGCCGCTAATACAGCCTTCACATTGTGTTTAACAAATAAACTAATGTGTGTACATAAAGAAGAAAGCTATTTTCTGCTAAATAAGTAGATTTTGGTTTCCAAGTTAATAGGTAATTGTAAACAGCAGCTGCCTAGATATCATCCTTTATAGCATGAATAGAACCATCAGCATAGTGAAACTAGGGGGAGAAAGAATATTTATTTCAACTGTGTACTGCCTTGTAGTTCTTTGTACTTTCATTGTTCGCAACATTCTAATTTTCAGCTGTGCTTGTTTTGGCTGGGATAGAGTTAATTTTCTTCACAATAGCTAGTATGGGGCTATGTTTGGGATTTGTGCTGAAAACAGGGTTGATAACACAGGGATGTTTTCGTTACTGCTGAGCAGTGCTTACGCAGAGCCAAGGCCTTTTCTCTTCTCACCCCACCCCACCAGCGAGGAGGCTGGGGGGGCACAAGAAGCTGGGAGGGGACACGGCTGGGACAGCTGACCCCACCTGACCAAAGGGGTATCCCATACCATATGACGTCATGCTCAGCACATAAAGCTGGGGGAAGAAGAAGGAAGGGGGGGCGTTCAGAGTGGTGGCGTTTGTCTTCACAAGTCACCCTTACGCGTGACGGAGCCCTGCTTTCCTGGAGATGGCTGAACCCCTGCCTGCCCATGGGAAAGAGTGAATGAATTCCTTGTTTTGCTTTGCTTGCTTGCACGGCTTTTGCTTTACCTATTGAACTGTCTTTATCTCAACCCACAAGTTTTCTCACTTTTACCCTTCTGATTCTCTCCCCCATCCTACTGGGGGGAGTGAGCAAGAGGCTGTGTGGGGCTTAGTTGCCGGGGCTAAACCACGACATCAACAAAAGGTTGCATTTTATTGATTGAGACCACAGGTCTTGCTTCTCATTCTGAATTTGTCAAGAGTCAAGTACCGATGTACCTACATCAGTGAAAACCCCAAAGAAAAGCCATCATTTATATTTGTGGAGCTTACACTCACGCAAAGCTGAGGTCAGTTCTATTGGTACAAACTCAAATCATCCCTCTCTACGCTTGAATTTGTCCTGATATAGCCGCCTGTTGACAGGTCATTGTTCTTCAAACTGGGACAAAGTCACAATGTACATGTCCTAGGTTACTGTAGGAAAAACATGGGAATATGGTTATCACCAGAGAGAAGAGTAAATGGGTTTTAATACCTGTAGTATGCAGGTAAAATAACTTCAGAAGATTTATCCTTACTAAGCAACAAAAACTCCTGCATTGTTCTGTAGATAATCAATTCTGAATTTACATAAATTAAGTTCAGCCTCAGTAATAACAGAATAGCTATTCCTGATTTGCAGTGATGTAAATCAGAGAAAAACCAGTTCCAAGATTTTGCCAATTCCAAGGTTTTGCCAGTTTTAAGCTACTGATTTTGTCTTTGTTGGTACTATAATTATTGGGAAGAAGAGCAAATACTTTGAAAAGATGTCAGGAACCATGTAATACAGAAATGGAAACGACTGTTTTCCACAATAGCCCTTTTCTTGAGCAGAACTTTTTAGGACAATTTCAAAGGACTTTCTTATTAACCACCCATGTCATTTGTATTAATATATTGTTGTTTTGTAGGTCCATAGTATTCCTGTGACAAACAGATGTAGAATCATACAGGTTGGAAAAGACCTCTAAGATCATCGTGTCCATGAAGTCACCATTCGCACCATTGGTGTGAATTTAGCATTTCTATATCAGTGGTTGAAAGTGTTTTAAAAATTCAGTTTGATCTCTGTGGGATTATAAACATATTCAGACCTTTATTTCATATTGTTGCTGAAATGTGTTTATGTAATTTTTAGGTATCTCCTGCATATGCAGAAAATATTTGTGGAATACATTTAATACAGTTTACACCCCTGACAGTCAGAGTGATTATACTTCTTATCTTAGTTCTTATAAACATTTTCTCATTGACCTTAATAACTAAAAACACTTAGCCTAGGAAAGAAGTTATATTTGTCTCTAATGCAGACATTATTGCATTAGCTGTGCCTGACATATCAGATCAGAATATGTAAATTTATTGGATATGTTAATAACTCACACCTTAGCTGATGGAAAATTTGAAGTATTACAATATAAAAGAGGCTTGCCCACAACACTTACAGAAAAGGATAAAGAAACTCATCTTCAAGCTGCTGTGTGCCCTCATTATACTTGTTAAAATAATAACATTTATCGTCTAAGCATTTTTCCCTCTAAAAGGAAAAAATTGTAATTAACTTACATGAAGTAAAATATCTATAAATTAATTAAATGAAAAGAGAAATTAATTTGAAGGGAAAAATCAATCAGGAACAAACTTTATTAAATACAGTAGAACTATTAATATTAATTTCACTGAAATTAATACAATTAGAAATGGCTAGCAAGGAAGATGGCAGAAATCTATTCTCTCTACAATGGAGGAATTGTTCCATGATCCTCTCTGCAAAACACGGCTTCATACATTTCATTGCAAATTGCCTTCTGATACCAACTGTATTATAGATTTTAGTTTCAAAATTGAATGCTAGTAGTTTTTCAGACACGAGATTCAAATTCCTGAATTTGAATCTGAGTTTTATCTCAAGAAAATGGTTCCATACAAGATTTAAATAAAATATGTACAGCTATCATTAACAGCACTGCACAAAGTGTTCTGCTTTATAGACTGCTCTGTGATAGCCAGTCCCCTGGAGTAGATGTTTTCTAATTTAGGTAAGGTAGGAGCAAGCAGAAACTGAGTTCTGCAATAATATTAAATCTTCACTCCTAAATGTAACATCTCTGGAATAAATCTGTATGAAATGACTCAGATAGCTCTGCTACCATAAAGACAGTGATCAGAAATTTAACCATCATGGAAAACAAAAGTAAGATACAACCCACAGGTCTATGATTCCATGTATGACCACATCACATGACTGATTTCGACTGAAAGAGAGCACTAGAGACTTTCCTGAAGGTAGTTCACCTCCGTGGCTATGACATCACACCTAATACATTGAACATACCCAGCCCTGCAAGGAGTGGGATGTCGGGGCTTCATGGTGGCACTGCTCCCCTCAGCCCATGGAAGCAGGGGTATAACCAGTTGCTCTTCAGTATTAAGCACATATTCCATGCATAGGTGTCTATGGGATTGAGCCAAGTCCTCCGCTTATGTTGTAGTGTGTATACTATAATTTGAATATACTTATTGTGATTCATTTGTTGGTATGCATTAGCTTGCATTTGCTTTCCTTTTTGGTCTATAAACATTGTCTTCAATGTAGATGGTACTCTAAAAAGTACATGAAAAAACAGTAGGGATAGAAGTAGGAAACATTTCCTTATATCATTCCTTATATAACATTCAGACCATCATTTGTCTATATCTCCCATCTCAGAAGATTTTATAGCTGTCAAGGCTGGCTCAATGAATAACATTTCCTGACTAAGATGAAGGGAGTCCCTTCTGCCTGCCCCTCTCTTCTGCTCACACTTTCCACAGAGGTTTAGCAGACTAGTAGATCAAGCTGTAAGTGAAAATAACATAAATATAGGCTATAGTAAGGCTGCCAATGTTAAACAGATCCCACAAGTTCTCAAAGCCTTGCACTGGCCCCACTGTAAGTGACCGTATTGATTTCTGTCACATTCAGAGAAAACTATAGAAATACAAGCAGTTATGTCCAGTCTTGCCAGTTATAAAACATGGTCTAAATTATCTTTCAAAATATACTCATAAAAAACTTTGTCTAATTATAGTAAATTATATATACTTCTAATTATAGTAAATTATATATACTTCTAATTATAGTAAATTATATATACTTAAATGAGCTATTTGGTGAATCTATGCTTTCCTAAAATGTACACACAAGGAATAATATGGTAGTATTTAAAATCTTACTATGGCTATGAGATCAATAAATTATGAGATTTAACAGAATTCACCCATATTTTTTCCTGAGTAAAGGAATTATTAACCAAATGATGCTATTAGATGCTATTTAATTTTGTATAGCATTACCTGCATAGTATATTTCATATTACAGTGTCACAATTGACAAGAAAAGCAAGAATAGAGAAGAATATTGCACGATATTGCCAGACTACCACAGCTATTGAAACCTTGACTTGTTAACTTTCCTGATTAGCTTTCAGACATGTCAAGATTGTCATAATCTTGACAATTATGAGACAAGTTTTCTCTCATTCACATTCTTCTGCTTTCACAAAAGAACAGAAAATATTTTTTTTAGAAGTAAGTAAGAAGGATTTTCTGAAATGTGGGGCATATTAAAGCAAGTTTAGATATTTGAAGAAATCATGAACTTTCAGATCACTGTGGATACTCATGGTGAAAAAGTATTTACTGATAAACCACCTAAAATCCTTCATAGTATAAAGCTTCAAAGCAGTGTAAATTCTTCAGGCAGAATACGCATATATCAAATTTTTATGTGACCTAGGGCCAAATCTTCAGCCAGTCCAACTCACAGTAGCTTCATTATCTTCAATGAAATGCTGCTGATCCATGCTTAGAGTACTGACCCATAATCTTTTAATACCCCTTAGCTGATTAGTGCTGATTCTGCTTTCTGTAACTATTTTCATGGTATTATTCCATTTACTTTTCTGGAACTCATTTGCTCAAATGTGAGAGAGATCCAAATCTGGGCCTTAATGCAGCCTAGGCACTTAAGCCACTTTACAGTAGATACCATATAGTAGCTCTAAGATACATTAAAGAGTACATACTTGAAAGCAAAGGGGCAAAAAACTCCAACCAAACAAAACAATGATATCTGCACAAAGGAATAAATCCCAGCACTGTACCTGGTAAAGGACAATCTACCAACACCACACATTTATTCCAGCAGACCTAAGTCTGCTTGTAAACTCACAATTACTGTCATATTCTCAACGACAGCTGCCTGTGCTGCCATGAAAAAAAGCCTGGTGTGTGCGTCCACATTGGCATCCCTGATTCCACTGTGGTACAACCCATATACAGCTCAGACCTCATTTATCAAAGAAAATTAGGAACTTTGTGTGGCCCCGACTAGCCTGTATTTCTCATCCAAGATCTCCCTCCATCACCTGCATGACCTAAGAGCCCTAAGGGGATGGTAGAAATTCCCCATATTGTTCTTAAAACTGATTCTTGATCACAATACCTATATTGAAAAGCATAGACTTAATATGTGCCCATGAAAAAAGGAAGTAAAGCCTTAACAAATTCGCATTTCAAAGGCACTAGATGTTCTCAAAGGCAAACTTGCTTTCTTGGCAACATCCACAGCATGTGTAGAGCCAATTACAAGTACTCTCAGCTTTATCTAGTCAATGGTTGGACCAGCTGTTCCAGGAAATTGAAGCATTCAGGAGTCATACAAGTACAAGACTTATAAGTACAAAAAAGTGGGAAAGAATCTTCTAAAGAAAGAAAATATGTTTTAACCTTCTTGGAACTCAAAAATAGCTAGAGAAGTTTGATCTAAGTATTCCAAGAGACTCAACATCAAACAAAAAAACAGAAAAAAAAACCCTGTAGGCCAGAATACATTTTGTGCTTGCTAAAAATATGTGAAAACCAGAATTAAATAAAAATGTTTTGAAACCTGAATTCTAACAATCTATGCAAAAATTTCTTAAAATATTAGACCGGGAAATAGTTGTAAAAAAATCTCTTCAATCTACAAGTTCTAAATTAGTATTTTAGGTAAACAAAACAAAACAAAACAATAATGATGAATGATGTTCTGAGTTCACTTATTCTCTTTATGGTATTGATGACATATGTCTTCAGCTTATTTATGGAAAGAAAGACTCATTTTCTTCTGTTTTTGGCATTGTTGAGACAGAAAAATTCATAAAAAATAATCTGTCTTCCTAATTGCTTCATATATCAACCCCAAAATAGACTGCATTGCAGAAAACAAATTTGTAGAAAAAATACATGTCTGCTAAGTGTATGTTATGCTAAGGAGTCAATGTTCAGTGTTTTTACGTCTTGGAAAATGCATAAACTGTCAGAAAATGTATGCAAAATGCTTTGAGAAATCTCAAGACATAGCTGCTGTAGATAGCATACAAACTCCTAATTGTAGGAGGCAGCTCTTGGAGATATATAAATGGTACTGTTTTTTCCTTTTAATTGTACATCATCAATATAATCTCTTCCCTCTGCCTTTTTGAGTTGTTCACCAACAACAGTTTGTAACAGAAGTTGTCAACTGTGTGTAAGTCGCATACAAACAGGGCAGGAAAAGCAGTAGTATACCCATATGAATGTCACAATGCCAAGACATAACAATTGCTGCTCGCTAAATAACAGACCATTTAAAATTCACCAAATGTTTAACTAAACTAAAATTTTAAGTACAAAGGATCATGTAAATCACAGAGCCTACGCCTAGAAACTTTGTCTCAACTAGTTAACAGACTCCTCCATAATACTAAAATGTTTTAATACTTTAAACTTTATTTGTCAGTGCAGTGTAGCACATAAAGTGCACCTAAGTGGTGCTTACTGATCTCAGAGATGTGAAAGTGTTCTCATTACTCATCATGCAGGAATCTTTTGTCAATTAGTTCTTCTAATACAATTTTTGGCAAATTGGTTAGGTCTGAATTTTTGTGGAACAAAAAGGTCTTATACACCAAACTTTGACTGGTGCAGATGAAGACATACATGCCAATGAGCGTTAATCCATTTTGTAAGAGTATGTTTTTATTTATTTTACACATTTTATGCACAGATATAAAGGATTTTATACCTTGTGTGCATTTCCAAAAAGTGAGAGCAATGTGGTTTTTTTTCTACCAGCCCACTAATTCATAACATACAAGATACTTCATTTCTCTGTTCACACAGTTAACTTGTAGTTGAGGACACCAAGGTAACTTGAGTTTTAAGAGAGGAAATAGAAGAATTTTTCAGCAATATGTAGCATGCAGGCACTGGTTGTTCTTCTACTGTTCTGAGGACCTGAAAAACACTTATCAGAAATGGAAAAGAAAACATTTCCATGCTTTCTTACTGCTTTTTTCTGCCTATTTGTTAGAGGAATTGACAAGATAGGGCAGAGAATACAGACGCCTTTCCCAATGTCCTACTTTCGACTTGCTAGAAACAGTTGGGATGAAGGAGCAATGACCAAGCGAATGATCTTGAGTCAGAGTTGCACAGTTGCACCAGCAGGAACATACTAACGAGGTATTGCAACAGACTGGCTAGGCAGCACTGTGGGCCTCTTCATGAGTTGAAAACCACGACGGAAGAGTACAAAAATGGACAGCAAACTCATGATTAAAAACAAATTTAAGAAACCAGCACCCAGATGTATGGCAACATCAGTAACTTTAAGATGCAAAATAAGTACCAATTACCATGGGACAGAAAGTAGGAAGGCTAAGCCCTACAACACATTACAAGGAAAGGTCAAAAGAAAGTATGGATGTTACCTAACAGAGAAGGAGAGGAAATCAGGGATCACAGAGGGAAAGCTGATATAATCTATGCCTTATTTACTTCAGTTTTCCCAAAAACCTATTTAGTGATCATAAATATAACCTAATTTTAAAAGATATTAGACTGAAACAGGGAAAGAACCAGTTAAAGAATATTTATAAAATGTAGAAATATTCACCTTGGCAGCATGACATGGATTTCAGTATAGACTACTTAAGGGACTAGCAAAACAATCTTTGTACCATCCAAGAGGATATATATGGAATATGGGATGGCCCAGAAGGCCACAGAATGTCAGATATAATGCTTATCCTGAAAAGGAAAATAGATGCCCCTGGAAATTAGTGATCAGTTACTGCAGCTGCAATATATGAAAGGTATAATAATAATAATAATTTCTGAGGCAAAGAGAAATAACGAGGGAATAAAAAATGGAGCTGAGATGAATTTGACAAGGACAAACTACATCAAATAGATTTAATTGCATTTGGGTAACTAGTCTACTGGAAAAGGGAAAAGTGTTAGATGTTTTATATATTGGTATGATAATAAGCACAGCCCAATACTTCTAATAAGCATATTAGTAAAAAAAAGGCTAGAACTCCTCACTATAATACGGATACTCAACTGGATGCAAAGCAGCACTTAAAGAATAATTATCAATGATTTGCTAGCAAACTGGACACAGTGTCTGTCCCAAGACCAGTTCTGTTGAACATTCCCTTTTAGATTTCGATACAGATATATTTATAAAAAAGCACACGTAAAAAATGTGCAGGTTATATATACCAATATGAGAGGGGTTGAAAGTACTTTGGAAGACAGGATCAGGTTTCAAAATGATATTAATAAATAGTTCTCAATTAGGAAGATGAAATTCAATAGGGGAAAGTATGAAGTACATTTAGAGTGAAGACTTAGAACATACTCATTAAGGATCATTATGAAAGGTTCATTATATATTTTAGCCTAGACTGGGGAGATTTTTAAACTAGATTATAAGTTATGATCTAGGTACTTTCTCTCAGAGCTGGGCTCAGGATTGGGTATTCTTTTTGAGGTGGCTACTAGACCTATATTTTTATAGTATTTTGGACAGAGGTTGTAATTTAATATGAGCAATATAATCACTTTAAATTTTATGGCAATGAATTAAATATCACAAAATGTAGTTTTAAGACCACACAGCTACTATGCCCAGAACGAGTGGCAAAGAGATTAAATGTATGTGTAACACATTTTCAAAATGCAGGCCAAAGTAAAACCTCCACCTTACACCCCCACTGCAAACCAGCAGTTTTGTGACTGAGACTCAGACTCCTCTGCAGGGAGGTGCGGTCTGCGCCTCCCTCACAGTAATGTGTCGTATTGTGCAGGAGTGAAAGGGCAAAGGAAAGGGCGTACGTCTATCACTAACACCTACCTGCTGGTAGAGTATTTTGAAAACCAGGAACATTTTATAAACAATACTTGTGTCTAATTATTTTTCTCACAAAGGTCTTTAAATGGGCAGAAGTCTAGAGCCCTGACTTCTACAAGGGCTGAGAGGCAACGTTCAGGCAGTTAATGGCAACAAGCTTTAAAAAGTCACTGACCTTCTAGGAAACTAAAATTCAGGGTCTAAACATGGGGAAAAAGAGAAACAGTGGGTCATTTTATAAGTAATTTTTAATGCAACATTTTCCACTAATCAATTTGCAGACTTTGCAATAGACAGGAATACACAGTGGTTTTTTGAAACAGTTAAGGAAACCCATGGGGGTTTATTCCATGTTCAGCAAACACTATGAGTCTCAAAGCAGCAGGTTACATTGCCAGTTAACATCTAAGTCTAAGATCATCCACTAAGCTTCCATAGCCAGGGAAAAAAAATTAATAACACAAGTTAGTGAATGATTACTTCTGCAAATGAAGGTCATCCAAAATCTGAACACTCACGTACTGTGAGCTCATTTTGTATTGTCAGGCTCCATGTTATCTCCCATAAATTAAACGTCACCAGAAAGAAGAGCGATGCATACTCAGTTTTCTAAGGATTTCCTTGAACTAAATAAAACTTTGCCTATACTGGAGTAGGTGTGTATCATATCATCACTATAGAAATATGGTGTATAATGCCGGTGCTATGCTCCACTTTAGAAAATTTTAGTCATAGAGTAGCATGGCGAAAAATGACTTGATGCTCCTAATTGAATCAATAATTCTGTCACCAGAATTCCTGCTATTAATGTTTCTGTAGTTCTTTTGCAGCAGAAGTCCTTTTGCTAATTTAACTTAGTCGGCTTGAAGAGTTAGTCAGTTTTCTTATCAAAAGAACTTTCTGCCAATAGAGAACTTTAATTCTGCTAAGACAGTTTTCCAATATAGTATGGATATAGTGGTAAACTCGTACCAGCAAGACTGTGATACTAAGTGCAAAATTTTACTACAGCATTTTTAATAATCTCCCAGGACTGGTCATCTATTATAGTGGAAGGTGCTAACAGTAGACATTAAATAGTGTATTTGACGAAAGGCCAATATAAGTGGTGTTAAAGTCCAGGGTGTATCCCACTCTTTCAGATTCAGGTGAAGGATTAAGTGAAATTGTTTATGTAGCCATGAGAGCAGTGAACAAGAAAGCAACTGCTCAGGGCAAACAGGAGATTAACACTGAGAGATGGGCTGAGAGCTTTCCACGTTGCAAAAGTGTGCTGGAAGCAGGAAGCAAACAGGAAACCAGAAATACTTGTGACAAAATGATATATTATTGAAAAGTATCTGCCACTGCTTTCAGCTGTCTGCTGAACACTGCTTCATTCCAAAGGTTGCCAGTGCAGAGGAATTTTGCTGAGCCTGAGAGGGAGTCTTGGATTGCTGGGACTTTGTTGGAGGCTATGGGAGCTAAGCTGGGAAGGATATTGCAACAACAGGCTGAGAGAGGTTGGGATTTTTTCCAGAAATTTTAAAGAATTTGATTTTTTTTTAGAGTAAAATCAAATTAAGCATATATATCACTAGTCAATTAAAACCCCTGGTATTTTTAGCAAGACTAGTTGCTTTGTAGCTGTATAGTTCTTTTTGTTTTGCAGGACTTTATAGAGGACTAAGAATAGATAGTAAAAGGAATGATGTATAATATATATAGCCTACATTATCCTGCTGTTGTCAAGTAGCAGAAACTCATAAATAAATTCATAAACTCAACAGGAGTTTATAATGAAATTAATATTGACACTAGTAAGCTCTTCATCAAACAGTGCAACCCAAAGATCTAATGGTCTATAAAATAATTCTGAGTCCTGTAACAGCTGAGAAGCATCTCTTAAATGAAAGAATAGATGAATGGTCATCTTCTAACCTTGATTACTAGGAGAATAATAAACTTCACAGTCCACGGAGCCTGCTTCACCCATGGAACGATCACTGCCAACAGAACTCTCATATTCTCAGAGCTGACAAAGGAATTATAAAACGTTTTCTTTCATTTTATGTCTTCCATGTCAAATTCTTAAAAGACCATTGCCCCAGAAGGTCAAACTTCCAGTGCAATGAGAATTAAATGCTGGTTAGTGTTTTTTAGCGTTTTTCTCCCTAAATGTCATATCCAACTATATATTTATTTTATCTTTAAGGAAGACTTAAACTCCCATCAAAACTCTTTGATTACTTAATATATTTTGAGAATAGTGAGTATTTGAAATGCAGTTCTTCTTTAAATAAAACCCTCCCAAAACTAGACAGATGGATCTTTTCAGTTAAATTTCTAACCTTCATGAAAAAATGAAACATTTGTATCAAACATCTCTTAGTCTAGAAAGTTGCTCATTGGGAGGAAAACCATGTTCCAGTTACATTTGACGGATGTTACTTATTGTAATCTATCTGCAGCTCATAGTTAATGATCCCATAGCCTCAGACATGGATGAAAAATGTATGTGCAAAAGAGTAAACCTGAGAGAAGGTGCAAAAACCAGCATAGCCACTATCCAATTTGAGGAAAAGAGCAATGTCTAGAGAAGACTACAACATGTTCTGTAGAAGTGAAGTTCTTTTCAAGGATGAGGCTGCCTTATTCTAAACAACTCTTCCCCCCCCTCCCTCCTTTTTTCCCCCAGAAGTGATTTCTCTTTCTCATCCCTTTCTTGTTATTTTTTTTTTATAAGCTGCTTTCAAAAACATATCTTAATGTTCTGGGTAACTTTTGCTGTCATCTCTTTATCTAGCTGCACAAATTCACTTTCATGCATGAGCTCCAAGATGTCCAAAAAACCAAACTGATTAATTCTTAAAAGCATACCCAGACTGCCAGCCCTCAGAAATGCTTTTTTAGCCCCATAACAGGATTACTATAAGCTTTGGTTTCCTTAACACCAATGTTCAATAGGCAAAGCAGCCATATCTGCCTCTGAGCATGCCAATGTGCACACTTATATTTAAATCCAAGGTTTTTCAGTGACATTAGCTAGACTTTCAAAGAGTTGTAAAATACAAATAGAGTTGTTCTATGGCTTAAAGATTAATGTTACAATACCTGGAAATCAACCTTAGAACTAAGCACTATTAAATTTTCAGAACGTGTTAGAAGTCTCCAGATCTTTCTTCAGGAAAGTACATTAATCCTTTTCAAGAATAAATGCTAAGCATTGATTTCCAATGTTAAAAGTAAATGACCTGAATTCATTGTATGGTTAAAACCACATAATGTGTATATTTTAACCTTTTATTCTAGTCTACTTCCATGCATGCTTCTCTTAAGTAAGAATTGCACAGTACTGAAATCATTTGCAAAGCTTGCTAATGAATAAATTTCAAAATATATCCCAGAAGAAAATCAAAGACAACCTAGTCAGACCTAAAATGGTACAGCAAATGAATATAAATAACCTCAACAGATACATCAAGATATGGCAGACTGGCATTTTGATGTAAAAAACAGCATTAATAAGTACAAGCACATACAGAAAGCACTATTGCTGGAAATTGAACTGAAGTCTGATAAGATTAGCTAAAATATGTGAGGTGAAGATAGAAGAATAACTATGAATTTGTTTCTCAGTTTTCAGCTCAATGGGTTATATTTTACATAGGATGCTGCATAGAATATATACTCTGTATTCTAAAACCCTTTGTTGTTACATATTAAAATTGAACATGCAGCCTCAGAACTTCAACATGGGAAATATATTTGAGTTTTTTATATTTTAACAGAATGACAGATGGATCTGCCCCAGGTGGTATAAATTAGAGAAGAATGAACTAGGAAAGGAAAAAGAAAAAAGTGTCTGGTGCTAGAAAATTCAAGAAATCAGAAATTAACTAGGAGGTCCTAAGAGATGAATTGACTTCACCAATACTCTTATATCATTAATTTACTTCAGACATGAACATGTAATTATTTTATCCATACATACTTTGGCGTGGAACCAGAATGAAGCCCCAATTCTAAAACAATATCACCAAGGAGGTTAAAATTCAGAGAAGAAAATCTTAACTGGTTACTATATGCCATCTGATAATGCGTGCAATGCAGTTGTATTTCTTATTTCAGTTAATTTTGTTTAACTTAACCGGTCTCTTTCACTTATTCTTCTCCTCATTCTTTGTCTCCTCCTCTCTTTTGTTCTGGTTGATATCAAACTCTGGACTAAACAACACTAAATTACTGTCTCGTATATGTTGATGTAAAGCAAAACCAGAAAGCTGATAAATAAATTTCTATATGCATCAAAACACATGGGACAGAGAGGATGAATGAAAATCCACTCTGAAACCACAGACGTTTTTGAGATGAACAGATTTTTATATTCATATTTAGATTTTTAACAACACAGTTTTCCTATCGTAGGAAAATACCCATTTATTCTGGCTGATAAAGATTTCCAGGATAAGCAACATATGAATATGGACAATAAACATTTTACGGTCATCTCTAACTTTTCTAATTACTCCTGCCTGATTGTTTAAAAGTATTGCAGAATGTGGTTATTATATCTCTTTGTCTAGTTTATTACGGGACTAACAAAACCCCCATTTAGTATTGAATTGTTCAGAGTAATCAAGCTTCTATTGCCTTCTCAGGTGGTGAAATGAAATAACTTTATATCTAGTAGAGTAGGTGAAAGCCAGGCAGTGCTTGCTGTGTGTGATATTCCAGATAGGCCTCTTACGGCAGGGCCTGATATGTATGTGCCATCACCAAACTTCAGGATGGCACTCCTCCTTTTTCTAGCACAATTACAAATAAAAACATCACAAGATAGTTCCCACACTGATTCCTGAAGAGCTCCAGTTGTTCAGCCTTGGGTTTTCCTTTTAACACAGCGCTTGGTCAAGCTAGCTCGGTATCTATCTCACAAATACTGCTGTTAATCCCCAAAGTCTCTGGTTAATCTAATGCAGGAGTCCAGCTAAATCTGATCTATCTTATTGTCTAGATAATTAATTCTATGAAGAGACAAGTCTATGAGATTAGTCTAGAATTATCTGTCAGGGTAGACCCTCCAAACACAGTACAGAAAAAGAGTGGGTGAATTAGATGGCACACTGATCACAGCTAACAAGAAGAATTGTTAATGAAAGGTTTGCTGTTAACATTTCTTTGGGTTTCTAATATCTTTGTCTTGCTATTTCAGTGTTATGCTTCATCCTGCCTGTCACATATTATCATTCCCATAAGGGAGCTTATAATTTAGTTCTATGTCCTTTGAAATATACTTCAGTATTACAGTTAGATTACATTACCCTTCCCCAACAGCTAGAACCGTATCCCATTCCTATGGGAGAAGGGGATCCACTCTGCGACTGCATGATTTGAAATTATCAGCAAACTCCCTCATTTTCTACAACAAAAGACTTGAGAATGGAAATGTTTTCTCCAGTGAATTAGCACAGAATAGTCTCAAAGGTAAAGCACAGAACAGTCACAAATGCATAAATCAACAGCAAAAGGAAAAGGGTTGGGTTCTTTTGTTTTGCAAGGATCTACCTCCACATAGCATACAGATCTAAAGGTGGGACATTGTCATATCTCTATGTAAATCACGTAGGTATTCATCACTATCAGTAATGCAGGATCCTTATCAAGTGGTTATCTTTCAACTGTTAATAACCGTTAACACTCAGTACACTACATAGACCCACTGGCTGTAATTAATTCCTATAATGGCGTAGAGAGTAATAAGTATGTTTATGTGTGGAAGGGAAGGGGGGCAAATGGGATGGACAGAGTGGTGCAAAGCTGCCTGGAGGTGAAAGTTTCCCTCGTAGCACTGAGCTGCTGGACTGTCTCCTAACATGCTCATAAAAAACTGGAAGTTTTTCAGGAGTATATAACTTCATTACAAATTAACATATGATAATTCACCTAAAATAAAAGCTGATGTGATACTGCTCTTGAATGACTGTTCAGGGGTTTTGATTAACTTAGACATGAAAATAGAAAATTCTAAGGTGGGTGAGGTCGTTTGACAAATAGAAATCACCGTAGCATATATACATTCTCTGTATTTTCATATTATTTTATCATCATACAATAAAGGCAGTTCCTCTCAGGATTCACACTCCTGGTTTTGAGACACTTCCTTTGTTTCCCCTACTGTTTATATTACTCATTTTTCAAGTTGCATCTGATTTTAGGGCAAGATCCCTCAGCAGCAGTAACTTCTTCTTGTATTTGCCTAGTAAGTTTTACATTTATTTCTGGTGCCATACATATAAATTAGTAATGAACAACAATGCAAGCCATGACAAGAAATAATAGCAAAAATGATCAAGGCTTTCCAGTGAATAGAAATGGCCTCCGAGCAGGACCTGGAGGAACAACAGCAACTGGCCGACCATGTAGTGTTGAGAATGACATGGCACATAAAGGGGTGCAGATTATGCCTTGGAAGTATATCATGAAAACAAGAGAAAGCGCATGCAGAATTTGTTCATTCAGAACCCAAAAATCTAGTTAAATTTCTAGATGTTCAACACACAAACATGAAAACAGAAAAAGTCTTATATTTACTTCATATACTGCTTTTTTCTTAGTGTGAATCCAGGAAGATTCCAGTAGTTATCACTTTTTTTTTTTTTTTAAATATATCTCACACAAACAAATCTTTCCTTTTAAGGCATTTTCTATATGGAACACTTTCAGCAACAGCTAGCAATGACTGGTGAATCACCTGTCTAGTACCTTTATTTTTAACTGCTAATGAGCCTGTACTCAGATATTTGTTTTCACCTTGTGACTAAAGAAGCTCAGATCTGCATATTTGGTTCAGAGGTGCTACATGCAACAGCAACTTTTCATGCCAGAACCGGCAGAAGGGATGTGTTTCCTAGGAGGGAGTCTCACAGGAGTCAGGAGCCGTTTTCAGTGCTGGCAGTGTCTGCCACAAACACCGTTTCAGGAGTGCTATCACTCGACAGTGACACTTGATCCTGGGCTATTATAGGGCCATATTATTGTTTTGTATTGTTTTATATTATTTGCTTTTCCACTAGGATTTTTTAATAGGCTGAAAATAGAAGCCAACTTGCTCCCTTTGGGAACTTTAAAATTTAAAAGGAAATACATTTTGTCAAAAGGTTAAAACAATGGTAAAAAAAGGATACCAAATAAATGGAGAAAAAACTGGAGAGAAACAATGCAAATTGGTCTGTTTTACAATTTTAAAATATTTATGCATATATGCAGAAGACAATGGAAGTCTTGAAAAAGACCGTAGTGCTAAATGTCAGATGATATAGGAGGTCTGTTAGAGAAGAAACTGCCACCTTCCTTTAACACTACCAACTAAATACAACCATGGCATTTTGTTTTTCAAAAAATTCTTTCTGCTCCCAGAAAGCGAGATTCTAGATGCAAATTGTCACCCTGTAGCATCTAGTATTATGATTACACATAACTCTGCAAACCCTGTAACATAAAACTATAATAGATACTCCTAAGCAATTTCAAAGCATGGGTGATGCTGTGACTATTTCCATTCATAACATGGAGTGAATCAACCAAGCTGCCAAGTGCAATAGGTTTCTCGAGAAGAGATTGCTAAAAACTGAGCACATGCTTAATGGTAAATGTGAAAGATTTATGTCTCTTTTTCCTCATGCTGGCCCCTGCAATATGTCACCAGACTGCCAAAAAACAGACTACTAGAAACACAACTAAAATATTCCTACTGGCCAAATGAGAAGAGTTATTTCATTTGGCTGCAGTGGTGTCTAACAGACATTGCAAGTGTTCTTAGCTAGAATTATTGGAGAAAAAGACAATCAGCAGTGGAGATGCTGGCTAGAAAAGGTTACATCTCTGCCAGAGATCCTAGGAGGGACTTTGTGAAAAATACAGGCATTCAGCTAGATTTGAAAGGAAAGGAGGAAAACCCACTAAATTATTCTCATTTGTGAATATTCAACTGTGCACTATATATATTAGAGGTAACCCATTACTGAGGGCATGAAAGGCAGCTATCAAACCAGGCAGAGGGAAGCTCTTCTTCATGGGGTCAATGGGAGGCTCTGTGACAAGTAACCATGAAATTACAGCAAGATTGATGCTGCTTAACTTTAAGCTACAGTTCCTATTAGTGTGAGGAGCCGAACAGCTCATCTGAGTAATGCCCATTTCCGATCTCTCTTTCACATCTTCCTTTGTCTTCCACTCTCTGCCTCTGTTTGACCCTTTTGCAGTGGACTTTCCCAGGGCTCTAAAGAGTGTAAGGCAGACGTTAACACAAGAAAAATGGCTCTTTGAACCTTGTTGGGAGGCAGTGTTGTTTTCACTGACCACACCAACAATTTAAAGCTTTTATTCTTAAAACCTCCTATGTGTGCACACTATTTTCCATTTTACTGACCGATGTAGTTTAGTAAATTCTGCCTTGCTGCCTGCAAAGGTCGGCTATGGATGACTATAAGAGTGTGAGTTTACCTTAATTTGAGCAAGCTCTGGATTAACAAAGGTTACGGACAAAAGTTTGGGGAATTGCTACAGGTTCACTCTGGATTAGGAGGATGCAATGCTAGGACAGGTTATAACGGTATTTTTGGATTCAGCAGCTTTTCCATCCTATACAAAGAGCCTGCTCCATCTCTAATAGGCAACAATTCATTCAGTTAAAGCTTTATAAATCAGAGTTGTAAATAGCCAACATTTCCCACAGTTATTAGAAGATAACTGTGTACTGACTGTATGCAGCCTTGTATGTTGGTTTTCTGAATGTTGGCACAATTTATTGTATTTTATCTGTTCTTCATGGATGCTATCTTCTGTTTTCTCCAAAACAGTCTGAGGCAGAATAGTGGTTACTGAGCTTGACAACAGCTGTGTAAACATAAAAACGGTTTTCATATGGGTCTGGAATGTACACAGCGTAAAACTCAAAAATATTGTAATGATTACTAGAACTACAACTTCATTAACCCGCCATCCCTTTTTTTTAAAAAAAAGTAAACCACAGTACTCCTAGAATTGAGTTGTCTACTAACTAATTTTGAATATTTCCTCTTCCGCTTACAACTGGATCAATTAACAACATTTTATAACTACTCATGAATTATTTAAGGATTGAAATGTCCCTCATGAATGCTTAGCTGAATTAAATCCGAAATACTTAAAAACCAAGTAAATTTGGAGTTGTTCTAGAGCCTCAAAGATATTAGCAAAGGATTATTTAGGCTTTTTATTTAAAAAAAAACACAGAACAACTAATTAGTTGGTGTCTTCATAGGCTTTTTGGACTGAATGACCAGAAAGTATTCTGTAGTTGTGACTATTTGGTTCACAGAGCTGATACCACAGAAAAGCAGGCCGTCTCCTGCCTTCAACGTATACTATAATAGTTTTGTTGTTGTTCCCTCTGAAAAGTCCCCAACTTTCTAATAATTTGTCTTTTGCTTGTTCTTGCTCTAATAATTTGTCTTTTTCTTGTTCCTTAGGACATTATGACTAATTCATTGCGTGAGTATTTTTAATGGCCTTAAAGGTCACTTCTGAAACTCAATACTACTAGTGCAAGAAAATTTTAAATATAATTTTAGTAGCATAAATTTGAGACAATGATAGTGACAATGAGAAAATATACTGAGGAGGAAAAGAGTATATAGTCAATGCTTGCTCTAAAACATCTGTAATGATTGTTTTATCAAGAGATCTGCGTTCTTGGTACAGGGAGGCAATACATGATGGAATTGGTTCTTAGGACAGAAAGGGAACTTGATGCATATGAAAAGCAGCTACTCTAGAGAAGCAGGGTAGTATTTTCACATAGAACATTTAGGATTTCATTGAGAAAAAAAAATGTGGGTTCTTTTATTGTAAAATAATCTGTCTGATATCAGACTGATCCTTTCTAAAAGTCTTCAAATTACAGCTAAATTCTATTAGCAATTTACAGCATGTGCCTCCTTTTATCATTTGCTTTCTTACATTTAATAGCGTATGGTAGTCAGATATTGTGTGGATAGTGACAGCTAATGGATAAGACATCAGACAAGAAACCAGATCTTTGTTTTATCCCCAGCTCTGCTGCTGTTTTACTCTGTAACTCAGTTTTTCTGCCTTTAAAATGCAAATAACAATATTTATTCCACCTGAGAAAACTACCCGAAAGGAAGACACACAAGAAAAGTCTAACTTTTTAGAGCCAAACTTCTGTGCATCATTCCCTTGCATTTTTTCCTCTTTCTTCTTCTTCTGTTGACCACACAATGGAAAGCAAAGGCTACTTCTCTGAGATCCCCCAAAGGTCGTTAAAGATTTAAACCAGCATCCAGACCTTTTCAGAACCAAAACTCAGTCCCAAAATACTCCAGATGCACTCATTTCTCTTTCTATGCACAAACATTTATATATAGGTCATATACTTTTCTCTTTAAAGCAATTCCTTTTTCCTACAAAGCACTTTCAGAAGTACTCATTTGTAAAAATCACCGCACTATAAGACTCCTAAAAGCCTGATCTCCTAGGATTCCTGCTCACAGACTTCTCTACAGACTGAGTCCCCCCACACAATAGATACAGCTCCAAAGAACTTCAATGCGTAAAATCATAGTTTTAAAGATTTGCTGCCACTTCTCAACTCTGTATTTTAACATAATTCTTCTCTTTTCGCCTTTGGCTGGTATTAGGAGTATTGTGCGAATAAATTCTCTGTTGATGGCCGAGAGAGCCGGCATTACAAATTTTCCTCCTTCTGAAAAGCATTTCTTACCTACTTTTCTAAGCCAACAAGGCTTGTGTCATCATATTGCCTCTGTGTGTCTCTATTGGATGCCCCCTTATGATCTTATCAGCTGTTTTCAATTGAGTTTAGTATAGCAATATAAGTCCTAAAGCTAGTAACCTTCTCATGATTTATTAAAACAGGTAGCCAGGTAGAGGAGAGGAAATGCTAGAATTCTCTTTTCAAAGGCTGAAACTCAAGAACACTCCTTCCTAAGCACAAAAGGATCTGCACTGAAAATAGACATTAGGAGTGCCTGATACAGTGAAAAGTTTAAATAGAAGCTTTAATTTTATTAGACATCAGGGAATGTGACTATAAGATACAAAGGCTGGGTCACAAAGGCATTGAAAGACAGGTTTCATTTCACAGAACAAATTGTTTTTGAAAAAGAATGTGAAAAATAAAAGATTTTCCTTAAATGAGGTTGAAACACAGTGTTTGTGCTTCCCCAAGGAACTGTGTCATTCAACCAACCTGTGTTGTACAATACACTGAAGTGAAACAGAGCTTGCATCGTTCCAGTGAGTCAAGAATAGGATAAATTCATTGCTTCAGCAAAAACTCAGTTTAGCATGGACACAAGGCAGAAACGAAGCAACACAGCCTCACAGAAAAGTGAAAATGAAGAAGCCACCAGGAACTGATACCAATAAAGTTCTGACACTTTACAGACATTAAAAACAATGGCAGGTCAGCTGTCCTTGAAATTAAAAAGAAATAGAGAAGTACCAAATACCTCCAGGACCTCCTGGAGATGCCTTTGTATTTGCAACATTTCCATCCTGTGTTTTCAGTAAATAATTGCTAAACATTTTCACATCCTTCAGTGAAAGGGATAGGCTGCACGTTTTCTGCTGAGATAGATTCAATTCTTAAGCAATGTGCAAAAAATCTCAACAAAGTTTTGATAAATTCTTCAGTTTTAAATGTGTCATCTTAGGGCAAGCAGAAAGACTGAAAATGGCAATCCTACAAAAGAGAGCAGCTTCAGCCCTGCTCTCTCCTTTCCAAAAACATCAGCGCTGGAGCAACATGTCACTTTTAGCATCTCAGGCTGCATTTTTTGTTAACTGAAATGTAACTCTTGTTGGGAAAGAAAAGGTTTAGAAAAGAATACCAAAGCCTGAGAGGCCAGAGAGGAGCATGTTGGAGCATCTTTGATTATTTGTGTTAGAAATGAAACACGTTTAAAGGATTAGTACAGCAATGCTTCTAATTGCTTATTGTGCAAGAATGAGTAAAACAGAAAATTACTGGAATAACTGAAGCACCTGACTTTGCAGTATTCTGTAATGAGAGGTACAGTAGCAATCTTTTGGAAATCTACTTTTCAAAATAAAACCATCCCTATAATTTTCTTATTGATGCATTCTCATATTGATAGTGACAAGGACTCCAGTATGCCACTGGCCTTCCTATGTCAAAGAGCACTGTTTCGATGTGCATTTTTGATCTTTGTGGCCTTTGTCATCTGAAAATTCATCCAAGTCCAGTTAATTAGAAGACAACAGAATTTGTATAGTTTCCTACTGACCGCAACTTTTGCTTCAGAACATGTGCTAAGTTTTGGGTTATTGCAGCAAGAAGTCACCCATGCATATTCTCTCATTGGCATGATTTCTTGCACTATGCGAGTTAGAAAAGGTATGAAATTCATTTTCTATAGGCAATTTGCGAACAGGAAGCTCTTAAGGTGAGCTATAGGAAGCAGAAGCATGGGAAGAAAGAAAGGAGAGAAGAAATTAAAAGCTCCATCCTCTTCTTATGTCTGACCTAACACACTGGGATGCCACCTGATGAAAAGAACAGAAAAAACACTGCAAAGAAGCATTTTCTACAAATAAGTACTGTGATACCTGTATAAGACTGAGGACAGTTTCTGCAGTCATCTGAGCACTTGGCTAAGGTTCACGTTTAGAAAATATGTTATTTAGAAACAGGCAGAGAAAATTTAAGTATCTAGATTGAGGTAGAAATCGCTCTTTTATAGTACTGAAGCCCACAGTATATTCCAATATATTTTATCCTGAAATTTCAAACATACTTACAACTGACTATTATTCTTAGTTTCTATCAGTTGAATAATTTCCTTGACTTCAAAAAGGTTACTTGAGTAACAAGTGAGAAGTATGGGATTAACCACTTGACAGATTTTACTAGTGTTGACATTATACTTTTAAATCAGTAGGTTTTATTTTTCTACTTATGCTTTAAAGTGATATATAAGCAATAATGCTGTAAAAAAAATTAAATCTACATTATAAATAAAATCATAACACTTTCTTCTCTATGACCTTCTTTAAGAACAAAGCTTGAAACATTTTCCAGGAAATTTGTGACACAGGAAAATTATCTCTTATAAGAATGTTGTTTTTTCAGATGGATTAAGGTAACACAACAAGTTTCAGTGAATATAAGATTTTAAAGGAGTTCTCTGAGTCAAATCATCACCTTAAGTTCCAACAGCATTTTATAAGGTGCGAGCACACTATCCATCAAAACCACTATGCATATCTGGGAGATGCACCATGTTTTACTTGTTTGAATGCTGATGTTGTCAAGATTGGGCTGACAAGAAAATCCGAGTTCTGTGGTGATTACCCTGTTGTGCAACGAGGAGCATCCTGCCCTTGCGCTACACGGGGAGTGAACACACTTGGTGGGACATGGGGTGAAGGAAATAGCTGAACACAAGCCGGAGGTTGAAACACAGATACTGTGCTATTGATGATGACATGTCTGGATGAGATGAGCCTTGAATCAAGGGAGCTGGAAACAGCTTGTCGGGTATAATGACAGGAGAATAACTCTACAGGGTAGAAGAAATATATAGAGAGAACCTACTTTAGAAAGAAAAAAGGTGTTTCACCATCAGGAAGTATTGCAGCAAAAGGACAGAAAAGACAGATTTATACATCATGCTTCAAGAAGGGTGTTATTTATCTAGACCCCAGGCTTGCCTGTAGGAAAGCTGGATCCTGTTTATATGCAGAAACCTCTGGTTTTACACAAATGACATTCTGCAATGTGACCCCATTTTCCCTTCCTCTCCACAGATGATAATAAAAATGAGAATGACAGAAATATGAGGAAAGGTTTGTGTGCTAAGAAGCTTGAGTTGATCTAATGAAAACCTTACGAGACTGACATAAGCAATAAATCTGTTATTAGAACAGCACAAACAATGAAACAGCCAGTGCAACAATTGTACTAAATTATTAGGTTTCTTTAGGCAGTGTATAGAAAAGAAATACTTAGACTGACTTTTGTTAGTGGCATAGAATATGGGAAAGGGAAATATTTTGATGACTATAAAGAGACTATGCTTGTAGCACCTATAAAAGAAGAAGCGCTTAATTGCATTTAGGTACCAGCTGAATCCAAGTCTCTAAAACATTACTGGAAATATGCTTGATGAGCAGTGAAATCTGGTAGTGACCCATTTATCTAGATAGTTAAATCTTCACTGAAGCCATTCAGTAGGACAGAAGATGGTGCAGTATTTTACTGCCAAATGAACAAACAATAACTTCAATACTTGTGAACAAGTCTGGATTTTTGTAATCTGTTTTACTTTTGTCACTTGCACAGTCTTTTCTGCATGTCTTTGCTGATATTTACAACCCTGCACACTGTTCCCAATTCCCCTTCCCCCTCCCGTATCCCCCCCTGCTGCTTTTTGGCTGCTCTGGCCAAATTTCTTCAAATTCTCCTTGCAACAGGAGGATTCCTAGGTTTAATAGGCTTTTAATGACTAAAGAAGTTGCTTTGCTCAGTGACTCCGTGAGCGCCACATTCCCCAGTGAGAACTGCATGCATTGAAAAAGAGGGTACAAAAAGTAAACAGGGAGAGAGTGAGAATGTAAAATTTGGAATTGCTGCACATTGTTTTTTCAACTGAAAAGTCAAAAAATCTGTGTGGGAGATATCCCTTGAGAACTGGCACGTTTTTTGTTTTTCTTAAGTGATTCTTATTCACCATCCTTTTTTTATGTGGACTACACTGCCCCCTATATAAATAAGCTTCTTATCTTTGCTTTAACATTGTAAGATTATAGTATGCTTTAGAAGATGCAGCAAGAAAATATTTTCATAATATGTTCCATCACTTACCTAAGAAGGATCTTGCCAGATATTTATTGATTCTTGCTTCAGTTTTATGCTCACTATTCTGTCCTGCCACCTTTTATTGAAAACATCTTAGGTCCCTTTTCTATAACCATATTCATCTATCTTCCCTGTCCCATTATATTAGAATATGCATGTGCATCAGTTAAACATAAAATAGTTTATGTGCTTATGCCTGAAGACATTCTAGGATGTTGCTCATATGTACAATATTGAAAGCAGTTCACAAGCAATAATAGCATACACAGAGGTATATATTTCAATGGGAATGCAGGCAAGCAAAGGGACATATATACACGTAACAGAGGCAAAATCAAGAAATTAAACGTTATCTCTTTTTAAAAAAACCAGCTACAAAGGCTTCTCTGCTGCTAGGAGAGGAAAGAAGGGCTGAGCTGAGGTTCCCCTGCTGCCTCCCTGTGCTTGCTGAGCTGCTCTGGGAACGCTACTGGGGTAGGGAGCAATGCAGCCCCTGAGGCTCTCTCCTCCCCTACAGCTCCGCTCTACTAGAAGCCTATGGTTGTCCAAACTGCCTGCACAGCACATGCCTGCACACACAGTTACCACTGCAGATTTACAACCGAGAATGCACTTTGTGCAGGTGTGGGAGCATCTGAAGAGAAATTATTTTCTGGATGTGCTAGCAATCTCCAGCTTCAAAGTAACAGACTGAAACAATACAGTCACTAAACTAGAAGATGAAAACACTGTCAGAAGTGTTTTCTTGGATTCCCCCCTCCCCGTGTCTAATTGAGTCTACAGGTGTGGTGTTAACATCCTTTCATTAGCCAATCTGCAGCAGTATGTCCTGCACTTTAAAGATCACTCATTTGCCTAGGTCACAAGAAGTCTGGAATTTCTCTGTTTATTACAATATGGTAACCTAGAAAAGAAACACATTTACGTATTCTGCTCAGAACCCTTTAAATACATGTAAGGTAGAAGGGTACTTGTTGATTTTTTAGAAAGAGTACTGTGAATCCTTATTCCATGAAAATATATTTAGCAGATTAATAAATAATGCTTGAAAAATCTTAGTCTTTCTCAATAATAATTATTCATCTCTCATTCCTTTACGCAACAACAATTACCACAAATAAGCAAATAAATGAGTGATATAACCTTCAAGCAAATGGCAAGTTCTCAGTTGTCAGAGATTTTCTAGGAAATAGAGCACCTTTCTTACACACCAAGATATAACACTGCTTCTATTAGTACTAATACTAATATATCCTGAACAATTTACTATCTATATTAAAAGATGCTATCATTCTTGTTTATACTAATACTAATATGGACTTCGCTAACTGTTAACTGATAGCAAAGTGCACCGGATTGGTTAAGTGGTAATAAACTTCCAAGATTCATATTTAAACTTTGCACCATCAGAGGTTTACAGCCTACAGTCTGAAAATCATTGGATCACTTAGCTTAAGGATATTTTCTCTCACAGAAGTGTTCTAAACCATGCATGATTTCTACAGTTGGGTGGTGCTGAATGTGAAGATTTAAGGTTCACTGCAGTTGGGATTAAATAGCTCCAAGGAGGCCCCATCAAGATTTGAAGAAACCATGAACTTACTATCTTTTCGTTCTTGGAAATGTTGGGGATAGTTAATGCATAAAACCACATGCTATGTGGCTTGATATGCCAGTTGTCCAGTATCTAAAATGCCATTTTCATAACTGCCTTGGCCAGCTGGTAATATTGCTTCTTGGGAAGTAATCTCTGAACAGACACAGGTATGCTTAAAAGGGAACACTGCCAAAACATCTGCTATTCACATTATTCAAATACTCTTTTCTCCCAAGTACATTATCTTTCATTAGAGAAATCATCCCCTTTGCATTCACATGGTCAGTGCATCTGTCTCACTCTATTTCTGGCTCACTGAGAAAAAACATCTTGGTGCCTTGCCAAATAAAGAAAAAAAAAAAGGAAAGAAATTAGGCAAAAAGATTAATGAAACCAAGAAAATAAATCCCTGTTGGCATTAGAAGTATAAGGATATTCACTTTTATAAGAGTTGACTGTGTTTTCTGGCATAGGGTATGAGGTTTGAAATAGAAAGAATGGCTTTTTCTGAAAATGAACATTATTCGTGGATTTTTTTTTTTTTTAAAAAGACTAAGAGTCCAGAAAGCACAGACACAACATGGGGGTGTAATCAACTGCAATTCTGAATCTTACAAAGTGTAGGCTTTTAATTTACACTGAATTTCACTTTGTTCAATGGATTGTGACACTAAAGCAGAACTGAACTCAAATCCTGCCTCTCAGGTAGATTTCCTAAATACTGTGAGAAAAATAACTGAACCACTCAGTTGCAAATGCCGAAAAGTAGATAATAATATGTCGTTTTTTATAGATTGAGATTGGAACCTCTTCACAGCAGGGTCTTCGTGCAAGTCCATGTTTGTATGATGTTTAATGTAATGCCTGCCCTGACTCAGGCAAACCCTCTGGGCTGTAATGTAAGTAATAGTAGCAACACTTGGAATTCTCCTCTTTCTCTGTCTGGAAAGTATTATTATGCAACCACAGATGAGAAAATTAGGAAAAGGTATTGATTGCAGTTGTCATGTCATCTCTAAACCATTTGGATGTGCTCAGCAGCATTCCCAAGGCATATGCCAAGTTAAATATATAGAAGCACATTATGAAATCCACATGATGGTGCTTGAACAGACTCATTGGCAATTAACTTAGAGCTGCACTTGCTTTTCATGGAATCTACAGCATTAGCTCCAGAAAGCAGTGAATATTTTGCAAACCAGACTGAAGGACATCACAGGGTCACGTTTTAATGCCTGACTCTAATTTTCAGTGGGAAAAATTTCCTTCTATACATTTTGTAGCACCCCAGTATTTGCACTAAGTGTCCTTTGCCTTCACGTGAGATAAAGCTTGATGCTGTAAGAGCTTCATGCATTCAGTTGTTATTTTGGCAAACTACAATACACAAATGAGAGAAGGAAACCAGTGGCTATCAGTTCATAGCTTAGCAAAATATGACTGAGACTTCATTCACTATCACCAAAAAATTTTTTAGCCTAAAGATGACAGCATCCCTGGCAGGTAGCAACAGCCCTCTCTCGTCAAATATGGGCTGCTGAGGCTTATCCAGGAAAGGCCACAAGGAGTCTTATTACAATGACACGTTCAGTGCCAGGACCCCTGAAAAGAGACATGGTTTTACCCTTCTTAATCCATTCTAAATATAGAGTTTGAGGAGGGATCTTTTCGGTTTCCAAATTCTTGAAAGCAAATCTCAGCTGCATGTTTTTAAACCTATTTTACCTTTTTCTAGCATCCCTGTAGCTGATTTATTACATTTTCCCTTATTTTTCACATGAGGGAAAAGTAGTAATCTTCCCCTTGCCTCTTTTCCTCAAGGAAAAGGCTCCACTTACTCATTAATTTGGTAAATAAATGGATTTCCTGTGCCAAGAAATTAGTCTTGCAAATATACTACAGCCATTTCTGTACAATCACAAGGCTGCAAAACCAACCAACTAGAGAAAAATCATTTTGCATCATCAAATATTGATTAAGTTAATGAAAATTTTGACAAACAGCCATATGATGGCATGAGATTAACTGCCATGTGTGTTTCTATTAGATATTTTTCCTTTGTAATTAAAAACGAGTTTATATGTCAAAGAAAATTATATGAAGAAATGAAGTGGAATTAAGTTAATTTTATATTACAGTTGAAAATGCAAATGATACTCTTTTGATATAAATGATAGTATTTTTCCAGGGCCACCCTTGGTAATTCAGAAGCAAAATTAAGTTAGAATTTTACAGGGAATTCTCATAGACCAATTATTAGTATTATTTATTAAGACAGTAACTGTAGTGCTAGGCAAAAATTCAGTCTCTTCTGTGCTTCAGAAAATCTTTCTTCCATTCTATATATGTGCTCAGATCAAGAGGATTTTAGAAACATCCAAAACAAATGGGCACAAAACTGCACAAGACAGTATGCACTTGAAACTAAATTTCTTTTCCCCCTTTTCTCAAAAGTTGCCACTCTTGCAAGAAACTATGAGGAATTACACACTGAATAAAAGGATAAATTCACAGTGTAAAATTCCAGCAAAGGAAAAGACTCTGTCCTAACAGTTAGTAGGCAATTATCTACCAGGTACATTTGCAAATCGAGGGGCTTAGAGCAGCTAAGGGAAAGTGGAGAAATGCACTTGTGAATTGTCTAGTTTCAGGCATGGTCCCATGGGAAGTCATGGCCTTCTAAAACATTTTCTAATACTTGTTTTGCAACATATGGTTTGTGAGCATTCAGAAGGTAACAGTATGACCTGTAAATAAATGTCATTTTTAAGAAGGACCATGTGTGCAATTAGGAGATTCCCAAAAGAGCTAAGTGGGGTTTAAAAGCTACTCCAATGCCTTTGGGCTAGAAACCTTGGCACAGATTGAACTAGAAAACTATAATCTTGATTAACTGTGCCTCAGAGGCAGAGGTAGAAAGAAAGCGCTGGTGATGCTCAGCAGCACTGCTGCAAAGCCTACTGTCCAAAGTCCAACAGGAGAGTAAGCTACACTCGTTTTTTAGGTGTGACAAGTATTTCTGCCTAAAACACTCTTTTGGGATTATGTATAAAGACTTTAGTTCTTGCTGCCCTCAGTAAGTCTCCTAGTGCCATTGGCAGAATACTCCGGGGACTGCATGGTCTATAAAAGACTCCGTAACGACTACTGGAGTTTAGGAAACTTGTGGTACCCATGCAGTGCCCCCCCTTCATTCCCACCTCCAAAGCACAATATCATTACTTGGACTACTGGACAATTAAAAAGAGTGGAGGAGAAAGAATATTTACAGTTATTCTCATTAGAAATACAATGATACTATCTAGAGAACAATAAAACACTTTATAACTTATTCTAATCCAATATAAATTGATGTTATTAATTGATTTAGTCTTTTTTATTACAAGTCAGAAAATAGTCCAAATATTGTAACTACTTGTTTCTATTCAACATAGGCTCTTACTTCTTTGCTGTAAGATTCAAATACCTCCCAGGAGTGCTTACCCACCTATGACTAACTTTTTTTCATCTTATACCCAAAGGGAGAGAAAAAAATCTGGATTCAGTCCAGAGCTGAGTTTCACTGTTTTACATGATATCTCTGCCTCCTCCCAAGAATGGCTCCTCAAGGAAAAGTATCAACCTTAGCATTCTTCAGCTTAGGTCATGTGGTGCTGTTTGCTGTGTACTGTCCCCTTCCTCTCACATAACTCATCTAATCTCTTCTTCAGAGTGAATTTACAGCCCATGGGAACAACTCTGCAAACTATTTATCCTGAGACTGGTTTCAGCATACCTGAGGTATAACCTGTAACTAACATCTTTTCAGCTGAAAGAACATTTCAGTCTCCATTCCTATTCATTTTTTGCCCTGTGCAGTGAAATTGCCATATGACTAGCAATTACTCCTTATAAACGATAATTTCTGTGACGGTTATTTGCCCACTGAAACTAGATTAATTCACTTATTTAGAAAGAGGCATCAGTATTCTGAAAAATCCTAGTCAACACTGACTCAGGCTGGCACTGAATCAATGGCCAGACACGACAGCTCCATACTCACTGCAATGAACTTATTTTTTAGTATTATTATATCCCTCTTTTTGAATGTCTTCACGTATCTCAGTGAATACTTATATCCAGGAAAAAAAATGACATTCAAGCTTTCAAAAAGGCTTATTTTACTCTGAAACAGACTTTGCGAACACGTCACTGGAGATACACATTTCTTCTGATTCCCTGATTCACTTATCAAATTTACCCAAGTGAGAGCTGAAATAAATGCTTTTGCCTTTTCCTCTAAATGCCAGTCAGGAGATGACAGATTGTACTCACAATTTGAATTTTTTGTGAGTGCAATTTTGTGAAGACTGCTGTTGTATGGGCAGTTATAGGCCTGATTTTGAAAAGAATCTTCTTTTTTGAAAAGAATCAGAGTAGCACTTCAGCATATGTCTAATTTGAAAGCTATTCTCCTCTCTCCTTAATTCAGTCAGGTTTAAGCATATAACTCAATGTAGCTCTTGCTGAAGTGTTTTCTTGATCTTCTTTAAAGAAATATTTACAAATCCAAAACCTGCTTATTGTTCTTCTAGAGTATGTTGAAATCTTACTTTTTATTACCACTTCTTTGTTAAATAAATCAAATATTGCCATGGCGTTACATTGGAAATACTAGGGGCCCTCCTCAGCTTTAGATAAAGGTAAGAAGCAATCACCACGTGGGCTTTCACATAAATCAAAATTAAAACAAAATTCCAAAATTCTCAAGGAATTTTCCAAAAGTGGTTTTCTTCATTTCCCCAACAATACAGTGTTGATTTTTTAATAATCCAGACAGGAACTATGCTCTAGATGAATTTGGCCAGTCTGTATTGGATAAACTTTTTTATATTTTCTACAGCACTTCATTATCAGCACCATCTAGGCAAATAACTACCATTTCTGTTTCATCTTGCAGCTTCAGTGCCATTTCCCTAACACCGTCTCATACACCCAACATAGTACTCCTGAAAGCTCATTCCCTACCTTCTTGCAGCTGCTGCCCTTATCACTGAGTCACTGACAAATTGTATCACGGTAAATTGAGTTTTTATCACATTGAATTTAATTCTGGAGTAATTTCTTTTGAATTTCTTTTGATTTCTCACATCTTGATAAAGCATGCCTTCTGCAGAGAAGCAGCACAAATTGAATGGATCAGAGAGCACTTGTTCAGAATACCACATTTAAAGCACATAGTGTGATGTTTCTTTTACTCTAGCAAAATTTCATACTCTGCATTATAATAAGTGCCATTTTTATACAAAGTAAACCATTAGGCACATACAGATTAATCTTAAGCCTTCCACAGGAAAAAGATTTATTTTGGTGTACAGGTAGTCACAGTATTTCTTCTATATGGTCTTGTATATGCTGCACAGCTTTCCTTCTGATTTGCTCTACTTACCATCTCCAGGTGAAGAACAAATGTGTCAGCTCTATCTGTCTCAATTACTGCCTTTTTGAGGGTAGCAGACAAGATGTATTAGGCCCATGACATTACTACAAGTAGATGAGAAAAAAGAAAATAAATTCTCTCTCATTATGGTATATCAGGAATACATACACACTTTAGTCAGCTGCAAAATAGCAAGAAATATGCATTGTTCCGAACAGAAACCTATTCTTCAGCAAAATGTGATAAAACTGCTCAATGCCTTTATTTTCCTTTGGTAATTACAAAGTCTTAACCCTTAAGCAGACCCCCACTCCTTTTCAGTGCATGAAAATGGTTTTAGAAGGAAGACTTTTTTTGGAAAATAGCTATGTTTCAGTGGTTCTTAGCATGGAAAAAATGTCAGTGATCATCCTGAGTCAAATAGAAGTGCAGGAAGATGGGTATATGCATGCAAGGCATTCATCTGCTTGGATGGCAAGGTGAAAGAGCACCTTCTTATGCCTTAGGTGAGGCATCACGGCTTAGAAAATAGGTGAGGGTTTACAGAGTATGCATAACTGATAGGATTATCCTGGAAACTAAAATCCTGATTTGCAAAATTTGGGATTACTCCACACTGGAGGAGGGTGGAGAGAACTGTGTATGTGAAAAAAGGAGACTGCTACCACACAGTTAGGAGCCCTCCTGAACTTGGACTACCAGTGTTCAAACCCCCAACACAAAATATTCCAAGTAACTGAATCTGCTCATGAACAAATTTTTGTAGATTTTTTTTTTTCCATACAGACAAGGATCACAGATTTTTCTCAGAACTCAAATTTCACTTCTGAGGAAAAGACAACTTCCATTGAAAAACACGCAGAAAAATTTCAGCTGGATATTACATTTGATGTAAAGTTAAGGCCATGGGGCTTTGAGAGGAATCAAAGCTGACAAAAGCATGACTTAAAAACAGAATCACAAAATAGTTGAGGTTGGCGATGACCTCTGGAGATCCCCTACACCACCTGCTCAAGCAGGAACAGCACCACACCAGAGTGGTGTCCAGCTGGGTTTTGAGTATCTCCACTGATAGAGACACTGCAACCTCTCCAGGCCAACCCATTCCAAAACTGCTCACAGCTCCCACTGTCCTCAGTTATATGATGCATTAGAAAACAGAATTATAGAAACAAAAAGGGCATTTACAGCAAGAAGACGACTAATTGAACTTACTGCGATGAGCAAACTGAGAAAATTTAGTATGGAAATGATAGAGGGAGAGTACATACACACCATCAAGTTATTGTTTTGACAAAGTGACTTTTCTCTCCACAGGGACATTTTATATATTTATGTAATCAGAGAACAGTCTGCCTGGGACTTGTTGTAGAAAACAGAGGCTTTCGTATACTGGGAAGGAAATCGGATTTTTCTCTCACTGAATGCAATTATGCAGCAATGAAATAAATGTGACTATTTTTAAAGAAAGTGACATGACATAACATGAAATGTGTAGTCTGTACCTTTGCCTATTCCCCAACACGCAATCCCCACACAAGTCAGATCATTCCCACTACGTCAGCACTCTGGAAGCAGAGCTACTAAGATAGGGACAAGTGACTGTGCTTTATTTCTGATATGCTCTACTAGCTCCTAAATTACTGTCACAGTCACAGTGTGCTAAGGAAAATTATATATTTGACATTACTGAGTTTCATGACAGGTCACTACAGAATTTATTCCCCACGCATTCAGTATTTGCTGGTGGAGACACCTTTACTTCTCTTTGCCAAGTCCATTAATGTGAAGGGTTAGTGTCCCCATACATTGCAATGATACTACATGATTTTTAAAAGTTAAATTAAATGTTACAATACATTACATCAGCTGAAATGACATGTCCTGCTCATGTCTTAAAAAGTGACTTATTTTGTAAAGTATGGCCCTGCTGAGAAGTTACTTTATAAAACTGGCATCAGGTTTCTACATGACATTGTGACGACTGACTTGCATTATATTTGCTCAAGTTACAGATAATTTCTTTTCCCTCAACTTCCACCTTCATTTTAACTGAAATAATTTTTTTCTGGAAAGCTGAGAGTCAGGCAGAGATTCGCCCAGCCCCCACACCATCATCACCACCACCCCGCAGCTCATCTGCAGCTGGGCAAGCCCTTGCTGCATTTCCACAGCTGCAGCTGGGAATAACGTGGGGCTGAACAAGAGCAATTTAACAGCAATTTAGAAACATATTTGTAAACATTAACTGTAGCCTTGTGAGGCTGTACCTCTAGTCTTCCTTTGTAATCAACGAAGTGCCCTAATAGCCCTCACAGCATGATTCAGTAAAGGCTTCTGCTCTGACACACAACTCCATAGAAGATTATTCCTCCTCTTTGGTCCATGAGGAAGCTGGAGGCAATTTGACACAGTTGCTTTTGTAACTCTGCTACCCAGTGACCACTTCTGTGGGTAATGCCCAAGTCAGAAAACAGCATTCATCTGAGAATTGCACACATGAATATGCACAGGGGAATCTTTTCTTAAATCTTGTTAATTAAAATATTTCTACAGATTAAGTTCATACATTAGTTCAGCTAGTGAGTGTAGCAGTATATCAATAGCAGGATTACATTCAGATTCTGCTCTGATCATGACTACTTTCAGCAGTAAAATGATAACTCTGCCACAGTTCCCTCTCTGCCATGACTCAAAAATTGTCTGAGAATGCAATTCTCTAAAAAGATACAGTTTAGCATTTGCATATAATTTTAAAATTGTTGGAAATCCACTTTATTAATGATGTCTTCCTCAGATCTCACTAATATCTGTGTAAATCAATGCAACTCAGCTGAGTTCAACGGGTTAAATCAGTGTCAAACCAATATAGCAGTGAGCCAAAAAGCCCCCGCAACCACCACAGCTCCACTTGTGTTTTGACAGTCTACCATAAATATATTTACATATTAATACTGTAAGTAAATATTTGACCTTGTCAAGTCCCACAACTAAATGAAGTCTAGGCTATACATTAATTGATGTATACAACCGATTTTCTACACAAGCTTTTGCATTTCTTTTGCACAGAGGAGGTGAGATTGTCATTGATTAAACAATAACCTAACAACAGAACAAGGCTTGACAGGACCGACTGAATTTAGAGAATCCAATGGGCTGTGGATGGATTTTTAAAAGCCTACTGAAGACCATGAGCTGAATGTCAAATTAACACACCTTTAATTTAATTTCTGACCTGGAAAAATCACAGAAAGAAGGAAAGCACCAGTAAATGAATATTTTTTTTGCTGTTGTTGGGTTTTGGGTTTTTTAATAAGGTTTTATAAGTTTTAATAAGGTTGGTAATTTAATACTTTTGGTTTTTATACAGTTGGGTTTTTATATGGTTGGTTTTTTCGTGGTTCAATTTAGGTATAATTGGGTTTTATATATTTTTTAAATACTTTTTTATACGGTTGGTTTTTATACATTGGGGTTTTTATATGGTTTGGTTTTTATAGTTTGGATTTTTTTTCTATAGTGGGTATTTTATATATTGTATATTTTATTTAGTATAAGGTTTTTTATACTTTTTTATACAGTTGGTTTTTATACAGTCGGTTGTTTATTTGGTGGGGCTTTTATACTTTTTTATGTGGTTTATTTTTAAACTTTTGTTTGTTATACAATTCTTTTTTGTACACTTTTATGGATGGTTTTGATTTGGTGGGTTTTTTTATATGGTTGTTTTTTCTAAAAGTTCTTTTTTTTACACTGGTTTTTATTATAGTTGGTATTTTGGTATGGTTGGTTTTAATACGGTTGGGTTTTTAAACATTTTGTTCATTATGCTTTGGCTTTTAAATATGGTTGGGCTTTTATACGTTGGTTGTTTAATACAGCTAGTTTTTATACTGTTTGGTTTTATACAGTTGCTTTTTAATATGGTAGACTTTTTGGACAGTTTTTCAGGGGTTTTTTATGGTTATTTTGTTCTACTCTTGTTTTTTGTACTTTTTTTTATATGATTGTGTTCTTGTATGGTTGGTTTGTATGTGGTTGTTTTTTAGATGGTTATCTTAGATGCATGGTTTTGTAGACAGTTGATGTTTAAGGCTTGGTTTTTTATACTTTGGTTTTTCATACGGTTGTTTTTAATGTTGTTGGTTTTCAACACTTGGTTTTTATACACTTGGTTCTCGTACAATTGGTTTTTTATTGCAGCTTTTTATATGGTTGGTTTTCACTGCAGTTGGTTTTTAATGTTTGCGTTTAGTGCGGCTGTTTTTGAAGTGGCTGGTTGTGATGCGGTTTGTTTTGATATAGTTGGTTGCACATAAGGTTGGAGTTTTTTCTACTTTTTTTTTTACACCTTTGCTTTTTTTCTACTACTCTTTTTAATATGGTTGGATTTTTATCTGGTTGGTTTTTTACACTTTGGTTGTTTAATATGGTTAGTATTTATATTGGATTTTTTTTTTTTAAATATGATTGGTTTTAATGCAGTTTATTTGTTTTTATACAGTTGGTTGTTTATTTGGTTGTGTTTTGATGCAGTTAGTTTTTAATACAGTTGGGTTTTTTATAAGATTTGTTCTGGCATCCAGTTGGTATTTCTATGATTGGCGTTCTATACTTTTTGGTTTTAAGCGATTGGTTTTTAATAAGGTTGGGATTTTTTATACTGTTGGTTTATTATATTTGGCTATTTAATATGTTAGGTTATTTATGCTTTCATTTTGTAATAGTTAGTTTTTATACCATTAGTTTTTCATACAGTTTGTTTTTAATTCAGTTGGGGGTTTGTAAGGTTAGGTTTCTATGCGTTTGGATTTTATACAATTGTTTTTTACACAGTTGGTTTTAATACAGTTGGTTTTCTACACAGCTAGTTGTTGCAGATTTGGTTTTAAGAGGGTTGGTTTTTACAAGCTTTTTACAAGGCTGATTTTAATACGGTTGGGGTTTGGTATAGTTGGTTTTTTATACAGTTGGGTTATTATACTTTGGTTGTTTAATATGGTTGGGTATTTATGCCTTGGTTTTGTAATATGGTTAGTTTTCATACTGTTGGCTTTTCATACTGTTGGGTTTTTATACGGTTGGGTTTTAGACGATTGGTTTTTTCCATGGTTGTTTTTTGCACATTTGCTTTTTTACACTATTGGCTTTTACACTGTTGGCTTTTGCACGGTTGTTTTTTGCACAGTTGGTTAGAATATGGCTGGTTCTTACATGATTGGTTCTAAAACAGTTGTTTTTTACGGCATTGTTTTTAATATGGTTGGTTTTTTATACAGTTGGGTTTCTATACAGCTGTTTTTTACAGGCTTGATTTTTATATTGTTTTACAAGGTTGGTTTTTACTGGGTTGGTTTTTGGTATGGTTGGTTTTAAGATGGTTTGTTTTGGTACGGGTTGTTGTAATTACAGTTGTTCTGTTATGCTTCTTTTTTCAGGGTTAGTTTTTAATATGGTGGGGGTTTTGTACAGTTATTTTTTACATGGTTGGTTTTTATATGGTTTTAATACAGTTGCTATTTTGTATGGTTAGTTTTTTATATAGTTGGCTTGTTATACTTTGGTTCTTCAATACGGTTGGGGTTTTATGTCTTGGTTTTGTAATACGGTTAGTTTTTGAACTGTTGGATTTTCCTACCGTTTGTTGTTATAGGGTTGGGTTTTTAGATGGCTGGTCTTTATACAATGCGGTTTTTACCTAGTTGGGTTTTATATAACTTTTGTTTAAACTCTGGTTTACATTACAGTTGTTTTTTTTTTATGGTTGTTTTTTATATGGTTGATTTTTAGTGCCGTAGGTTTTTAATGTGGTTGGTTTTAGTGCGGTTAATTTTGATATGGTTGGTTGTTTATACAGTTGAGGGTTTTTAATTTTTCTTTATATTTTTGCTTTTTGTATGATTGGTTTTTAATATGGTTTGGTTTTTTATATATTTATATATATACTTTAGATATTTAATATGGTTAGTATTTATACCGTTTGTTTTAATAGTTTTTTTAAAATAAAGTTGTTCTTTATACAGATAGTTTTTAATGTGGTTGGGATTTTAGATAGTTAGGTTTAATATGGCTAATATTCTTTTTTTTTTTTTTAGATGGTTGGTTTTTTAAGCAGTTTGTTGTTTTGATACTGGGGTTTTCTACTTTGTTTTATATATACAACTGAGGTTTTTTCTACTCTTTTTTAATTCAATTGGGTTTTTATTATTTTGGTCTTAATATAGTTATTTTTTCATAACTTTTTTTTTTAATATGGTTGTAGCTCTTCAATTACAGCAAAAACAGACAAAAGAATTCATTTCTATACAGTGTGCATTTTGATAGCAAATGCCATAATCTCCTCTAAAAACTTTCCCCCTCATTATTTAGAAAGATAAAAATGAATTAATTAGGTAACATAAAATAACAGCTATGTTTATCTGCTGGAATAAAGTATTTTCCATAATACAGGCATTTAATATATTAAACAAATGTATACCCACTTACAGAGACACATCCAAAGTAACAGATGTATTACAAAAGACTGTGCTATTATTGAGAATACAGCGACTGGAAAACCATCAATACTATTGGTAGTGACCAATTATTAAATTCTTTCGATGTCAGTGTTATGGTGAGAGACCAGCCCTGTGCAATCCTGGTACAGTAGGCTGCAGTTTTCCTTCTTTCTGCCTTTGGAGAGGGACTGGAGGGTACCTGGTACATAACTAACCCACTACTCATGCTCAGAAATGTGCAGTCTCCTCTAATCTTGAAAGTACATTTTGACTGACCTAGTACGGATGGGTATTTTACGGCCAAACTCAGGCAGCTTAAACCTAGACAGTGTTTCAGTCTTCAAGACTTAATGAGAAACTTAATGAGATTACTCTGACCTTTCCATTTAATCTTTTTTTCTTCTTCTTCAAGCTCACATGCATACTCAAATTTTCTTGTCAAAATCACAGAGTACCTTCTAATTAAAAGTCAGGATAATATAGGGATCAATTCATTTGGAATCAAAAAGCAACGTTACATTTGCAGTAGAGCTTATTAAATAATTTAAAAGGAAAAAAAATTCATGCATTCTGCTCATGGGAAGTGAGAAGAGCAACAATTTTTAAAATGTAGATTTTTGATTACTGAATTAAATGATCTAGAACAGAAAACTGTCATGTTTAAAGAACAGGAAACTTTGTTTTAAAATACAATCCTCATTTTAAATTGTTATTTGCACATCTGAGACCCACTGAAAGCTGTTGCTATACATCTAATTAATGAGCCATATATATTTGAACATCTGTATTTCACTCTTCATTTATTTTCTTGCTCATCCACTTGGAGAAAAAACACTCAAAAACATTTAAATGAATATCCAGTCAGTAGATAAAACAGCAGTTGTCTGGTAAAGGATCACTTATTATATGTATGGTTTGCCGCTGAATGACCTTCTGACAACACCTACTTTCTGCCTTCTACACCACCAGCTCATAAATACAATATGTTGTATGTTCTAACGTATGTAAAATTCAGTTCAACTGCCTCAGAGTGGAATGCCATTGACTTTGTTCAAACGCTACACTAGGAGATGCTATGGATAAACTAAATATTGGTCATAGCTGGCTACTGCAATCTATATATTGGGTGAGACAACTTATCATTCATTGCCTTCATTGCTATTAAATAGGGGATATCAGCAGGCTCCTCCTGACACTCTTTCTTCTTTACCATTCTAGAGCACAGACTCTTTAAAGAAGAGATGTAGGTTTTAACTATAATGCACATAGCAGGGTCAGGTTTTTTTCCTGTTTTTCCCTTTGACTTCAATTACTGCACCTTTTGCATAGTTACTGAGTATAGACAACACTTTGCACTCTTGATGGAGACAGATCCTGACACTGGCAACATAACAGTCACATTGCCATCCTCAGCAGGAACCTCTTACTGACCTGCCTCACTGACATTTAAAATGCTGTAAACAAGGGATAAATGTTTGGCAAATATCTCCCAAAAGTATTAGAAATGTTTACAGATAATGAAATAAAGTTAGCCATCATGATAGTATCAAACAGGAGAAGATCAAAGTGGTTTTACTGATATTGAACAGAACTGTAATACTCGTAGTGCCCAAAACAAAAATGCGTTGAGAGAAGAAATTTAACAAACAAAATGAGTCACATTTTACAAGCATATAATCCTGAACTCTATGTTTAACAGTGTGTATGACAGTCTGACTATCATAAACTTAATGCCATACATGAATGTATTTAAGGACCATTGAAACAAACATCAAAACATGCTATTTCAGTTTGACTTGGTTAAATTTTCATAGTTACTAAATTCAGTAGGCACATGCAAATTTTACACGTTTCAATGAAAGCCTGACATGTCTCATTTAATTTCTTCTAAGCCTACAGTAATGAAATGAGTCCACTGCCAGAATTGTTCAGTCATTGAGTGACTGAAGTGTAACACCATAAAAGTTTGGAAAACATCTACCAAGAGAATTTACTCTGTTATCTAACAGGAAATGAACACACTAATCAAACGGCTTCCTGCAAGGAGCAATCCAAGAGAGATTATTTTTCCTTTTTGCACTGGAAAATAAAATGTTACGAAGCACTAGAGAGAGGGTTGAATGCTCTGGGCACCAACTCCAACTATTTCTTGTCACCGAATGTCAGCTGTTTGCTCTAGTTTCCCTGCTAGAGGCATGACACGCATGTCAAGTTAGAGGAGTCCATTTCAATCCTTTTCTACAATCCAAAGTACTCCATCCATTTTGAAATATTTACTCATGCAAACTGATATTGAAAGTATTAATTTGCTCAATGGATAGACACAAGTTAAAGAAAAATCATGTAATTTTCAACTCAAAAGATGACTCCGAAGAAATACTTACAGAAAATATGTTATATTTCTCTTCCAGCCATGTTACTCTAAATATTTTTGTTGTTCAATGAACACCAGTCAAAAATATGAAAAATAATCATATTAAAAAAATCTCACTATTGAGGCTTTCCTAAGCATATGTTCAAGAGACACTAAGGCTTTCATCAAAACACAAGCATCAAGAAACTAAGATTAGGGACCCAATTTAACAGTCTGACCTAAACAGACTTAATCCGTCTCAGTTATGTCCGCACTGCAGTGACATATTAAATACCTGAGCAATGTACCGTTGTGGCTACACTTTTGCTAATAAAGTGAGTTTGAATTAACTAGTTTGATATTAATTTAAAAATATTATCACATTTTAGTCCCCTTATGGGGTAATTTAGCTACCTGTCTAAAATGATTACCTGTTTTGAGGTTAAGAGACCAAAGACTAAGCATGCAGCAATATAACAGTTCTATTACTGCATGTCTGTCTGACCTGAGTATCTTCTATGGTGTGTGTGTAAAAGCATAATTGTTCGACATGTCATAAAATAACTTTTATGGAAGAAATGCTGATTTTATGAAAATGAATGTTTCACAGGAATGTATTAAATCTGTTGATATTTTTACAGTAAAAAAGCCAGAAAAATAATTCTGTAAGGTTGAACTGTTTTCTTTCAGCTTTACAATTTTGATTATAAATTGCAAGAGCAACTATATTGCAAGAGTTGCAACAATAAAATTCAAGACAACCATACAATAAGAATTCCTCTAATGGCTATATTCATATTTCTGAAGGGTTTTGTTTTCATTCTCATTTAATGTGAAACAAAGTTTTGCTCTCTCTCATCCGTCAAGTGAGAGTAAAAAGAGAGTAAATGTATAGAGTCTAAGTTATGATCAGGTCAAGAAAGAGTAAGTTTTTACACACAGACAATCTTTTCATTCCTTATTTGTACATAATTTAGTTCCATTACAGTCAGTTTATATGTTATTAGGCAGTATAGAAGCAGTTCAGTCAGAAATTTACTGTGATATGCTAACTGGTGAAATTCTTAAGTAATGTATTCAAATAAACTTGTAAGATATACAGACATGTATTGAGAAGCTATAGCTTCTTACTTTAGTTAAGTCACTTGATCTATTTGGATCCAAACCTCTGTCCAGCCCCTCACCAGTTTCAGAGGAAATGTTTTCACTAAAAATAGGCATTTTGCCTAACTCATTTACCTAATACTTGGGTATTTATTTTAAAGCTGCTTTTTAAAAAAAAAATTTTGTTTCCCAGGTAATGTTTTTGCTGGAATGTATTTTATTTCAATTAGCAAATAACACTAATGTGCAGAAAAGCTACTATTAGTGAGTACTAATATCTCATATACAAAAAAAATGAAAGAATAAGTTGTTTTGAAAAATTCTGTGTCAACAGGTATTTTATAACACATAAAGGTACACTGCCATCAGTAAATGATACGTGTGTTTTCTTAAGGTACCTCTAAGTGTATTTCTTAACAAGTTAGGAAAAATATAGTTTGAGAATTATATAACCATCTGCAAAAACAGTAGCTGATTTGTATAAAAATACACATACACACACACAAAATTACTCAACTATTTCTCTGCCATATCTTATTTCATAAACTTACAGTAACTTACAGCAATCAAATTCTCAGTGCAAAGGCTTACAATATGTGATATTTTAAAGATTATATATAGCCATTCATGAGCAAAATGATATCCTAATTCTGGGAAAAGAAGTCATTAGTATTATAATTAAATTGTCAGTCACAAAAGTGGCTAATATAGTCGGCTAGAGGCAATATAGCGGAACTGTGCTGGTGCTTCATCAGTTCCACCCCCCCAGTCAAGATTTTCCATATTGACCTTCAGTGAAGGATTTAGCAGTCATTACCACATAAAATATGTCAATCCCTTCAGACCTTTTGATATGACACCAGATGAACATTGCTTTGGAAAGAGAATGCACTGAATTTTCAGCTTCCAACCCAGCAAAAGAACGCCAATTTCTTGGTCCTCCTTGGACTTTATAATCATCTGGGGACTTCTGGCAGACAAAGTGATGGAACAAAAAATGAACCGATTCACGGTAATACAACACAACTCAAAGCTTTGTCACACAGAAATAGACCCGAACTATAACTTCCCCCTCCTTTAATCATACGCTACGACACTGTCTTTGCTACTTGACAGCTAAAAGTACAGGAAAGCGGCTTCCTTCTACCTTTGCTTTACATTAAAAAGATAGGCAGGCATCAAAATCACTGTCTCTGTCCCTCAGCCTTTGGCATCAATCTGTTTGTGCACATTGAGATTGATTTTCCCCATAATTTTAGAATGGACACTTGGGTACATTAACAAAATTAATATGATCATAAGCATGAAATATTACCCTGAAAGCCATTTGCATTCCTGGAGTAAATGTTATCGTGCTACAAGATACACTCCATTTTTCAGGGGTTTATAATTCAACTGTAATATTCATGGTAGGCTGAACTTGACACACAGATCTCTGCAGGAAAATTTTTTATACATTTTCATAACCTACAGGAGTTTAAGAAACAAAAGAGCAGATGTGTTCTTTGCAGTAGTTTATTTATCACTTAGAAATACTTGTTGTTTGAAATCCCTTGTATTTAGGGGCTTGAGAAAAAAGCCGGCATAAAACCAGCAGAGTTTATTCTACTGCCCTTGCAAAGCTCAAGTGCAGCTGTTGACTTACAAAGCAAGAAGGAAATCCTGGCCCATTAAGCAAATGCCAAAACTCTCACGAGAACTGCTTGTTTGCAAGTGGTCCAAGTTACTACCAAGTACTGTAGCCTTGTCTGTTCACTTGCCTACCTCTTGCCTAGTGGCTGTATGCCACATCAAGTCATATTTTATATTATGCACTGTTTTCCATAGAAATATGGAAAAAGTATGAACTATTTTATTTTCCTTTTCAGCTTTTCAGAACAACAACAAAAAGGAACAAAACTTTGTCTTACAATATTCATTTTAAATGCAAGTGAATACTTTTAAGAGAAATTTTCTCCTCCAAGCTCTGTTCCTTATGAAATAAAACAGTCCACAAATTTTTCACCTGCCTTGATTTTCAATCACATATCTTAGTCATGTTTGTCTTTAAAAGGATAGTCAGGTTTCTAATTCATTCCCAGTCCATAGCAATCCACTTCAAATAGCTGTTTGCAGTTTGGAGAGTTGTGAAAGTATGGCTTAGAAAACCACAAACCTAACATGAAAATCTCCATGGGAGGCTGAAGAAACAAAGAAGATTTAAGTATTAATATACACCACTTCATTTCAGTCCCATTCTGTCATATCAGTTGTTTCCATAGATATAGGAAAATCATCCAGCTGTAAACTAGCATAGCAAATTGACTTTCTAGGCATTGCTCAGCTGCACACATTGCTGCATATGATCACCTATGTTAGTGCACATCAAATCTGACCATTGCTCAAAAGTAAACAAGCAACACCAATATATTGTTGTAGGAAATGTTCTTCTGCCATGTGCTGGGTGACCATATAGGCAACAAAGATTTTGAAAAAGAAAACATTTTGTAGAGGTTCTTTAAAAGTTCTTACAATATTTACAGCTTTTACAGTTCTCACTGCGTTTATTTTACCACAAAGCAATTCTGAAATAAAACAATCTCAGCTATGAGGTAAGGAAATAGAAGGAAAGAATGATCAATCACACAGTCTTTGGAATACTTCTCGTAGTTATCAAAAATGTAGACCTAATACAGTTTTTCCAGCAGATCAAAAGTCAAATTAACTCTTAAAGTTAATTATTTCAATCTGTGAACTCTGTAAAAGCCTTTCATATTACCTCTGCAAGTGGTTAATAAACTGATTTTTCACAATGACTATGTAGCAGTAGAAAAAGGAGCATTTTATAAATGCAGCTTACCTATTTTTTTTGTCTGCAGGGAATAGCCAAGACTGACTAGTTTGAATGAAACACAGGAGGGTTTGTGAGATGTGATTTCTAGAAATAGGAATCAAAGCCAAATTTTGAGATAGGCAAAAGTTATTACCGAACTTCTACTCATTTTATAGAGATAATTTCAAGTCAGAAATTAACAAACAATACAGGGGAGTCTACTGGGAGTCTCCAACTCCAACCCCTGTTCAGTGGCTGTATCAAGTACATCAGATATTGACACAGTCTGAATGATTCCCCCATAATCAATCAGTATAACCCCACGGTCTACCCAAGTCACACCACAATGTGATGTAAAATCGACATGTCAGGGATTCAGAAGTGCATTAAAAAAAAAAAAACTAAGAAAATCCCCCCAAAACCTAGAAAATAAGACACTACCTTGAAAGACACGATTGTGCTAATAGCAAGCTGCCTGCATTTCAAATGCTTTCATACACAACTAAATTAAAGTTTTTTTAAAAAAAATTCCTTGCTACTTCACTGCTCTGTTCTGTCTGATACTATTCAGGACCTAATGTCTCAGAAAGCCCAGCACGTTAAGTCGCTAACATCTATAGTATACGTTGTTTGTTTTCTTGTTTTCTCTACAGGAGCTAAAAGATATGCCTTAGGAAAGGATTCTTTTCTTTTTTTAGGATCTTTGGTTTGGATCGCCTTTTGGCTACCTTTTCTGTTAGTTTTTCCTCTTCTTACTTATGGCCTTTGCTCAAGGCTAGTTACTGGTGTTGATAGAGCACAGGTCCAGTATTATAAGGTAACTTTAATACTATTTGAGACATGAAAATTTTTCAATTTTTTTTCTTCATTTTGTTTCTAAAAAAAATGACAGCTCATATTGTGCGTAGGTTCCTGCTCATGACAGTCCAGACTGCTAACAGATTGCTAATCTGATAACTGGTCTATTAAAAGATGAGGAGACAATTTCCTCTTGCTTTCCAACTACAATTTGGGAAACTTATTTCCCTGTATTGAATCATTAATAGTATAAATTACTGCCACAGCACCTAAAAAGATAATGTTCCTTAAATCAGTTCCACACATTCAAAAAGTACTCAATCTGCCTCCTTATAACCACTGCCAAGGATCAGAACGTACTGTGTTATGATACCGGGACAATATCCTGGAGTAGGGAAGTTTTCTGTGTGACAGGAGAACAAAACATACCAACTTATGGTCAAAAGAAGCAAACACGACCTAGGACGTCAACAGATGAAAACAGTATGGCACTGGCAAATATTCCTGTCTACCAGACATATATTTAATACCGTATTTGCTAGGTTGACAGTTATAGACAGAGGAGCCTATACAGAGACAGCGGCTGCAGATAGAAAAAAAAAAACTTAAGAAATTAATTGTTCTCTACTGATTTAATCCTTTAGGGATATTATTCTTGAATTCAGTTTGTATTATAAAGCGTATCATCAGTCCTAACAAAGCAGAAGAACTTCTAATAAGCCTTTCCATCAGAGTTATCTTTTTAATGTAAATTTAGAGAGAAGTTACTTCCCACAACAACACAAAGTAATTATTCCTCAGTGTTGAAAGAAGCTGCCACCCACTTTCTTCTCATGCAGCTCAAATGAGTTTGGTGATTAAGCCGTCTCAGCAAGACTGGAAAACAGATGTATCATTATATTCTTACTTGTACTAAGATAATTCTTAGGGTCCCAGAAACGAGATAGGATCCTGCTATACTAGGTACTGCAGAAAAAGCAGAACCAGAAGACAAAGGAAGCTTTCCTGAAGTTGTATACAATTGCCAGCCTATAGCATAAATATAGGATGATATGACATATCTTGGAGAAAGACAGTAAAGTATCTCTGTTTCTACCAGCCATAATTAGACTGTTAGGGTCCCACAGATGGAGTTGGCGGCATCAAGATCCTGACCTGTTACTGCTCCCGCTGCTCACCTGCTAATGTGCTCAGAGGGGAAACAGGCATGGACTGGCTGAGCCGCTCAGTTGCAACAACAGCTAATGGTCTCTTCCCTCATCTAGCTTCTGCACCAGCCTGAAAATTACATTTTTTCTGCCTCTCTAAAAAGCATGCTACACCGTAACACAACTGCACACCTATGCAGCAGATGCTGTTGAGAGAAGTCACCTCTCCTCCAAAATCCCTGTAGCAGCACGGGCCAAGGGTACAAGTAATCAGCCACAGTAGGTGTAGATACCTCTTCACCCAGAGTTTATATTTAAACTAAAAAATATCCCAAAAAATTAGAACAATAATGTTCTCAAATCCCACTTGCTTTGTAAAGTCCCCTCCTAAAATAAAACCAGTGAATCAAGAACTCCTAACTTTCTGTCTAAACATATTTTGAGAAAGGTAAGCTTAGAGTGCTTAGAAAGTTAATTAATATAATTAATAAGGATAACACATGCAGCTTGAATAATAAGCACTTGTGAGGTAAGTACTTCAATTAAGCAAAGGTACAGACTCACATGTTAGTAACTCACTGACTCACCCAGTGTCCAAAAAAAAAAAATATTACATGACAGACAGCACTAAATCCAAATTCTTCATTACTCCAGTTTCTTTATTGCTCCAGTTGGTTGATACAGCACTTTAGGCTTCTAGGGCTGTGGCCAAATGTGGTTTTTGAGCACTCAGGTAATTTTTAACATGCACTAAGGTGGAAAGAATTGTGTTTACTCTAGCCAATATTACTTCTGTAAGAAATTTTTCATTTATAAAATAAATCAATTGCTGAAATGTCAACATTTCTCTATATGCTTTTGGTATTGTAAAACAAACTACACTGCAGCAAGGAAGAGAAATAACATTTTTTATTAATTTCTTCTCTAAAGATGATAAAATAGCAAGTAAAATAAAGGAAGTGAACTAGTAATCCATCAAATGATTTCATGAATAAGAAACAGAGACAACTAGAAATTGACAATTACTCAGCAGCAATGCTTGGCCAATAAAAGGTGAATTGGACAGGAGCAAGCAACAATATTTGTGCTGGGATTCTATGTGAGGGATCATTAATCTAAGAATAAAAACTGTCTAATTCCATAGCAAAGCATTTACAGACTGGAAAGATATCTTGTGAACTGCATGACACTTTGTTCCCGTAGTTTTTGAAATTAAAAGAAATTCAGAATAGTTACTTTTCAGACAGCTGTATAAAAATGGAAGTACAAGATACTACAAAAAGAGATAAGAAACAACAAAAAAGATGCTATACAAGAAAAGCAACAAATCAGATCATTTTGCTATCTCTAGACACGTTAACTGATATATTAGTTTAACTGGACTGAATGAGATAGTATTAATGGGTAAGAGAATATATATAGCAAAGTTATCAGAACACAGATAAGGTTGCAGACACTGAATATATAACTTTTCTCAGAAACAGGGAAACTATGGGTAAGACGCAGAAGTTAATAGTCTGAGATTCTGACCAAATCCCACCAAAATCGATTAAAAGCCTCACACTGACTTTAATGAACTCTGTCAAAACTAACTCCGATCTAATTAAAGGAACATCTTTTTAAGTATGTACTTCAGAGTTAAGCTGGCATAGGAGAATAAAATTCAGAGAGCACAACAGAAAATAAGGACGACTGCCTAAAGCATGTAGCATCTCACATCTGGTTGGGTTACCATCCTGTGACTGATGACACACATTGGACTGTAGGCAATGAACTGTATTTTGTCAAACAAAATGAGCCAACAGGAGAATTTGAGCAGAGACCTTTAGAACCAAGAGCATGAAGTATTATCTTCTCAGATTATCTTCTCAGCTGTATTGTTATCTAAGCAACATAAAGATAGCAGAAATGTCAGCAGAAAGACTAATTTACTGGAGAAAAACAAACAACCACCTGAGAGCACAAACAACAGCATATATACACACCAAATTCATTGCTGCATCCACATTACTATTTTAGTTTGGCTCAGGAATGCACTTCTAAAGCAAAAACTCCTGGTTATTACAACCTAGCATGCTTTGGTGTGCATTGCAGAGTGCTCTCAGAGTGTACAAACTGGGTTTCTTTTGCAGAAAAGTAAATTGGAAGACAAGCCTCGAGGAACACACACTCCAGCTAACACACATGCAGTTCATGGCACAAACGAGAGCTAGGTCAAGGCAAGATCCCCAAATGTGTATGTTACATGGGTCCTCAACACCAGCTGTTTTGCTTTCTAGATCCAGTGCTATCAAACCATGCTATCTGTTATGTTAACCATAGCCTACATATATCATAAGTATGCATACAAACTGTGTCTGGAGAATCTTCCCAATGCTTCTTAGAGTGCACCAGATTTGGACATAGCAGGATGAAGGAGAAGTGAGATATCTCTTGAACCAGTACTAAAAAAACCCCAAACCTTCAACCTGAGTTTAGTTTGCATTTTATGAGAAAGAATACAAGTAGAAATGCAAGAAAAAAATCTGGAAAGAGCTTCAAAGGAAGTCTGAAAAGTGCACATCTGTCCCTTGCATTCTTCCTTTGACAGAGTTCAGTCATGGAAGACGCCTATACTGCAGCAGCTGAGAGCTGTTTAGAGGCAAGGATTTGAAGTATTAACACTAAGTTACAATACCCAGGCTTCACTTTTGCCTGAAAGCTGGAACAGATATTATTTGAAGAAATATGCTTGCCATTGGCTACTGATTCAAAAAAATTCAGGTCCCTACCCGACAGGAGGGACTAGAATTGCTTCAAAACTTCTTAGGCTTTCATATGAGATTTAAAACAAAATAAAATAAAACAAAAATACACCCTAAAGCTAAGCCTAACATGAACTGTAATATTAATAAATAAACTCTCAATCTGAAACAATCAAAATACTTTAATTGCATGTAATATCTGAAAAGATTAAACACACGTATCCGAGCTAGTCTTTTCTTTCATTCTGTTTCTCAGTTTAGGAACTGGGCAGTTAATTCTTGTAGTATGGCTGGTTTATAGCTAAAAGCTATTTCCCTTGGCCTATATTAAATGGTGTTTACTTGAGAAAGTCAATAAAGTATACCCAGGGAAAACTGAAGTATGAAAGAGATTTCTTATAGTGGAAAACAACCAGATATCATTGACAGTAATTTGCCTCCTTATTGACTGTTTCAACCCAAAGGTCAAGGGATGAATGAACCGTGAAACACTTAACTATGGTGTTTCTTTGAAACTCAGATACTTCCCAGATTTAGTCCTCTATTAGTCTATTGGAGTCAACAGTTCAACAGTATGTGAAAGAGAAAATGGCTTAGTCACTCTAAGAAGGCAAGGTGAAAGATTTCAATTTTGCCTTTGGTTTGGTACTATTCCTATGGTAAACAAAAGCACACAGGTTAACACTATTTTAAGCCATACTTGCCTATAAATACTAGAAATTAACTCAGGTAAATAGAGAATATAGAAAAAACTGCCACTGATTTCCAATAAATTTTCTTCCCAAAGGACTGACTTATTTTTCCATTTCATTGTGCTGTTAGACACACTCAATAAGTTTAGAGACTGCAGACACCTTTTATACCATATTAGAAAACTACAAATTAGATGAAACTCTCAGAAACGTCATATTACTTCAATTCATTCCTGAATAAAGTTGTCATTTTATGTATTGTAGTCTCAGTAGTTCTGATCCTTGGAAATAAAGTTCATTGTTGTTCAGACCTCTTGCTACATTTTGTAAATTCTTCTTGCCCTGACTAGGAATTGCAGCAACAGACTTTAAAATAAAATTAGAAGAGGTGGAGAAGGTGGTGTAAATTATTTCTAGATTAATAGCTTGCAGCTAACCACAGGTATTTCAAAGGGCATCTGATGAGAAGGGTGTCCATATACAACAAATCCCTAGTACACTGCACATCTTTGAGAAAAAAAAAAGTAGCTGAAATATGAATAGCTAGAGTCTATTATAGATTATCTAATGGTAAGGGGATGCCCTTGGACCATTTTTATACCTCAAATTCATCTGCAACATCACCATTCTTTAAAGAGAGAGAGAAAGTAGCTCATGTTTCAGAACATCACATCATGTATTCCCTTTGAGATGGTTGGTAACATAACATCTGTAAGTTTTGCTCTGTGGCAGCTTGCCTAACAAGGAGTTTGTGAGATGGGTTCCCAACTCTGTGGCAGTCCATCAGGCTCATTGCTGCAACCCCCAGCAGCCCAAGAGCTTGCAATGGAAGTTTTCTTGGGGTTCTTCAAATGGAAATATTTTGAAAATGTCCAATCTCTGTATAACTTCTCAATAACGACTGTTTATTTTCATTTTGGGAGAGAGGGGGCTTCAGCTTTTTTTAAATATTGCTATCAATCTTCTCCCATATAAAACATATGCTTATATTTAACTGTTTGTGCTCCGTACTGTATTAACTATCCTTCTCCAAAAATTGTGAAGCCACAGGAGAAAGAACGAACCCTCTAGTACAACTTAAATTAGCGAAATACCACAGCTATCTAGAATTTACATTGTTGGACAATATGGCAGATATATTTTGGTGAGTACTTAAAATAGTCTCTATATTTAAAATACTCTGTATACTCAATTCCCAAGGAAATTTTGAATAGAAAAATGATAACGTGTAACACTGAATATTGTTCACACTAGATAGTTGCTCAGATATATTAACCTAGATGTGACAGGAGTCACCTTGCTGCATATTGCAGACATGTTGCAACAGTGACTCTATCGTCTAATCACTGGTATGAATAATTTCTGAAGGGTGTTTGAGTTGCTTCTGTCCTTCAAAACATTTGCTGGGATACACTATAAAGATTTGCAGTTAATCTATGTAAAAGGCATTATAAAACCTGTATGTAACTCTTTAGGGATGAGTGTTTTGATAACACTCTTAAGCTGGTTTGTATTTCTAGTCTATTCTATGTCCTGATGCTCTCTATAGAAATAATTTAGCTGATAGAATCAATGAAAAGAGGTACAAAATTGCTGATGACACAATGCTAAGCAGCAGTTCAAATAATTTAAGATGACACAGGAAGGATTATGAGGGACTTAGCCATTGAAAATTACCAAGTGTTTGTTGGCATTCAGTGTAGATGGCTACAAAATTAGCTGAGGCATTTGAAATAGCAGTTGAAGGACACAGAGATTTTGGACAACATCCAGTTAAAAAAAAAGCTAACTTTTAACAATAATTGACAGTTACTGAGGAGCCATGCAGGCTAGTACTCTTTTTCAGTATGAAAAAAATAAAAAATTGAATGAGGTATGTGATTTTTAGATGGTCTATGACTTTATTTAAAGGCATGGATAAAATGTTAAGGATGATAAAATACTTTAACTGCGAAAAAGTAAAAGTAAGAAACAAATCAATGATTGGAAATATATTATTGATTTGAGGATGATTTTTTTTTTAATTAGAGCTGTGAGAAGTGGTAACTCTAATGCACAGCAACATTTCAAGGAGCACAGCCTCACTGTAAGCCCAGTAAAATCTTTTTCTAGTGCAGTGATCATTTTCGAAAATATTAACTGTAGAAATTATAATCTCTTACATAGACAAAGGGCAATGAGTACCACAGGACTGATCTTTGCCTCTGTTTACTCACTGGTATCTAGATTAGAACTGAGATAATGAGACAATAAAATAAAATCCTTGATATAGTTTTGATTTGTTGATTAGAAGTAGAATTTACTTCTCTAGAAAGTAAGATTTAATGGGCTGATTTGCATTGTATGAATAGAATTGAAAAAAGCAAAATTTTAGCATTAGAAATCAAAAGCAGCCCTGAGGATTTCTGCCCAAGTATTTGCTTTCTTGGGAAGTGAAGCTTTTCCACTTATATACAGACTGACTTGTTGGTCACCATTCTGGAGAGGCTTCTTGTCCCAACTGGCAACTTAGTGATTACTAACTTGTGTTTGTGTCCAAACACTGTTAGTCTCTGCAACATAAACTACCAGTACAGCTATTCCTCAAGAATATCCTAAATCCTGAACTTTCAGTCAAACGCACAATAGTACTTTCAACATCTATGTGGTGACCTGTAATAGATAGCAATTAAAAAATAATTTGGGAAGCTGCTAAATATGCCACCTTTTCTGCACCAAGAAAAGAAAAAAATACTACCATTTGAGATGCTAATAAGTTACATAATGAATTTGGATTATTTCTTCAAAGAAATGCTATAATGGATTATGAGTATGTGTCATTTTTAGTTAGATGGTTTCTGAGGAGCATATGCTCCAGGGAAAGTCAAACACCAAAATTCCCATAAAATTCTCTGTTTCATAGAATAGCTATGATGAAGTTAAAATCAACATTAGAGCCAAGAATATTTTGAGGGTTGATGAATATGGGCATCCATCAGATGTCCAAGTGACTTTTTTTAGCTCAGGGACTCATCTTGACAAGTCTAAACACACTCTTAACCTGCTCATAACCCTGTAGCTTGAATTTGCTAGTAAAAGCTCACTGAGGAGCACATCACCTATCCTCACACAACCCATCCTTTCTGAGGGGAGGCCATAGAGGTGTGCTTTGAAGTGCCCTCTTTTCTGTCTCTGGCCAGGGATTAAGCCTGCTCCTTCTATGTGGCTGATATAGGATTTCCTTTCATCAAAATTTACATAAAATGCCATCAAATTATCTGTGAGCAGTGAGTGCATATGGAAAATTCAGTGCTTTTAATGGCCCCACACGTTACATGGTAAGGAGCACTTTATTCACTTACGGTTCTTTTCATGACACAACATAATGCATTGTGGCTTACTTGGGTAACAGTATCAGCCTGTGAATACATATGTTTATTTGCAATTTAAACAAACTCAGATTTCCTTAGGGTTAATCATGCCCAGCCATACACATTTCCAGTGTGGCAAGCATCTCTGAAAGAGAGATGGGGCAGGGGGGGAAGACAGTGAAGGAAGCCCTTTCTGATTCCTTTCCTTTATAACTTGGCTTAAGTTCTCTTGGTATAAACACTGAAAAGGGCATCATCTCAGAAAACATCTGCTAGGTTAGATGCCTCAATGCTAGCAAGTTTAATGCAACCTGAAACATGATATTACAGCCAGAAGTCATCAAAAACTAGAATCAAATATAGTGGTACAAACTGCATTTTAAAATTAAAAAGACCTGTTCCTGAGGACAAGAACAAAATTATAGCCAAGCTATATTATTATTATAGCTAAAGCTCTAAGTAGGCAACAAAAGAGCAATAACAATAAGAGATTGCCATCTGGTCATCCTTATTTATAAATCAAGAGGCATAACAGGATGGACAGCCAAAAAGGAGCAATAGGTGATAGATTGCTGCCTTCAATATCTCTTCAGCCTCTGTCTCATCCCTAAACTATGCTGACCCAGTGAGGCTAGGGGGATTCAATCTCTAGGCTCTTACTGCTATTTTTTTACTAGTGTGATTCTTAATTTTTCCATTTGTTCCTTTTTTCTTCTTGCCTTTTTTCTAGTAGACCTGCCTACCACAATACCAGTTTTGAAAAACAGTTAGGAACCTTCACCTAGAAAGACAGCTAAAAGCAACTTCTCAACTACCTAGAAAGTTAGGAATTCTCCTGGCCTCAGGTTTGCTGATTAATATATATTCTGTATCTCCATTTCTCCGGTAGAGAGACTGCAAGTGAACATTAGCATCAGACAGAAGCTGCATTTCCATTTCTAATTCTTTTTCTCAGAGGTGCACATGCTAATCAGAAGATAAAAATTAAAAGCATTGCTATAGAAGCCTATATAAGCTATATAAGTTCAACTTATTCCTTTTTTTAATGTATCTGCAGTGTGCTTTGAATGAAACATTCATCTGAATAAAGATAGTAATACTACAGGCAACCGTGTGTCCCCTTCCTCCCCAGTAACACTCCTTAGGAAATTTAATCAAAATTCTTTGAGACTGAAAGAAGTGGAACAATATAGGACTACACTCGTAGGCATACTGTTGGCAGTATATCAGAAATATCCCACTTCTACCTACTGCAGGCTCCTGGGGAAAGGCCACAGGGCTGCAGCAACAGACATCCACAAAGACTGCTTTGAGTTAGCATTGAAATAATCACCTTAAGGAAATTAAGAAACAGGGAAAAGAATATTTCTTTTGTCTTTTAAAGATGCAGAATGAAAATCCTCCTTCCCCATGTGGATTTGCTAATACAATACAACCATATTTTATATATACACTTATATTCTAATAACTTGGAATAGGTTCACCTCCTCTAGATTTACACAATAGAAAACAGCAATATCTCAACTGGGGTGGGGAACATTTGGCAACAGGATGTACTGAAGCATTCTGTAGTAACACTTGGTAAAATTACTCTGAATTTCTTAAGTATTTTCTTAAGAAATTTCTTAAGTATTTTCTCCTGACTTTAACTCTGAACACCCACATAAATGTCTGTCTTCATAAATGGTTGGCTGGATGATACATGGGACTAGCCTGATTGTTTGCTTCAAGAATTTTGCAGCTGCAGATCCAAAGTTTCTTGCACCTCACATTGTCACAAAATTCCTGTTAAAGTATTGTTATGCAGAAATTACTTGAATTTAGCTTTAGGAATATCTTTTTCTTTTTTGCTATTGGAACTACCTATCCCAGTAGTGCTGAGCAGTACAGATACAGGCTTTACTTATGAACCTAGCAATCCATTATCCATTTGGCCAAATATTCAACATTGTAACATACAGAGATCACTTTTATTTAAAGACATACATGATACCAGCTGAATAGAGTGGGTAAATATCTACTGCACTCCAGTGAGGAACTCTGAGCCTTGGCCCTGGAAAAAAGTTAGCAGCATTAACCCAAGCCCTCTGCTCTCACTAAGCCTTTGCTAGACACCTTTGCTCCCACTCTCTTCTTCCATAGCTCCTTCTTGACCTTAAGGCACTCCTACTGCTCTCCATTGGATATTATGCTTGGCTCCACACTAAATTCATTCACCTGCTTCAATCTTTTTATTCGGACACTACTCTTCTGTAGCCTTGCAGCAAAATAAATTAACGTCCCACACCAACACCAGAGGCAGTACAGTCTTTTTAGCACTCTGCTTATATCTGTTCCTCAACTTCAGGCCCCTTTTATCTGCATGAAAGCAACTATTCATGTCACCCAAATCTCTCTCCAGCCCTTTGCTCCTTTCTTTTTCTGTTTAAGTTTGACAGGATTCAGGTGAAACATTTCTTTCGATTTCCTGACTGAGTAGGTTACTTGAATGACAGACTTCTTGTACAGCCATTCTCACAGCACCTGGACAGATATCACCATCGCTTCTCAGCCTGTATTTGTTGTGATCTATCTGATCACAAGTGTTTAAGCATCTTCTAATGCTCATACAACTCACAAAGCCTTGCTTAAGCAGATATAATTATTAATACAGATTCTTTCATCAGTATTAACAGCCATTAAAGCAAATTTTCACAATTTAAGGTAAGTGCTTTTATTTGTCATCCTTTCGTGAAATGATTCTGGTTTCCAAAAGAACTGGATTTTAATATAACCAGTTTTGAACTATCTTTGGGAATCCTTATACTGCAACCACATTTGAAGATTTCTGTGGATGTCTCTGTGTTGTTTCACTCATATGCTGTGTTTTCAAGGGGATGCTGCAGAAAGATTTATTCTTTCTGTCTCTCAAAGTCTGCACTACCTTAACATGTTCATTAACATCAATATCCTTATAACATAATAATTCCATTAAAGGGAGGTTTTACATAATAAGTTTTAAAAATTAAATTTTTTAGCTACATATGAACTTACAGATAAAAATAAAAAAACATTTAGGAAAAAGTGGAAGAGAGGTATATTTATTTTTGACAATTGCTGGAGAACAGCAAATGGATAGTCTATATATTTTAGTTGAATAACTCTACTCACTTAATATGAACAAACTTCATCTGAATATCAGAACATCTGCTAAAGGAGATGTTGTTCAAAACAGCTTTTGAAAATCCAAGGAAAAATACAGGATGGGTTGGCTTTTTTTTAATGTTTTTTTAAAGAGTCCTTACAGTTGGCAGTTTGTCCCTTAATGTCTACCTCTTGATAATGCATGGACTCCATTTTAATTCACTTTTTAAATTCCTTCAAGGAGTTATTTGCATATATTTTTGGAACATATTACAGAAATTTAATATATAAACAACTAAAAAAGTAGATTTACTTTTTTCAGCCACATAAACTCAGATAGTCCAAGCCAGATAATTTTGCTCCCTATTGCCTCTACCTGAGAAGTATTAGGCACCAGGAAAATGGGGCTCTTTTTGCAAGCATCCGTTAAAGACAGGCTCAGGTTCTCCTCTCTCTTCCACATGCCACTGCCCCACACCTTTTCCCTTTCCCTAAATAAATTATCTTTATGATAATTTTGTTCCTGGCTCCTATTTTTGACTTGATGAAGCTGGCTTTCTAATCAGGAAAGGTAAACTTAAAAGTCAAGTGCAATCAGGGATTATTAGGCAAGAAGTGATTACGATAAGTATTTAAAGATAACAACTAGTGCCATCCTAGTATAAAAAGCAAACACCCTTTAAACTTAAAACACATGAATTTCACTACCTTTCTGTGTTTTGATTTACCACACAAAAATCCTAAAAATGGGTTGATATGCTCCTATCTTATCCTAATCTTAGAAAAGGAAACATTTTTGAGAGGGAGATTTAACCACAGAAAATCTTCATGAAATCTGATACTGTAATTTATTTTGACAGCCTGCACAGAAAGCAAAGACTGGACAGAATTAGAAACTTAACTATCCCATAATTTGCCATGTTTTAGATCAAGTGTGTAAGTACTTTGATTGATGCAAAGTGAAGAAAGAGCTCTTTATATTATATATGCATACTGCCTCTGTTCTGTCAATACTGGTTGTCAGCTCTGCAACAGGACAAGACGATAGCAAATGATGTTCTGAACATCAAGGGAGAAGGGCTTTGGTTTTGTACTTGTAAGAAATTCAGATAAAGACTTATTCAGACAAGCTCACAAAATATTGTGTGTATAATATGTTCTGAAGCATCTCTCCATTACATGTGGGAATGGAACAACAAAGGCAGGTACAATTTCCTCTTCTGCATCCAAATCTTTAAATTTCATTCAAATCCATTTAGTTTTGATTGTTTTTCTAAATATGATCAGGAAGTTATGCGATATGAATCTGTGGGAATAGTGCTTTCAGTATCTTTAGCCCTCTTTCACCCTAGAGACTGGACACACTAATTATAATGCATTTGCCATGATACACTACAGGATTTTAGCCATAAGAGAATATAAATACATCATGGGATATGTACTCTAGATGTATAGATGGCTCCCCAAGGAAAACCTGGACCTCACTAGACCTGGAAGTATAAGTTTTGTCAGGTGCTTCCAGGAAGCTTACAGAAAGCAATGAAATGAAATTATGATGAGAATTATGATAATATGATTATATTCTCCAGTGAAATAGAGAATTCCACTGAAATGGAACCATTCCACAGAAGTTTACCTACAAAAAAACCCCACCTCATATAAAAACATTTCAATAGAGGAAGAGGCTTCACTGAAAAATGTTCACATTATCATTACTTAGAAATTGCTTAAAGCTTCTGTTTAAAAATTCACAAAGAACGAACTCCACCGTTAGGACATCAATACAAGTAAAAGATGAGAAAAGTTTGCCTGTTGCAGGGCTTTGGGAAGTCATATTGCTTTCAGACAAATTGTGTTAAATTGTGCGACAGAGTTCAATTCCGATCTTCTCCATAGGTGCTGACTGCATATGAACTTGTGACAAACAAGTTTAAAAAAGGACAGCATTTCAGTGTGTTTAAAGAATCATTTTTATGTCCTTCCAGCTCTTCCAGTATTCAATTTAGTAGCTCTAAGTCCCTGGACAAAGCACCTAGATTGCCCAGACATTGTACTATGACAGGTGACAGAAGTGGATTGTTTATGTGCTGCATGAATAATGTATATGATCTTACATGTGCAGAAAGAATGGTCTGTTTAGGTGTATCTTTATAGTATACAAATATGAATTTCTAGTTTTCTTGTTCTTCCCCTTCTCTTCTAGGAAAAGACTAGCAGCAAGGTCGCATGCATTGATGCCATCTGCCGTCTGCCATGGCACCGCTGGCTGCAGCTCGGCACCCTCCATCCCCACACATCACTCAGTAAAGCCTTGGCCTTTGACTTCGGTACCACCAAGGCTCTCGCTGCTCCCAACAGCCCAGCTGGCAGCTCTGCAACATGGGAACACAAGGGCACCTGCTTGCAAGGAGCTGTTCCTGACTGAGAAGAGAGCAAGCTGCGGAATCTTTCTTACATGCATAGAGATGAAAGTTTGTGTTTGTGAATGCAAGTGCTCACATGTAAAGAGTTGCCTCCATGCCCTACCATCTGGAACTAAGAAGTTAGATTATTCTGCATTTCTGCATATACTTCTGATATATTTCCATTAAGTATACTTTTCATAAAACCCCCACAAATATACAATTAAATAGAATTTGTTTTTAGAATGAGTTACTATTCTAAGTGGTAACATATAGTAAAAAATGTAAAGATACCAAAGATTTATCAGTACATTAACAGAGATTGCTCACTGTTGTGTATCTTAGCAGCAATACCTATTTGCAATTCAAGCAACATAGACTCTGTAAAAAACTGCAAAAGTCCAAAATTTCTACATGGAACAAATAAAATAAAATGAAACAATTTGTTAAGTGTCGTCTTTGCATATATAATAATTAAATTTCAAGTTTAAAGAACTTTCCTGTTCTAGTTCTTAATCAGTTTGCATGCCGCAAATAAGGATGATAAGTATCTGTCATGAGTTTCCAAAATTTCAGGCTAAATCTAGGATCTTTGAAAATGATTTTTTAATTGTTTTTTAAAGTTTCAGATGCTCATGTTAAAATATTTTATCTAGAGAAATTATGAAAAAAATGAATGGAAGAATACTGATCATTATTTCCAGTAGAGTTATACCTTACACTGTATTATACTAGACAATCAACAACCAAAGTGCTAAAAACTTACATTAATGTAGAATTTTGAAAATGAGTAATTGCATTTGTTATGACATGAATTAACATGTGAAGTTCATCCTCCCCATTTCAATTACATATAAAACACATGTAAATTAAGCCAAGTCAATATTCTCAGAAGTCAATTTCATATATCCCAGTCTGCTTGGATTTTTCAAATAATAATCTATGCATAGCAAGGAACACGTGGGGTTTGGTTTGGTTTTTTTTTTTTTTAATCTAGTCTTTTGCCACACAAATTTACATGGACTAACATTTATTTAAAAGAATCTTATACTCTACTCTCATTCCATGTTTGCCTCATTTTTTCAAATCTTTCTCTTTCCTGTTCGTTTCAGTACTTCTGCAACATATCCATTTCCTTCAAACATTGAGGCATCTTGCAAACCGAGGAATATAAATCACCTTGGTGCCATTTATATTTTATGCCACTACTATATATTGGATATTGGAATCTACGATGCTACCTTATACTCAATGACTTCTTTTATAGGTTGTCATAAGACAATATAAACTAAAAGCAATTGCCATGGCTCCATGGCAAAAAGAGAGACTCAAGGATTTAATTATGCTAAAAATCTGGATATAAGCAGAAAGGATGAAGCGTTGATCTTTGTGGACTGCATCAATTTTAGCAGCACAAGGGGGTAAGGGTGAGATTCACAGGTGGTCTATCCAATGCCTTGTAAGGACCTCAGGGATTTTATTTGGATGCCTGCTGAAGTCTAGCACAAAGAACATAGAAAAATTTCCTCTTATCAGGTTTTGCTTCCTTACTTTTGGGTTCTGGGATTTTTGATGATTTAACAAAGCTGTTACCATTAGGTAGGGGGTGGGAATGAAATAAAGGGACAACAGTTTGAGTTACCAAGCTTGTCTGCTGCACAGTCCAGCTCTTTCAATTATGATTTGCTGAACACCATTTTTTTTTAAGCTTTCTTGCATATACCTGCAGCTGCTTATCCTCACTCTGTGACAACTTTTCTTGATCTGGTCCACTATAACACAATTTAAATTAATAAACTTCCTATCAAGGCCTTTGCTTGTAGCTGTCCTATCTCAGAGGAGTTACTACCCATGATTTTAATACGGTCCGAGAAGTAGCCTTCCATGGGCATTGAGACAGCAAGATGCTGGCATTGCTGCCTCACCAGACAAATTAGCAGCAACATCCCACAATGAACAGCCACATTTTAAGATTTCTGTGACTGAGAGCCCTAAGTGCAAGTACTCAGTCTCATCCAGCTCAACTTTACCCACTGGAAGGAAGTAAGGGCAATTTCTCTGCATTACAGCAATGTACTCTGTACCACTGCCACTGTGGCCTTCTGTCCCTGCAGGAGAAGGGTCTCATTGTTACCGACCTCTATACCATTTCCTTTCTGGAAGAAGAATTAGTATATATATATCTTGCAATGTCACCCCTCCTTTGATTTGGTAAGTGTATACATAATCATTCAGATTATGTATACTAATTCATCTCTTTAGTTCACTGTTATTATCAGCAGCATCACCTACAGTAAACTCATTCATTTTTTATATTAATCTTGGCCAAAATCTAATAGATTGTGACCTAGAAAATAATAGTTTTCACATCTTCTCAGGAGGAATAAATGAACTACTTGTAAATAATTAATTTGCAGCCCTCCAATGATCAAGGTTGTCAGACTAATGTGATTTTAAATCAATTAGGATTTGTTCATTTGTTCATTCATACCAATAACAACAATAACCTGAGCGTAGTAAGAACTGATATTAAAATTTCAGCTTTCAATTGAAAGAGAAGGATTGCAGATTTCTATGCTTCACGTACCATTTCCCAGCAGCTGCAGCATATGGATTAAGCTAAGTTAAAAGAGTAATTCTAAACACAATTGGCAAGCTGTGACTAATGCAACTGACTGGCAGTGAACTGTACCTATAGCTACATCCTATTACTTTTTTTAACCTGTCCTCCACTCAGTCTTTCTCTGTTGCCTTGTTTCATTTATCTGGTGATGTCTTGTTTTCTATATCATACTATTTTACGGTCCAAAGTTGTCATTAATTGTATGTTCTACATTCTAGGCCAACAGAACACCTACAGACACATAATACAATAATGTAATAGATGAATTATAGCCACATATTTATATTCACGTTCACTTCTTCTGGATTGGTTTGTGATTTCTTAAACAGACACAGATGAAGTTCTTGGGATTTCCACAGCAGTTCCCAATATTCATCCTCCTTGTGATGAGTGGGGATGAGTGGGTTCTACATCCAGAAGAATGGCAAATTCTGTTGCTTTTGTTGTTATATTTCAGTGCTGCTGCTTGCTTAGTTGATGCATCTAAAATACAACAGCAACAAGCTACTGAGAATTCTGTCTTTCCTGCATGTTTTAAGTATCAGCGGGGTAGGCTGTACCTTTAGGCACAATCTTTAGTGACTACTGGGTAAATGATGTATCATTCAGGAGTAGACATGAGTGATACTGTGATGCTGTCTGTGCACTAATTATTTTTCTGGATATTGTTAGTGAGCACTACAAGCAAAGTAAATTACATCCACTGCAAAGTGCACACTAAGCATTTCCATGAATTCCTACAACTCCGTATCATGATTCCTATAACACAGCAAGTAATATGCAGTACAGCCTCTCACTGCATTGCTAACTTCACCAGCTAGACTGATGAACTTGATAAAATAAGTGAATTTTTATTCACTTCCCTCCTCTGTTCAGTTTTAAAGCCTGTAGCAACCTTGAATTGGCTTGAAGATTCACCTAACTTCTTCCACTGCTTCTCCCCACAAAGTGTTACAGCCAAGCATAGTACTTCATTTGTACTCAAAACCTAATGAGAAAAATTACTTAAAAAGTAGATGTGACATTACTTTTAAACACTATCATAACAAGCCAGATGATACATTCACTTGCTGCTCATGCATGGCAACAGTGAATTAGGATAAGATACAGATTTGTTAATGAACATTTAATTGCCATGGAACTGAAGATGTCTTGGCTTTTATGCTGTAGTATTTCTAACACTGTACCCATTAAATGCAAATAAGTAAGAAAGAAGTCTTGATAGATAGAGCAGGAAAAATGAAGCATGTTTTATCTTCTTATTGAATTTCAATATTATTGGAGGCCTCATCCTTTCTCTGTCTGGCTCTATGGCTGAGATGTTATTTGGTTGCTTGATTTTCAGTCTGATTGTTTCCTGAGAGCTACCGTTCAGCAGCTTCTCCCACTTGCTGAGTAGTCATCCAGAGCCATCCCCAGGCTCTCCACTCCACGCTGTCTTTGAGCCATTTTCTATGCATGTGATTTTTCTAACACAGAAAGATACATAATTTCACATTAAAAAAAAAAAAGGGAAAAAAAAAGGCATCTTCTTGAATACTCAGGGCAAACCTATGCCCACTGGGAACATTTATGGCAATCAAATGATAATGTCTAATGAAGAAAGATAAATGCCTGACCCCTATCCTGCTGTTTTAGAGGGGGACTAGCTGAGATTAAAAGGAGTTAAATAGCTTGACAAAGGCACCTAGCAACTCGTGTCTTCCAGCCACCTGCTCCAGGGCTCTCTATGTAAGCAGTCCTGCCCATTAATCAAAGCTAGATTTTCACCTTGGGTTCTGAAGGAAGAGAGAGGAAACAAAAGCAGTTTTAATCTAAACTTTTTTCGTCCTGTCTTTCTAAGGAAGGGAGATATGACTGAAGAAAGAGCACTTCCCTGATCAGCTGAGCTGCCACAATGAAGAAGGCACTCTCAAAATCATTCTTAACTAATGAGCACATGAACAGGGATGACTGCAAGGCTAAGAGTCACCACTGAAACAGTGACTGACTGTAAACCAACCGGACTAGTTCCTCAGATGCTATAAAATCACAGTAGCACCATCTGGCACTCAGTGAGTCCTTGTGGAATTGAATCGCCTGGCTGAAAAAAGGAAAACTGCACTCTCCTGTCCACTACTCAGTTGCTAAAACCTCAAGTTTCTTGTAATAACCTTAGAAAGAATGCATTACATTTTTAATCTCCCGTTCCTCAGTTGTCTTGAGAACATTTCTCTAAACTATAAATGTAGTGACATTTCCTAGTTGGCTTACCCTTAAGAGTACTTTATTCTTCTCAAAAATACACTGACATGAATACACTGGAGAAAACTGATCATCTAGCATCAGCCAGATCATGACAGCTGGAATCATTGATAGGAAATGCCTCAGAGCATGAGGTGAAAAAGCATTCTTTTTTTTTTTCATATTAGACAAAACTCCTTCAATGGTATCAAATAGGAATAAAATCTTAGAGTACCTCACTGTCAGGTAGGAGGGATGACCAGTGTTGTAAGTTCTTGGAGTTCATTACAGCATATTCTGATTGCAACAGCCAAAGCTTTTGTAAGGACACCCTGTTCATATTTTAGGCTTTTGACAGTGACAGATTAAAATCATGGTCATGCAAAGATCTGGTCACAGAATCAAACATTTTGTCCAGTTAGTAACAACTATCATGACAGTCTCCTCTAAATCCTGTCTCTGCAGAAGAAACACAAGCATATTTGAGCCCCCATTTTGAACACAAACATAATTCCATTCTTAGAAAAGCCCTTTAAGGAGCTCTTTCGCCACGTTATTTTCAAACTTACTTAGCCATTATCAATGCATGGTTACTAGAATCCACTTGACATTTTTGAAAGGGTTTTTTTTCTCCAAAGTAATACCAGAATGGAGGCTGATAGCACTCTTTCTTAGACAAACTTTGAGATACAAGGCTCTGGAATATAAGAAATAAAACTGACTGTGCTATTAAATATGTTAATAAATAATACATTATGTCTGAAGTTGCACGACTTGGTCCATGAGTTGCTCCTTACCAGAGTCAAAGTAAAATAAGTAATATTTTATGATTCTGTGCAAATGAAAAAGGTAATACAGTTTTATTTATCATTAATAAATCCACTAACACTATTATCTTCAGGCAAAGGAATGTTCATTCTCTAGATCATAATTCCTGTTCTTAGGAAAGGTAGCATCTATTCTACAAAGAGAAATACTGTATTGAAACTTAGCGGCCATACTTGCAGTATAGTTTCTGTCATCTTTAAAGGTGACAGAATATGTCCATATATACAAGATATATATTATCTTATATATCTTTTATATTTACACGTATACAATATATATATGTATAAAAGAAGATAGAATATATACATTTATCTTGCAAGATTCTTCAGTTATTTCATCCTTTCTCGTTATTGCAGCTGGTTCAGTGCTAGATGAAGTATAACTAGACTTTTCTTCCAACCATATGCCTTAACATTTCATGCTTTTCCACCATGGCTTCATCACTCTCTAGTGGTTTACATTCTTTAGGTGACAGAATGCTTCCAAATCAGATAATGTCTGAATACAGACCTCACTGAATTAAAGTGTTATCTTTTGTTGCTCTGAGTGTTGCATTTTTCTAGTCTTTCATGGCATTAGATCCTCGGCTAATATTAAGGCTCAGATAGAAATACTTACTCAGTCTTCAGTTTACCTACCTGCCATTCCCTAAACTGTTCTTTCCTTTAATTCAGCAACACAGATTGCTTCTGTCAAATATATTCTGACAAATATTCTCAGTGCTTTACAGTGCAAATATAAGCTGAAGGTCTGTCTGCTCTCTCAAAGCAAGTCAATGTTATGCTAGCATCATCTTAGCAGAGAAGGGAGATTCCCCCAAAATGTTATTAGTGCTACCAGCAAAGTTCATTCTAATCTTGACAAAAAAAAAACAAAAACAAAAAGCACTTTTGCTACTTAGGCCTTCACAGCCCCGCTAGTGGAGGTACAGAAAGCAAGCTGTCAGAATCACATACTGAGACCAGGCTTTCAAAAGCACTCAGAGGAACAATAAAAGCCTGCAAGATGCTGAGCACTTTTGAGAATCTGGACCCTAATCACTCTTATTGAAGCTTCAAATGGTGCCAATCAGCAAGAAACATCAGGCTAGCCAGCATACAGTGTAATGGAAGCAATTGGATGCAGTCTGTAAGGTGTCATCTTCAACTAGTACACGTATTGAACAAAAAGCAGTCCCTTAATTTGGGACACAGACATACCCAACTAAAATTAAAAGGTATTTAAACCACATGGTCTTTTCTTCCCATTTTGAAGGGATTTCTGTTTATTAATTTGATGTAAGGGAGAAATGGCAATTAATACCATACCATTGTCATAGGCTTCAGGCACAAAATTAAACACATTTATCTCTTCTGGGCAATTACTGACCACAAGAGGAGCCTCTGTTTTTATCCCTGTTAATTGTTTCTATGGACACAGTAAGAAATTTCAGCTCAAATTTCAGCCCTGCCTGCCTAAGTCTAGGGGATACCATTTGAGAGCCTCGTAAGCAAGCAACCATCATTTGTCCTCGCAGGTCAGCACCTGTACACTTTATAGCCTACATGCATAAAAGCATCTCAGCTCTTCCTGCTGTAAGATAATAGTTAAGAACAAAAGTCAGTTGGTGCTGAACAGCCAGAAAGAAAAGAGGATAAATCACAAGAATATTGATCTTTTTGCTTGAGAGAAATCTATTTTGATCTATTTTCACTTCTTGCTTTGCTTGGAGTGCAAGAGATTTGCCTATACATTACTTTTTTGCTCCTGTATACATTTATGTATCTTAGCAAGATGAGGGAGGTCTTAAAATCATTCTTTTAATGGTTGTTAAAGCAGAGCATCATCCTCTCACGTAATGAAGAAATGCAGTAAGCAAAATTAGAATATGTTTTAGACTTTAAAATACCAAAAGTAAAAGATGATACAACCAGAAATTTTTTACTTTTGTCCATTAAAAAAGGTAAATTAGTCACGCTCCCTTGTCACACTTCTGCAAAGCATCCTTAACAGCTGAATTGGATGATTGGGTTTTCTCTGCCTTGTAGAGTAAATACTCAAGTGACACAGAACCATGCTTGAACTGTATACTTCATGCTTGAACTCTCATAGATAGTGGATAAACAGAAAAAGGAAAAGTTACTTGGTGTGCAAGGGCTTGCACAGCTTATAAAATTTAGAGCAGCTTCAAGCTGAGGGACTACACTTACATAATGCAGCCAGAGTAATGAAGGGCAAGTGTCTTTGCCTTCCCTTCTGCCCAGTGCAGTTTTGCTGTGAATGGAGCTGTGCTGACCCACTAAATGTGATCCACTAAGTGTTCTTACCCACTAAATGCAAGGAGTCACACTGTATCTGTATGAGTGTCTGTATGTAAGTATGTCCACACACAGCATCTTGGAAAAGGACACTAAAAGACTTTACCTCTTTAACTAGCACACCAGTAAGCAATTTAACTGAAAAATTTGTAAAGGAAAATCTACAAATCAACACGTCCTTCCTTTGAGCTCAAACCTCAACTTTGTGGTTCATTCCAAACTAAGAACAATCTTATTGCCATAGCCTAAATTCCTACTTAAGAGTCAGCAACTACTCTGGAAAGTATTCAAGGGCCTACAAAGAAAGTTGAGGGAACAGTGATTTAGTTCAAATAAATCATAGATTGGCTTTGGTTCAGAAACTAGCACATGAAATTCAAGTATGTCATACAGAAAAGCAAACTAATTGATTTAAATTGCTTTTGGTAGCTTACCAACTGTGTGTAAAAGAACCACTATCCCAATTACAGAAAGCCAGAAATCTTGTTCAGACAGGCACAGCACTTATGAATGAATGAGGTTTGTAGTCTGTTGCCTGTAGGAAAGAAGTGGGCCTTCAGATCCTCCTTTTTCAATTATTAGCTTTTAAATTGTTAGAAGACCATTGCTTTTATATAATAATATAAATTCTTGATGAAATCTTCAAAGAACTGGTGTCATCTTCTTTTGTAAAGAAACAGATAATTTCTTAAATTTTTTTTATACAGTGCCTGGCAGAGCACAGCATCTGTCTCAGATGGGCCTTCTAGGCATTAATGCCATACAAGTACTTCAAGCTACCATACACGTTTGCATCTTTGCAGGCTCTGGTGTTCTTTTTGGTTAACATAACTCTATAAAATAGAGTATTATTTTATGTCAAAAATTTGGAGTTGATGGCACAAAATCATTATCTTATGGTTTCATTTTGTTCCTGTTCACTTTCATAGTGGCTCAATTACCACGTTATTTATAGCCTTTTCAGAGTCTAATTATATTGCATTAGAGATCCCAAGATATTTGTGGATGGGTATTTTCTACACAAAAACTTTGTGCTTATTCTTATTATACCCTAGCAGCTATGCAGTTCCAGAACACCAACCAAGATTAATTAAGTAGGCACAATATTGCTGAAATCTCCTCTGGTTTGCTCTGGCTATCGTCACTGACATTTCTACAACCAGCAAAAGACCTGCTAAAGAAATATGTGACTAATGCTGAAAAAATCCAGTCTAATGAGACCTCCTGGGAAACCTTATGTGATCAAAGGAGGAACTTTAGTTCCTCTTTGTTCAGATGACAAGGGTAACAGGCTGCATAAATATATACAGTAGCTATGTATGCTAATCTGATAAGCAGTGCAATAGGTTTAAAGGACTTCATTTGACTTCACACTGAAACATAAATCTAGGCTTACAGTAGGTTCTGCATCTATAGAGCACAATTCTGCTGTCAACTACCTAGGAGAATTTACTTCTTAATTGCTTGACTAGTAATTCACATTTATTCTTTATGACCTATTAAATCCTAATAAGCTCAACAAACCATATGCGACTTGATAACTGCAGTCTGTGTTTACCAATCTGATGATTACCTGTATGTTCACAAGAATATAATGCCATCAAAATTCATAGAGATGGCTCAGAAAAGCAAAGCGCCAATAGCTATTCTGAGATTAGATGAACTCTCCATCCTACCTAATTTCCAGGCTCTGAGAGTCTTTATGGATGCCCTATATATGAGACAGAAAGAAAGAGAGAAAAATAAAGTTCCTGCTTTGAATTGTCCTCTGGAAAAGTGTCTCTATTCATTGAATATCGAAGATGTGCAGGCAACTATGCTTCTAAATTACATATTCAAATTGGCTGCCCATGATGCTCCACAAGATTCCTTGTTATCCATCCTAACCTTTCCTATCTTGGGGGGCAAGAGGGATCATATCAGTTCTTGCCCTAAGAAGTCAACAGAAGAGCCCAAGTTCCAGAAAAATCCACTATCTACTTTCCTTTATGTCCTGATCTGCTCAACTCATACATTTATATGACCTTCTGCTGCCCTCCTTGGTTGGAGCCCACTGTGGCTGCTGCAATCTTTGAACGGCCCTTGCCAAACAGGTGTAGACATTTGTCTAAACTGTAACCCAAAAGCATTTAACCTCCAAAGGATAAGGAAAAGAGGCCACCAATGGAAATCCAGAAAGTTTCTTATGCAAGTCAACCCTTGCATCAAAAGTCAGAAAAGGAAATGTTCATCAAAGAACCTAAACAGCAGCACAGACTGTATTTTTTTTCCCCTCCTTCTTACTGTACCTGCCTGTTTCTCTTTTTTTCCTGGAGGACTAAATGTCTTCCATGTTTGCATTTTCCATATTTTCCTACTCTTAATTTGTTTTTTAAGTTATTGCTGGGCAGAGAATCTTCAACTTCAGGCAGTTTTGACCAAGCTCCAATTACTTTTTAATTTAAAATGTAAAGGAAAAAAAAATACTTCATACAGGACGCTTCTGCCTGATAATATGGAAAATGCATATTTTACTGGAGAATTCATCTTCATTAGCATATTCTAAATAAGGTTGTACAATAAGACTTCTCATTTAATATGGCACTGCAGGGAAAATTGAAAGAATCCTAGTGTTTTTTACTAACATGTTTCAAGACTTTTGGTATTATTTAAATGTTAAAATCTTCAGATGTGAAAATAATGCTTCATCACAGAGAAAAAAATGCAGCAAATTTCACAGAAAACCAGAGCTTAAATAGCTTAAGTTGAATATAGGTAGGAAAAGAATGAGTTCCCCAGGGCCATATATTATTGTGAAGGAAATAAAGCTGAACAAGTCAAACAGAGTGGGAGATGTCAAGAGGCAAGCTAGAAGCTTTCAAATGCCAGACTACAGCACGGGGTGAGTGACAGCCCTTGCAACTCTAAAAGGGACCTGACGTGACTGGAATCGACAAGGACTCTTGGTACAGCAATGAATCTCTTGGGTGTATTATTTTTTTAATCTTTCCTTTTCCTGAATGTTAAAGATGTTTCTTTCTAGAGACTGGAAGTCTCTAGAACACAAACAGCACAAAAACTACACTGAAGACAAGAATCAAATAGAAAACATAGTCACGGAACAGATAGGAATATTATATCAGGTATTTGTTTTCTCTGAACTAATATTAATTCTGGATTTGTTGATCATAATACATGCTGGGAAGAGATGAAAGGCATCTAAGCATCCTAAACTCAACCATCCTCAGAAGTAAGGACAATTTCAGGATGTTTGTGTTATTTTCTTTCTTTCGCCTTTCCTTTAAAATACACACAAAGGAAAAAAGAGGCATAATTTGTTTTGCTGCTGCTATTGCTATTCTCATCTAGTGGAGACCTGAACCTCCATCATTCCATTCATGTCAATGAATCTTGACAGCGCCAATATAAAAAGCTGCTCCAAGGAAATTACTGTATATTCTTCCTTCTCTGTTGAATGACTGCACACTTTTATGGTGATATTTTTATGAGAACTTTCTGAAATCAAGTACTAACCCGGTAAAGCTGCTAGGAAGCAGAGTGGAATGCAGGCTTAATCTGCTCCCCCGGGGGATTTAGTGCTGGTTCAAATATTGACTAAGCACAGAATAGTGAGGAGAAGGGGAGACGGTGGGGAGTTGGACACCTCCTCAAAAAAACAGAGTGGATGTAAAGTCATCTGCTACAGCTCCTAGGTCAGGAACTGAGCCCACTGCTTCTCAGCCAGTAGAGGACAAGCTTGTTCTGCACCAAGGCAGATGCCAGCTCCTTCCCTCAGTCTGCTTCTCTACCTAAAAGTCAGTGATTCTCACTCCTGGAGCATCTTGGTGGTGTGCAGGATTTGCTGTTCCCCATCTTAAAATCTATCTATGCTATTGAATAGTCACAAGCATTTGAGCTTTAGCAACCTCAGAAGCACTCTGATATTTCCAAGTGTATGCAACCACAGACAATTTCAGCAAACAACAGTCTCTTCTTTCCTGTCACCTGTCTCCCTCTTCATGCCATTCTGTTTTCACTCTGAGACCTCTCTGAGTAAGGCCTGCCAGCCTGCTGGAGTGGGAATAGCAGGTTTAGAGAGGAGATACACTGACAGTTCTGCGTAGCTAGCACGGTCACTGCGGTAGCTCTCGTCACTACATATAAATTTACTAAGCAAATCCCAGACTCTAAAGTCTTCAACCATTTCATTCATCACAGAATCGTTTAGGTTGGACAGGACCCTCTTAAGATTATCTAGATCAATCTCCAGATCTTTTTTCATCAATTCCTACTTAGTGCCCTAGCTCATTGACTTTAAGTGTTCTCACATAAAGAGAGGCCCTGCCACCTCCAGCCCATGTAAGCAGCCTGCAAACTGTGACCACTGACAAGATTTGGACTACTCTTTACCAGTGCCATATGGCTGGAGAACATTCCGTTCACTGATCTCCACTGTATTCAACATTATCACCAATATGTTATTTACAATCTTATTTTAGGTTTGAATATTTTAATGTGCATAAAATTTCATTGTTTGAGCCTTAAAAAAAAAAAAAGATTTTAACTTTAGACTTCTAGGCTTTTAGATCACTGATGTTTCTTCTAAATGGCAGTTAAGGTAGGATTATTATGCATTTACTGAAATGGTTGTCTGCAGCGTTTTCCCAAAAAGTTAGTATTATATCTCCCTAACCTTAATTCATCTTAACAAAGTTTCTTTTCTTCAGGATCACTGTATAATTTTAAATGCCATCATTTTCTATTCCAATAAGTGAGGAAGGTCACTCTATGGAAATGTACTATTTATATGGCAATCTACTCAAGAAATGTAGTTACTTTGGTCCATTTTCTCAGCTAACAAAAAATTCATAGAAAACTGAATGAATGTTTTATTACTTACTTGAATATGAACTATACTTTTATAAAAATAGTTCATATTCAAGTAAGTAAGAGTATAACCAAAACTGATTATTCTCATTAGTTGGGAAATCATAACTTGCACCCTTTTGTCTTCTGTTTGACTTGTTGAAAAGATTGATAATAAAGTGCTGAGGATTAATATTCATGCATATTTATATAGTCTCTGATATTATCAGAAAAGTATCTCTTCTGATATTTAAGATAGTTTGGATAATGCTATACTATAATACATGTTACTAATCCAGACTATATTTGTACTGCTTCCAAACTTCATTAAAAAATATTTATTGATAAACAGGTATCTAGCAAAAAGCTATACAACAATTCTTACTAACTTAATGTGCAGATATGAAGAGATACCACTGTGGCACCATGACATATTGTTCAGGATCAGAAAAGGGATACACAAAACATAAAGAATATTTTCACATAGGTGAAGTAAAGAAGTCACTGTAAAAAAAAAGATATCATTGTGGTGAAAGTACTTCATAAACAAACTTGATCAAGTCAAGACATATTTAAACTCCAATAGAAGTCCAAAATAGCCAAATCTGTCTTCTGTAACAGAGACCGCAGGATGAAATTCTACCAAACACTAGATCTGAAGGAAAATAGGAAGGAGAGTATCTCACACTGAGCTATTACTGCCTTGATAAACAAGAGAGATCCACAGCATGTTCAGCACACTAAAAGTCATCAGGTATGAGATCTAGATTAGTAGAAATGATGCTGTATCTTAAGTTCTGTTTGATAAACTCAGAATTTTACCCTTACTTTTTCCTTATCCCTCAAAATACCACTTGATTATTGTTACTGGACATCAGTATGGTGAATGGACCACATCTGGTACCAGGGAGAGGGTCCAGTGAAAACTTGGTTACTATTTCTAACAATTTGCAAATGATCTAGAACTATGTAATATGTGAATAAAGGTTTGCGAAAAATTCACACAAAATCAGATTTGTGTAAAAACTTCAGATTCAAATTCAAATTCAGATTAATTATCCTCCATGGAGTGGAAGACTGATTGTTGATCAGGAAACCACTTCATGTGTGCACTGTAGTTAGAAAAGTCAAAGTAAGAAGCAGTCAGTGCAGTGAAGCAGGTTGAATTCTGGAAGGTTCTGAGGAAACTTTCAGGTCACAGAATGACACATCAGGTATGTCTGCAATTTTCAAAAATGAAAATATAAGTTGTTTGGATTCTATTTTCATAGAAGGTCATTTTGTTGACATCAGTAGTCTGTCAGCGTTTTATTTTATTGCAGTGAGTATTAACTTACTCTGACACTAATACAGATACTTCAGGTCTAATTTTCCACTAATCGCCACAACTTTTACAAACTTATACTATGTGATATCTGAGAGAAAGTCAGTATTATTATTATCTGCAGAGAAATAGCCAGGACTTTAAATTTCCTGTTAGTCCTATTGCCCTTGCTGATCATATCTGTTGGGTGTTTAATGCAGCGTCAGTGGCAAGTAAATACATTACCCGAGATAACGCAGTTAAATATGACTTTTGATTTTACATGTATAAGGAATGTGTTGTTGAAGAACAAATAATCCTTCGGGTCCAAACTCCAGTTTTGCCTAGCAAAGTTTTGGGATTAATTTTGAATCAAGGTGGGATGACGCTGGAGCTGTCCTGTTTTCTTTTGACTTTAAATATAAGTGTTACGCTTCAAAATTGGATGTGAACGTGGCAGTGTACCTTGTATGTGCACTCCAGAATAAGATTAAAAAATGACTAACACTCCCGTATACATCACCCCATTATACTGCCTAGTTCCTGCCTGCACTGAGTTTCTTTCCATGTTGGAAAAGTATAAAATCAAGTTTTGTTTCTTAGTAGGCCAAAGCTTAAACCACAATAACTGGTGCCCCTATGACATGAATCCAATTTTGTGTCTGTACTACCCAGGGACACTGGGGCCCCTTTGTGAAGGTCTCAGAAGCCATGCTACACTCCAGATGTAGGGCTTAGAGTGGGATCAAAGCTAGGAGATGTAGGAAGTGTCATGACCCAAACATTGCTTCTGGTATGAATATGGTGCTCAGCTCTGCTGCCTGAGAGTTTTTTCAACAATCTTCCCTAAGAAATTGAGAAAAACTGAATGGGTCCTCACTACCGTTGTTTATATTGTCTTTATACCTAAATAGCTCTGCTAATTCTTGAGGAACTATTCCAGACTTGGAATTAATGAGATACATTATTGCTGCACCTTGCCAGCCAAGATAACTTAAAATGCACTAGCTCAGGTTCCAGAAGCAGTCAAACGGTGATAGCACGAAACTCCACAGGGACTAATTTATCACACTTCTTAACAGACTATATTAACCCAAACAAACCATCATCCTTCCAGCATCTTGCTGGCTTCCAATACCCATTTCAAGCTGTTCAGATAGCACTGCCTCAGTAGCTGCAATGCAGACGTAACCCGAGAGTGCAGATTCTTAAAATTTACTGTATCATAAATAGTCAGCAGATCTAAATATTAGCTGAATTACAGATAAAAGGTAATATTTATTATAAGCTTATCATGAAGCCAACTTTTAAAAGGAGACTCAAACCCCTTGAAGTCTTTCACATTGACTTAGTTGGGTTTAAAAACTTTACTCCTAACTGAAAAGACAGTATGTATGAGGCATTAATGCATATACATGAACGTATTGACCAATGACTGGTCATTAAATTATCAACAATAGGTTGAAACACTGAATTGATTTATAATGCTAGAGGGTTTATGGTTGTTTGTAACACTTGCTGAAGATATAACTAGTAAATATAAAGGATTAAAGATGTTTCTGAAATTACCTGAGATATACTGCTGATTTAAAAGAGGAAATTAGAATGTAGTTTTCAATAAGTATAGTAATCAAGGTTGATATTAATACGATATATCTAAGTATGTGTGAGAAAAGGACTGACAATGATAATTATTACTTTGAAGATTATTTTGATTAAATGATGCTTAAGTAATTAAACATAATTATTTGAAACCTTTCCATCTCCAACTTTAGCATGTTTGATTAAAATGCCACATAGAAATAACAAGATCCTGTATTAAATAAACCATGAAGTCAATATTACAACCAAATCTTGTCTCCAGAACAAAGAATAAGGAGAAGATTATTTCATTATTTTCCATTCTTGTGTGTTGAATTAATTAAAGCTGACTGTTTTCTTTGAACAAACCATGTTATTCACTGTATGAGTAGTACAAGAGAAGAAGTGGCCTGTCCATGGCCACAGCTCCGGGGGAAGCCCAGGCTAGGGTGGACGAGGAGAGCCCAAGCCCTGCCTTCGCCTCCCCCTCTCCTCTCTACTCCACTTACCCCTTCCCGCTGGGGCTCCTTGCTTCCCGCCAGGCAGCTCTGTGGGTACTTTGCTCTCACTCACCACCCTCTCTCATGTCCGGCACCTTCTGCTTCATGGTAGACACAACACAGGTCAACGGCAAGTGCTCCCAAAATCCATGGCTCCAGCAGCAGCGGGGCGTCTCCTGCAGATGCCTCTGGGAAGCGGGATGAGGTGAGTTTGCAGCCACAGGCAAAGGCTGTTGATCCCCACAGCTCCCTACGGCCAGGAGACGTGGGGCCAACAGTCCTGCAGCTCAGTAGGGCTGGAGCAGGGCCCAGGCCCAGGCCCTGGAGGGAAGTGGCACCCCTTTCCCTCCTGTCCTCCCCACTCCGTCCTCTGCACTCACTTCGCCAGTCTGCCTCCCAGCCTAAGGCCTGCCCCTGCCCCGCAGCCCTTTTGATACCCGCTGTGATGACACCATTGCCCAGCTGCTGCTCATTGTGACATGGCCACCACTGTCGTGCCTGCTGCCTGCTGTGACATGGCCACCACCGCCCACTTGCTGCCTGCTGTGACATGGCCACCACTGTCCCTCCTGCTGACCTTCCTTGACCTTCAATTTCTGCACAGGGAACAAAGTGTGCGTGCTGCGGGATAAGCACGAGGTGCGTGCGTCAGCGCAGGGTTGTACCAAGCCAGCAGCGGCTGCTCCTCGAGCAGGAGCAGTGCATGTTGTGAAGGTTGCTGTGGTGCCTCCAGCCTTTCATTCTCACAGCACTGAACTGGTATTGGGGCAGCGGGGACAGAAACTGCCATTTGTACGGTCCAGCAGCAGATTGCTGCCTCTCTGGAGCAAAGGAGAGGTACGCTGAAGACATGGCAAGGCATTTTAATTGCTTTCCAACATTTAGACATCAAAATTTAGTTGTACGCAATCTGGTACTGAAAGATACCATGAGGGATTCATGTCCTCTGTGTTCTAGTGGTCATGATTCATCTATTTTAGAGCTCTATGTCAGGATGGGATGAATCCGGACCTAGAAATGCTTGTTTTCTCTTGTACTTTAGCACTAGAGATGAGCCTTTATTTTGACAAACAGAGCATTTCATCTTGCAACTTAAAATTAAATGAATGAATGTTGAATAGCTTATCGCATTATACATATCCTGTAGAAACTCCTGAAGACATAACGACTGCCAAATTTCAGTCACTTGGAGACACTTGTCATTGATAGGAGAGACAGAAAGAAATCTGTTTGATATTTTTGGTCTAAAAGTATCAAAACTGAAAAAAAAAAAGCAAAACACCTTTTTCTTCATTGCATTTTCAGGTGAGAAATTCATCAAAACCAGTTCTATTGGGCAAATCTTTTTTTTTCCCCCTAACTGATCAGCATTCTGTCCCTTCACTTTCCCTCTCTCACAGTCATCAAAAATTTCCTGAGCAGCTGTAAGGGACTAGGAAAGAGAATAGCAGAGTCTGATTACTGTTTAAATTAATACCTTAGAATATTAAAAGCTCCACTTTGAACAAAAGACTAAGATTCCAGTTGTAAAGGAACAAATTTATCACCATATGGAAGGGTAAGCTGAAGTCTTACCAGTACATCCTAGAGAGTTGCAGCTAGAGTAATTACCTAACTGTAGTACCTATTATAAAGGGAAAAAAACATAAATGAATGTAGAGAAATGTAAGTAACTGATGCTTGCAAATGGGGAAAAATGTAGAACTGATAATTCAGAGGTTTTTTTAGCTAAAAATAATCTTTAAATCTTAAAAATTATATTAGGATACTATATATAGTACAGAAATACACAGAGCAAGTTACAGGTAACACTGAAATGACAAACTTGGAGCAAAGACAACCATGCAGAAGAATCTATGGTGATGCAGTACTCAGGCTACAGTGGTGCCATTGTAAAAGTGAGTTTCCCCATTTCCAGTACATGACAATGACAGGCCACGGTATTGAAAATTAAGAGGAGGTTGTGGTCACAACATTTGGAGTTCTTCCAGAGCAACCTTTAGAATTTTTGAAATGAGCACAATCATTTTTGTAAGTGCTCATTCATTTTTCATATGTCCAGTCTGTCCTCCATTCTGCATTTAAACGTATTACACTTGCACTTGCACTTTTAATGGATATCTAAGATTTTAATGGAATTTCAGTGAACTGCACTTTGTATTTCCCCCGAAAAGGAATGAGTCATTAGGATCTGAGCCAGTCTTCTTTTTTTGTTCTCGCTAGTGAGAAGACAGCCTGGAGGTATATTGTATTAATTCCTAATATAAAAGTTAGATGACTGTAGAGCAAAATTATTATTTATGCTGAATAAGAAAACAGGCATAGTAGAGAAAATGTGAAATGGAAGGGGACAGAACAGAAAATATGTTTCTGCAAACTATGGTATGAGACAGGAGGGTAGAAAGTTGTAGAAAGATTACATAAAGAAACATAATCAAACTATAAGCACTATTTTCTTTCAGATACCATAAGCAGAATAGGATTAATCAGAGCTTTATAAATGCAACAGAAAAACCCAAACATACAGGTGAATGATCACTTCAGTAGATTGACAAATGAAACAATTAAAACTTTTTAGGTACATTCTTTAGTTGGCTGACTTAAGTCATAGTCACTGCAGGAGCTGTCCGAGTGCTGATATCACTACTTGGAATAAATATACTTGATTTTTTTTCTTTTAAATAGATTTCAGAGTGTATTTCTTCAGCTTCTTGGTAGAGTGGACTTAGTAACAGAGATGTGTGCATGCCATGGTAGATCAGCATGCAGAACTTTAATTACAGCTATGTCAATTTTAGGCCCTTAAATCTTGTTAAAAACACCATCATAATGGAAAAGCTTGATTGCATCAATTGTGTAGCTATTCCTTCACATTTTGGAATGCATTTGTTAAAGGTGACACCATTTATCTCCATTTTCTAGTTCATCAACATGTCCCAGAATTTTTTTTAAGAACCTCAAATGTGTGGCATCATATCTTAAAATCCTAATTAAAGAGGTGTTTTGTACCAGCAAAGAAATTAAAAAGCATGAGCTCCTGATATGTAATCATCAGGAAAGTGGGTAAAAATTTCCATTAAATGCTTGCAGAGGTTTAGACTTCTAATGCACAAAACACTTCTTGTGTCATCTTCCTTTCATGTCCTAAACATTTATAATCCAATAATTTTCATTTTAACGGTTGCAACTTTTTGAAAGGCAAAGCTAGACCCCATTTTAGTAGCAGCTTATTTCAAAACATCTCTAAAGGAAACCTCTCTTGGAGATAGAATTGTAAAAAGCTGACATATACCCAGGAATGTAAATAAACTTTGTCTTTACTGAGCATGGGTTTCCCTGATACAAATCCAGATTAGTGGGCCAGCAGGCATTTGCCTGTGTAAAGGATAACACAAATAGAAGTTGCCCGTTTACTTCAGTAATAGTATTTTCCTAAGAAATTTTACAATGTCGGTCATCACACTAAGGTTACGGTTTCTACTACAAGAACTGATTGCCTTCAAGGTGACTAAGTGATAAAAGAGAAAAAGGAAATGGCAGAAGTTCAAGTTATTGAACAGTTAGGTTAATCTTCTAAGTTGAAAATTGAAAAAAAAATCTCCATTTTCAGTTTTGTTACAATGTAAGAAAAAAGGGCAAGCAAGTTTAGACCTTTTTCTTGCCTGTCACTCAGCCAGATCAACAATTAGAAAAACACGCACATGGTCTTATTTTCCAAAGAGTCTCACGCAGGGATGTGAGTTAATCATCTCACCTAGGAATGTCAGGAAATATAACCATTTCATTTCTATGTCTAATTAGAAGCTGCTGTTCAATGTAAACAGGGTTAGCCTGAGGTATGTGGCCTACTCATACAGGTAAACTGGTCAACAAGCAGGTTACTCAAATCACTTGACCAACACACAGAATGTATATAACATTCTCTGTATTCCTTAATTAACACATCCTTTAGGCTGTGTCTGAGGCCAAATTTCCTTTCCATCCACAACGTGTAATATCTACGATGTCCCTTAGGGATTACTCAGTCTGTGCTGTAGACAGTACCCATAGCTGCTGTAAGGATAGGTAGTCACGTTGCGCTAGGCTCGACAACTCCTAAATATCCTATCAACGCTTAAGAAAACATTGCTCAGCGATTGTGAACCAGATAAAATGACCAAGCTACAAGATACCTAATGCCACTTCCCACTAAGTGAAACGGTATAGATGACTAGATCAAGCCTAGGCAGTATAAAAGGAATAGACAGGATGCAGTAACCTGCTTCATATGTCTGAAATGTTGGAGTTGTTTCGGTATTTCATTGTCATATTACATTTTGTTCTTTGTCAACTCATTGTCTTCCTTCTGTAGTACCTGTTCTCCTTTTTCTCCACACTAAATAACTACCTCTTCCACAGAAACACTCAGTTGAGAGATGCACACTGTTGTACATTGTTGTATCTAAATCTTCGTAAGTCTCAATCAGAAACTTCTCATTGACTTCACTAGGGTTTGGACCAAGCTGTATGAGTAGATTTGAAACTAGCTCTTTGACAGCAGGTATTTTTACTTCCCAAGTAAAACTGAACGATTTGATTTTGAAAGTGTGTCCTTTCTTTCAGAGAAATTATTGAATCTGTACTCAAAATAGTTCCGAGAAAGTAATCGTTTTATATAATGCCCATGATAATCGAATGGTGTGCTACTGATAACTACACTGGAAAAAACTGAGTTGACGAATTTCCTCTTTTGTAGCAAATGGTTTGAATGCTTCTGGATTTCACACCGTAACTGTGAAACTTCTATCACCCATATACTTGTGAAGAAGAGTGACTCATTGAGGAAACAGTTCTTTTCTGTTTATCAAGCACAAACGTGTGTTTCATAGGTATTAAATAGTTTTCTATTGGGCATTCTAGTTTTCACACTTCACAATACTCCCAAGCAAATTTTTGCACCTTTTATGCAGCATCAACCCTGCTTTTTACCAGTCTGAAATAAGTACCTTTTTACAGTGTATTTGTAGTCACAGAGAATTACAAAAGAAAAAAGAAAATAGATTCACCAGTTAAAAAAAACCCACCATATAAATAAACCATAAATAAAATACAAATCATTATTAAAAGAATTTTTAAAAAAGAGTATATTCAAATTCCTATATAGCTTGCCATTGACAACAACCTTAGAAACTATTGTCACAGTTTATGATGCTTAGTGCTCAAAGGTTTGTAGGCAGCCAAAGAGGGAGAGGATCAGCTGGGCTATGGGTACATACCATTTGAATCACAAAATCCTTCCCTCAAATGGATAACAAGAAAGAAGAATATTTCTTCAAATACTAACACCATTTTGGCTTTATCTCTAGCAAACAGAAGAAAAAGGAAAGTATGTCCATTTGCAATGTGACTTAAAAAACCCCCAAACCTGAATTAGTCTTCAAACTTGCAAACATAATATAAAAGAACTGCCATGCCTGATCAGTCCAAAGATGCATCTTCCTGAATACCTTGTCTCTGATAAAAGCCAACTGTAGATATTAAGGGCAAAAATATTAAAAACTTCTGCCAGATATATTACAACTTCTGACAATTACACTACTCATAAGCTCAGGAATACTGCAGAAATTAAGATGAATTAATAAAGGCACATTTGTGACTCCTGAGTTGGGGGGAGGGAGGAAACTGGAAGAGTGCACCACCACATGACAGTGTGTTGAAAGAATGCATTTGAGAGAAGTCAACTGTGCACTAATTACACATTAGCACTGCTGTTTAAGAGTTTTATCCACAAAGGAGAAACAGGTCAATAGCCATTTTGACTAATAATTTTTGAGTTAATGCTTTGACTCCTCTATTTTGGAGGACTCCTTTCCCAGAGAAAAACACACACACACATTAAAAAAACCTCCTAATTTCTCCAGAACTTAAGTAAACCCAATATAGACTGTAGCAATACTTGTACCTTGACTGAGAATCCACAGAGAAAAGTAAAGGCACCTAAGTTAGTTACAGCTGTCAAGCAGAGAAATTAATTTTTCTGCTCTCCATTAAGTTGGAAAAGGGAACATGGTACTGGGGTTAAAAAGAAGATGTTATCCTGCCAAATTACTCCCTTTGCCTAGTACACTAACAGCAACAATGCAAAAAAAGCTATTGAAAAGAAAAAAGAAGGAACGAACGAACTTGCTTTTTGACATCATTTGGAACTCCACAAAGATAAAAGGAATACACATGGCAAGGGGAGGATATTTCTTCACAGTTTCCCAGAGCTTTTTAACCGAACATGAACAAAGCACAGAATAGTTTGATTTTGGGTGGGAATTTGCATACGGAAAAATAAAGATGCCTGAGACACTGTGCGTTGCCAGAAAGAGCAATTGATTCCTGGCTTTCCCACATAATTTGGAAGGAAAGAAGATAAGGAGAGACAAAGAGGTGTATTTTCTCTGTAGCCATCTTTTTTTCAATGGTGTGCCATAAAAATATTAACTGGAAATATATACTCTGTGTATTAAACACAAATATATGAGTGCAAAAAAACCACAACCCCTATTAAAGAGTTTACTGTTGCCTTCCATGCTAAAAGTGAAGACAATTAAAGGGTGATACTTATTTACATACAGCCCCCTTCTTCCAAACATCACTTGAACTTTTCACTGTTGATAGAAACAAACCCCCCGCTCCAGCAGTGGGGGGGTCCCATTTATTTCTCCGTACATTCTCAGAAAGTTTTGCTGTTGTCTTCTGCAATACTCCGAGCACATCTCTGTGGAAGCTGGCATTTATTTATTCAGATGAACACATAATATGTGTCTCCTATCAGAAGTCATAACTGCTTCTTAGGAATTATATTGCCTGCTGCTTTACTAAAGAGTTCTTGACACATTTATGCCTGATGGTGGGTAAAAGAAGTAGGTGATGGACACGTGCTGAAAACTCGGCACTGCCACATTTTTCAGCCACCAGTACTACAGAGCATCTGAGTGAGTGGGCTGAAGGCAATGGTCTTTATAACTATCCATCCATCATCCACTGCTGCAGTTACACTAGTCTCCTCCTTGACAGCTTCAGGACAAGAATACCATTACAAAAATTCTCAAGTTTACACAAAAGGCATGGAGAACCTTCCAACCTACCCTCCTCAGCACCAGGATTATGTCTGAAGCACCATTTAACACAGTGTTGTTGCCTAGTGATATGTTTTCTTGATTTTAGCCATCACTATGTCTTTCAAACCCTTTTCGAACAGGTTAACTCCTGTTTAACTGTTCCCATTATGCTCTGCCTCTGTAACAGTTGTTACACAAATCTGTTATCCACTAATATTGACAAGACCCAAGACTTTAGCCACTCATCTGCACTTTGTCCAAGATACTATTTTGTCTGAGGTTTTTTTTTCAGGACCCATATATACAAACAGTAGCGTGACTCATTGTGCGTATTAAGAACATTGATTTCTGCCACACCTGAAACTTGAGAGAGATACGTACACAGATGTTTGGTTGCCAGCCCATCCCTCAGTGATCAGCAAGAAATCATGGACAGAAGGAATATATGGCAGGAGCCATAGTGAATTAAATAGGCAGGAGCAGTAGTGAATGAAATGAAGCATGAATACATTGGCATCACTGATGGAGAATCTTCTTCCACCTGAGAAGCGTGAATAATAAGCACATCTTTTCAGATCAAAAAGTTTTTAGAGCACTATTTCAGAGACAGCCAATCTGGTGGTTCAACAGGCAACCCATTCTACTGCTGCACAAATGGGAAATATTCTCATTGCCCACTGAATTAATTCATTCATACCTTGAATTATCCATCATATCCCGGGAAAATAGCTCTCCCTGAAGAAGCCATCTGCATGGGGCATAGTAATGCCTGCCTATTCGCCTGTATTTGCCTCCCAGATCTCATGCTGCAAAACGTCTGCCTCAGTGTTTCTTCTCAGCAATCCTCCATGACAGCTTTTATTTTTTGGTACACAGATTCCTCAAAGAATGTCCTTGAGGCAGTGGATGCAACAAAAGAATAATCCCCAAACCAGCCAAATATGGAACTGTAGAGAGAAAACAGGTCTTTCCAGAGCAAGTTTTATAGCTTTTTCCAGGTAATTTGAGATTCATGGATGACTAGTATAAACAACTGGAAATTGGTCCAGGTGGACACAGAGTAACAGAGTCATTTGCTGAGAAAGTGATACTGCAAGCAGGCATAGATTTACCTATGAAACTAGAAGAACTTAAAAGTCTCTTACCATGTCTAGAACCTCTCATCCCTAGCACTGACTGCCGATTAATCCCTCAGTTAATTGGCTTTCTTTAGATCTGTGCCAAAAAATATAAAAAATACTAGCTTAAATATAACACAGGAAGATATTACTACAAAAAGAATATCATAATGAAAAGAAAGCAACCTGGGATCTTGAACTCTCTTTCAATGTGTTGTCATTCACTTCCACAAAATGAGTCATTCCAAATTTGCTAATTCATCCAGGCACTTATGCCAATTTCTAAGAATTAATCCTAACACACCTCCCATCCTGAAGTATTAATTTTATCATAGATTATTGCTCAACAATACTTTATCTTGTATTTCATTTATATCAGTTAGATTCTTCAAGTGATCTACTCCAGAATGTAGGGTCTTCAGGAAAAACCTCTAATAAAACAGCCTCAGGTTTGGGGTTTTTTTTCCTGCTTTTTCTTTAGATATTGCTTTAACATAGAAATTACTCCTTACACATCACCATCTAATATATCTAGTGCAGTAAGTCTTTCCATTTCCACATGCTTCAGAGACAGATCCCTGTTCTGTACTTGTGTTTATGGGGTTATCTGCCTTTTAGGAAGATCACCTCCCCCCCCTTTTTTTTTTTTACTTAGTGGTTTGTCTCCTTGAATCATCTCTTGTCTTTTTCCTTCAAGCCACAGTAGCTATCTAATGTTAGGTAAAAATTGTTGCTACACTTACATAAAAGTAATTGTTCTCACTGCTAATTCAAATTGTACTGTATCTGAGGGGCTGCTGTAGCTCCAAATCCCCATTCACAGAGAGTACTGAGACTAGCATCACTGTGTCACCTGGGAAGCCCACCTGTGCCTTCAGGCAGGCCATATCCTGCACTAGAGGGTTGGGGAGCCACAGTTATCCCTCCTGTGAACAATTCCCAGAAATACTTGTTTTGGTATGCAGCTCATATGGTCAGGAAAACTGGCCACACCAGGTTGCAGTCTATCTTGCATCCCATTAAATCAACTTCATTCATTTTGATGCATATTCTTTGTAAATGTAGATATTGTGCTGGTTTTACTGGCAAAGTCAAAAGTATTAACTAATTATTTTGGTTATTCATTATCCTGCTGAGACAAATGTTATGAAGAACAAAAGGCAGAACTTAATACATTAGCTGGCAACGGTAATCTGGTGTGAGTTTTGAGCATTACTCAGGAAATATAAGCACTATGAAAAGATCTAGTGAAATCAGAAATGCTATCTGGTAATAATAACAGAAGAAGGGACTTGTTCTCTAATTACCAGACATGAATTTGGGAAATTTGGCTTCCAAGGCATGATGTCTTTGCAGCTCATTACATTCTCAATGACTCATATTAAGAATATGTCCTTTTAATCGCTCTTTGTTGTCTTGACCCTTATTATAAGAGGATCGTTCATTCTTTCAAGACAGGGGTTATGCTTGTGTTCACAGAGTACTGCCTTAATCTAAGCAGAGTTGTTGCATTCAAATTCTGGCAGATAATGCGAATCCAAGGGAAGAGCACAGCTACAGAGACTAATAATCCAGAGTGGGAGACAGAATCCTCTCAAAGTACAAAAGAGAGCTGACAGAAAGAACAAATTAAAGGATGATTTACATTGATCACCGTAGGATTAGACCTTTCAATTTCTCTATTACATTGATATCACAGGTTTAGTTACAATACTGTGGGGTCCTCATAAACATACACCTGAAATAAACTGCCCTGATTGTGCTTCCCATGGGGAATTAGAATTTGTAAACTGGACAGTCCTTTCCACTTCCCACCAGAGCTACATATAGGACATGTACAAGTCAACACTTGATACATCTTATAGAGGCAGTAAGTCGTAGGAGAGCTTTCAGCATGTTTGGAATATGTGCTGTGGCTGACAGAATGCATTCAAAATACTAAGCACTAAACACTCAGGTTACACATTCAATTTTCATGTTCCCTCAGACTTCAAAAGTCCCACTCCAACGGATTTCCATACTCATATCATTATCAGTATGAGTTGAATCAGCCCTATTCTCTGTTTAAAACCTGCTACAAACCACAGATTTATACAGGTGCTTTGAATTCTCAGTATAATGGAAAATTATTTACGTACATACTGAATAGATCAAATTTTACTGACTTAAAAGCCTTAATAGTCTATATTGATATTGACTTAACACAGTCAATCAAAATTGCACATAAAGTGTAAGTTACGATGTTGGCTTATTGCTTTGTTCTGGTTTCCTTTAGCATTGACTAGTCTTAGAAATGGTTAAAAGGCCAAAAAGTACTGAATACTAAAGAACTTTGAGAAAGCTTCTCACCTTGTTAGTGAAAAAGATGTTAAAAGTTCAAAGCAAAAGAGAACATGAACTTATAGAAGAGCAGGCATCAGCAAGCCTAAAAAGTCTGAGTTAATCATAAAAGCAGAGAAAAGGAAGACTTGCTTTTTGGATTTCTTATAGACATGTATTAAATCTTACCTAACTGACATTACCCAAGAATAAGAAAATAAGAATGTCTAGTCTTTTTGCTTAGCATCCCTTTCCCTAAAAAAGAATCCTTTTCACATAGACCTTGGAGAAGTAATAGCATATGCATTTACCCCTATGGTTTTTTTTCAATCAAAAAGGAAAAGTTGGCAGAAACATTGCTAATATTTCATATCTTAGCTTCTGATAACCTTCTAACTTATTAACACCAAAGTAATAAAGTCCAGCTAAAGTTTGGGTTGTGTGAACACAGTTTTCTCTAGCACAGAGGACATAACAGGAGTTTCACGCGTTCCACTGTCAACTCTATCCATTGTATAGAGGCAAAAAGAGTAAATTATGAAATATATTGTCTTATATTATGAAAGCTCAAGAGCTGTAATAACAAACCCTGAGTACTACACTTCAGGACTGAACTTTCTAATCTTTTCACAGGCATGACTATCTAAAGGTATATATTATGTATACTTATTGTAACACCATGACAATGAAGCAAACACACAGATCACCAAGTGTCAAATCAATTCAGTTTTATGCAAAACATGCTCACATACAATTTTTACTTTCATGAATTAAAATTATGCAAGCATATTAATTAATGTTAACAAGGATTCATCAACATTGCAGTAAGAGAGTATGCAAAGATTTATTTATGATCTTCTAACATATTAGCCAGCAAAGTGTTTTTTTCAAAATGCAGTCTTGCACAACTTGGCAAACACACACAAGGGTAATTTTGCTTGTGATTATATTGAATTTTTTTTGCTGAATGTTAATGAATTTTAAATTGTCTCCATTAATTTTACTTTTTAATTATGGCACAATATGAACTTACTGGAGCTGATTAAAAATTGATGCACCCATTCTTTAGTGAAAGTTCTAGTCCCAAATTCCTAAATTAGAATGGGCTTATTTAAAGTGCAATTTAAACTTTAAAGAAAGAAAGCATAAAGAGTAATTTTAAATAGTTTTAAATTCTTAATTGATTCTTCTAACTATTTTTCATATAATGTATGGATACAGGTAAAACAGAACGTCCTTTCACTAAAAATCCTAATCATATAACGTTTTCATTTTTGTGTATGTGGCTACATATTTCATAAACAAATTAGCGTGGTACCGCCAATACAATCTTTCTTCAAGTACTAATGGTTTCAAGCTGGGCTTCCAAGAAAAAGAGAAATCATCTATGTGGAGTTTATTTCTGGTTATATACGTCAGTACTAAAATAGAGGGGTCAAATGGCACATAAAGGAAATCCTTATTACAGGAAGTACAGATCAACAATCTTGCAAAGTGTAACTCTGGTGGGAGAACCCAAAACATAAGGTAGCAACCACTGCTGTGAAAGTATTTTGAGAGTTATATATATTTAATGTTCTACAGACATGGATTTACAAACCATGGAAGCAAGGAACAAGAAGAATGATAGTTCATATCTTTAACTAGTCCACACAGTATGAATAATTTGTTAAAAATATTACCAACATGCTATGTACAAAACATAAGCAAAAAAAAAGGTGTTCAACTTACTCTCAAGAGAAACTTGTATTTCAGCCTCTCTGAAGAGAGGCACTAGCAGTTACATATAAAAACTTAATCATGAATCCACAAAAATAACTCAAAAATTCCTCACAGTGGTAAACAGTACATCCTTGTATTAGGTAACCAGTGCAATAAAATAGAAGGAGCAGGGTAGAAAGCTTGAAGACAGAATGACAGATACCAAAACTCATCCTTGGGATAAGCCATGAGCTGACTCACCCAGCTTATGAGGTTGGAGACAAAGGTTCATCCACAGATGTTTCCTCAAAACCACTTAGGGACACTGGAGACTCCTGCAAAATTCAGTTTCAGAATTTCTGCTAAGGATTGGGATTCCATTTGAAAATAATGAGACTAATATTTCTGCCTTAATACCATAAAAAGCCAGGGTAGGAGGTACAACTGAAGCATAAGATATAAATGAACCAAGCAGTCCTTATTTCTCTGCTTTTCCTCAGAGGTTTGCACCAGAGAGTGAGAACTGTGTAGAGGTTATTCCCTCTTCAAAGACAACTTCATTCCAAATCATACTTTGTATTCGCATTTCTTTGTATAATACAGTATTGTAACACTGTTATGACAGCATAGTGCTGCTGCACATTTCTTTCCACACTATTTTGTTTTCATTTGTGACCAAATATTCAGCTTTGCAATTACTACTGTGCATTGTTCTTATATACAGCTTAATGAAGAATCTCTCCTTGGAAGCCTACCATTTCTATGGGGCTGAGCTTCCCAAAGAAAATACCCTGGGTATTTTTGAGGGTCCCCTCAAAAAGGGATATTAAATTAAATAATTTATACTTGAAATACATGGAGATTTCATATCACTGCTTTCCTGTCCACGTACAAGCCAACCTTCAGAATATCAGACATATACTACCCCTTGACAAAGAGTTGGCATTGGCATCAGGACAAGACATTCATGCAAAAAACCACAGGGAAAACAGTATAACGCCACGTGTTTGAACAGTCATGCTGTATATTACTCCTCCTGCTTCCAAGTGCCAGATTCTGTTTACTTTCATTAAATAAATTTTACTATCCATGAAAGCAGCAGGGGAAAAAAAAAAATTTAAAAAAAATGTATGTATAGCAAGCTACAACCAATTTTGCCAGTAGATGGTATGATATGAGCTTAAATCTAATTTAGTAGATGTAAAATAAATTTTGAATTTATATGTATTTTATTTCAATATCCACAATACTGAATGTTTAAGAAATTATCATAAATCTCTGCATTTAGAATTTTGGATAACCAGTTATAGTTTCTGTTTGTAATTCAGAGTTCCTTCTGTTCTGTGTAGTATATTTGACATGAAGCCAATTCGGGTTTTTTTGTTTGCTTGGCCACATATAATGCACGAGATACATGTTTTGGAGAAATTAGGTCTAGTCATAACCACTACTCCACATATATTTTGCATACTTTCTTGATTTATACACTCTCAAAAGTGGGATATAAACACATGGGTCGTCACTAGGATGCCTCCTGTTGTGGTGTATTTTGTCTGTTTGCATTGGATGGTATGTTTTTATCAGGTCTAATAAGTAACCGACACTTTTACAGCTACGAGCACTTATTTTTTTAATTTAGACTTTTGGAGGACCATTCAAGATTCCCTAGAGCTGTCCAAAAATACTTTTTAAAAACGTCGTATAATTTATGTTGACTTTGGAGTGTCTGTAAGTAACTACATTACTCTATTTGCATGTCTGATAAATTTTCCTGACTGCTATTTACAAATGGACCATTTACAAATGAGCCTTCTACTAAAACCTGTAGAAAAAATGTCTGTTTGGTGACTATGGAACAGTGAGGTGGGAGTTAACTATGTAGGCAAGGGTGTGTGTGTGCACATATATATTTGTATGCATATACATACATAGATTCACCCACATACATATGCATGTATTTTTATATATATATATACACACACACACATATATATACATATATTTTATATACCACTGGCTGGCAGAATGGAATTTGAAAATGGGAAGGAATCAATATGAATACAGATCTGTGGATCCACTACAGTTTTTTTATTACTACTCTCAGATTTTTAGAATCTGTTCAGGAAAGTTTCCAAAAACAGATATGGAATTTATGCATCCATTGCACCCACTGACATTCATTGGGGTTTAGAGGATTAACTCCATCAAGCCTCATGGAAAAATCCCTCTGCTAGGATTCATACAAGGCTGTTCTTCTAAAGAAATCCCGGGGGTGAGCTTAATAATATCTTGGCCAAGGGGCAAAACTCTTCAAAGCTCCACAACAGCTCATGCATACCAATAGAGACTAAAGCATGCTCTAGGGTCTGTTTTTCATTGATCAGTATAGAAAGTTCCATAAATTTAAAAATATATTGGACTGAGCTCTTCGTATACCTTGGTATACTTTTTTGTATAGTTAGCTAATGGAAAACAATCACTATAAAGACCTGCACATTTATTAATTATACATTCCAGAGAAACAATTTATTTTAATACTATGTCAATTTAAACCCAGTTAGGATTTGAAATCTCAAAAGATATAATGATATACTGGAACAATCTTGATTACAGAGTTAAATAGAGAGCAAGTAGTTTATTTTTTATTAAAAATTAATAATTCATGCACCTTAATTGTTGGATAATGATGGTTTTGTCTGCTATATGTAGTTAAAAATTATTAAAGTGCTTTACAGCTATGATTTAAAGTATTCATTTTCATAAAATACATGTCAAAGGGTTGCTGTTAAAGCAGTTATCAAAAATCTAATGCAAATAAAAATACTGCTCATTTAAAATAAAAAAAACCAATCATAATAAGTCTGAGTTGCCAAGACTTCTATTTTTTGCTTTAACAGGGAAATGGGCACAAATGGAAACACAAGAAATTCTGTTTAAACTGTAAGGCTGATCAAACACTCGAACAGGTTGCCCAGAGAGGCTGTGGCTTTTTTGTCCTTGGAGATATTCACAACCCAACTGGACACAGCCGTGGGCAACCTGCTTAATTGATCCTGTTTTGAGCAGGCGTTTTTGACTGAATGATCTCCAGGGGTCCCTGCCAAACTCAGCCACTCTTTGATTCTATGGTTCTAAGTGTTTTTCTCATCTCTGTAATTCCAGATAGCCTTTTGGCTCTCATACTTCCTTGGAGTGTAAATACTTAGGGATACAGTGCAGTTTAAGTGTACGCCATGTCTTCAAAATTACAGAATTAGCCCTGCTGTTCATACTGTATCTATATTTTCTAAGTCACTTAATGTCTTTGTTAAAGCCAAGCAATATTTCTTTTGTCCACTGTGATGCACAAAGTAACTATTTTAAATTGGTGATGTTCACTGAAGAAACTGCTAAGACAACTACTTTTTCTGGACTGGAACAGTAGAGAAAAGCACATATCTGCAAGACGAAAAGCATGTTAATAGAGGCCTGTTTATGACAACACATAATATAAACTGATGATTAACCAGGCTTGCACATATGGCAAATGAAAATTATACACAAAATCAAAATTCATGCATATATCTATAAAGATAAATTGAGCACTGTGTAATTCTACGGACATGTTTTTCCTTTCTTTTAGAAAATGTCTACTTCACTTTGAATGATAACATAATGTAACTACAAAGCAACACTAAAAGCAGTGCTGTTCTGAAAGTCCAAGGAGGCAGGCACGAATTTAAAGCAGTAGTCTAAAAGCCATGACTAAAAGCTCCCTCTTCTCTCCCACCACCACCATTTAAATTCAGTTAGTACAAGATGTAGTCTCACATCATGTAATACTGTTATGCATGAACAGTCTCTCCCTCTTTTATGTTTCAACAAAGACTGAACCTGCTTCTGAACTTCGGGACGTTGCCCTTTGCTAGTGAAGTTCAGAAGTCAAGATAGCAAAGAGGAGATTTATGACAGTATTTTTCTATGCTGGGATCAAAAACTTCTTATAGAGATTTTAATCAGAAGTTTTTTCAAATTCATCTTTGGTTTCCATAGCCCTGGATTGCAATAATGAAGATAAAAACATGCATAAGCATAAAACCCAGCAGCTTGGACATGCTGTATGAAGGAAATGAGACAAACAATGCCTTAATCTGCCCAAGACTTTGGAAACCTGTACATTAATGCAAGAAGTGTGGAGAAGAAACAAGAGGACCTGAATAGGAATTCTTAATCATAAGCACTTAATGACTAGCACTACAGAAGCTTAGTAAATTAGACACTTTACTGCAATGGAAAAGGCTAGCATGTTCACATATGACAGTTGTCTTGAGATCCACATTTGGGAAGTTATCCTTGCTGAAAGTCTGGGAACTTGAACTTGGGTGTTAAACATGTTAGCGTCCATTGCGGATGACTAAACCATGAAAACGCAGTGGGAAGAACTTTTGTGAACAAATACCACAATTATCCAAGGCATGATTCAAGGTAATAATGGAGATTTACACTACCCAGACAATTTTTAAAAAGAGAATGAATGCAGTACAACATGGATTAATCTGGAAGTTTACAGGTGCACATACACATACAGGAGGCAGAAAAAAGCAATCAGTGCAAAAACTGTTGTATATTTAATCAATAGAGAGGAATTGACTGAGATCATGGTGAAATGCAGCTTGGATGACAATGACCCTGGTATGATAAGAGTTAATGAAACTTAGGAAAGGAAGGAGGCTGGATAGCAGAATAGAAACAAATAGACTTTGAGGAAACAGAGTTCAACAGATCCAACAAATCCCTAGGTAAGAGCTCATATGATGGGAAAAAAGGATTACAAAGAGTGGCAGTTCCACAAACAATATTAATGGTGCAAGAACAAGCACAAACTATCCCAATACAGAAGCTGCAAATAACTAAATCAGAAGTTCCTCACCAGTGTCAACAAAAGAAGGAAGCACAGAGAAAGTGGAAATAGGTCAATTATGTTAAAAATATAGGAAGAGTATGTAGAAAGAAAATTAGAAAGGTCAAAGCATAAGATGGAAAGAAGCCATCAAAGAAATCAAAGACAACAAGAAATCATTGCAGCTGTTAGCTGCAATGTTAGTAAGAGAAGTTAAGTGTCAGTCTAGTACTGACTGGAGGAGGAAAGCTATCAGAATGCCAGGACTGCTCACATGCTGCATGATATTTTTGCTTTAAAATGTTAACTGCAAGCAGGTGGTTAGAACAATTAACACTGCAGAAAAGAGTAAAATCTCAGCTTGGAATGAAGAAAAACAGGTTAAAACAATTCAGCTACTCATACTGACTGATTAATTTACTGAACTAGCTGCAACAATTCAGACATATTGAAGCTCATTAGATACCTGTGAGAACTGAAAACCCAAAAAGGTAAAATGCAGTGTCTATCATTAAAAGGGAACACCGGAAACATAAGCCAGTCAGCTATGGAAGTATAACTGAAATAATTGAATTTCCCCCCGCCCCCAAACTGATGACAAATAACTAGGCATATGAAAAATAATATGGTTATGCCTAAGAGCTGACATGGATTGGTCCAGGACAAATCATGTCAAACTAATTTTCTAATCGTCTTCTCTCACAGGGCAACAGATCATGTGGGTGAGCAAGAAATCTTGTGTATTTCAATTTTAGTAGAGCTTTTGACACAATATATTCTAATAGGTGAACCGGGGAAGCACAGTCGTCACAAAAGTAATGAAGAACAGATACAAAAATGTTTGGGATAACTGTGCTTATGAAATAGATAATAATGGTTTACCACCAAATGGTAAAAAATACTCGCTGGAGATAGAGAGGCCTATTCGTAGGTCTGGTGCTGTTCAATATTTTCATTATTATCCTAGATAAAGGAACAGAAAGTACATTTATTAAACATGCAGCTCCCACCAAAATAAGAAAGACCTCATGTACATCGGAGGAGAGGTCTAGAATTTACAGTGATCTTGACAAACTGAAAAACAATCTGAAACTAAATAGATAAAGTTTAAAAACAGACTTAAATTTGTTCACAAGTGAAGCATGAGACAGTAATGTCACACCATTACAAACATATAACAAAATAAATATTACAAATGTTTGTGCTTGTTTTAATAAATATATATAATATAAAAACCATATATATGTAACATATAAACATATAAACCATAGCGTGTAAGCATACACATATACATACACACAATAAATAATGTGAAAAATCCTTGTTGTAATGTTTCTTCTCTAGCCACAACTGGCAAGGCTTCAGCAAGACTACAATTGCTTCAGTGAAGCAAATGAAGCTGACAGCTGTGCTTTGGCAAAGACATGGACAAACTGAGGTAGATAATCAGAGATTTAGGAAGCATAACAAAGGAAAGACTGAAAGAACAGGGAATGCTTCAACTCAATAGTTACAGTAGATAAGCGAAAAAGTAATAGGCTTAAATTACACTAACAAATCACTTCAGAGATTGAGAAAAAATTCTGGTAATAATGAAGGAACAGTGAAATTAATTGCCTGGGGTAGTCATGGTATAGCTATCACTGGAAGATTTTATAAACAGGTTATATAAACATTTGTCAGGAACTACACAGCTATAATTTATTCTGCCTTGAGGGTCTCCCAGATTTCTTTTTCCAAGATTCTGCCATTCAGAATAGTCATTTACTTAACAGATAAGGTACTCGCACAAAATAAAGGGGTTCTGGCATCAAGTTTCTGCTCTTTCCTAGATAAATAAATATTTAACAAGCACTTAGGCCCCAGAATTGCATGCTGATAATCTGCACCTTATACAGATGCCCTAGTCCTGAATTATCATTTCACTGGGAATCTGAGGTGTTCTCTCATTTGTTTACCTACAAGAAATTTCTGCACCTGAAAGACTACACAACAGACTTTTCATTTGAACTGATATGAATTTTGTGCACATTCTTGTAGTTAATGAATTGACCCACAGTAAAAAGTATTTAGGCTGTGATTCCTCCCCACCTGACTTTATTCATCAAACTTGCAGCTTCCTGTACTCATTTGAATCTCTTGGGATGGGACAAACATCTCAGTTGGTATGTACAGAGTCTAGCCAATTTTCTTGGACTAAATAGACTAACTTTCATAAAGCCACACATAGGTGGGATGAATCCCAAAATTCAGAAACCGCTTACCTACATTACTTTGCAAAATTAAGAAGGGCATCATAGTCTGGCCCTTAATGTTTTTAGCTTACGTTTCAGTTCTCATCCAACAGAGATGATAGCTTGACACCTTAAAGTTATGTTATGCATATTCAGATTGTATTAACTATTTTTAGCTGTCTTTTTTAACTGAAGTGTGTGAGTAAGCGTATTTTGCCAAACTGCAAAGTTCAGCAATGCGTTTAAAGGCAGAAGCTCCTTTGGGGTTTAATGCAGTCATTTTCCAAGTAGCATGATTTCAATCCAAACTCCAGAATGTTACCATTTCATTTTGTGTTCTCAAGGCAGCAAAAAGGAAAAAAAAAACAAAACCCCGAACCCCTCATTACTTCAAGTTTGACAAGCATCCTCTATTATTAATGTGATGTAAAATTTCTCCCTGATCGCCATATTCTGAGCATACTTAGCAATAACATTCCACCCTTTAGCTACGAGTGAGTGCATGGCTGTGAATGGAAGTAGCTTAGAGGTTCCCATTATTTCAAGTTCTCTGGGAATGACAGCTATTGTAAGCTATGTAATGTTTGCAGTATTCAAGCAAGGATAGAACAGGCCTTGTTGTTCTTCAGAAATGGCTTACAAAGTCTGGGCTAGATCCTGAAGACGAATTTCTGAGTCCAAATGCTGTCATACACAGAATATACTGCTCCTCTTCCCTGCTGCAAAGTGACTGTCATGAACATGCTTGTTGAGGAACAGCATATGGAGGCTGATAGAGTGAGGAGAATGAGATTATACTGAAGTGATGAGGAAAGGCAAACCCGGCATATAAATTGACTGAAGCTAATGAAACCACTAAAATGTAATCGCTGCCTAGGGAGGTTTTAGTAAGGAATGACGGGAGGAATAGCTCGTGGCCTTGCTAGATCAGTGGCAATATGGGAACCACAAACACGTCATCCACCAAAAAGCCTCCAAATCCTATACTATGGAAGTTTTCTATAGTATTTCTACATGAGAAAATCATCAAGTATATACAGAGAAAACTTGACTAATTCTTTAAAATAGACTTTTTGGAAGAATAATCTGGGCAGATTCAAATACGAAAACAAACATCTAATTTTATCTTGAGGTTCTCTGTTTGGCAATCTAGTCCATAAAATCAATAGGAATCTTTCAAGAATGGTTCTGCAGTTCAATCAGCCCGGGGATGATCCTTTAATTATAACTGAGACATAGAACCATCTTCCTTGAAAATATTAAACACAGTAATAATTTTTTCTTCTCTAGAACCAGAAACGTTAAAATATTGCAGGATCATATTTTCATATTTCATATTTTTATGAAAAAATGTAAAAAAATGAGGCAGCTTCAATTTTACACTTCTAATACTATTTTTATACCACCTTGTTTCTTAAGGTACTATTTCAAAGTAACTCCTTACTGATTTATCTTACAAATTATACATCTATATATGATGTAAATAGTTACAGCTAGTAGAAAGAATGCTATTTTACAATATATGTAACTCAAAGTAGAATCTTAATCTATATGGTATCTCTTTCCGCCATATATATGATCAGAACTTTAAATTATATGTTTTGTGTTTTTATCTCAAGTTTTGGTGATGGTAAATCATATCATATAGAAAATATAAATTTATGCAACCATACAACACAAAGACAATTAGAAACACCCTAGTTTGATTTCGCACAGCATAATTTTGTCTCCCTAGGCAATGATTACATTTTAGTGGTTTCATTAGCTTCAGTCATAAGAGTTCATTATGATTTTTAGATTACTATTTTAAAAATAAATTTTACTTAAGCAGAAATACTTTTTGTTACTCTCTCACATTTCTGGGTTCTTAAACATTTTATTTTTCCTTGTTTATACTATTTTTTACCAGCAAAAATACCTTCACTGACACAAATCAGTGGCATAAACTATGATATGACCTATAAAGAGGACACAAAGTCAGTGGAAATGGCCATATGTAACTTTGTAAGGAACGCTGTGGCTCATCATGTAGCTGATATTTGTCAGCTTACTCCACAGAAACCAATTGCTGCATAAGGTGAATACACCCTGAGTAACGCTAAACTCTGGCTGTTCCTGATAGTGGACACTTAGGCAATTAATATTGGGCTACATTTTGGCACTGCTATGGCTCAACTTTTCTCCAGGCTCTGGCCTTATGTCTATATATACCTTGCCTGTGGAAATACGCTAAAATGTCATAATTCCAACTTGCCTCTGGCTCAGTCATCTTCTATTCTTGAGCCAGGGAGAAGCAAAGAAGTCAAGCAAGGCTTGCAGGACTGGGACTGTAGGACTCCATCTTTGCTCGCTGGTATTCAAGGGAGGTAGCATCAGAAAACTCTGATGTTTTCTATCCCAGATAAATACTATTATGTTTCCAATAGAAATAGTATTCCAATAGTATTTAATGTTATAAATAAAAGAATCTGAATATATCTTAGAACATTAACACAAGAAGATTTCATTTGTTATGATCAGCATTTTAACATGTCATGGCTGTGAATTCCTTTACATACAAGTAAAAGTGCATCTTTTCAAGGAAACGTGGGCAGAAAACTCTTAATTTTATGTTACTGTCTGCAAAAATACTGCTTTAGAAAACCCTTCATCTTCATGGATATTTCTTTATGGCATTATTCTTTAATTATCTCAGATGTAAACATTAAAGCAAGGACTAATTAATTAGAAAATCTTTTGCACTAGACACCTGACATCTAGAAAAATTAATATTTGTTCTTTAGAGGGTCTGGGATCTGATAAAAGGAGGTAATTTGAATTAGCTGCATATAGTTCAAATTAGTGGATAATTAATTTTCTTCATATTTTGTCCTCGATTTCATTAGACAACAGTTGTAGAGTAAACATTTTTGTGTTAGTGAAAGGATGTCAGAATTCAGGTTAGATTATGACTCCTCAGAAACAAAAAATAAAATATGCAACAGCAAGCATAATCATAAAGAAAAACCAGAAAGAAGAAACTTGTTGAGAATTCAAAGCATTATTTTGTAGCAGTTTTAATGATTTCTATTAGAAATCAAGGGAATATGACCCTCACCTCTGAAGATATTCTAAGACCTACGAGACTTCCAAATAGCAGAGGCAATATTCTGTTGTTCTAACATGACAGATACAATAATGAAATAACAGGCGTAATACTCTTAAAACACAGGACAACACACTATATTTTCTTTATTTATGTGCTTATACTTTCAGTGTTTCATGTAACAATTTATAAGACCAAGACATTTCTGTACTCAAGGGTTTTTTTACATTTGCTTATCTATGTGCAGATAATAAATTTTTATCTAATAAAAATTACATTATATTACACAGAATATATGTAATAAACATATTTAATTATTATCTTGAAGACAGCCACTATGAGAGATAAGTTCTGATTACGACCAAAACTTAAAATGGGGTTGCCAGGACATATCTTGTAGGAAAAGTGTGATTAGCATATGAGCACTTGTCCCACTTGAGCATTAGTTAATGGGGGTTTTGGTGAGCGATAGTTGGGATGTACCAATACTGATAATTCAGATTTAATTCCAAGGCATCTGGCTAACTCTATCAGCAGTGTCTCCCCTCATTTAGTTTCCACCCTCAGAAACAACCTTAATGCATAAATTAGACAGATGAAACTAACACAACGCAAGTTTGTTTAACTAATCATCTACTGTGGAGATAAGCGTGAAGGATGGAGGAGTCGTCATATTGTTGTTTACACCAATGAGGAGGTGGAGCATGAAGTGATAAACCACATACCGATCAATCATTGTATAAAACTAAGCGCTGTAAAATTTTCTTAGGATAAATGCAAAGGATTTGCTTCACTTGAGTCTGGAGGAAGCAATCAAAGTCACTGGGGTATACTTAAGCATATATTCAAAGCTTTACTGGCTCAAGGCCTCCAGATTGTTTTTATGGATGCCTTGGGCCTCCATATCCTCAAGAAGTTGTTTTTAGAGATTACCTTTTCACACATTAGCCATACAAACAAACGTGATTACTAGTGTTTTTAAGTGCCTGTTAAGTTTCAGTACAGTATTTACTAGATTCACTAGATCTGGAATTCTGCTCCTTGCTGGTTTGAAAGCAACTGTGTTCAAAAGTCTCAGACATCTACTACATATGAAAACCCAAAAACTTGTAAGACAGAACTTACTTAAAAGCAGCTCATTTGTTACAGATTGCATTAGAAAGGGAGACTTTTTCTGCCTAAAAATTAGAAAGACTACGTATCTGAAGACAGACAAGCAAGAAGATGATTTACTTTGAAAGAAGATTGAACTTATGAACCTGAAGGACAAGGCAAGTTCTGCAGGTTCCTGCAGGTATATGAAAATAATTTTAAAAGAACTATAATGTATTGTTGAAGAATAATTATGCAGACATTGGAACAGCTAGTGTAGCTTTCTGTGCCTACACAACATCTGTCTCATGCACTGAAATAACCATATTGAAAACAACATAATGCATCTGCCTTCAGAAATAAAACTCTAACCCAAACTATTTACAATAGCCTCTCCTTTATCTAATCAAACTCAAATAAAAATGTGATTTCAACTTAATTGACCTGCATTTTACTCTGTTTTCACTAAAAATGGGGATTCCTTAAGTTTTAATGAAATAAATCACTTACCAGCCTTTAGCAACGACACTTCGGGTTTCTCAGCACCCTATACAAAAAAAAAAAAAGAAGGAAAAAAGAAAAGAAAAAAGGTAATTAGTGCAACTTATTGGAAAACCTATTTTATTTTGCTTTATTGAAAATAAAGATTTTTTAAAGTGCCAACATAATTTACTATGGCAAGTAAGGTTTGGAATTAGTAACATGACACTACTCCCAGTGAAATCTGGGATAAGACTTCCACAGCCTTCACTAAGTCAGCCTTAAGCCATAGGAGAAAGACAGAAGGTGAGCTAAGCCAGAAGGCTAAATCAGAAATAAATGCAGCCCCTGTCTGGTTTGCAAGGACACATTGGGAGAAACTGGGCTGCAAAACCACACTATTGCTCTGAATCATTTTGAGCTGGTCTGGGGCAGACCATGGCCCATTTGGGTGTTTTTGCTAAATCTCTCACTCAATGAAAAACTTTTTGGCACGTAATGTTTTGGAACTTGCACAAATCTCCCCAAACACCAGGAAGTCATAGTACGTCAACAAAAAGGAGGAAGTTCTCAGATTCCTCTGCTTGTTTTAATTATGCTTCTGTGATTTAAACCTGATATAAATTTGGTTCCTTTTTGTTGAGCAGAACCTTAAGAAGGTCAGTACAAATTCTTTTGTGTGGAAGGTCAAGTTCTTTAGAATGACATTAATTCTCTTATTTAAATATCTTGTAAATATTTAAGGAAAATACATTTGCTGTGTTTTGGAGGAGGGGTTAGAAAGTATTAAGTGTGTTTTCAACTCTGCAGCTCATATTTCAATCCTTTCTGCAGACCATAGTTTCTGAATAATTGGGTTCAAGAAAATTGACAAGAGCTCTACTAGATTTAAAGGGTAAGCCTCTATCAGATGCAGAGCCATAACTACTATACCTGTATATATATATAAAAAACATACATATAATTCTATCTATTTCTATATAAAACTTTTTAAGAGATTTAGATAACAAATTTGACATTTGGCCTTGAAAAAACAAAATATTCAAATTATGAACGTTCTTGATCACATTCTTCAGAATATGTAGAATTTTCATATCAAAACAAATATCTTTGGATTTAATACATTTTGCATATTCTCCTTTAATTCTTAACCAATTGTTCATTTGTCACAGCTGACTCAGCTAATAGTTATCCTTCCTTTTTTAATCATACTTTCTCTATTTGACATATTTGTCATTATTACTTGGGACATTTTCCAGCACCCAGAATATTTTGTTCATATCATTCCATGAATCACCAATGGTTTTTATAGCTTTGTCTTCTGAGTCAGTACAGATTTCTGATACATACTAACTCTCATTGATATCAAAATCTATTTTTCACTAGAGGGTGAGGGTGAAGATTTTTCATGATTCTTCTAATTCTTCATCCATCACCCTTTGGTAGGCCATAACCATTTTGTCGTCTTCATTTTTCCATTTCGTTTTTCCCTCTTGATAAGCATTTGTGTTGAGATCTAATTCAGAGTGAAACCCCCATATAATTAATTCCAGTGATTTATTTATGATTTAATTTTGGACTTCACCATAAACAATGTTTGAGAAAATGAACTGCAATTCACCTGGAACTTCCAGATAAATTCAAAGGAATTAGGTACTCAAATCTTACTGAATGTTATAAGGAAATCTCTTTCCTGTCTTCACTATATCTCATCATTCTTCTGTACTTTGAGCTTAACCCAGATCACATTCAGAGGACTTTTTAAGATTTCCAGTGATTTCAATGAGCTTCCAGTCAACCATCAGAGGCTTGAGAGACTGTCATGCCTAACATTGCAGCACTGCATCTCTCATTTACAGTGTTCTCATGACTTAGAGGAGCTATTGGTGATTCTACACATAGCTGCAGCTACCCAACAGGATTGGCTCTAACGCTGAGTGTTTGGTAGGCAAGGCGTCTAACTCTTAAAACTGCCAGTAATTCGTCAGTCATGTAAAACTGACTGAAAATCATTATAGAGTTTTCTTAGTCTATTTACTGAGTGATTTTTTCTGTTGGTTTTTAAGAAACACTGACTAATTAGTGAGCCAACCCTTTACTGAGCACCTTGTGCTTCAGATATGCCAGACCTCCACTACACAGTTATTTGAAACTGCAATCCAGTTGCTATGACTACAGCAAGCTCCCATAGGATGGCTGAATTCAGCTGGCACATGCCAACCACGCAGAATACTAATGAAATGCAAGAGTCCACCTATATGCACTGCAATTCAAAGATGCATTTTACAAAACTAAAATATTTGCAATAAGTCGACTGAAAATACAATTAGCTTGTTTCTCAATAAAAAAAAATAGAACCCATTCTCTTTGCAGAAACCTTTTTTCTTTCTGTGCCCTGTAGCTGGATTTTTACTTTTTTTTTTTTAAAAAAACAGAGTTTAAATGATGTAGCTTAATAGAAATAAATATCTATTTTTCTAAAACACAATTAAACAAATCAAGGTAATAAGGATTTCACATTAGTTATATTCAATTATATTAATCAGAAAAATTAAATATGACAGCTTTACTTGGTTTTGGCTTTATACAGCAAAATCCATGAAAGGTATTCTATTGTGTGCTTGTTTACCACACAATGTTAACAACAGAATAACATTAACCAAATCAGTCTATGATGGTGATGGTAAAGTTATGTTGAGAAAGGATAAATATGAAGTTATTTCTACGTGCATATCAGTTCTGCTTCATGCTGTTGGGCTGCTCTGGAATACGTTGAAACCTCTGATGTAGGTCTACTTGGATGCTGACAATCTTGCAGGAGATTTTGGGTCGTAACAGCTAAAGATTACTGTTACCTTTTATCAGGGAGTATTTAAAATACATCTTGTTAGAAACCTACTGCAGAAACTATGGCTGTTGGCTATTACCATCTCCATTCATGTCTGTTACCTAATGCCCTCTACTCTATAGGAACTCATACAGAAAATTCCGGTTTTGATGTGTAGTAATTCCTGATATTGTCATACATATACGGGTCCTGACTGTTTCATTTCAGACCTATCGATGATAAAGAGATGTTATTTGTCTCTTTATCATGTATTTGTTTGATGAACTCCTGCTAAAGATGAACAAAAAAATCCAGGATTCTCATGGATTCCTGAAGATGTATCTGTTGCTGTAGAGATGGTTGACTACAACTGTTATCACTGAGGCATTTGCGGATACTACTAAGATTTAGCAGGCTTTTTGAAAGGGATTACATACCAGGAATAACCAGAATCATAAAAACAAGTATAAATATTATGTTTATAGAATCTTACATTTATGGAATTTTATAAGCGAAAGAAATACTCAGGTTCCACAGCACAGTTAGTTTGTAGGTAAGCACTAGGAGAAAATATTTCTTCTATTATCCTGTAACTGCCTTTTACAGAATCTATGCATTTTGTTATAAATAAAAAAGCATGTGTTGAATGTCCTGAAGCAGGAAGTATTGTTTTGTACGAATCTATAAAAGATCTTTCTTCAAAAATAAAAAAAGGAATAAAAAATAGAAGCCACTAAAATATTTCACTATTCACATGCAAGCATCATTAATCCATTCCTGACTCTCAAAAGGCCATTCTGTCACGTCCTCTCTTGGAATACTAGATTTTTGTGAACATTCTACATCAGAGGTCTAGAGAAAGCGTGTAATTCTCTTAAACTGAATGGGTAGAATCAATATGCCTGCTGAGCGATGTAAGGGGTTATAGACTGGTGCAGGGATGTATGTCAGGACATGCCAAAATAAAAAGGTACCTGAAAAGACCATACCTTATACTTAGGCAGCAAGTGGTTATTACTAACTGTTTACCTGCTAGTTGCTAGTTGCCTTTGGGATCAGGAAATGCAAAACTGGTTTTAAACTGACTTTTCCTTTTTTGCCAGAATCATCATTGGCCTTTGCAACACAGTTTACAGAATCTAATGTTGCTGAAATTGTGATGGCCACTTAACATTTATCTAATAAAAAAGTGTTTTCCACTAGGAATTAACTCTGATCTTGGGCCACAAAGTGAGGTACTGCCAGTGCATATGCTGTCTCCACAGATCTAATGCAGGACTAATTGAATCCTGCTCCATTTTTATGAGATGACACATTAAATAATTCTCATATTAGGTTTGCAGGAATGCCCATTCCCAGCAAGGGACCCTCTAAGTTCATGCGACATCCATAGATAGGCATATCAACACTAACAGGATTAGTATTTAATTAGTATTTAATTAGTATTTATCTTCAGTCACCAACGATGATGTAAAAGAAACGTTACTAAGTTATGGACACAAGCAACCAGAAAACATTTTTAACCACTACATCGCGATCCTGCTCAAGGGACGATAAAGGCACCAGCTGAAAAGGGTACAGAGCAATGCAGCCTCTGCCTGTCCAATGACACAAAGCTCATGCTGCACTTAATGGCACATGGCAGAGCTTTTAACCCTTGTACCCTTCCTCCTCTCTAAACTTAGGAACAATGGATCTGGTCAGAGGAGATTAAAATATATGTGAGCATAGTCCACTCTGCTGCTTATCTTGGTGCTAAGAGCAATGTCTCTAAACACCTAGAGGAAATAGTTAAGTATCCATTTTCAAAGTGCATGAAAAGGAAATGGACAACTTGCTGCCTTTTTCATATAATTCAGTCTTTACATGAGCAAGACAGTTACTAAATGGCAGGTCACTGCCTGCTTCTCACATGATCTCCACTTGTCCCTTTCTCTGAGTATACATCTGGTCTCCTGTCCCTCAAAAAGGGAGAAGAACAACCCCCTTGGGCTACAATGGCACAACTACCACCTGATTAAAATTAGAAGAGGGGAAGAAAAGGAGAACTGAGATTACTCGAAAAAGGAAAGAGCAATTACTCAGTGTAAAGAGACAGAAGTTCTCTTTTTCGCAGAAACAGAGAGAAGCCTTAATGGAAGGTTGAGGAAGAAGAATGGATGAAAAATTGGGAAAGAGCAAAAGCCCTGGAAAGAGGAGGTGAGGCAAAAACTGTGGAAAGTAAGGGTGAGCAGGGACAAGTCAAAGAAAAGTAATAACGTAAAAAAAATGCACATCTGTGGAAAATGTAGACAGTGGGAAAAAAAGTTACAAAAAAGAAAGGAAAATGGTGACTAAAGAAAAAAAAAAGACAAGTAAAAGTCCTAGAAGAGTAAAAAAGGGGCAGTAGGAGACAGGATAGCAAATACAGGGCGAGAGTTACCGTGTCTTCTTTTCTCTTTTCTCTCTGGAGTGTTTTTTTGTCACTGTAGTCACTAGCAGATGATCCTTTGGAGAGATCGCTGTCATGGCATTATATGAAAATGCACAGGTCCTGCAGCAAATTTCCAAGAAGGCAGAAGTGACAGAATAGCAACTTGGAAACACTGAGATTCAATAAAACGGATAGATCTAACCTGGAAGTGGAACTGAAGGAATAAGAGATTGAAGAAGGGTCACTTAAAAATTGTAGCTGGAGGAGATGGATGTGGCTGTGATACTGATGGAACTGGAGAAGAAATGTGGAAGAGAGGAGGACCATAGCACCTTCACACTTCTAACTGAAGATGCAGCTAACTAAAAAAAAAAAAAAAATCTCATCCAAAAGCTTTTGGAATTCTTAATGCAACAGGAATAAACAAAGCTAATGAGATTCATGAACACTGGGATGATAAAATCATCTTACCAGTAACTCCAAAAATCTGCTAGACTTATATTAAATTACATAAGTGATGAAGTACCCATTTTCATGTCAGATTTTTTTAATGCAGATTACCAGCATTTCTCTCTCACTCAGTTTTCACATGCCTAGGAATCATTACAAGATTTCCCACAGTTCCCATAGCAGGTCTGCAGTGGAAAACATAATTATCTGAAACCATAGTTTTAACTACATAAAGTTTTAAGTAGCCCCTGTTCACATATAACTGATCACTGGAAGAGAAGCTTGTGTTGTCACTCTCCATTCACTTAATATTGGGCCAGATTTTCAACAACTGGATCTCCACAGATGCATACTCCTCAGTTATACACGGAAAAAAAGTGTCTCCCTTCAAAATAGAGCTATCGTTGCCAGAAAGAAGCTGAATCCTAGTCTGTTGTGGGTTTTTTTAATACCACATGGATAAGGCAGACTTCAGCAAACTCATATAACATTTTGAGTCACCTCCATTTGGATTTACACTCTCTATTGATTAATATGTACTGATAAAAACCATTCACTATGTAATGAGAGGTATCTGGAGATAGCAGGAGTTATGTTTTTAAGTATTTTCTACTCTGTCTGTTTCCATAAATAGTTGAATCAATTGATTATACTGAATTGTTTAGGCAAGCACAAAAATACAGAGCAAGAAAAAAGGTGACCTGTAAATCATCTATTGCATAGGTAGCTTCTGAAGAAAGAGACTTCACAGTTGGACAATTTGTCAAAATCCACTGTGCAAAGATTATTGAAGCACATAACCCTAAGGTCTTTTGGTGACTAACAAAGCGGAATGTTCATTAATGTTAATATCGCCCCCAAATCCTACAAATACTGTATGGAGTTTATATTTTAAAACATAAATAATGCTTAAACTTGGCAGAAGATATTAATGAAGGTGTATAGCAAGAGAAGTGCTGGTCAGTAGACTCTGCTTGTTTTGATTTATAAGGTGTGGTGAGGTGGGGGGATGGACTTGTAGAAGATGAAGAAAACTCCTTCTATATATGCAAGACCTTCTGAAAGTGTTTATGTTTGAAGAATTATTCAGATCCAGGCTTCACAGAGCTCAGCAAGGGAATGGAATATTTGGGTTTGCTGATAAACAAAAGCTTCTTTGGCTTTTCTCACCAACATGCATATATCATGAAACTAATGAAAGCCTTTCTCTAAATTCAGTGAAGAACAGACAGCTGTTTTAAAGCTAATGATTTAAAAAGCCCTGACTGTTCGTAACCAAAACTGAATATTCTTTTTTACTTTATCTAAACTGATGAGTGTCATGAAACAATAATCTAACTTCTTCCCAACAGCACTTCAGATGCCTCTACATTTTTTAACTTTTCTTGAGGAGCTTGGTGACAAACTTTACGAGGCCAAGACCAAAGCAATGGGTAGAAACTGATATTCCTACCAGCTACAGCTGTCCAAGAAGAATGGTCCTTCTACAGCCTTCTGTTAGTTGTTCTCAAAGGTAGTCAGTGATACTAACCTGCCTCAGGCCAAATTAATTGGACAGGACAGTTTAAGCAGGTATTTTGAATTAATTCAGGTGTATGCAGAGAAAAAGTATGTTAGCAACCAGAACTGGCGTGAAGGACGAAAAGTGATGGAGCATTAACTTTGTGTTCAGTCTATTATGGAGCAAACCTCCTCAGGTTGCTCCAAAAAGTGAGGGGATCTACAGAGAGTCTCAGTCACCTTCTGATAGCAAAGGCCTGTGGTACCTGGAATGACTATAGTACTGCAGATATCTATAGATACAGAGATATATATCATATTGCATATCTACATAAATACAGCCTACACACCTTAGGACAGTATCATTCCAAATAATTTATCAGGAACCAAAACCACAAGACCTCATCTTTGGGGAATTAACTACTAGGATCAGTGAGCAATAAGAAGTAATTCTATAGCAATTCCTGTAGTTCACTCTTGAAGGGTTTGCACATATACCTGTAAGCACATATTACTTCTTATTTTCTGTGTCTTCTACACTTCTCTACAAAACAATCAACAAGTGAAAAAGCCTGTTTCCATACCAACATTTCATGTTACATTCTTGTATAATAAAATTTCTTCTTCTTTATCGACACTGAAGCAAAACTCACAGCTAAAATAGAGATGACAACAGAAATCTTATAGTGCCCAATATATTATAAGCATTTGAAAGATTAACATAAACTATGTCAGTTTTTTAACTTCTTCACTATTTCAGTGTCATTTAGAGTAATTTGTAGTTGGTGATTTACAGAACAAAAATATTCATAGTAGCTGTGTAGTACTGAATAGTGGCATTACTTCCCAAAAGTAAATCAAAATTCTTTGGATGATGTTCCCTAAAACCAGACAGACTGTACATGTATTAGAAGCATATTTACAGCAACTTTTCAAGGAATGGGGAAACTGATGTTAAATATTATCAAAATGTATATACCCAAATGTTAACACTCACATTTAAAAAAAAGTAAGACCAAGAAAAATAGCAGCAGAAATGGCATGTGCAACATTTAAAATCAACAATTTTAAAAGAAAATACAGGAGATTGTTCAGCTGCTACTAGACAGAGATCCACTACAAGAAAGTAGCATTAAAATGTCGAAGTCTAGTCTTAGTGACAGAATCAACAAATACAGAGGTGCCTTCTAGTCAGAGAAATCAAGACAAAGATAGATATATGGAAGCACGTGGAAAAGAAACAAGCAGCAGAAAACATGAACTTCCCCAAAATATCGCAAAAAAACCATTAATAAAGGAAAGGTAACACAAGTGAAGAGGCAAAACGAAATCTAGCAGATAGCACCTAGAGAAATTGAAGGAAAAATCTTAAATTATCAGCACAAGTTTGACAATGTGTTACACTGAACTACCAATAAGATCAACAAACATTTCAGCAAAGTATTGAACTAAGAAAAGCAATGGAAAATGGCATGATCATTAAAACACCAAAGAAAAATAATCTTTGAGAACTGTTTTTGTGTTACAGGTCTTCTGCATTCATATTTTAAGAAGAAAAGTTCTTGCAAAGGAAAGAGCAGACTGACTGAACTATGCCATCTCCCCAGTGTGACCCCAGACACATGGCAGACAAGCCTGAGTTTTGAGGAAGACATTATTGCTGAGAGAAAACAGCTAAAAAAAAATGATGGTAAAAGAATTGGAGAGCACTTCTCAGAACATACAAAAAACCTGTAAATATCTTTCATCTGAAAAAATCAAGTAATCATTTTTTAAAATTAGACAGATAAAACTGGTGTTCCTGACATGCAATATGGCCTTTGTGCAAATGAGAATTAGGTCCTGGAGATTTGACTCAGTTCTTCCTGAACACTGTGGGGAGATACAATCACCTGCTGTATCCTTGCCTAATCAGACTAATTTTACTAATGGCTTTAACCTAATATTTAGGCTGCTGCAACTTCTCACCTGGTAAGCACATACACAATGATGGCAGAGCCTAGAGCGCACCTTCCAGTTCTGGACCCACATCAAGAGGAAGCCAAGACTCCATGAGTTGTTGTTTTCCCCCAGAATACCCAGCAGAGGTGCAAGAATTGAGAGGGAGATGAGGGCCAAACAGGAGACCAGAACGGCAGCACACTGAACATAGCAAGCAGCATCACTGAGCACCTCTGTTTCATAATGCAGGCCTGCGAATGTGTTCCTCACTAAGAGCTGGAGGTTGGTTTTGATCCAAAACAAGAGTCAAAATTAAATTCACTAGACTTACTCTAATGTGTAAGTGAGAAGAATCAAAACCCTAAACCCAAAAGTTGTTCAGTTTCACAAAGCATTTTGCAATATGGCTTTGTTCCGAAGGAAGAAACTCAAAAAGGCCTAAAATCCCGCATGAAAGAAAATTCAGAAGAAAAGAACTATATATTTCACCATCATTTTTTCTTTTAAAGGAAAAAAAATGATTTTGAGGGTACTTTTGAATACTGGATCCTTAGAGTAAACTCACATAAGTCTGTTGATTTCACTGGAGCTATGAGGTGTTGCTGAAGATGAGAATCTGACCCAGGTCACTTGACGTGTTTACTGTTTTTTCTATGAACTGTTTCTTCTTATGAATGGAAAGCAGAGAAAGGGAAAACAAAGCATTTATCAGGTGAATATTTTTATTACAAGCTTCTGCACATGCTATAATTAAAATTAGAAAGGAAAATAAATGAATACTTAGCATTATTCCTAAGTAATACATGTATTTGACTTAATTAAACACAGAAAAATTATCCTTTCAGTTAATAACCAAAAGAACATTTTGTATGAAGGATTTTCTTGAGCAACTCTTCAAGCATTAATTGATATACTGTGCCTCACTGCTGTAATTGTCAGTTTCAAGAATTACTTATGTGACTCCAGAGAGTGGTTCATTGGAGGTCATCCAAAACTAGCATCTGTCCCACAGCACTGAAAAAATTGGACTTCCCTGTCTACTTGTGTTAGAATTTTCACCGTCTTTCACACAGCGGAGGGAAAAACCCACTGATACTGCCAAGAACTTCTCCAAGGTATCGTTCTGAACTTCGCAAAGGAATAAACAATTCTGTTGTTTGAGTGTTCCCAAACCCACACTCCCATCCCACTTCAATTTCAAAATAACCATATAAAATAGAGTTCAGTGGATTCAGCTGATACCAATTTCAGTTTCTGTTTTAAATGTAAAATGCTGAAGGCTAACAAAAGAGAGCTGGAGAAAGTCATGTTGATGTGTTTTGTTGCAACCAGCATTTAATTGTGCTAACCTTGAGCAAAGTAAACTACTTGATAGAAAGATTATTCTCAAACTTTATACTTTTAACAGCAACTTCATTTGCTTGAGGGATGGCTACATTGCAGAGACAAGGGAAAATGTTTCCAGAATGTGCGTAAAAAGTTGTAAGCAAAGTAGCCTCCTGCCGGATACAAGGTACCATGCTGCTTAGAAGTTTGCCAGGGTGTGGATAGATCCAGTGACACTGAAGATTGCATTAGGACAACAAGAAGTTAATTTCACTTAAGAAAAAACAATTCAGAGGGTTGTGCTGGCTTTAGCAAAGTTTTTGTCCTTGATGTTTTCTGGTTAAAGAGCAATGTCAGTTGCCTGTATAACCTGTGTTTCAGGACACTAACTTGGAATAGAAGAGATTCAAGTCTAAAAGGGAGATCTACTCAGCTTGATTTGGGACAAGGTTTGCTTAAAGTCAGACAAAAACATAACTTGAATCTCAAGACGACAGATATTTCTAAGCCTCAAGGGATACCACAGAAAAAAATTTCATTCTGATGAGAGGACAATTACTATACTCCAGAAATAATTTGTTCCCATCTTCGTACCTATCACTCTGAGTATCAGCTGTCAGCACTTAATAAGTAAACTTTCATCCCCCAAAAATCACCAGTTATAACTCTCTCCAATCCAGATCTTTGTGCTGCTGTCTACAATCTCTTAAGTAGCACATAAGATTTCATACTATTCTCTTAAAAATACAGTAAAGAATATCCTCTCTAATGACTATTAAAATGTAGGGATTGATTCATTTCACTGCCTTTTAAAATTTCATTTTACACAATTCACATTTAATCTCATTGAAGGGAATCAAACTGCAAGTTTGCCTGTTATTAATAGTGTCTTAATAGTTTCTAAAGCATCACATATTTAAAATAAAAATTCCTATGACATGACACACTTCTAAAGGTACTTTTACTGAAACAAATGGCTGCTTTAGGAAACTTGTAATGAAGGATTTAAGGAACTCCTTCCAGCTCCATGTCAGAAGTTTGAATTAGGTTCCAACTGGAAGAGTGAAACCACCTGATAGTAACATCTACTTTGTGCTGTGGGGAAGAGGAATTGGCACTAACTATATTCCTGTTGGAAGCTTCTGGAGAATCCAACAAGTTGGTTTGTATCAAGGAGTATCACTTAGGAAAATTATGATAGTGAATCCAGAAAAAACTAGTGTGTATATATATAATTTCTTTAAAGTATGATCCTTTTCTTCTGTTTTTTCCTTTTTTATTTAAAGGAACTACCTAGTAATCAGCCTTTAAGTATTTGGGATTTTTATTTACATTCACTTTTATATAAATACTTCGTCTTCTTTTGTTCATCTTGCTTTGCCTTCCGTGTCTTAACAGTCTCTTTGGCTTGCATAACATTTCAGCATTTTAGTGTGGAACCATACATCAAAATTTATTTTGTACTGTGCTTTCAGTCTGCCCCATCATTTTTACTACACCCTCAAGGTTTCTCAGAGATGGATCCTGGGGGGACCCAATTGGATAGAAGGAAATAGTGATGGGAAAGAGAAATCTGCCTCCATTTGCACTCTTTGCACCAGTTCCCCTAGTAAACTTTTCAAGTTTATATCTAATACAGTCTTTCACATGGAAACTCAGATTCTAGAGCTCTTGTCTGCTGTGCAATGCTGTTGAATGACACAAAGTCTATTAATGCAGACGGCTTTGATTCTCAGTAAATATTTTCTATTTAACAAAAATAACTGTCCTGGAGTTCTATATGCAGGTGCATCTCTTGTTGCTTTGATTACACAGGTTCCTTCATTTTTCTAGGTATCAGTGAGTTTACAAATAGTGAAAAGAAAAAAAAAGAGGAAGAATGAGAAAAAATAAGGTTGTCTAAAGTGATTCTTATTCCAAAGTTGTGCAATGTTTGTGAGGAATGTCTCTGTGAGTTCATGTGAAAAACCTCTGAGAACACAGAACCAAAACTAGGGGCAATCGTCTGTCTCTCAAATTTATGAACTGGAATTTTAAATTGGCTGTAAAAAGAATGGAAGGAATAGTTATGAAGCTAGTTAATGACAACATGAAGAAGTGACAGTAGACCAAAGACAAAGAACACAATCACAACTTTATGGTAGATAAAGCTTTTTGAGATATTTACTCAGTCAAATTTTAGTATTAATTAATTTAATATTATATTGTTAGAATTCCTTAGTCACAAAACTTTTTGCGTACTCTTCATATTCTTAAGAGAAAATGAGTAGGCTGTTTGTTTATTTCTGTATAGACAGATGTCAATAAAAGCACAGTTATCTAGTTTCATCATTGGAAAGCATTACAGATTTGCAGGAAAAGTACATACACCCTGTTCAAAAAAGTCGTATGTATCTTAGTTTTAACAAAGTGATGAGCTTGAGAATTAAAATCAATAACCCTTCAAAATGTTTCCACATCCTATCATTTACATCATACATCACAGTATCATTTGCAACAGTCTTGCCAGGTTTGAAATTGCCTGCCCTTCATCTTCTAAATCTTCTTCCCTATAAAACTTAGAGTCTTCAGATACTCTGTTACTCTTTGAAAAAATAAAATGGTTCTGACCTTGAATATTTTAATAAAAAACCAAACAAACAACAAACACTTGAATCTTACTCTGGTTGCCAATAATTTCCTGCCCTCCTCCCTGCCAGCTGTGCACTTTATTGTTCAAATTATAACCTGAAGGTCTTTTAAAAATACAGCGCTGTACAAATGCCTGCTAAGTAGCAGGGTATAATGGTCTGGGGAATTAAGGTAGCTACCAATAATAAGTCAAACAAACAGTGTTCAATCATTGTTGTCCCCTGTGTTCATAAGTTATAGGGCAGATACAGTCATTAGTGCAGCACAGCACAGGGAATTCTCAGCTAATAAAAAGTTCACAAAGGCCTTAGGTGAAGTTTGTAGAAACATGACTGAATTTGCACGGATGCCCCAGCTGAAGGTGATATTGGTATGCTAGGTGCCTGCTGATACATCCCTGAAAACCTAACTTAAATATAGAAGGATGTTTTCACAGATCTAACTTTCATTGCCTTTATCATTTTTCCTGCCCACCAGCTGCCTCTTTTTTTCTACTCCAGTGGCTGTGTCTCCCAGTATTCACAACGAGCATAGGCCAAACTCATTAATATTCATCAGTTCAGTTTTTCTTCCATTCTACTCAAGTTCAAAGGGTACTGTAAGAAACAACTGAGGGCTGTACCCAAAGGCTAATATCTCTATTTATCTTCATCTATTTCATTGGAAGATAGACACAAAATGAAAAATATTTTATCCTCAATCACAAACCTTCATAAACTGTGGTAATTAAAACTCTAAAATTTCCTTGAAGCTTAGAAGATGCTCAGAGACTTGTTTGTAAAAGGTAGTCAAATCTGTGGGAGGCCTCATATGCCTTCAATTCCTCCTTTCTAGCACCTCTAAGTTTCTTAAGAGCCATGCACCTTGTACAAATTATCATGCATATGGGAGTGTGACACTTCTTTCTCTGAGTAATTCTCTTCAACTATGCTGCAGCTCTGGAGGTCCCGAATTCTTCGTTTACTCCTTTACATTGCAGTTTACTAGCTTCCTCCCTAGCTAAGAAAGCAGACAACTGTAATCCCTCTCTTTCCCCTAGATTTACAAATAAAGTAACTGAGAAGTTCTACGAAGTTGCTACAAGCAAAATTAGGAGCATTATCTAGGTCACTAACATGACAGAGCCAACTCTTATGCATTCAGCTCTCGACACCTTTCAGCTCACTAGAGGACTAATAACAGGAAATCTTGCTAGAAGCTATGAGCTCATCAATTGTAGATGTCATAGAGAAAAGAAACCCGGCATATTAGTCATTAGTCACAGGATGAGCCACCAATGTGATGCAAGTGCAAAAAAAGTAAATGAGAAGCTAGAGAGAATCAAACCAGGCATTTCCAGGAGAGACTAGAAAACATTAATCTTTGTCAAAATATCTGGAATGCTCAGTACGGCTCTGGTTATTCATGTTTTTAAAAGTTAAGTGAGACTGAAACATACACAGAAAAAAAGCTACTGTCAGAGGAACGAAAAGACTATTATATGAGAAGAAACTTAGAAAAGCTCATCAGAGGATATGACTGTTTTCTATAAATACACTTCAGGGTAAACACCAGGGATTTAAAAGAATTATTTAAGCTAAAGGTTAAAGTAGGTAGATGAAGGAATGCATATAAACTGAATTCTCTGAGACTGGAAATTAGAAGGAGGTTTCTAGCCATTAGGTCAATGACATTCCTGAATAGTTTTCCAAGTAAAGCAATCAAGACAAAAAACCTAACTATTGTAAAGTTTGATCTGAAGTTTAAGAAACAGCCATGGCAGTGTGACTTATTGATCCATGAAGCTTTTTGCAGTCCTTGTTTCCTAACATGCCTCTTCTAGAGGCGCAGATAGGGAACTAGGAGTCCTAATATCTAACATACATCTGCTGCATCACAAACACAGCATTTCATGAAAACCAGTCCCTAGAGAAGATAGCAACCTCTCTGATACAAAAAATAATGCTGTCAATACAAGTGAAACATTCCTGCAGCTGCTGGGTTCAGACCTTTATCACCTAATTAAACAAGGAAAAAATATAGAAAAAAGATTGATAGTCCAGTTTTCCCCAATATATTCAGATTACAATTGATATTTTGTTTAATATATCTTTTACTGAGTTCAGACAGCCCAAAGTGGCCCTTTTAGACCTGGTAATGACTAGATTGTAGTGGATATTCACATAAAGTTATATATAGAATTATTTTCTGAACATAGAGAGTACGATGCTGTTTCTGTAGACTCAAAAAAGGTCTGAACTTGAGTTAGCAAACTGATATTTCTAGAGATTAGTCTTATTCTTATCTTCAAACATAGCTAAAATACTAGTCAAACTTTGATTCAACTCTTGGTCTTAACACAAATCCCCTGTGTTTTCCTTTTTGTATTCAGCTAAATCGCCAGAGATGCGATTACTACCAGGCTTTGTGCTTCTAACTATTCAGAACAGAGATGAGGTACAGAAGGTGTATGTGAGGAGAGGCTTTCCATACCATGGGTTTATATGCAAAATTTTAAACCCATTCATACACACACCTTGTATAATTTATACTCTTCCAAAATTTATGAAGTGCATACATATTCTCACTTCATGCATCTGGCAGATCATAGCACAGGCTTTGACTCTGAGTGCACGGATGCATGCAGTGCATGGTATACTTTGCACTAATATTCACCCAGAACAGAAAGCTTAGGGTAGAATTTAATCCTGAGTCACCTTATTTATAAAGTCTGTAGATTTGCACAAGTATTTATTTACTGTCTTGCACTTATGCACATTTTAGGAAGTATAGACTACTCCAGGAGCCCCAATATAACTAAAAATTCACATATTTAACAGCTCTAAAACGCATTAGTACTATGCAGCAAGTAAAAAAGCCCTAAAGGCTTTTTCTAATAAGCTTTGAAGGCTGATAGAGTGTCCTGCTTAGCCAATAGAAAACATCTTGAAAAGCTGAGAACTCTAATACAAATAAGGGAGATCATTATCCTTTCCTGCCACATTCCTCATTATTTTTGTCTAATCACCATGTACCTATTCTGCTCCCACACCTTGTCTTACAAGTCAGCCACCAGATAGTCTGACTTCCAGGAAGATAGCAGTGTTTTCCTCAAGCTTTCTGAGTTCACCTTAAATCACACCTACTTGCAAGAAGGAGAAAAAATTCAGGGAGCTCCCAGTGCAACGACCCAAACTGGAATTCCACTCCCCTGTCTCTAAAATCCCCTAACTCGCTCTATTGCTTCTTTTTTCTCCTCTTATAAGGAATACTAGTTATTTGCTTCGCTGCAAATGTCTCCTCCCTCTAGGTAAAAGATTTGGGTAAGAGTCTGTACATGCTTAATAACTGTGCTGGGGTAACTTCTTGTCAGTATGCGAAGGCTTTATGATCAGTATTTCAAATGTGCTACCAGTTCCCCATACTGTCCCCATGTGACGAGGCCTTCAGCTCAGAAACTTCCTGTCACTATAACAGTTTGAAGAGCACAACTAAGTTTGACAGGTTAAATAGCATACTTCTGTTCTGTCCTCGCTCTAAATACTCTTTTACTGTGTGCTAAAAGACTGCAACTTTAAAAAACAAAAAACAAAACCAAAAAACCAACAGGGTGAGTGCTTGCAAACTCCAGTACACAGGGATAACAAGCATCTACACAAGAGTATTATGCACAGATAGAGGTCAATATCAAGTTCACACAAGCAGAAACACAGGCTTGCATAAAAGGTCTTATGCTCTTGTGTTTTATAAGCCAAGGAGTGAACACAATCACTGATGTACATTTCCACATACAGCACTGCAGAGTATTGTATCCCATTTTCCAGGTAAACAGCTAATATTTCTCTATCATTTTCTATACAACAAGACCCTATTCTTGACTGGTTGGTCAGTTTTCTACTCAGGTGAATCAGCCTGTGACAATTTGCAACTCAGATGAAACCAGTGTTTATCTGTCAATCCTGTCTTCTTTTCTTACATGAAAAATCTCCAAGCAGAGCTATAAGGGTGGTGATTGTGAGCTAATCACATCTCCAGGGAATTGCAATTCTTGAACGCACTTCACACTTCCTGAGCTTCAACTTCAACAGCTGTAATTATTTTGCAATAATTAGACCTTGGCAGTGCTTATTTCTTAAATGTCTGCCATATCTAAACATGCCAAAAACATAACCTATTTAGCATTCTAGTTACAGGATATTAATATCTGCCCCAATATTGTTTACCTCTTCTGCACTAAAAGCATTGGGTTTTGACTTCATAAGAGCTCAGGGAGTTCAAAACCCCAAGAATTGTTTTTAGAACCTTTATGTGAAATAGGAGGAGCCTTCTTTCTCATTCAAGTGCTCCTTGAAGCTATGATGGTAAGTTGAAAGATTTGGGGGATTTTTTCTTTTTAACTTCTGATCTAAAGCAATTTTAATTTGCTACAGTAAAAACTACCTACCTGATGAAGAGTATGTTCCCCACCACCTTTCCTTCCCCCCCCCCCACTTCACTGCAGCTAGCTCTCATTAGCACACCACCATTATCAGAAAGCAGAAGCTGTAACAGTATTCAACAAAACACAGATGTATTTAAATAGACATTCATAACTGAACACCTACAAGAAAATATTCTTTAATTATTCCTGGTATTAGCTGGTGTCCTGTGTCTGAGCTAAACATCCCTCTCCAGATCATGGTAAATAATCATCTTCTCCCAAAATATAAGCCTTAAACCCAGACCAGGAAAATCAAGATGTTTTTGCCATTACTTGTCTCCAGACTTTTTCTCCTAGCAAGATCTTTCATTCAAAAAACACTTTAGATATATATGTTCAGTGTTCAAGTCTTCAAGAAAGTGATACAACCACAAGTGAGTAATCAGTTGAGTTAATCTACATTAGAGGAAAAAGAGAGAGAGGAAAGAGATTTTCATTCAGCTGCTGGAGGTAGGAGATAACATTAATAATGTGCAAAGTATCCATTAACAAAAATTCTGTTCACTCTCTTCTGAGTGCCTCAATGGCTAGACTTGAGTTTCCAGGAACCTACAGGTTCCTAGATATAGACAGGCAAGCAAATGGAAGCATGTCAGAGAGATTTTTGCTAATGAAATTCCTCAGGAATCAGGTAAATGATATTCCAGTCCTGTGTTCAGTGAGTCCATGAGATCTTTCCATTCCGTTTCTCCTACCGTTTATTACAAAATAAAATTACTGGCCACGTGAATTTGGCTTTGAATGACCCCTATTTGACGGACAAAAAAAAATTCGGAGAGAAGTGTTTTTGGAGAGACGGGACATATCATCTTATTTTTCTAATATATGGAAAGATTTTAGACCGAGTAGAGAATGGCAATCACAGTTGCTAGTACAGTTGCTAGTGACTAGAAAGGACAAATTAAGAACGTGAAAGTAACAAAATGTCTTTAAAAATCTTCTCATTTGAAGATATGGGAAACGTGAATTATTTTCTCTTCTTGTAGCATATAAAATATTTTTTCATCTTTGTAAATCTGTTTGCATTCTTGATGTTTTCTTTTGAAAACAGACAGTGCATTAAAAACGGGACATGATCATTATTTAATTGCTTTTGAAAGCAATGTCCATAAAGATATGTCCACAAATAGCTAATTTACTCTGAAATAGTCCTGAAAGGTTTCATTACTCATGGACAAATAACCTCTTCTTTCCATCTGACATCATCTTATTGTGTCCAACAACACTTTCCTTTTTTAACAACTCAATTTCATGTTTACTTATGCACTTCTTTCATCCACCTATGTGAATTTTAAACTATTGGTCTATATAGAGACATCATGACAGCCTGGCAGAAAAGTGAGATGAGTTAGATACAGCTGACCAATTTGCAAACTAGCATAGAGAATACAGCTTCAAAAAAGCCCAGCGGATGATCAATAGCTCTTAAAATCAGCCACTTTTTTAGCTGTTGGTTTACAGGCCCAAACTCCTCATTCTCAGTTCTCCAGTTAGAGACCTGAACCTTGGGATACCATAAAACAGATATGATGAAGAACTTGAGATCTTAACCACACCATATTTTCAGTTCTTAAATACATCTACTTTTGTTCAGCTTTGCAAAGACATTTATTACATACCTTTGTGGTAATGGAAATGCCCTATATATTCATCTTTATTATTTATGATTTATTCATCATCATCTAGCCAAATTTTATGGTACACTCACTGCACAGATCCTGCTGGGGTTTCTAATTCCATATAGTAGTGCAAAGGTTGCTGTATAAGAAACATTCCCAAACACTCAGTCTTATCTTTTTCTCTCTGAATTGGATTCCATAGGCACGAAATACCATTAAGTAACAACAGATGATTAGGTTTCCATCCTAAAATCAAATTCCCTGCCTGAGAACCTCAGTTTCGTTATTTTCAAGATAATCTTAAAAAATAATAATTACACATATAATTGCAAACAAAATACAAATTTAGTTAAAACAAGCTAAAATATAACAAAACTAACCGATCAGGTCATTCAAGAAGGACAGAGAAAAAAGAGTAAACACCCTGATAAACTCTTTCTTAGGAGGTTGAATTTGATCTCCTTAACATACAGCAGACTTTCTGGGCCTCTGGAAGAAGAGTCCTTGTTGCAGTTATTGAGGATGAGACAGGGGGATTCTAATGGATTTTTGATGAAATCTTAATGAAAATTCAGCATGAGAACAATATAGAAAGAAATCTTTTCTTAGTATATTCTGTGCTCTATTAGTTTTAGCCAAGCAGGAGCAAATAGTCTTTGAATTAAATATGCATGCTGATGTATTTCATGGTTTCTCATTCTGCTTTGCTTTTAAGAAAATAAACAAGCACTAGATGAGAAGAAATCTCACTGGAGATTTTAAATTCATTCACACTTCTGACAGCAGAAAACAATGAAAGAAGCTATAATCTGATTCTAATTGGAAATCAACACAGTTACAGATGGAAATTTCTCTATAAAAATAGCTCAAGATTTCATCCAAGTCAACAGTCTCTCACCTTGAAGCAGAAATCAAAATTTATTCATATTCCTGCATTGTAGAACAAGATGAAGTTGAAAGGTATTACTGCCTCTAGATAGGTGAATATGAAAAATCTCCATCTCATTTAACGTTTTTCATTGTCTCTGATGAGAAACTTTTTAAATTGAGCTTATTCATGTCCAATATACCAAACCATAATTTTTTTCATGGCTTTTATAAATGCTGTATGTGCTGAAGGCAATCACAACCAGTCACATATTTTCTCTCTTCAAACCTTTCAGAGGTGACCCATTTGATCCCCCCACTCCCTGCAATGATGGCGAGTCTGCCTGAGCAGGCACGAGTGCTCAGTCATTGCCTGGTCTGTTCAAAAACTCCTTTGCAATCCTGCTACCAATTCCTTCACTTTCCTACTTGGATCACAGCCCTCATCCTCTTGCGCTTTGTGGGCAAAGTGTCAGATCTCAGTCATGATGTATTTGAAACACAATATATAAACTTCCTTTGAGCCCTCCTGATTCTGGTGGATTTTTTATCTGTTAGAGCACTGTAAACAGCCTTCGACTGCCACAATTAGACTACTTTTAGATGCCAGGACAACATACGCAGTACGTGCAGTGCTGTACTGAGGGCCTGATTCCTTCTGCCCTTAGTCTGATTCCTGACTGCAGACAGGTAACTCATGTACTTCATATGCAGCTTCTTGTAACGCAGCATTACTGTCTAGAAAACAGGTACCAAGAGGGATAATAAAATCCAGGTCCCAGATTCTCAGGTGTTCTTTTACACATTAGTGCAGAGTTTAACACAGCCATAATATAAGCAATATTGTAATAAGTCCTGCAGTAATGTTCACTTGCAGCAGACTGCCTTGGATAGAACACACCTCTTGTCACCCCAAGAAGGAACAGCTGTATATTTATGTAAAGTATTTCATTTTTGCTGTATTTTTAGGCATGCTTGAACATGTCTACCAAATCCCCTTGCTCAGGATTTTTTCTTCTATAAAATACTTGCAATTTTGCATTGCAAGCTGATAAGCAAATTAGTCGTTTTAGGCAAAACTTCCTGTCGCTCCGAGTGCTGAACATCAGGCTTTTCCTCAGACAACGTAAACGTAGGGAGAGCCCCATGGGACTGTCCATCTCCCTGCATGGTATCTTGCCTGCCGAGCTGAGCTTGCAGCTTAAACTATTGTAATGCAGTGTAAGATAAATGAATACAAGTAGGGAATAATAATGTTGTATTTTGTAACCTATACATTAGAAACCAGCATCACTACAAATCAGAGATCATTTGGACAGATGTTGCTGTGCACTGTTACACATGACACAATGGTTTAGGACTAGAGATGAAGATGAATGCTGAATCGTGCTGAAACTTCAGAAGGAATTTAGGAAGCAGAAAGTAATAATTTAAAATGGAACTTAGGCAAGATACTAGCACTAATGCCTTTACCTTTACAAAAAGGAAGAAAGGTGAGGAATACAGATAGCGTCACTGTGTGCACAAGAAAAGTTGTGACTAATTTATCTGACTTGTTTCTATAATGAAAACTGTAAAAGCAGATCAGTGCTCCGCTGAATTGTGCCACGTACAGATATCTTTTCTAATACCAAAAAGATGTAAAAAGCGGCTGAATGGGAGCAACTTCACCCATGCTTTGCCAAGGAGTACAAGAAGAAAGCAAGGGTTTGGCAAACAGATTTAAATGATCCCAACAGTCTGAACAGTCACTCTTAACAACTTCCATGGGGCATTCAAAGAACACATTCCACTTGGCAATATTCTTCGTCTCTCATTCATCACTGAATATGATGAAAACACTCCAATCACTTATGGTGATTGGTGCTATTGTATTCTGTGTAGCTGCATATAACCTAATTACATGAATATTTATTATCTCAAGTGTGACCTTTCTGTTGCTTATTCAAAGCAGAGTAATTTTGAGTAGTTACTGGTCCTTTACAGGTATTTTATTATATACAGAATGTTCTTATATGTTCTTATATCCACAACTAGCCTGTGACGAAGACTAGAAGACAGATAATTTTACATGCCTTTTTTTCTTTTTTTTTTTAATTGAGCATGTAAATGGTGTCATTTCTTCAGGTTACTTATACATAGCAAAAAAACATAGCTAAAAAATGAAAGAACCTCAGAAGGCAATGGTATTTCTCCTCATAAAAGAAACAGGCAAACCAAAACCTATTTATTGTAATTGACATTTTTTCCTTTAACAGAATCATCAGACACAATTATTGAAGTACATAGTGGGATGCATTAATAAGTTGTTATAATCTAGAAATATTGCCTACACTCCCACGTGTACAGAAGAGAACAAATTGGGCGTATCTGAAAACCTGAAGTCCACTTCAGTGTAAGTTCAATGAAAACTCAAAGAGAGAAAGGGGTAAGAGGAGCAGCAGCCCCTCTAGCCAGCCTCTTTCTATCCCTGTGGGCCCTTCTCAGAAGTAAAAGAAACCCCTGCGCAGCAGATTCTGCAGGAAAACAGCTTTCCGAGGAAGTCTACTGCAGGTCTTTTTTTCCTTCCCTTTTAAGTGTTTCAGACTGAGCTGACCCATGGGTACTTAGAGCAGACATATCTTTAACACTGATGTCCTGACGGTCCTTACAGGAACTGGGGAATGCAGGAGGTGCAACGTGAAGAGGATGGGGCCTGCTGTGCTGCCAGGTTCACAATTTTGTGAAAAAGCTGAACAGTCATCCTCTCTCTAAGCACCTAGTTCTTATATTTTTCACTAAAGACTGCTCTAATACCATCACAGTCAGACTGTGCCAATTTCTGTGAATCCAATTTATCCTGCTTTTTTAATGGGGTTGGGTGACAGATTAAAGCAAAAATACCTGCATGTCTTCCCTTCCTTTATCCCTGAGTCTACACACAAATTCAATGTTGCATGGCATGATTCATGTGGGTGAAAAGAGGAGAAATTAGGAAATTATTAGAGGCTCCCCTTCTTTGCTTTGCACCTTGCAGACCTTTCCTTGCTCTTCTCAACCTTTTCCTCTTTCAGCCTTTTTTTAAATCCATGCAGCAATGGGATACAGCATGCCAATGAGTAGACATACTCAATACTAAAGATTTTGTCAGTCACAAATCACATCCTAGTATGAATTTTGAATAATGTTCTTTTGGCACAGATTGAAAGGATCTCTATTAGCATCTCCCTGAGAAGCTGAGAACTTTATATTTTCTTTTGTCACAACACAGACATGATGTAAATTTTTGTTCCCTTTTGGTATTCTCTGTCTGCTGGGCACATTCAGACTGTCTAGGCAATGACCCTTTAGTGAAGTGAGTCACAGCTTAAAAGGTAAAATGCAATTTCATTATTTTTGATGCTGTGAGTAAAAATGCACAGAATTCAGCACAAGGTATACAGATGCATACCGCAAAACAAAAAAAGCTTTGCCCTCTGTCCAACCAACTGAGCTTTAACATCTTTGGTCCTTTAGACTCTTTGCCACAACCCCTGTTTCCTGAGCCTTTTTCTTTTTCTTATTTCCTTGTCAGGTTGTGAGTGATTTGTTTCCATGCTCTTCCTTGTAGCTGTACAAGAGAGATTTAAACTGACTAGCACTTGATTCCTTCTATTCATAGTAACTTTATTTTCTTCAGTTCATTTTAATTTCCCCATCACACTTAGCTCCTTTATGTGTTTGTTCCTCTTTAGACAGGCAGAAGTGAGTAGCGTTTACTTTGCTTGCTTATATAACTGATTTTTTCAGCTATGCAAACAGTACCAAGACTGTGATATTCTTCAGTAGACAGACATTTTGCTAGTTACCCTTTTCCTTGTTTTTTTTATCACTTGCTGACCATGGATTTGTTACTTTTTTTCCTTCTGCGACTGCAGTAGCACTTCACTGTGATTTTTTGCTATTAACATAATTAATATGCTAATAAGACACACGGCAGCATGCACACTTGTGGTTTACCGCACCCTATATCCCTATTCCTGTTAGCTTTAATTCCTGATTTGTTTGAGATGATAGTTCACAATGGTGAAAAATTATCTAAGATCACAACTCCAAGATCCAGAGGAAATGCCACTCTGCTGTGTCAAATTCTTTCCAGTAAGGGTGTGGTACTAGTGTGATATTAGTGTGGTATTAATAATGTATGTGGGAAACTAGCATGTGTTGTCATAGAGCCCCAAGTGCAATGGGAACGCTCAGACCCAGACCAGTAGTTTGTAACTGTTATTCTCTGCATATATTACCCAGAACACACACAGCGCATTGGATTCCTTCTGAGCACCAGAAGGTTAATTCATGCCACCACATCCACCCGATTACATTTCAATGACTGCCAGGAGAGAAACTGCAATAGCATTGATAAGACCCGAGCCAAGATACTAAGACTGCCATTTAGCCTAACATTTTGGGTTCAAAGGTAATGTATATTGTAAGCCCTTTGAGAAAAGGTGAGACAGAAAGGTTTTAAATAATATAGTTCCTTTATTCTTCCACCCTCATTTAAAACCTTACTTTTGTAAAGCCAATTCAGATTCCCCCATCTTAAAGTTCACCTGTTAGGCCTGTCTTTCATCTGTTCACATGCTTGTTCTTGATTCTGCAGAAAATCAGATATTTTTGCTCTGACACAGCAAGGGCTAGACTCACTGCTCCTCTAAGACCGTGGATTGCGAGTTCTGTGCTGAAGCATAGTTAATGTACTTTGGAGAGCATCTGCCTCAGCTCAATGGCTAACAAAACACATGGGGTCCCTATGTGACAGAACAGGACCAGGTGAAACAACAGCTGCCAAAGAGCAAAAATAATAGTTCAGTATTTTTAAAACTGTCAGCTTGATAGTCTTGGCACCTGAACTACTCCAGCTATAGAATGAATTTCTTGTCTGGTTTCCTCCTATTTTCACTAGAACATGCTGTTGTGCTCATTAAAAAGGTAGTGCAATTCAGTCTCCTCATACTCTCAATGTTTTGCCCCTCTGCCCATACCATTCTCAAGACAGTCACTGTGTATTTGTGGACAGAAATGAAATTACTAATTTCAAACTGCTTGCTTAGCTTAGCAAGACTGCAAAATCCTTATTGTAGATTAAATTCTTTGTATTTGCTACATTTGTCAGCAGGGCTTTGTGTTTGTGTTCTAGTTAACAATATGGTTATTCAGAAAACAAATACCAAACGTCTCTTTCCATGTGCTGTCAGATCGTTCTCTTGTGTGACTCTGGGCAGCAGTCCATGTGTCTCCCTACGGTTACAACCCTCTTCTTGTATGTGGCCTTGACATCTTGAGAAGTGATAGGAAAAGAACTACAGGAACAGCATCAAGCAAACCTGCTCAGAAAGAAAAAGGAAATTGTAAGGAAAAAAGAAAGGAAAGAAAGGAAAATCAGACACAGCGCAAAGCTTACAAATCCCTTGTACAAGCAAATAAATAAATAAAATAGTACTAATGGATCAAGGACTGCAAGACAATAGCTTATCAGCCTCAGTTACATCAAAAAGTTCCAATTTCACACTCTGACACCTTAAATTACTGAAAAGAAAGATATAAACTTGCGCATTAATCAGAATAAAGTGAAACATAAATGTTTCCCCCCATTCCCACCTGCAATTTGTGATTTGGAAAAATATCATGAAAACAGTAGGAACTGGCATTAAAATAGAGATAGAATGACATCTACTGGCTGTCAGGAACTGGCTTCTTTCACTGCTGAAAATGTTTTGGTTTTTTCTCCCTTTCCTCAAAATATTTAATCTGAGACTCCTATTATTAGTCATAGGGTTTAGCTATTGGACAGGGAATGAAGATCAATAAGTTCCCCAGACAAAAGCCTTCTCTGGTCAATTTTTAACCAATTAGCTACCTAATTAAAAATACCTACATAAACAGCTTACTGTATTTCAGATCTTTAATATTAATGCTAGTGAGTAAGTAGATGCTCTGCTTAAGAGCTACCAGAAACTGCAAAAAAACAGTGCAATTTTGCACTGGATGCAGGTTTCCATAGTACATTTTACTAGAATAAGTAATACTGATAAACAGAACTATGTCTCTTATTGAAAAAAATACTTAGCTAAATTTTACAGTGCTGCATCACTTTGTAAAGGGATAATCATTACCTTTTTTCCTGGATTAATTTAGTGCATTATTGTTCATTTTCTTTATTTAAACTTCCCAACTCCTGCTTTTTTAATGATTCTATATATTTTCATATGAACAAGATATTAGATTCCCAGAGTTTCTTTGCTCCTGCTGCTTTTTTTAACCAACCTAGAATCATCATCAGTGATATAAAAATCTCAGAATGTCTTAAGATTTTGTTAAAGGTCACAGAAACATCTCAGTCTTAAGTGAACATTCTTCTCTGTACTATATATGTGTTCTTGGCCTCTCCACTTATGAATCTTCTCAGTATGAGTGTGGCCCTTTTCCCTGTTAGCAGTGATACTCTGTGGATGATACTGCCAGTACAAACAAATTGATCTTGCTCACTTTCTATCTGCCACAAGATGTATTTTCTCCTCCTGCAGTTTCTCCACGCTGGTTAATTAAACTCTTCTCAACTCTCATGTCTGCTCACCAGGAAATATCTCTCTAGCTCTCACGCCTCTGGTAATAATCAGAAATTACTGTGATATAGACATGAGCATTTGGTCATTCTTTCCTAATATATCCAGCTCAGAAATAGAAAAATTCTAAGGAGATCCCAGTGTTACCCTAGTTAGGAAATGAGAAATGATAAACATAATTGAGTTGGTGTATATATTAATCTATATAGCATATATTTATATGACATATTGCAGAGAAGCAAATGAAAGACTCCATTCTGGCCTTTAGCCACAGCCAAAATAGACAAATATATACAATGAGATAGCACATAAACAAAGGTGGGGAAAAAAGTTGAGGATGAACAAAAATAAGGATAAGAGCTGATATTTGCAAGAGCGGACTTGGGGATTTAGGTACGACTTTTGCAAAATTTCAACGGCCTCTCCACTGCAGGAATGGATACATACTTAATAGGAATAGCACAGCTGTACAGCTGCATGGAGTAGTGCTCCCTTTTCCCCAGCCCAATGGGCTTGGATTCAGAGACGGAGATGCTGTGCCAAGCTGCAGCTGTGAAAAGACACACAGGCATCCCGTGATGCTCTTTACCGCATCAGCTTCGCTTTGGTCTATGTATCTGGCATGCAGAACCACGAACCTGGAGGGAAGCTATAGTGCTGCACTAGTACAGTGTACACGAGTTGCCAGTGCCACAATAGGACAGAACAAAATGGATGAACTTTCAGCACTTATATGCCTTTTTATTTCATTTGATGTAATGTATTTAAGTTCACAAAGTGTTCACAGGTATTCATTTAGGGACAGTGTGGATATATTCATACCACCTCTTTTTGTCCTAACCTATTATCTTAAAAAATACCTAGCAATGCACTAAACTGAAATTTATACATTGTTCTTGATAACTTTTTACTGCACAAGCTATCAGAGAAAAACAAAGTACACTGAAGTCAATAGGAACCACCCAGAAGTTAGCAGGAATCATAAGGTAAATTAATTTAGATTTGGGTGTCAGTATACTGGTTATATATTGAAGACATATCCAAATACACCAAATAAATACCTGAAGATATGACATGTTCCAATATATCCATAGGAAGAAACATGGTATACACCTAGCTTTAAGGAATTCAAAATGCAAAATTCCGATTGTCCAATGATCAGTACAATAAAACGTAATCTGAACATCATTTAGCATTCTATTACAAGTTTGAGTCCTTTAATAATTGTATCTTATACGTATGTGTGCACACACATATATGAATGACAGCTTTCATTCTAAATAGCTGACAAATGAAATAATTTTGTCAAAATATAAACTGAAAAATGAAATAAGTTTGTCAAAATATAAACTTGAGAAACTTTGAGAGTGAAGCAGTCATCAGCACTCAAAGGAATTTCTGCCAGAAATTAAGATGTGTTAGATAATTATGATAAAGATGAAAAAGGTGAAGAATTATTTTGCATGATGTGGGTTAACCCTGGTAGGCAGCCAAGCACCACAACAGCCACCCGCTTGCCCCTCCCATTCCCCTCACCAGAGTGGGATGGGGGAAGAGGAAAGGAAGAGTAAAAGCAAGAAAACTTGTGGGTTGAGGTAAAAATTGTGTAATAACCAAAGGAGAAGTGCAAGAAGAGAGAAAGAAAATTAAACAAAAAAAGTGATGCAAAGGCAGTCGCTCATCACCTCCTACGGGTAGACCGACATCCAGTCAGTTCCCGAGCAAAAGATGGCTAACCTCCCTAAACTCCCTCCTCTCTGTTTTTTATCCCTGAGCATGACATTATATGGTATGGAATATTCCTTTGGTCAGTTGGGGTCAGCTGTCCCGGCGGTGTCCCCTCCCAATTTCTTGTGCACCCCCAGGCTACTCACTGCCAGGGCAGTGTGGCAAACAGAAAAGGCCTTGATGCTGTGTAAGCACTGTTCAGCAATAGCTAAAACATCCCTGTGTTATCAACACTGTTTTGGTCACAAATCCAAAACATAGCCCCATAGGAGCTACTATGAAGAAAATTAACTCTATCCCAGCCAAACCCAGCACACATGACAATACTTTGGACATCAAGTCTATTTACAGGAAAGCTTGAGATAATTTAACAACTCTTGTATAACCAGCACTGAGGAAAAAGAAAAATAGTATAAGATGTGAGGTACCACTTTGGTATTGTAATAACAGACTTCTGATCAACAAATTTCAGGAAATTGATTGAATGAGATTTGATTTTAATTGCTAATAAGTAATTATCTTTTGGTTTAAACTTCAACAAAATTTCTGTTCTTCTTACTCTTTCATCAGGTTTCAGAGTCTCTCAGTGTGTTGACCTTGGCTGGACGCCAGGTGCCACCAAGCCACTCTATCACTCCCCTCCTCAGCAGGACAGGGAGGGGAGAAAATAAGATGGGAAAAAAACCCAAACTCATGGGTCAAGATAAAAGCAGTTTAATAAAGCAAAAGCAAAGGCCACACATGGAAGCAAAGGAAAACAAAAGATTTATTCTCTACTTCCCATCAGCAGGCAATATGCAGCCACTTCCCAGGAAGCAGGGCTTCAGTATGCGTAGGGGTTCCTCGGGAAGACAAACGTTGTAAGTAACTAATGCCCCCCCGTTCTCCTCCTTTCTCTTAGCTTTTATTGCTGAGCGGACGTCATATGGTATGGAACATCCCTTTGGTCAGTTTGGGTCAGCTGTCCTGGCTATGTCCCCTCCCAAGATCTTGCCCACCCCCAGCCTACTGGTGAGAGGGGGGAAAATTTGGAGAGACAGCCTTGATGCTGGCTTAGCAGTAGCCAAAACACTGGTGTTTATCAACACCTTTCTAGATACCAACATACAGCACAGCACTGAGGGCTGCTGTGGGGAAAATTAACTCCAATACACTCAGTGAAGGAGAGAAGTTTTAATGTGATGGCAAGCTATAGTATTTCATGTTCATAGATTTTAACCACAAAATTCTCAAATATGGGTTATTCATAAAACGTACCATTACAGATTCAAATGGTTAGCCCACTTTGAAAGTTCTAGTTCAAACAGGAAGAGAGCAGTACGTTGCTTAAACTCAAATTATTCATAAAAAAATTCCCACAGAAGAACACAGCTTGAAATATCTTTACTTCCTGCTTGAAATATCTTTACTTCCTAGGGGGCAAAATCTGTCATTTCACCCAGCTCAGAATGCTACAGTAGAGTCACCTAATCTTTTCCTAAAAAAAAAGCAAAACCAAAAGAGGTTGGATGAATCACACCCTAGAAGTGCCTATTTCTCTTCAGCAAGATCAAAAGAAATCTAGCTAAGTACAGATATCTGTATTGCGTAAGTCTGTAGTCAGATAAGATTGAATCTCATCCTATAGATAAGAAACGATATTCTCCTTGCATTCAATCTCCCGGCAGTCTTCAGGACTGAATTTTGGCCTACTATTTCACTGCTCTGAGAGGCTGGAGCCCTTGAAGTGCATCCTACATACTCTGGCTTATCTATGCTGAGGTGTGCCTTCTGCACTTAATCTTTGTGCTTCTGCATGCAACTGGGACTTCAGGTCTACGTTGCCTATACACGTCATGTAAAGTGAGTAGACCTCCAAGACCAGTAAAAGGAGTAGTCATTCAGTTTATATCAGAACTGAGTATTTGCTATTGGAGAGTACAATTTGCTGAGGTTCTGTATTAGTGTCTTTCCTACATTTAAATGGAATTTTTTCTATTTTAATGTATACCTATTTCACGGTCCCGATTTGGTATCTGTATTTACAGACAACTCTCCAAATTGTTGTGTATTAAAGCTGAAAAGGAAATATTTTTGTCCTGTGATATTGTTTGAGATCTTGGTAATATTCTTATTGTGTAATTGTCTTTTTTCAACATCTCTATTCACAGGTCCATGTAACAACATAGATCTTTTGTTATGTGAATAAAGACTACAAGAAGAAAATGAGGAGGGTTGAAGCTATGTCTGACTTCATACACCACAATGATCAATTTTTGCTATCATTAAATAACTATTTCTAACTAGTATTTTGAAATGGAGATATAAAATATAAAAGTATAATGCAGTAGGTTTACAGCAATGTAATGTGACATAATATGGTGTTCCTTTCATTTTTAATGAATTAAAGTTATTTTAACTTAATGATTTCTAGTTCCAAATATGTATTTCTGATGATATTATGGAAACACACTGACAACAAGCAGATTTATTGAAAAGTTACCTTATGCTTATGATATTTCATAAAACCATCTCTTCCAGTAGCCTGCCTACCATTTTCTCTCAAAATTGTTTTCTATATTCCAAAAAAAGGGATACAATAAATAGGATAGGATAACTGCAATGTGGTCATTCATTGACTGTTACAATAAATTTGTCAGGAAAAGTTTAATCTGGTTAAGGGTAGGAGCATTTTAATGGTTTGCCTATTTAATGGGCTCCAGGCAGGCATAATGATTTTATATAAAACTATAATGTATGTTACATGATCTGCATAGTGTCTAAAAAAAGGCTAGCTGTTTCAGTGAATGCATGCTGCCTTCTATAAAACTGCACTGATGTAGGTTTGAGTCCTAATTTAGCCCCAAGGAAAAAAAGAGGGTTTTCCCCTCAGCTTAAGTCATAAACACAAACAAAATCACTGTGTTACAGCTGAGTCCTTGCTGGCTTTCTGCATGTACCTGGAGTTTAAACTACTCTGCTGGTTGAACGAAGACCAAATGCTCCATAGCTTTTGGTTATACCAATTCAGAGTCTCTGTAAATCACCACTGAGTGAGACTATAACATCTTTCTTCTATGGAGCGTTTATGGCCTTTATTCCATCATGCCTTTATACTTTAGCACCAGCTAAACATAAAAAAAAAATTTTAAAAAATCACTTCAGTTCTTACCTTCTCCAGCCAAGACATTCTAAATGGGTTTCCAAAGTTCATTTCAATCCTTAACGTAATGACCTGCAGCCAGCACCATGAGCTTAGTTCTCAACTTCATTTTCAGTAAAGTCTACAAAATAAAGCAGAATAAAATAAGTTCATTTTTTATGATCAAAATATCTGAGTAAAGTAATTATAATGTGTTTTGTTTTAGAAATGCATAATTGAAACAGCATTTTCTGCATGATATAACATCTTTGCTTAGTCTCTTCCAGTTTAGAGATGACCTTTAAAGGTCCCTTCCAACCCAAACTATTCTATGATTCTATGACAACTGCCTTGAATGGTTTGTAAATATCAATTGTTTTATAGCGATGGCATCTTAAAATAAGAGATTAAATTAAATTATGCTAGAAAGTTCAGGATATTAGAAAGAAAAAATACAGGCTTTTTCAGTGGACTATTCATCAGTAATTTTTCATTACACAGTTTTTAATAAGGAAACAATATCAAGTCAATTCCCAATGCATGTTCTTTTTTGTAGTTACAGGACCAACAGCCACATTATTATGGCTTTAACAGCCAATGTCAGACTAACAGTGTCATATTAACCCTTGCAATTTAGAGCACCGTACATCTTCCTGCGGTTTTTTCAAAAAAACCATACACGTTTAATTAATTTATTTTGATTTCCAGTATGTAAAATGTATGCAAGTCTAAGAATGAACTAAAGTGATGACCACTAAAAAACATAAGGTTTTGGGGGGAGTTTTTTGAGATATTTTTCTGCAGAACACAGCAAAGCTTTTTGCAGAATTCCTGTCTCTCCACAAATGTGAACACGTTGCCACTGCATTCACCTAACAGCACTACTTAAAACCCTCAGTCCTTTTTGAAGCTGATTGGTGTTCTCTACACTTCAATGACCTTTTTTATGATTTATTCCACAATTAGTATGTATCTCGAATCTCACAGCGTACTTCAGAGCACCAAAGTTTCTCAAGCACAGTGAATGCTTGACATTAGCTTTCTCACAGGTAAAAAAAATTTAAAAAATTTAAAAATACCTGTGAGATTATTTTTTGCTTAAAGCAAAATCTGCAAGTTATATTTTTCTGTACTGAGTCTTATCAGTTGGAAAAAAATGCATTATATCTTTCTCTTTCTACTTTAAATTAAAAAATGCTTTCAACATTATAATTTTAGATTGAAATAGAAAATGCTTGCAGAATAAAACATTCTGTTTGGTAACCACAGCTAACCAACCCTCTAGCAGCCAAAGGAAGATTTATCAGTAATATTCATAAGCACCGATATAGACAGAATGAAATGATTATCATTGTGGTCTTTATTGATTATTATATCACACAATGTGACTTCAAGTGTGACACAAAATACCTTGAAAAATATTTCACCTCCAAGTGTTTATGTCAGTAGCTAGGAGAAAAATTCTTTTTCTTGACCTTTTGCCACAAGAAAGTCTTTCACATATTACGTATTGATTTTGTGTATTTCAGAATATGGGTGGTGTATCTAAAAGGATGAAAGCCTAAATGAGTTGTGATGGAAGATGCTTTCTTTTGATAAACAAGGATTAGCTATAAAACCTTTGTTAAAAAAAAATCACCTAAATCACCTAAAGGAAGGAGGCAATCTGCAATAGCATACACAATTCAACTTAAAGTGCATATGAAAATACGGGAAAATTTATCAGATTCATATTGCATATGTAGAACTGTTCATTTTGCTTCTTCTGCTTCATTAACGTAGTAGTAAAAATGAGGGAGAAAACCTTTTTACAGCATGCAAAGGGCATACACTCTTTCATGCTGGATGTCCAGTTTTTGTCTCACTGCATCAGTGGGTCAAACCTGTTTCAAAAGGAAGTTTAATTTTAGTGACATCACCTGATTTTATGTAACTGGAGAAGTTTAATTTGTCCTACTGCTCTAGAAGTCTTTTGTAGCTATACTATTGAACTACTCATTTGTCCAGGTTGTACAAGTCAAATAAATTATTATCTTATATCAGCAGAAATATGGCTTTATGCTCTGAAAACTAATAAGAAAAGAAAGCCACATAACAAATATAATAGAAATTAATTAAACCCTTATAAGAATAAAATTCAGGAAACTAATTTCCTATAGGACCTCCATAAGAGAGGAATATAATTTCATGATGTGTTCTAGTTTCACCCAGGCTGGACAATCCTCTCTTCCCTTAGCTTCCAAGTCTATTTTTCTTATTTTACCCATATTGACAAAACTTTGACCCCTTCTCCTGCAGAAATCTAACTTTTTTTTTCTGCGGGGACTAAATTATCATCTGCAATGAATTTTGTAAAAAGTGGTTCTTGAAAAACTATAGAGAAAACATTGGTCTCGTTCTCCAGTACCACAGACTTAGTTATGTCTGTGCCATTTCCTTCTTTCCATTTTTTAAAATTTTAAAAGTTCTTCTCAAGCAGCTACTGATTTACTTTCTACATATCGTTGGAATAGTGCATCATTTTTTATGCCTGATGTCCAGAGCGATATACTGAAAGCGTATCCCCTAGTCAGCTATTCACATTGCTCACGCAGAATATGCTAGCATCCCTGGTGATCCCTATTACCAGTTATACTGGCTACTGATTTTGGGCCACCTGAAATGTAACAGATAACCTATAGTTTCCTTTCTTAGTAAAAACTGTCACTGTGATTGAAAAAAACCTGGGCTTGTCCTGACCTCTAGCCAAGAAAAAAATAAAAGGGAAACCGAGCGAAGCAACTAAGCCTTTCTTTAGTAATACATTGCACAAGTGCCTCTGGAATTTATACTTCCACCTAACACCAGTGCAAATTACAAAACAAATCAAAGTGTACTGCTGGTGGGGGGGGGAAAGTATTTTAAAAGTCTGAATTTTTACATTCTGGGACATTTTGTTCTTTCTTGGACAGTAAACTCACAACTGGCACTTTCAATGAGGATCCCAAGAAAACACGTGCCAGATCTTTCCTTTCTTTGTGGACAATAAAAATGCATTGTGTCTGACAACTCCATTCCTGGAAATAATTTCTCCCTAGCTCCTGCTGAAGAGTGTTTCAACGGTGAACTGTTGCCATTGGAAGCACAGTCTAGACAAAGATAAAATTAGCAAGCATTGTCCTTTTTGGCAAGCACAAAGCAGTATCTAATCTAATCTAATCTCAGCAAAGACTGCCTGTCTTGTCTACATTATCTAGTGACATTATAAAATGGTGGACAGGACCCTCTTTTCTTGAATTGAGTAGGAATCTGACAAGTGCAGTCCCAAAAGCATATATGATGAAATATAAACACCTACCATCTATCAGAGAAAAAAAATCTTGACAACTACAGTATTCATCACTGTTGTACAAAACCTTTCTGTTTTCCATAGCAATGTAGAAAACATGTCAGATTTAGCAACAATAATGATTAACTGAGCTGAATCCAGGGGAAAATAAAAAAACACGCAACGCTACTGTATTTCAGAAACAAGCAATAACCAGTGTATATCACGTGACTACATTTTACTTTGAAATGTTTTTTACTCACCTTCTGAATGGCCTTGACCCCAATATTTTTCTAGATTGATTTAAAAACGTAGGATAAAATTACATTTTTTCCTGATTTTGGATAATGGCAAATTATTCACCACATCCTTAGGTAGGTTGTTCCCATGGCTAAGTTAACTAGTGACACAGCTATGAATGTGCTCCTGGGTTTCATTCCAAGTATATCTGTTTTCATGTTGTGATTGCCAGAACATTTTATGCCTGCTTTTTCTACTAGTTTGAAAAGCTATCAACTCCTAGAATACAGGTACAATGACTATTACTGGCATAGTGTTATAATCATGACAAATGCTCCCAAATCCTTGACTTCTCCCAAGCCGCAAAGCTTTGAAACCCCTCTGTTGGTCCATGCAATCCACACTCATAGCACAGGGGTTCAGCAGTGTTTTGTCTAGCATGTCTAGGTGTCCCGCAGAATGATGTTCACCTCCACAGCAGTGATTCTCAGGTACTAGGGGCATCAATACTGCAGCATCTTTTGCAGGTCGCACTTCTTAGTGTTAGTTACCTTTATATCTCTTTGGGTTTCTATGAGCTGTGCCCTTTTGTACTTCCCGTTTTGTGCAGACAGGCTGTTCTTCAACCCTGCTGAGGGTCAGTTCCAAAACCAGCCCAAAGATAACCAGTCACTTTGTCCTTGTCCTGCAGCTATCCTACTGGGAAGTTGCCTCCTAAAACTGACCCAGAGACAACCAGCCACTTCACCCTCACTCTGCCTTAACTGCAACCTTATTGCATTGTTTATCCTATGGCCTTCTAAATGTTAAATCTGCAATTCACTAAATATGCTAATGATAAATCAGCAATTCAGTTACTACTTAATAGTTAAATACTAAGTCAGCAATTCAGTTAGTATCTGTCTTGCCACAGACATGCTAAATATATTTATACTGGGTTGACAACTGTTTATGAACCGTAGCCTAATGGTCCCCTTTCCCATATCATGGGTCCATGTGCCCTGCTGCATTTGTCTTCTTACAATGCCAAACCAATTTTAGGACTCTTACAGTTTGTAAGTCCCCAATGTCACTTCCACATGTTCTTTCACTAATATTCCCCAGGAATATATTCACCTGCCTCCTTCCAGCATTGTATCTGGAGTTCAAGTTCACCTGTCTTTTATCACTAACAGCTATTTGAAAATGTCTAAAAATCATTCTCTATTGTCTTCTACCTTCCCAACTTTCATACTCCCAAACTGCAAAATTTATATGTTCTTCTTTAGGTACTTTATAAAATATTCTATATGCAGAGGATGTAAATCAAGTGCTTTGGTGTTTGGCAGAGTGAATATTAAAGTAAACATTCTTCAGTACTTCAATTATCATCACTTCAGTTTTACTGACAGTATTAATCTGTGCTCACTGCAGTAGTTTAACCAATGGTACGTGCTTTGTTTTTTGCAGATATTTGACCTTTGAAAGTTTCATGATTTGAAAGTGTAATGCCTTTGGCATTTGTGACCACAAGCCAGGAGAACTGGTTCTCTTAAGTCCTCACACAGCATCACTCAACCATGTGTGACTGTCACACTCCCACTACACTGGCTTATTCTGACCTACAATAGTCCATGGTCATATAAAAAAATTTCTGTCTGTAGAGCTGTCTACGTTTTGCAATGTTACAAAAATCAGTTTAGCTGCTATAATGCTCTTTGCAGCTAATGCCAGGTCAGCTTTTACTCTTTCTCTTAGGTGGTCCCAAATGCCTTGATCATGATTTTTCCTAATGACTTCCAAGGTTTAGGATACTTTCAGATATCCTTCATTTCATCATTTCAAGTGCCACTATCCTTTCTCCCAATGTAGAACACTTTTGTTTCTATTAATAAACTTAGATATAACAGATAGTAGGTTTCATTAAATTTTAAAATCGGAATCACAGGATCATTTAGATTTGATTGGACCATTGGAGGTCATCTGGCTCTAGCCCCTGCTCAACTTATTTTACAGCAGAGGAAGGAATTGAACTTAGCTATATTTATTGTGTGAATACTTAGGATCTGCATATTACATGCCACGTATGGGCTTTGATAGTTTGAAAACTCTTTGAAGCTCTTAAATAAAAATCAAGTGAAGATATTTACACTGTATGCACCTACTTATCAAAATATGTATTTTTTTTAATCTGCAGGAAACATTAAAATAACATAATTGCAAAAGAGGTTCCATAATGTTTCAATAATGCCTAGCTGCACTTCTTGCAGGGAGAGTGTCTAGTAATTAAAATCTGTGGAACAATTTAAGCACAGAAAAAAAATTAACCCAATTCACTTCCACGTGCTCCTGGTATAAGTCCACTGATTTCAGCAGAGTTCATCCTTATTTGTATCACAGAAATGTCAGAAACAACAGACCTACCAAGTGTTTGTCCCAGAATTCCCCATATTTACGCATTGAGAAATTTGTGGGAGACTATCATTTCCAGCTGTACAATCCAACCACCATGCCTATGCTATTTCTTCGAAGTGTTAGTGATATGCAATTTTAGCATCCATTTGTCACCAAAGTTAATATTCATTATTTTAAAAATAACTTTCCGGCTAAGATCTTGCAAATTAGGAGTACTGAATACCTTTCTCTTCTCCTGCACTAGATTTTGATGATCTTTTCCAGTTGTATGGAAAGAGTTTGTTGCTCAGATAGGATTTCTCTGAACTCTCAAGATCCAAGCTTAGATACCCTCCAAAAACCCGAATCATGTTCTATGCAATGTGTGTGCTTTTACATGTGAGATATGATATTTCGATGTAACATTCAAGAGTTGCATATCTCCAAGGTTTTCCAAGCAACTTCCATACAGCTTCAATATACTCAGCAGGAGAGATCCAGGCGGATAACATTTCTAAAACAACTATTGTTGTTTAGGGCATAGAAATATAGCAGTAAAATAAATCTCAACATTTTGAGGTCTATGCTGCTCAAGAACATTGTTCTAAATTAAATGTCTAGTTTAATGAGGACTCAAAGTGGCTCAAAAGAACGCATTAAAACTGAATAGTTACAGCGATATAAGGATTTGAGTATTTCAAACCAACATCCAATTTTAAGATAATTATTCCATCATGGTTATGCTATTTCAGAGATTACGTAACAGACTAGAAAGTACTTACGTTTTATCTTTGCTTTCTCCTACTTTCCTAAAAAAGTAAAACATATATATCACACTCCCTGTTTGTCCATCATTATTTGTCAGTCCTTCATTCTCCCTGCAATAGCTTTTCAATTCACTGGACCATTTCAACCAAATTTGATGAGGTTAAGGTTTCACAAATTTAACTTTCAACTTTGTGAACTCTAATGACTGAATAGAGAACTGTGACCAGTTAGTGCCCTGACAGAAGAGAGCAGGGAGAATTCAAATTTTAGCTGTTCTGCTTATTTCGCTCGTCAGCTAAAGGGCAGTAATCAGATCATCAGGCAACCATGAGCTCCAAAGCTACCATGGCATGTGCTGCTCTTTGCCAGCCAAAAGCACAAAGACTAGCAGTTAGGGGACTAGTGGGAGACCAGACGGCTTTTTGAGGGAGGTTGCAAGACAAAACTGTGAGCAACCAGTCATTAACATCAAAGATAATTGGTTTCCTCTGATAATCAATGGCTGGGAAGAGAAGAGAAAGCAAAACTAGTACTCTCAAGGGAAGGAAGATAGGGAAAATTCATCAACTGCACATAGTTTGACAGAATCCAGATAACCGTTCAGGAGGCACGTATATACAGACCAGACAGTATAATGGAGACATATCCATGTGACTTTATATAATAAGAAGGAAAAATCCTATCTCACAAAACTTCTTTAAAGTTCTTCAAAAGAATCAACAAACAGGAATGAATAAGGGAGATGCAAGTTTCTGCACCATAGCTCTTCAGGATATTAAGTAGCCCTGAGATAAGAAGCAAGGTATTTACCTTGCAATATGCATACAAAGATGGGAAACAAAGTAGGAGTAAATACTTTTCACAGTACAGGGAAGTCACCAGTGAAATTTCACAACCTACATTAATACCCAGACTACTCAACACATTCACAAATGCTAAGGGAAAAAAATTTGCCTCACAAGCTGTGTTGCTCCCGTCTGTCTCCTCTTTCAGCTTCTAATGCATGAATACAAAGATTATATGTAGTTTTAAAAAACTAATTATTGTAAATATCTTGCAAATAAAAGATATATATTACCATCTTCAACAATTCACATAGCATTGGGAAAATGCAATAGAATATTATTTTTATTCACTTCATTAGTTAGAAGTAGAAAACTAGGTAGCTATGTTCAAGGGAGCTTTTGCAATTCATATACTGTTTTAATGAAATATTCCACAGCACATAGTTCAGCGACATATTTCAGCAGACACTACTAACCACTGTAACCAACTAGAAACATTATCCAAGAAGAATAGTTGAATTCTGCCCAGTCCTTAATGTCATGCAGCTCAATGTAGCAGGAGCAATGTCTGTTTCTAGGACAGCTATGTATCCTCTTTTTTCTCATTAAGGTAGCTCTGAACAGCTGAGGATCCAGCTTGGGCTGTGAGCATGCTAATAAATATTTGATTCAGCTTTCTGCACCTTCAAATATAAAGCTAGAAATTAACAGGGCAAATAATTTAAAGTAGTTAAGGCTTAAAACAAACAAACCAACCCACCCTCATTTTCTTTTCCATTAAATCTTCTATTTCACTAATACTTACAAACTCAAAGATGTCCAATTAGTAGCAAAAAATAAACATGAGAAATTAAAAGTTTCTATTTCCATCAGAATATTGAATAAATAGTACCCACATTTACAATTACCTATTTAAGCTTTCAGGACTACTCGTCATGGCTTCATTTTGTCGTGAGTGGGCTTTCTTCCATGACAAAAGTATCACACATTCAGCATCTTCCCTAGTTACCTGCCTTGCTATAAAGAATTGCTGAACTAAGCTAAGTACATTTAGAACATATAAAAAAGCCAGTCAACAAAAGCAAACCACAAAAGAGAAGTGTGAGGAAAGAGGAGATCATAACTTAAATAATGAAGTAGCTTTCTTTACTTAAGAAGTCATTCTCCTTCACAATACTCCACTCATAAAAACAGGATTTAAAACACTACTACTGACACTATTAATGAATAAGGATAAAAACATTATATCCAAAGCATTCCTTTTACTGTGACTCAGGTTTATGGACAAATAAAAAGTCTAACAATTTCTCCCATTAACTCTTTTCTGTATCGGCTTTTTAAATACTGTTGAAAATGAAAACTGTAACTCTAGTGACCAAAGTCACATTGTGCTACAGTTCAGCAACTGAAGAAAGACATTGTAGGAGATTTTGAAGACTGTAGAATTCCATGGCAAAAAGAAGAATGAGCTTGCTATATGCATAGCTTGGGGTAACTGCCTGAAAACAAGAGATACGTGGTAATCTGAGCATCAGGGCAGCAGGCATCAGTAATAAGGTACAAAACATTATTCTAAAGGGAGTGATCAAAACATCACTGTTTGGGAATGGTGTAGTTCCTTGTAACATCTGTGCTAAAATTACATTATCATGGTACAATATACACTAGATTTGATTCAATACCTTCACATGCATTTCACATAAGAAAGGTTCAAAGTCTCGGAGACTCAATTTTGCCTTGTGCTGTCAAGGTCCCTTTCTTTTTGAGGAACTGGAGTCATTGTTAGAGTGTTTCCCTTCACTAAGTTCTGCTGTATTTTCTTAGAAAAGCTAAATGCCAACAACAAAAATAGTGGCATATGGTAACAATGTTTTTATCTGCATATTCTTGTTTTCTGCTCTTGGCCTCTTGCTTTCCATTTTATTATCCACATGCTCTCAGTGAACAAAGTGATCCATCAGCACTGTTTTAAACTGGTGAAATGACACAGAGTTACCTAATATTAAATTAGAACAGCTCTTCATCTATTTGTTTGTTACCTCCTTGTCTTGTCAGCAGTGCAGTTAGACAGACATAAAGATTTATATTGAAATCAAATTAAAAATCACTTTTCAAGATGTTAAATTATGGGATGGCAGCTGACGAGAGAAATCATTAAATGCTACCTGTGCTCTATTATTCATCAATTTCCAAATGCGTGTACCCAGTCATCATTCAAACACTTCTACAGTGAAACTTACATTCTTTCTTCAGCACAAATCCAGGTGACATTCATGGGATAAGATCACTGTCTCACTGGGAACAGAACGGAGACACTGACTTCCTTCACATACTGCTGGCTTCTACTTCGCTCTGCACTGTCACCTGCTGCCTGACTCCCAGAGCACAGGGCCATTGCCTATGCGCTAGAAAGAGGTCATTAGCAATGACTCTCAGATTTAAGAATGCTGCAAATGCCATTCACACTTAAACACTGAAGAAAGAAATGCTGTAAAATCAGGCAGCTCTCCAGCTTAGCCATAGCCTATAACAAGGTCATTTCACCACCCTTCCTGTTGAGAGCACAAAAATATGTTCACCATGAGTTTGCTAAAACTTTATTTAAACTTCAACAAACTACAAAGTTGTCCATAAACATAGTCTTTTTCAAAAAGACAGTCATGTCCCATTAAACAGTTTTACTTTTTTCAAGTCCATTTCAACAACAGATAAATCAGCTGACTTTGAAATTACAAAAGAAAATTCCCATTAGCCTACTAAGGATATCATGTGCTGGCAGAATATATCAGGAAAGCAGAGTCAATTAGCCAATGGAGACATTCTCAAGCAGTACACAGAAAGCATCAGAATATTGCCAACTACCCTAACTGGTGTAAACCCAACAGTTGCCTTTGTGCTAGCCTTTAAGCACACACTTCTGAGGCATACCTGGTATTGAGCAGTCTCTGCCCTTATTAGCGCAGAAACAGCAACAGTAGCCACAATTAGAGGTGGCAGCTTTATGTAGTCCTTCTGGCAATTTTTGTAAGCTGTTAAAACTGAGCAATAAATTTGCTTATAAAATATGCATATGACATGAAGTCAAGCACATGAAAAGTACATACATGAAGAAGAAAATTAATGATACCAAGAATATGAAAAAATGTAACCTCAGGTTCATATATTTTCAATAAGCCTGCCCGGTAGTGTATTGCAGTTTCCCTCTCGGTAATTAGGCATCTGTTTCACTGAAAAAAAATGTATAAACCATGAAAAGATTAAATGTAATTATCATTATTTCCATTTCTGGGGCAAGGCCTTTTCATAAATAATTATGTTGCAGTGTAAAACTGGAGGCTTTAAACAGTTGCCCTATCATTTATAATAATGAGTAGGATAATAAGCCACAAGCCAAACCTCCACATGCTCATTAGATAGAGAAGGCTAATTAGGACTTTAACCAGAAATGCCACTAAGCATCATGCTTACTGAGGTAATTAAAGCACTAATGATATTGAGGCATACATTGTCTTCCAAATCTACAAATGGCACGATGCTGACAAATTTACTTTATATAAAACCATACGGTCTTCAAATGAAGTTAGAAGAATTTACTTACATGTGTCAGACCTTCACATTAAAGTCGCTTCTATCTACATACTCAGTGTCAAGAAACAGCCCGATTCTCTTCTCACCCTGTACTCAACTAAATGTTGTGCAATTCAAGGTAGTACCTTCAATGTAAAACTACTGTAACCAAGACCTCTGCCAATGTGACAAAGAGCCATCTCTACATGAAAGTCAGGAAGACCTTTCCCCTCAACTGGAAGAGGTTAATGAATCAACTCACTGACAAGATGCTGACTCAGAACAGCCAGTGGCATCAACTCCCATCTCCCGCTTATTCACTTTTCAGAAGGAATAATTTCAGATGGAATGGCCTTTTCCTGTACTTTATGCTTCAGGGAGCTGCCTGCAAATACCTGAAAGCCTATCTTTTCATATCGCCCCTTGAAAAGTTACTTTTTGTTCTAGCAGCCTCAAAAATGATACATAAACCAGGTGACCAAGTGGTGTGTTGAGAACACCATCTACCATACTGACAAAATTATATCCGTCTCCCATTTCTTCATCTTCCTTTGTCCACCTGCTAACTCTCATCATCTTCTTCAGCATAAGGGCTATATAATATGTCTCCTTTTCTATTTCTAATTCTGTATAAAATATAGGCCATGTCTGTAGCGCATGGGTACTGCTCCTATGCAAATAATGTGCATCAATAATAGTAAAGTCACGGCTGAGGTTAAATCTTTTCATATATTTTAAGAATATTTCACTGATTTGTGAAGATAAACATTTATACCCATGTTGAAGAACAAAAAGAGAAAGAATTGTTCTAGCATCTAATGGTTCTCAAGGACAAGTAATAGTTTAGAAAACCATACCCAAGAACCACAAGTGAAATATTCCTAGTTTCGGTTTAAGCTTAAAAACACGGAGAAAATTTTACTGTTTGTTGTTTTAAGAACTGAAATGCTTATCAAGAAAAAGTCTACCCAAAAAGTCCTTTTTTCCTTTTTTTTTTAGAAGGATTGTTTATTCTCCAAACTTTTTCATTCTCCAAACTATGGTTTGTATTCAGTTAACATCTGCAAGCTTAATTTGCAGTCATTCTTAGAAGCAGAAGACACTTACTGAAAAATAAAACAGAAAAAATGTTAAACGTATTTTGGGAGGCAAATTCCCCGTTATAGCAACATTCTCAATAGATATTAGCAGATTGTGAGTTCTGTAGTAAAGAAAGTTTGACATGACAAAAGGATATCTTTGAAGGCTTTTTGAAGCATTTTAAGTTTCAGCTTTATTTTTCATTCTGGATGATTTGGCCAATTTTGTTGAAATGCATTCAGAACTCAAAAATTTTTTTAAGGCATTGACAAAACACTAAAACAACCAAAACATATACTGACCAAAAATGAAAAAAACAAAAGAGAAACATGAATCTCTGCCTAGTTGAGAATGTGGGAGGTTCTCATCCATGAGACACAGAACTGGAAGGGATAGTAAACTGTAACTGTAAACTGTAATTGTCTGCTTCTAAACAGCCCACCAAATTATGTTTTCCATGAAGTGTAATAAAAGCTTTTAGAATTATTCCATCTTCAGATCCTGAGTGTGATTCACCAATGGTGAAAACCATCTTGTGTGGTTTATTCTAGCAGAGGAAAATATTGGCATACATACTTTCAGGCTGCTTCTGGCAACTTCTAAGAGAACTTTTATTGACAACAGCATGCTCTGCAAGAAATGGAGATGAAGTGGCTCTGTCTCTCCTCAGAGAGCAACTCCCAAGAAATTCTGTTCTTCCTCCCACAATTGAACAAAGGTTTCCAAGAGAGATGATACTTTAAACCAACCAATTTCTTGGTATACAAGTTCCATGTAGTCTGAAGCAATGTCTTCTGCAGCTCAGCAACTTGGCCACATGTAGGTCCAGCATAAGAAGGATCATAAGTAAACGTGAGCTAACAAAGCAAGAAGCACCAGACAAAGACCAAAACAAGTTGATATGCTGTTTGTCACAACTATAACTGATGGAGGACTTTCTCTTCCCATGCTATTTCCTAGTAATCTGAGATTGGCTGGGATTTCAAGAAGGGTGCTGAACAGATAAAAATTCTGGAAAAGATTATAAGTCCCAGTTTTTCGAAGACTGGGAATCCCTTTGTAGCATCTGGCTGGGATCCTCAGCATGGGTCATTTTTATTACTGATTGATCGCTTGTTAAGAACACCTAATCCCTTCATATTAATCTCTAGTCCTTGTTTGAAGAGAATTCTCTAGATAGGTTCTCATTCCTCTTTATATTGCCAAAAGCCTTAATAGCTTTTAGCAGGATATAATTTCCTGTTTAAAATGTTATAACAGTGGGCATTCCAGACAGGCATGGGAAACGTCAGGCAGGGAAGATTAAGGAGAAGACAATTTAAGATCAGTTACTGTCTTGCAGATTCTTCATTTCCTGCCCTGGATAAGAATCAACAGGAACTGGATATTCTTGTGACTTTCAGACTACCTTCAGGGTACTACCCTAGAGGTCACAGGGAGCAGTTGTTCTAGCTTTGTCACTGTGCTGTGGACACAGCTGAAATCAGCAGCAGCTCAACAAGTCCTCTGATGAATGAGAGAGAAAGACAATTTAAAAATTAGGAAATCTGCAGTCACAATTACCACAAAGCAACAAATGTAGATCTTTTTTTTTTAAAAAGAGATTCTTAGATTAAATAATGTTGTCCACTAATGTCGCCTTGTTCACTCTGCTATGCTTTATAATTTAGTAAAACTAGCACCACTGTTGTATCTGAAGTGCATTTCACATGCTGTTAGGCATAATAACGCATATGGTATGCTTCATTTAAACAATCAGATACACCTATTACTAGTCATTTATTTTACCTTTTGTTATTGATTGCTTTTTATTTCACTGGCTGAGATAAATTAATCCAGCTGACAACTTTCTTGCAAGATCATCAATTAGAAATTTTCAACCAAGCAGCACATATTAGATGCTTTTTATTGGAACAACACTTTCAGTAAAAGGATTTGGTATTTTCTAAGAAATCCATCCAGTATCACAGATTCACAGATATAGAGTTGTGTTAAGCTCAGAGAAGTTAGAGCTTAACACCATAGAGCAATAAGAGAACCAAATGCTGCACAGATTTAATTGAGCTGAACTTTCTCCTCCCTCTCTTGTATTTCCCTGATCACACTTTATATCCCAACATCCTTTGCCCTTGATTCAGCCTACCACTGCAATCTGTAGTTATTAGGTTGAAGCTATCTATCAAGAGAACTAGAATCTTACTGACATACAGAAAAGAAGTGCACGCAGAAAAGCAAGTAAATCCCTGACCCCCAATCTGGAGTCCCAAGCAGAATAATAACAGAAAACTAGAGATTACATTTTGCTAAAGGTTGTTCACAGGCTTAGCAAATATTCATACCCATTCCTAGACTTATTCAACTCTGTTATTTTGATCAAAGCCTCTTAAAATCAGTTTCTCTAGTGGAAATAGCTCAAGAATTTCTCACACAAAGTTCCTATGCCTACCTGAAAGAAAAACAATCCTTATGGAATGCAACAAAACATTTTAGGGAGCTCAGACTGAAGAATCTAAACAACTTCACTCCATCTCAATTTAATGTGGACCAAATTTAGATAACTGCAGACACCACTGTGCACAAATATCTCCCAGTACAATTTCTTCAAGCACTGAAAAATCCCCACAACAGCAAACCAACCTTCACATAATGCATATCAAATCTTATTTCTCGCTTCCTGTTCTCCAGTTCATTTTCCATGCTTCCTTCACATTTACATCATCTCTTGGCTCTTTATCTATTTCTTGTTTTCTTGCCTTTCTTCTTACTCCAGTCACCATTATGATATCACTTAGAAGAGGTGGATATTAAGACTTTTAGCTCTCAGTTGTCCTCACTTTATGGCACTGGTTCCTAAAAAATACTAACTGCAATCAAATTCCTGAAAACCTGAGTTTACAAGGTAAACAGAAAATAACCTTTGGCTGTAGTTCCATAAAGTGTGTGAGACTTTTTAAATTTCTTTTACATCAAAAACAGACCTTGGTTTCAATCACTGCATTGGACAGAGACTATTTTAATGTGACTGAACATTTGATTCATATTTTGGTCATATTAGAACTGTATTCAGGAGGCCTGTACTTGTGGTCTACCTCCTGTGGATGAATAACTCCACCAGATAGCCCAAAACAAAGAGCTCTAAATCAAAAATGAGCAATAATGGCAAACTTCAGATCCAATGCTGAACTATGTCATACTACTGATGGTGGAGGACTAAAGTAAGTGTGCCAATTAACAGCTATTCCTAGTTAAAAGGAGAAGCAAAGTATGCATGCATTCTTAGATATGTGCATGTATATGCAAACCCGCAAGTATATGACTGTGAAAGATCAGCTATCTGACCACAACAGAAAATATTCTTTCTACTTCTCAATAAATAACAAAGATATGTTATTTCAGAATAATGTTTGGCTCTGTCAATAATTCATATCATAACTCTATAAAATCTTTCATCTATTAAAAACTTGTTTAATAATCTTGTCATCTACTTCAGTGCTTATTAATTGAACGGAAAAGTCTCTGAGCCACAGGGCACATGAGATATCTGATTTCTTTCTCCGTTATGCATATACGGAAGCAGCTGAGAGCTGCAAATTTTCCTATTAGGGGACTCTAATGGGCTATTTAAAGAGACACGGTTAGGGCTGACACTTGTAAAATGGAACTACAACTACCTTAAAAACTGTCCCACACGTTAAAGTATGGCAGCACAACTTCCAAAGTGCTATAGACATGCTTTAAATCTATGTTACCAGTATGCCTAATTTGGAGTGAGTTGAAAGCAAATTCCTTTTATACATGGGTCCACAGATTTATTTAGTTTGCAAGGTGTTGGAAAAACAGAATAGAGAGCAATAGAATGTTTTGGTTTTGCATTTCCTTTTTAGTTTTCAGATCAACTTTAAAATGTCACAAAGGAGAGAAAAGAGATTAGAGAATAAAAGTAAGCAGAATGAACAAGAGGAATCAGTTGAAAAATCCCTGAAAAGATGAGTAAAGCTTTTCATTTTGAAAGTAAGTCAAAACCATATATTTATAATAGCCCTATTGATACAATATTACATTGGGGAGAACAATAACATGAGATAACGTCAATGAAAATGTAATAGTGGTTCATATCCAAAGCATCTTATTCAATTAGGCAAAATCCCATAGTCACTGAAGGGAGTAGGAACTTTCCCTTGGTAGACCTCAGTATAGCCAAGATGTCATCTTTGTCATTATCCCAAGTAGATTATCCTTTTACAAGGACATTTTCTGTTTTGTAGGAGAAACAACATCAAAAATCCTACCTATAAACAAATGAGAAAGCACAAAAATAACACAAAATATAATGGAATAGCAAGAGTTTTGGGGAAAATTAAAAACTTGTACAGGAGAGAAAATAAAGAGTAGACATAAGTGACCATTTTTGTTTAGTAAAACATTGCCAGATTGTTACCTAACATTTATTAATAATAGAGATAACTGTAAGGAACTTAATTACAGCATAAGAGATTAAGAAGAGGAGTGTAATACATTGGCAAAGGAAAATTAACACAGTTTAGCACCAGTAAAGCGCTCTGCCAAAATGCAAAGACTGAACTGTTTAAGCTAAGTATGGATGAAAGCTAAAATCCAATGCTGCTTATAATCAAAATTTATACAGTATTTTTTTGTCCTGAGATAGATATAGTCTGTTGCCTATCGAGGATATCTTTTCAGTATTTCATACCATCTTAAAGATGCAGACAAATACTCCACTTCTGCTTCAGGAACTGTTGAACAGGTACTAAGATACTTCAGTATCAGTACAATAATTACTACATTCTCTGTCAGAAGCTTCCTCAGAAGGATTCCTCAGTTTTGTATTCATTCGCATATTAGGCTTTTTTTTACTCCTGTGAGTATATTTCTAACAGTATAACAGTAGGTTTAAAAAAGGCCTCTATGTAATAAATAAAGATGCTTATGCCCTCATGTATTTCTGTAGATATGACAAAAGCAATTAAAAATCCTACTTAGATTAGAGGATAAGTTTTAAAAATCAGTATTTCATTAAAGACTTCAACCCTACCATAAGAAGGTCCCAATGACATTTACTGATGATATAATGTTAGGGTGTACTGCAATATGGAAAAGATTGGGCTATTTCATTGAACAGAAATAAGATAAAATGTAGTTGTACAACTCAATCAGTTGCAGGTCAACTAGAAACAGGTTCTGCCATATTCTGGGAGTTTCCTGTCTGAACAAGTCTGAGGAAGGGAAGAATTGACTCTAGTAGCTTATTACAGAATTACCATGAGCTCCTGATGTAATGCAGGATAAATAAAGATGTGTACATTATGAAGTGCAATATACAGATACATAAAGATGTATTAAGGGGTTTAAAAAAAACCTGCTCCTACTTCTCTGCCCAGAATACAATCGTAGTGAGACATGCCTAATAACATTAATTCAAACAGGTCAGATGCAAAAACAAGGCCACTTGAATAATTGAGTAAACAACACGTAGCAGGAAATGAGATTTACCCTAGTTGGCTTAGAACAGGTTAGGGAAGAATTTGGTTGCTTTTAATAGATTGATATCCTCTAAACTCTGTAAAAGAGGAGCTTCTTACAATAAAGGACAAAGTTGGCAAAGGAACAATGTAAATCACCCATGGATTATTAGGATGAAAATTAGGAAAAGGATTCGAGCCTTTAGAGCAGCAAGGTTTGAAATCAATATTCTAATCAATGTACTGGAGAAAAGAAATCTAACTAGTTTTAATGTAAATCTCACTGCATTTCTGAACAGGTTTGTATGCAGCAGCAGGGGACTTAAGAAGGCCCTTGCAATTCCCCGTTCTCTGTTGTAGCACTATTAAAAGTGCCCACAAGAAAATTTTCAATTATTTAGATGCATGGCTTTTCTTGAACAAAAGCATACACTTTGTAGAGCAAATGGGAGTGGAGGATCTATAATCTACCATCCTTATATCTCTAAGGAGCTTAAAGCAATTTATGTTTCTTTCCAAGATGTTATGTTATTGAACAAGACTTGCAAAACTTAGCTTTCTGGATCATGACATTTTGGATATGTTCTTGGTTTTAACGAGTAAGAATAACATTTCTGCAAATGGCTTAAAGATAACAATTTTTCTAAGGGTTCAGTTGAAGCCTACCTAGCTAGTTTCCATAACACATCAACCAAGAAACTTAAGACAATATAAAAAGTTAAAATTTATAGTTTTTGAGACTATGTAACTCCTTCTATTGTTATTTTTATGTATGTTATGTTACTCCTCCATAGTTTTTTTTGTCTATTGTATAAACATCTTGGAAAATATTTTTGAGACATGAAAAGGAAGATTAGATCCAATTTTAAAGCTAGATCCTTCCATTATTGCATAAATAAATTATTTTCTCAGTTTTTGTTTTATTTTTTTTAAGATGCTTCTTTGGGCATCACTTGGGCATCACAGCTAGATTCCTCTGTATTTTTTTACCCGTTTTTTGTTATAGATTTTAGAAACTTGGAGTCATTCTATAGCTTCATCTCACAAGTTTCCCTGCTCGTTAATCTATTAATGCTTAATAATTAATTTCAATCATCAGCAAATATTGGTTGGAAAACACCATTAAACACAAATTCCAGTACTAATACCTCCACCTAGTAAATATTTGAGGAATTGAAATTACTTCATTTTTACAGAACTGCACAACTCAGGAAAAGCTATGTAGCTTATCAGGTGGTCCATTTCTTATAGTTTATTCCTAAAGAAACTTATGGCTTTGCAATCAGCATTTTTTCATTCAATTTGTACTAGCTGTCTCCATATTTTAAAAAAGAAAAAAAAACCACTGCTGTTTATACCTCAGTCTCAAGGGCCATTTTCTCAGAATAATGGAACCAACACAGATAAACTTTACACACTTCTATAGGCCAGACTGCATACTGTATCTTTAAAAGATCAAATCAGGGCAAGGTTTTTGTTACAGCCTTGACATAAACATTTACTATAAAAGGTATGAAAATCCTGATTTGGGGGTTCTCATTTAGCCATATTTGCTTAGATTACCTTTCATCATTTGCTAGGTGGGGTTATCTTCAGAATGCCAGATGAGCATGTTCTGTTAAATATAATTAAAATCGAGAATCGGAGTTATCAGTAACTCCCTTAGTTTGAGCTACGTTAAAAAAAAAAAAAATTAAAAATTAGGTTTCCATTTCATCATAAGAATCACTTAACTTTACTTGACACTTGAAAATCTTTTCAACTTTTTTTTAAACTGATCCAAAAGCCGTTTCCAAGCTTTTTGGTTTCAGTGGAACCATTTTCCTCATTGGCATAGTATCAAAATAAGTAACGTTTTCAGTTATGTAACAGTGCTTTAAAACTGATGCAGTTTATGCTAAGACAGTTACTAAATTTCTCAGCATTACCAAATCATCACCTTTTCAGAGCAATATAGCTATTAATAAAGTAGAAAATTAAAAACACTTGTCCAAACTTCCTGATTTCAAGCTAATTAAAGTAAACTTGATAATGAATAAACCAGACTCTAACCTTTTTTGCTTGTTCAAAAAAGTTAACTTCAGCAAGTGATAAAGCTGCAAGGATGCAACGATTCTCAGTGATAAGGCTTCATGTACGGTTAATATACAGTACATAGGGTAAAATCACAACTAATTCGTTGACAGTGAGCTCTCTAATTGAAAATGCTAACAGAATGCATCTGTGCAGTGTGCTCTATTATACTCAATAACTGAAAACCATTTACAAGAGATGAGATTCTCGTGAAATGACTGAGGACAAACTGTTCCTGCTTCTTTTCCCTCTACCTTCAAGAGTAGTATGGTCATGAGAGTGCATGTCATGCATTCTGCAATGGGGAGATACTGTTCTCCTCTTTTGCCCTGACCCTTTTGAGAATAAGGACGAGTGATCAATCTGTGATTCCCAACAGGAGACACCTAAAAATGTTCATCTCTCAGTTGATAATTTCCTCAGGACATCAGAGCTACTATCTGTCTCCTCATTTCATCACTCTTCTATGTTTCTTCTTTTTCTTTTGTTGTTCTTCCTGCTTACTTCTTTATTTTCCCTAGCAAAAAACTAAGTATCCATAGATCCATCTCATTAAAAGGCATTGTATCCGGACAACCAACAATAAGAATTTAAAGGTAACTCTTCTATATGCATACAACATCATCTTTGCCTGTTAGAGAGGCATATCTGAGGATTTCATATGGTCTTACAGTCCCTTTGAATAAAATTTTCTTTCCAGTTTGGTTCCACTTTCTTGAGGGCTAAAGGATCTATCCACCTTAGAGGTGATTCCCAGCAGAAACTCTAATATAGGGAATGTCAATGCAGCCCTCCTAGGAAAAGGAGGAACTGGGGATAAAACATTTCCTTCACTTCTAGACATGGTCGAGACCCTTTCATCCCCCTAGGGACTGACAAATTTTATCTTAGGAAGGCCTGCACAATAGAAAAGCCCTGATTAAATGGAAGGATGAATCACACGAACAGATACACCATAGAAGTAGGCATATCAGTATGTTTAGAAGAGGTAGGAGGGGAATAAGTGATGCTGCAATGGTTTAATTTTTTTTTCTGGGCAGGACATTTTTTCCTTACACATCAGAAATATAACACTGTGGAAAGACCATTCAAGTTTCTTGTGTAAATGCACTACAGTTGCAAAACAGAAGTGTTCTTCCTCTACAGAGCAGAAATAAAATATGATGACCCAGTGATAACACGCTAGTTATTGAGTTTGATTTCTTTATTAATCTCTTCCTCAAGTAAATATTATCTTTTTAAATCTAAAGTATATAACGTCCTTATGTAAATATTTTCTTGGGTGACTGGGTGAATGAAACTGTAAATTCCTACTAAAAGCTATTCTAGAGAATGCTTAGAGATGATGTTTAAAAGATCTGGATGATATTCAAAACAAACACATCATGCTAAACCGGTACAGATAGAGACAAAACCCGTATAGCGTCTTTGCTTACTAAAGATTTGGAGAAAGCTTGGGGAAATGGACAAGAGAGAACAGTTTCAGTGAACTGGAGAATGGATGTTTCTGATGACTGAGACCCCTCTACTCTCTAAATCAGGATGTTCATAATTAAGAGAATTTTGAATCTTGATCTTCTCCTGCAATCTAAAAGTCTTAAAAGAATTATCTACATCAGGTAGGTATTTGTAGCTTTTCTAAATGGATCCAAATCTTTCCATGATGATCCCCTTCTTTGATCATGCCCAGTCTCTTGTACATTTGATTGTGTGTAACCTCATCTGAATTAATGCCTGGGCTTAAGACGACGGGATGGTAGTGCACACCATCTAACTTGAGATATCTAACTGAGGGGCCTAGACTCAAAGCTTAGCTCCCTACATAGTGAACATTCAGGCAGTAATTAGGTGTTCTTAAAAGGTCTTGAATCTGCATAGAGAAGTTAAAATTATTTTAAGAGCACTCTGAATCACTCTCTGGAGAATCCAGTGAAAACCTTGGCTCCAAATTTGCGCACCAAGCTGATACTCAGCGGTATGAAAAACTCTTGCACAGCCAGCTCACTGAGAAGCCACTAAAAACTGTGATAATCTCCCTTTTAGAAGCCACTATTATTGATAGACCTCAAAACCACTAAAGCATCTCATGTTTGATCTTATTTCAAAGCTTATAAAGCATCAAGGCAAAAAGGCAAGTGCCTTTGCTATCTGGAAGCTTCTAATTATCTATCTAATTATCCCTTTAATCTCTATCAGGAATATTTCAGTTGGTTCCTCCTGTCCAGGCTTCCCTACTGTTGATGTGGAAAGGCAAACATAACAATAAGGCAAAAGCTGGCACTTATTTTCAGCTTTCAAGATCTGTACTGCATTTTCTTCTGAAATACTGCAGTTGAGTGAGTTCTTTCAGAGATCCATAGCCACAAGAGTCTTCATCTAAGAAGGAAGTTAGGATGCAATTTATCAATTCTTGTGACAAGTTGTACAAAGCAAACACTTTCCTTTCATTTATTATTAGCCTAGGTGTTTACACAATTTGTACAGCAATGAAAAATCCTCCTGCCATGTCTGTACTATAACCCTGAAGTAATGTGTGAAATTTTTGTCTGAATATCAAATAACCAACTAGCCACATTAAACATGGATATTTGAGAGGAATGTATGATAAAAGCACATAAGAACTGAATTTAGACCCATGTATACCAAGGCATTTTCCAAGCCACGTGAGATAAACTTTGTTTCTAGTTACTATTTATGCCAAAATGCTTCTTCTGGTGCTTTCTTTAGACCTCTTTATGAGTACCTTGAGGTGTTTATCCTCATTAAGAAAAACCAAAACGGGGGAACACAGATGTAGCACTCATTTTAGTTGACTCTTTCAATGCCAAATTATTCAATAACATTAGATAATACAGGATTGGACACAATGTGTCTAATAACACAATAATAATAAAGCTGGTGAAGGTTAAGGTCATTTTTGGGAAACAGAAAAACACGATAGATCAGTTTACAAAAGAAAATACTGCATCCTACATCTAAAATGCACATATGCCTTTATGGTGGGTAAGTCACATTTTCAATTGGTTTTTTCAGTATTTTTTTACACGGTAAACCCCATTACAAATATTAGGCAGGAAGATCTGGCTCAATAATACTCGGTAATGCTTCTTGATTACCTGTAAGTGTTGCTTTCAATGAACTGTTCCTTCATTACCAGACACGAACCACAAACAACATAAGATTCATACCTCTCTCACCCCAGTGGTGTCTGAATATAAGAACTTATCTGCTTTTACAGGTAACTTTTTTCTTATTGTTGCTCTTTGTGGGGGAGGAATGGTGATTTGTTAGTGTGGCCCCTATTTATCTGACCTTTCAGAAGTTTAAGAGAGAAATTAAGTTCAGGACACAAAGCACTATTTTCATGGTGATGCTGAACATTTTGAACCAGGTATCTTCTAGCACAGTGTATGGACAGCAGGAACATTCGGTTTTGCTTACCTTTTCCAACTACTGCAGAATAATAACCCAATTTTCTGATCTGGATCCTGTAAATTTTTTTTTTTCCTCAGACTACTTCTCTAAGTCTCTCGCTGACTCACCACATAACGTATCTCAGAGGCCTGCCTGCCTTCTCAAATTAACTTGAACAGGCTATCAAAGAGATGAATGACAAAACCAATATTTTCCACTTGCAAAATAATTCAGGTTATGTTACATATTTACCATTCAAACATTTAGTTTCACTTTTTGCCATGTAGTTGCTTTTTTAAAGAACAGATGTATCATCTTCAGTAACTTTCTTTACACATATACACCCTTTAAATGAGTATCTAAGAAACAGACCGTGTTAATCCTTCAGATCATAGAATCATTAAGGTTGGAAAAGACCTCTAAGATCATCCAGTCCAACCGTCAACCCAACACCACCATGCCCACTACACCATGTCCCTAAGCGCCTCATCTACACGTCTTTTAAATACTTCCAGGGATGGTGACTCAACCACTTCCCTGGGCAGCCTGTTCCAAGGCCTGACCACTCTCTCAGTAAAGAAATTTCTCCTAATGTCCAGTCTAAACCTCCCTTGGCGCAACTTGAGGCCATTTCCTCTCATCCTATCGCTAGTTACTTGGGAGAAGAGACCAACCCCCACCTCGCTACAACCTCCTTTCAGGTAGCTGTAGAGCGCGATGAGGTCTCCCCTCAGCCTCCTCTTCTCCAGGCTAAACACCCCCAGTTCCCTCAGCCGCTTCTCATCAGACTTGTGCTCCAGGCCCTTCACCAACTTCGTTGCCCTTCTCTGGACACTCTCCAGCACCTCCTGTGTCCTTCTTGTACTGAGGGGCCCAAAACCGAACCCAGTATTCGAGGTGCAGCCTCACCAGGGCCGAGTACAGGGGCACGATCACCTCCCGACTCCTGCTGGCCACACTATTTCTGATACAGGCCAGGATGTCGTTGGTCTTCTTGGCTACCTGGGCACACTGCCGGCTCATGTTCAGCCAGCTGTCAACCAGCACCCCCAGGTCCTTTTCCTCCGGGCAGCTTTCCAGCCACTCTTCCCCAAACCTGTAGCGTTGCCTGGGGTTGTTGTGGCCGAAGTGCGGGACCCCGCACTTGGCCTTGTTGAACCTCATACAGTTGGCCTCGGCCCATCGATCCAGCCTGTCCAGGTCCCTCTACAGAGCCTTCCTACCCTCCAGCAGATCAACACTCCCACCCAGCTTGGTGTCATCTGCAAACTTACTGAGGGAGCACTCGATCCCCTCATCCAGATCATTGATGAAGACATTGAACAGGACCGGCCCCAAAACTGAGCCCTGGGGACCACTGCTCGTGACCGGCCGCCAACTGGATTTAACTCCGTTCACCACAACTCTCTGGGCTTGGCCGTCCAGCCTCTTTTTTACCCAGCGAAGAGTATACCTGTCTAGGCCGTGAGCCGCCAGCTTCTCTAGGAGAATGCTGTGGGAGACAGTGTCAAAGGCTTTACTGAAGTCCAGGTAGACCACATCCACAGCCTTTCCCTCATCCAGTAGGCGGGTCACCTGCTCATAGAGGAGATCAGGTTGGTCAAGCAGGACCTGCCTTCCGTGAACCCGTGCTGGCTGGGCCTGATCCCCTGGTTGTCCCGCACATGGCTTGCGGGCGCCCTCAAGATGAACCACTCCATAATCTTCCCTGGCACCGAGGTCAGGCTGACAGGCCTGTAGTTCCCTGGATCCTCCTTCCGGCCCTTCTTGTAAATGGGTGTCACGTTGGCAAGCCTCCAGTCGTCTGGGACCTCCCCAGTTAACCAGGACTGCTGGTAAATGATGGAGAGTGGCTTGGCAAGCTCCTCCGCCAGCTCCCTCAGTACCCTCGGGTGGATCCCATCCAGCCCCATAGACTTGTGAGCATCCAGGTGGCGTAGCAGGTCATTAACTGCTTCCTCTTGGATTATGGGGGGTTTATCCTGCTTGCCGTCCCTGTTTTCCAGCTCAGGGGGCTGAGTACCTTGAGGATAACTGACATTATTATTTGGTCTGGCATTATTATTTGGTTGTAGATCCTCACCTAGGCTAGACCCCCAGAGGAGCAAGGATTTCCACAAAAATACAGAAGACAGCCTTTGCCCTAACAAAAGGGCAGGAAAATGGATGACAAACAAAAGCACCCCAAGCAACTGGAGCCCTGGAAGCAATTTACTTGAGGATGCAAGATCACGAACAGCCAAATTTGAAACCTTAATTGCTTGAATTTCTGGACCATCTGATTCCTCATACTTCCCTTTTTGTCAGAGTTGGGTATTAATTTACATGAGAACACTAATCACTTAAACAGAAAGGACTGATGGCCCTAAAAATATGGATCAATATCAAGAACTCAGTTCTTCATTACATGTATTTCAGGGAATATATGCATGTATTTCGTGTATTTTTAGGGAAGGGAACCAACCCTCTCAGACACTGCTGCTCTTTCTTACATGAGGTTTCCATGGATAGAATCTGATAGTATGTTCCCCTAACTCCTCCAATGAAGATTTATAATCTGAACAGCTAAGAGCAAAAGAGCATCAGAGTAATCTACATTACAGTAAATAAACAAACAAGAATATAACCTAGAAATTTCACTCTACCTTAACCACCAAATTTTACAGTGAAAATAAAGCAAGAACTGCAACCCTGTATTTACTGTTGAAATGCTTATAGTTTCATTGACAACAACCTAAATGTTTACTAAGTTAGGTACTTGATAAAAAAAGATTTTGTAACTGAATCTATGTTTATATTTAAAAAATTCTCCATCCCTTCTTTCCCATGACTAGCTTTTTGAGCTGATCTAAATACTCTTTGTGACTTCTGAGGACAGGAAGGAAGTGAGAATTGGTTTGGATTTTTTTGGTAGCGCACCTGCAGAGGAATAATCATAACAGAACAGCCTCAGAAAAATGAGTCCAGTGTTTTGCTGTTGTCTCCACACTTATTTCCCATTTCTGGGTTGCACTCCGAACAATCAGGAGGCGAAGCAATGCCCTTGCCAGAAAAATAATAGACAGTGAATACTACAAGCAGTTTCTAAGCAGAGTTCCAGCTGTTTTCTGCCCTTTTTCACATGCTTTACTCTCCCCTACAAAATAGTTACACCTCCTTCCATCCTCAGGCATCAATTATACTCTCTGCATTTCTAGTCCTAATGACAAGAGATTGCTTGTGCCAGTTTTGACCTCCCAGTCTCCTCCATTTTGACAGTTTTTGACTGCGGCTCTGCCTGGCATGCAGAAACCTTTACCCAGCAAATTAATCCTCCACTTCCCAGGGCAGAATAACAACATAGACCTCACCAGGTTTTCTGCTGTTGACAAAATCAAACCACAGGTCACTTTTTCCATTTGTGACTCCTCTACCAGCTGGGCTGGCAGGTACCCCCAACACAGTGCCATGGCCTTCATCCCCTATTCTCGGAAAAGAATTCAGTACAAGTGAGAGTCTTCAAAGCTGCAGCTCCACCTCCAAGTTATCTGAGACTTGCTCATCTTGGAGACTGCTCTGCAGAAGGATAGAGGTGCACAGCACTGCCATGTACTATTAAGAATAGACTCTCTCTCTAGCACAGTGTTGTTACTGAAAGCATGTTACACTTCAGCAGTTAATTGTCTCATCTAAATGATGAGCTTCTACTAGAACCCACATACGTTAACCTTATTCTAGTTAATCAAGTTAAAACAAATCCTTCCCCCGACTGAAAAAATAATCATTTTTAAATCATAACTTTTAATTGTAATTTTAAGTGTAATTTGGTCTCTATGATCAAAAGAGTATAAAGTAAAAAAAAAATCTTGCAAAAAAGAGTAGGTGTTTTTTTTTTAATTATTCCATTGTTTATTTTCTGTCATGCTTACTGTTGCAGAGCTCTAGCCAATGCCGCTGAACTTCAGTGGTGGTTAGGCACCCAAGTAGGAGCTGACCATCTGAGCATTTTTAAGGAGTCAGGTAAAACTCCTCTTGTTTTTAAATATAGCAAGTGTATGAGTTCACTACTCTATTAGCTTTTTGTCACTGCTCTTTGCTAGTTTGGGATGTTTGGGGTTTGTTTGGGGTTTTTTTTTGCTTAGTTCCACTTTTAACCATATATTAACAAGGCTCAGGTTCAAAAGCTGAGTTTTAAACTCTAAAAAAAGCTTTTCTATAAATCAGCAATTATTACCTCTGGAAAAGTCTAGGATTAGTATTCTGTATAATTAATGATGATACTTTCTAAACAGCATGGATTTTTTTTTTCTTGGTAAGGTGAATTATGTGACAGAAGCATGCTGTCAATAAAAAGACTAAGTACATTTATACATGCAACTGAGTAATGATAAATACTGTTTCAGTTTCATGTTCTGATGCCAGCAGTAAGAGCTGGATTCCAACTGTGTGTTTCCTGAATTCTGTATTTCAGTGTACTTTAGCTGATGCCACTTCTCATTGTACTTTTAATTTCTTTCTATAGGATGAACTTAACTTTCAGAGATTCACTAACATAATTTTGCACAAGCATTCATTTAAGTATTTATAATTCACATAAATAAAGAAAAGTTGTCTACATCATATTTTTTTTCTTAAAATATAGTGCAAAAGAGAATAATGGTTACTTTGTTATTTGAAATATCTTGTAAAGGTTCACTGAATGGATGAATGTCTTATTATGCAGCTACAGCTAAGACTACATTTAGAAACTGAAACATTTTCTTGAAAGTATGAAGGGGAAAAAATATGCATTTGATACCTATGCCCTAGACTCAGATCTAACACAGAAAAGCTGTGAGAAAGTATGATCCAAAAAGCAGTGAGCAGAGGACTGAGAGTAAGACCACCGCATTTGAAAAGCCGCCTCTGCGTCAGCCCTGGCTACTCAATCACATGGTAATAGCTTTTCCTTGTCTCAAAGGGGCAAGACTAGTTGGTCCACCAGAAAGATCCATGGTTTGAACCCAACACCAGTCAGGTGTTGGACAAGTAAAGGTTTAAAAAGTTACCAGACTTCACTGGAATTATTAAAGAAATTAGGATACACTTTGCTTTCAGTTGCAGCTTACTGGAAAGATAATTTTTTAACCTACAGAAACTCAATTTGCACCAATATGCAGTATCTCCCTGCAATGCCACGCAGCAGGCTCCAGTGAGAGAACACGTTCAGAAATCTTCCCTTCACTGCGATATTCTTGCCTATCCATGTTGAAAGGGAAGAAAATAATCCTTGGTAGATATGAAATTGTTCATTTTTCCATTTAAAGCAATATCTTAGAAACTATCAGGAGGTCAGGTATTCCATTCGTCATATATAGTGTTTTGCATCTTCCCAAAGGCACTGGAGTGCATGCATAATTCACATGGAAGAAATATTCAATAAAATGTTCAAAACATTTTGCAAACAACACATGGCAAATAAGCCTTTATTTGCTCCTTTTGTGTTATGCTCTCTTTCCCCTTGAAAATTCTCTTCTCTGTATAATTTTTGATCCAATATTTCTGTAGTGTTATTGTTGTTCTGCTACCTTCCCTAAGTAAATTACATATAAAGAATATCAGAGAATGCTTACTTGCAGCTACATTCTCAGCAAGAAATATATGCAATGAATTCACTGCTGAGAGATTTATGCGATTCTAATCAAAAAGTGTCATAATAAAATGTTTACATTGTAAAATGAAAAATCTTAGGCTTTTCAGGGTAGGAAAGGGAAGTTTGCCACTTGGCATAGCTAAACTTTTATGAATGTTTATGAATTATTCTACTGGAAAATGAATGATGGGCTATAATATTTTTTGTGTATATGTCACTATTCCTTACTGCACTGTGATGGGACTATTCATGTATAACAGTTAATACAGCAGAGTTGGAGCTTTTCCTGCCTCAGTAGATGCTGGAGCTTTCAGAGCCAGACACTTGCTAATGCCTATTTGTATGTATCTGATTCCAGACATTTTCCAACTTCAGGGAGACAGAAGGGACAGAAGATGGAGTTTAAAAAGAAATACATTAAACATCTGAAACAAGACAAAACAAAGCAGGGATGGGACATCTCCATATAGCTGGAGAATATAACAATCATTCATCCATTGCCAATCATAAGCGTAGACCGGACATTAAATGCCATTCTATCTTTCCCACAGAAGTCAGGGCACATTCAAAACACAGAGGGTGGCAAATCGAAAAGGTTTTAAAAAAAAAAACAAAAGAAGAAAAAAAAGTCAGTTCTCTGCTGCCACCTACTCCAGACCCTACCAGAGCAGTAGGAATGGGGCATGAAAGGGCAGGGTAACTGACCGGAGCACTCACTGCCCAGAAGTGAGGCAGTGTATACAGCATAATTTCAAATGTCGGTGGAGTTTCTACTTCAGAGTGTGCTTTGGTTGAGTTGTGAGTCACAAATTCCTCCAGAGCCATTGGCTGTCATGGCCCTTACTAACCTCTCTGTTCTGCAGATCAGCCGGCTGTTTCATAAGATAAAGGCATACAGCTTAAGCAAGGCTCAAGTGATCTCTGTGTTCAGCTTTCCAAGATAGAGATGAAAGATTCCATTATGGATGGCAGTCCATTAAGTAGCTGCATGGATTGCAGACTTCCTTCATGTTGTTCCTTTGAAAAGGCAAGTTGTTGCCAGTAACTTGTTCTTGTTGTTTTGTAATAGCTCATCAGAGCTTCTCCGAGCTACACCAAATCCAAGCTAACTTATGCTATTCCATTGCTGTCATTTTCCTTCCGTATTTGCAAAGTTAGTAGCTGACAGTGTTTATGAAATATTGCAGATAGGGCTGTCTGAAGCTCTCCCATTCCCTTTTCTGCCTTTGTCTTACTAAAAATGGTAATCTTGGTGGTAAATTAGAAAACAAAATAACAGATAAGGAACAGTATCTTATGTGACAGACAGATCCTGAGACACAACTGCTTGTGTCATGTTAAAATTTCCCTTTACTCTTTACAAAACAAAAAGCCAGACAGAACATTTTCCTTTCCCAAACACAGGTAACAGCTGGATTTGTCATGCCTTCAGCCTGTGAGTTCTCATGCTATTTATCATACAGCTGCTTCAGTGATCCCAACTGGTTGCTGCTTCTTGATGTTTAAATACCTAAACTTCATTACAGAGCTGAAAAAGATACAAAAGCCTGAAAAATTCAGGCCTTGGCATGGTTGCAATTTCAAAGGAAAACCTGCATGTTTGTTTAATTGAAGAAATATTTATGTAAACAGGGTTCTCTAATCATACACACATGATAACACTCTGAATCAACAGCACTGGTACACCTTTGACATTAGTTGTTTTTATATCCTTTAATATGACAGTAATTAAAATTAATTCATGCAGATTTTCCTTTAAATATACTCCATTAGCAAAGAGCATTTGTCAAATCTACCTCCAGCATACAATGCCTAATGATATCCCTAAACATTAAAAGCCCTAATCTTGTAATTTATTGCTTAAAGCAGTTTACACATATTAGTCTAATAAACTGCAAGCAGTGAATTAAGAGATGTCTTCTTGTACATGGAATAATTTACTATAAATTCATGCCTACTTAGTAACAGTATGATAAAAGCGTCTCTATTTATATTCTTTACCTCCACACACCTCATGGTGGTTAGGGAAGATATATAACTGCATTGACTGACTTGGTAATTAAGGAAAACGTCACAGATACAGTTCCTTTATCAAGAACTTAAGGTATCTGAGGTCCTGAATTGACAATCTGTGGCAACTAGCCAGATCTCAGCAAATCTGAACGAGGAATGGCTTTTAAGCACAGATAGGTCAAGGAGGGTAATAACTGGTTAGCCCAATCAACAAAAACCCAGTGGGATCTTCTGTAGCATCACTGAACTTACAGGCTCCTGGACTTGGTTTGCTCCTGGACAACAAAAAAAGTCGAGAGGATTGGTTCGCTAACATTCCTGTTATTGAGGTCGTCACTTATATGCAGTGATCATGTCATTGACAATTGGGTAAATGGATAATAGTTAATACTTGATAGTACATAAATAATATCATCACGGTGCAACTGCTGCTTCTTCCATAAAAATGTTTTACGTCAGTAAATGAGATTTTCCTCTCAGTTTTACCAACGGGAATTTTCAGCTTCACAAATTATGTGAAGAAGGATCTAAGCCAACTTTATTTCCATCTGCTCCTATTGTGTGACTGTTTTATAAGTGACCTGATTACTGTAGTGTTCAGCACTTCTCATTTCTAAATGGTTCTGATAGTTCAATACAGGAAGTTATAACAAGTTATATTAAACGTGGGTACAGAGCAAGGAGCAATCTCTTCAGATTAATTGCTCTTGTTTTTAGGTGGCTGATGAGACAAAATAATCTATAACCTCTTCCAACCTATCAGCTTAGCAAAAGAGAAGGGCTACTGTCACAAATCTTTAAAGTTCTTTCTCCCCTCATCAGGATTTTAGGCCTGATAAACATTTTGGTCTATTGTATTTCAGAATCACAGAATATCTCAAGTTGGAAGGAACCCATAAGGATCATCGAGTCCAACTCCCATGTGGTTATTTTGCATGAATCACCCTGCCAAATATATGAAACATTGGACAGCATGATGAAAAATACTTGAAAATAGGCCTTCACAGCACTGGGATTTTTATCATCTACTGATTGTATAATAATTAGATTTACCATGTTATTTTTGGAAATAACTCTAAAGTGTTATAAATGTTATATCATTTTTTAAATCACAAACACTTAAGAAATGTAGAAGGTTATTAGCTTCATTGCAGCCCCTTAAACTGCTGTGAAATGAGCTCTAACTGTGCTATAAAGTGATTTCAACAATTTATAAACCTCCCCTGAGTAGCCTTGAGCAACATATAAATGTTACAGAAAACCATTGTTGCAGAACAGATAGTTATTCACTTCAGGGACGGGCAATCCTTTAGCGGTTTGCATTGAAAATTAAATAATATAGGTTTGTTCCTTTGGTGTTCACTTCCAGCTAAATTCCACACAGTCTCCAGAATTTGCAGTTTTCCTTATCGTTTCAGAAAACAGGTTTTTTTCCTTACCTTTATTCTGCATGTCCTTTCCCTGAGCTCTAGTAACACCTCCCAGCCGTCTCTGAGCAGCACCCTCTCCCTTATTTCCCTTATTTAATTTTTTTCTGAGGTACTTAAATTAAACTACTATCACATTTGAACATCTTATAATACCCACAAGAAAAACAACTATACCTTTTTAAGGTACAATATCCCAAAATGTGATCAATACACTCAAGTTGTCCGATGTACTACATAAGTGTTTTCAAGTAGCTCCTGACAGAAAGAATTAAAAGTTCTGAGCATTGAAGCATGCTTATTGCAAGTAGCTTGTGGAGAAAACATAGGAAAAAACCATAAAGACAATGTACTTTTTCTTAGCAAATGTATACATCATGGCCAGGAGTAGCATGGATTTTTAATCTTCATTTTTTGATACCCTTAGCTTTTATGTCTTTAAAACACATCTGAGAATGTAAAAGTATACTTTCCTGATAGTCTGAATATGAAAGGAATAATTTACAGAGATTCAAAGTCATTTACCCAGCACCATTTATGAATGCTATTTATTAGAAGCCTGGCTGACTGCCTTGATCTACCGTCCCCAGTTCAAACCATTCACTTCTATCGCAGTATAACAAGCCACCGATCAATAGAGAGAATCTTCTCTGAATACAAGTTAACTTTTTACCCCATCAGTAAGCAATCTTCCCCCTCCCTCTCCTGAAGCACACCAAAACCAATCAATATACAGTGTCTACTTCATCTGTTTGCATTTTACAAAGTGCTGAACTCTGATGTTTTAGAGGAGGCAGGACTTCTGCACAACAATCTGTTACCTAGCATTTGCATATTTCCATCAAGAAGCCAGAATATAAATATTTTGCCTGGGACTACATCTTACATCCGCTTAGGACTATGGCTGCATGGGAGATAAATCACACAAGAATATAAACCACTCCACATTGTTAAAGAACTGGACACAAAGCTGTAGAATTAAACTGTAGGTTTTTATATCTATCTATGCACAAATGCTGCATTATCCATGAGAATAAAGGAGACCTGTCTGTGCGTGACAGTGTAGAAGTTCCTTACACAGACAAATCTGAATTACTTTTATTTAGAATTCTGAAGATTTTTTCAGGTATTCGGAATGTTTTGATTTTATTAGGTTTTGGTGTGGGTTTTGTTATTTTGGTTTGGTTTGGTTTTTTTATCTAAACGTACCCTCCTTTGTACTTTAAACCCCAGGCAGGAGTGGGAGGGGGGTAAGACAGAAACATTGACCCAAACTGGAAGTGCGAGAAATCTCTAAATTCTTTAAGATTCTAAGTGTAAATCTGCCATTTTAAAGGATGTGTGTATGCCCTGGATAAACTTGTGAACTTTTGGATACTCACACAAACTAAATCAACCCCTGAACCTTTTGTGATACATCTGTGGTAATTACGATGGGAATTGTTACAAGAATTTAAGAGAGTACAGTTCATAAATCCTATTAACCTCTTAATCAAAGATCACTTTGAAAATTCCATGCAACTGGATCTGTTACAGATTTTGTTATGACCCCTGCCTGGCACTGCCAAAATTTCTATTTTCTGCTCAGTTAATAGTGCTTGAAAGATATGTTCACAAGATTCCCAAAGAATAAACATGTCTGAGAGTTTTAAATGTTGTTCTCTCCTAAAAATGAGAAGGGAATTTTGAATACTAACTTCTGTTTACATTTCTTTTTCAAATAGATGGATTAAAAAGTACATGAAAAATTAAATTATTAAAATTAAATTAATAATATGAGACCAACAATTAGTATGTGCAAGAGTAAAAATAAAACACCCAGATTGAATGAAATTTGATATTTGAACTTCACTAAAGTCACATGTAACTTCTGATACTAGGTGACCCATTCTTGCTTGCAAACATAAAGGTTTTATACAATAAAAATACAGCTTCCTGGGGGAGGGCCATCTTTACAGTCTATATGGAAGTGCAACAATACAGATTTAAATATTAAGATAAATGGTCAACAGATAAAGACTAATAATTATAATTCATTTCAGATTTTAACTTTTTCCAAGAACACACATGCTTGGATTTAAAGTGCTGTTTAACAGCCACTGTGACTGTCACACCTCTATAATATTACAAGATTTTTCAGTGAGACCTACTACACTGCTACCTCAAAATAATGAAGCAACCTGAACAGAGGAGTGCTATCTTCTGTTTCTTCACCACAAAAATTAAAATAAAAAAAAAAAAAAAGAAGGAACAAAACCCCATAAGTTTTGTGTGAATAGTATTCGGTACAGAAATCTGAGTTCTGATTTCCCACACACCGATTCAGAAGTAAACATTCCCATCTCTCCATTTAAACTTCTTTTCTACATTTACTGGATTCCAAGATATTTCTAGGGTTGATTTTTTCTTTTTTTTGCATAAACACCTAGGACAGACACTCAATACCCCAGGCTACGGTGACTGTGCTATGCCAAGCTAGACAGCAGGTGAAAGACAAGTAAGAGAATTAAGAACAGGAAGTATGTGCTGTAAACTCTGCCCAAAACTTCTATGAACCTCAGGTTGTTTTTATATATAAAATCTACTTCAGGCACTTTTGTATATATGCAAAACATCACCATTTCCGCATTTTCTTCTGATCTCTGCAAAGCTATGGCTGTACAGTTTCAAATATATATATAAAAAAATTAACTTTCATTTCACAGAAATTTTCTCTATTATGGTACAGCGGAAAGGTTTTATTGTCACTTCCTCTGGATGACCTGCCAAATTTTCTGTTACACCCCTTCTTGTAAATTTCCCGGCAATCTCAAACTCACACTGGTTAAAGTTCATATGGCATAACATCATGAATTTCCATTTTTCAGATGCAGCTGTAGTCAACCAGCATCTAAATAGCCTGAAAGCCTATTATCATTCCAGAAATTAGACACCTTTTTCAATAATTGTAATATGAATTGTAATATGTAATAATTCAATAATTGTAATAAGTTTTCTTTCTCTCTAAGAAAACTATAAAGTCTAACTGTATATCACAACGCATTACACAGAACATTGCTCTACAACAATGCAAAATGCCAACACTGCCTTCTCATCTTAAATGCATGAATTATACTAGTACTGCCAAAAGCTCAGAGCCAGTTACATAGATCAAGCTTTCAGAATTACCATTTACAGTATAAACTATCCAGAAAGCGAAGACTAAACTTAAAATGGGTTTTGAATGATAATTTGTTATCACTGTAACAAAAGGACATATTCAAGCATTCAAATGGCTGGACTTATCAAGAGGAACTTTTCAAAAAGTGTTAAAAATTTTAGGAAAGTGTTTCAATCATTGCTCATGGAAATTATCCCAGAATAGACCTCACAAGATCTCAGAGTTTTCCAGAACTGAAAATCCAGATAGAAGTCTGGTATATGCAAACTAACTTGGCTCCATAGGCATACAACTTCTGAGAAGAAACGAGAGGGTTGCCCAGCTTAATAATATTTACTAATTTTCCTGTCATGAATAAAAAGCCAGATTCATTATTTAAATTTCAGGAAAAAGACAGTGTGGGTGATCCATTATATAATTATTATGCTTTGCTGAACAATTTTTAAGAACAGAACATGAAAGGAGAATTTAGATCAATACAAACAATGTGAAAGACAAACAGAAGATATGTGCAATGAAGTGGCTGACATTATTGAAAGAGTAAAACAGTAAGTTTCAAATTAAAATAAATCCAGCTTGAAATCTTGTATTAGATGAAACAGATAAAGCACCATGCCAGAACCACCAATGACCCTGGTAGTCAAAGAACAGTGGTGGGATGAACGCTATACTGCAAAGCACAACAGCACTGATTTAAAGATTATTAACACCATTTTCTGCTATTCATTAGATGTCATTGCTGGGAAGCAGTGAAGGAGGATTCTTCAATAGGAAGGAGTAATGTCTGCAATACAAATATGAGCTCCTGATATAATGCTGTAAGAAAGCAAGACTAATACGACCTAGAATATGTCAATCAAAACATTTGCAATAGGGAAGTTGCTCATCAGTAGCAAGAACAGAAAACCAGCATTTAAGAGCCTGCCTCTCCATAGCACTGCCGTGAAGCCGGGGTATCACCTGAAGTGCTGTGCTTACTTGTTCCTGCCTCTGTTGTTTTTGATCACATCCTGAGTTGTAAGCAAAGTTAGGCACAGATGCTTATTCTGTGTTTGCATGGTTCCTCACTCAAGACCCAACTTTGTCTTGATTTCAGACTTTGGAGCTGCACACTACTTCTCTATTCAAGAGACAAAAGGTGATAGGGTCCTTAACTATCAGCTTAAGGGTTGTGGATACAAAACTTCTTGATGAAATGCAATCTCTTAAAGCATATAACCCTGCAAACTTACCATTTTATTTATCCCAGACATCCTCTTTGCATCATTCGATGAAGTAAAAAGGCTCAGCAAATGGAACCAAAAAGCACTGATAGCCATCCAAGCTGCTTCTCTCGTGTCACGCATTTTCTGCCCAAATGCACACTCAGTATTTGGAAAGTAATATATTTATGCAAATATTTTTGTTAAAAGCAGCCTGATGGACTTACGGTCTTATGAAGTCATGGGGAAAAAGTTAGTGGTTAAGCAACTTTTTAATTTCAGTTTAATACAAGAAGTTGGAAAATTGTAAGTGACAGAACAAATATTACTTAAGAGCAGGGGATGCTTCCTATTTGTCAAACATCTGGCTGGTCAGAATAGACATGCCATACACCAATTAGTGGTGTCTGTTCACAAACATAGTGTTATCCTGTGGTCTAGTGTGTGACTAATAAGACTCATTCTAGACTCTTTGTTTTACATTTTAGCTGCATTATTGCAAGGTGCAAAATTTGAACTTGCGCAAGTAAAAAATTACAGTGTCCCTGTGACACAAAAATTGCTGATTTTCTGATCTCCTGTTTCCTTGGGATGATTCTGGTTTAGACTAAAGCATACCATGGATAGTGATCCAGTACAATCACTGCAGCTATTCATTTCTTCATCTGCTATTTCTCTTCTGATACTCAGTTCCACTTATCACTTCCCAAAGATAAGCATCCTAAGATTTCCCAGGGGTAGCTAGAAAAGGTACATTTAGAAGTCATTGTATTGCAATTGAATAAATAATTTTACACCACCACCCAAAACCAAAAAAAAAATCAGTTATAACATTAATCCTTAAAAGTTACAAACCATAATGCTCTTTTCTCTTTTTTTTGGTTGCTTTTGTTTGTTTTTAATCACATTAATAACAATGGGAAACATTAATTTTTTCCTTTAGAAAGCTCCAAGTTATTTTTCAGGCATTAATGTGATGGTTTTAACCATGGAAAAACAAGAAGGGAGTTTTGGTTTTTATTTTTGTGGTGTGAATTTTGCAATGAGTAGGTGATAAACTATACCGCACAAAAATATGAGTGCAGAAAAGTAGTGGCCCATTACTAAAGGCAGACAAAAAGTAATAATCAATACTTGACTCAAAGGCAGAAAAAGAAACTTTAATCATTCAGTAAAAAAAGACGTCTTTTGGCAACAGGTGCGAGCCTTATGGCACTTGCTGTTCTTTATAGTTATTTGGATCAGGCCAGCATTTTTACAGTTCATTTCAGAGGTCATGATACCGACTATGCTAACAATATTGCAAATCTTCAGTAGTATTTGCTAGTGTTCCCAGCATAATCTTCCCTGGCCAGTGCAATACAACCCTCCAAAAAAATCTACTTTCAAATTTGTTTTGGATGTTAGAAGTGCTAAATTGAAAATCCTTTTTATGTTCAAATGATATTAAGATTTAATCAACAACTGATCCAGTTTGCCATGTGAATTCTGTTCCAGACTAATTTACTACTTGCTCTCACGAGAAGTTCCTCTTGTGCACTTACAAGCTGTATTATAAAGATACAAGTAGCTACCTGTTCCAGATGACACTGTGAAGCTTGATGAACCAGTATTCCTAATAGTCCTGTGTTTGGTATATGAAAAATTAATAAATAAAACTTACAATCTATTTTTAAAATCAGCTACAAACAAAGCTACTACTTCCTCAAATGTAAAGAGAGTGCTGAAATGAATGATGTACAATGATTCTTGGAGACACAAGGTGAACAGGTTTGTGATGATCTGTCAGAGTCCTCACTTCAGTCCTGACTTTTCTGTGACCTTGCGCAAATTGCGGAGTTTTCCTGAGCCTCAATTCCCTACCTGTATAATAGGAATAACAACATACTCATCAATATATATTGAGAAGGGAAACATCTAAACATTGGTTGAAAAATCTGTAACAATCTATATAGGCAGGGAGAAATATTTTATGAGACTTCTGTTATACGAGAAATTTTTACTTGGTCAAAAAAAAAAGCTTTGAAAAAGCTCAATGCGATCCCAAATTAATCATTAAAAACAAGTTTTGAGTTATTGGGTCATTAATGCCTCAACAAGATGAATCAGAAGTCTCTGTTTGTAGTATGTCACTGTGAAAGTGAAAAGCAGGAGATGCAGAAAAAGGCCCCATCCAAGACTGGCTGAGCAAGGTGAAGATGTTGGTTTCGTAGAAACACTTCCACTAATCAGGTCTATTCAAGCAACGTGGGGCTTCAGTCAGGCCCAAAGGGGCATACAGGCAGTAATTAAATTACTCTTTTTGGCAATAAAAGACACCACTGAGTCTTTCCAGCCAATCTGAGCCTCTAATTATGTATGAAGGTTTTCCTAGCGCAGTTTGACATTCAGTGTCTTTCAAGTCAACTAGGAATTAAAAATGACCTTGCACAGCACAAGCTTGCATTTAAAACTTTTCTGTTTGGACAGTCTTCTCTGTGGGTTTTCTGAGAAATCCCTTTAGCCAACAGTTTTTGAAATAAACTATCTTTACTAGTTTTTAAATAAACGAAATACACAGAAATTAGGCTAGATGAGGTAAGTCTTCACATCTGTCTGAATCTCTGAAAGTTTATTGAAATTACTCTGAATTTACACATCTTTTAAAATTAAATTTATTCCTTAAATCCTATCCCTAATATTTGGTCTGAATATTATGGCTGTCATTGAAATAGCCTCAGAATCCAGACATATCTCCCAACTAGATTACTTTTCACCTCATCTGATATCAATAAATTCTCTGATAAGTATACAATATATACCATTACGGCCAATTTCAATGTAGCTAACATGTTTAATTACTAGCTCATTCGCCCTGCCTTATACCATCTGCAATTCCCTAAATATTACTGTAGACCATTTAATATCCTGATTTATACTCCATGTAAGTACACAGACACCAACTCTTGAGGGTTTGTGGTGGATTTTAGATGAGCTGTGCTTCTTTCCAAAACTCTGCTGCTAACTTCCTGCTATGGACAATTGACCATGACGGAAGTTTTAGAAGCATACAGCAGCTAGTTGTTGACTCTTAACTTTTTTTAAGTTAAAAGAAGAAGTCTGTGTGACTGAGGTCAGCCTGTTGTTTTACCTATATGGGCCGGCCTTAAGGGAATTGACTCGTATGGCTACAGGGTAAAAGGCACCAAATTACAGTCTCTTCCAGCCCCATTCAAAGTCAATATGCAGACAGAAACCTTTGCCAACCGATAGCATGCGTCTCCACAAGTTACTCATTATTGATTATAATGCTTTCTGCTCAGCCATTTCCATTCTTGTCATGCCTATGATTTAGCCTTATGTATATTTCTTGTCAGTAGAGCTGCTGTTAATGCATAAACTGAAGCTCTGCTCTCCATTACTCTAATAGCAATACTATGAAAGACAAATGTCTCAATAAAATTCATTCTCAAGTTATTCTTCATCTTTTAGATCTAGAAAAAAGCCAGGTCAAATAAAGCTCTGTTGAAAAAATACAGACAAATCACTGCTTGCCTAGGGGGGAAAAAAAAAAGCTAACACTTGAGAAGAACTACCCTCAAACTACTATTAAGGAAGGAGATAAACCCAAGTAAAAACAAAAAATAATTCCTCTGAGACCACGTGAATTGGCAATGCAACATAACCTTCTTTTCATGCTGCAGTATTACTTGGTAGATTAGACAGTCAAAACATGATTTGATTCTGTGTTAGTCAAAAATATCTGAAAACAATTTTATGCAAAACCTAAATGGGTCTAACATGCTTTACCTCAGATTTCCAGGACTAGACTCATTAGCATGATATTATTAAAATTCATTGTAATTCACTATTGCTGCAAACCTCTTAAAGAAGTACAGATTTAGATTCATAGCTGGACTGAAATTGGGAGGAGGCTGTTTAGCTTATGAAGTTGAAATTCAGGAATTCATAAGACAAAGGAGAAGAAAAAGCATATTGAAACAGGAAATGGGAGATTACAACACCATTGCTTCTGGATCTATCCTGATTTTTTTCAATTTCTTCCTCCAAATGACTAAGAATATGGAAAGGCAGGGTGTGTGTGTTTATATATATCTCTCTCTATCTCTCATACAAAATCTCTTCATGACAATTGGTCCAAAATAAGTAACCTTACTCATTGAATTTCTGTGGTCTAATAGAAAAATAATAGAAAAATTATGTTAAACTCAAATTCCTTAAAAGTACCTGCAAGATTATCTCATTTGCAGGTGCTGATGCAGAATTTTTATCTCAGTTCTAATCTGGAGTATTCAGCATAGTTGAATCGCTGGCATTCATAAAATCAGAAAATAAATCCATTCAAATCTTTTAACAAGTTCAGTAACGTGACCCCAATATGTCACAGCTGACAGTCCTCAGCCAAACTGTTATAGACTGAATCTCTTTCCCACATTGACACATTTATCTGCCATTTAAATATTTATCTTTTCCATTGACAGAAAATACCATGACTATCAACTATCTATTTGTTAGCAACCTAAAAGGCCTTTTAGAGGTATAAAAATAAAATTACTAAATCATGATGAGAAAAACATGGACAGGTAACAATATGGATAAGCCTTATGCTTTATAAAACTTTTCTTTAGTTCAGGAATTCCAGTCAAATTATAAAGATACTTTCTAGAAAAATTTCCTGTTTACTTTAAAACAGACAGCATACACGTATCTACTCACATATATTTGTGTGTCTGCATGTATACATTTTTTATATATGCTTATTTTCAAGGTCCTACCTAAACAGTAAAAATATTTGTTGATTTAGCCTGCCTGTGGTATTTCTGGGCCAAAACCACAATTTACCAAGGATTAGTTTGTTTTATAAACAGCTTTTCATGTATCAATCTCCATCTCTCTTCAGGGAAGTGGTGACATATGGTAGGGAAGATCCTGGTCCTGGGAGTTTCATTCATAAGTTCTTATTGCTTCAGGCTCTAGATTAAATGAACAGTTTGATGAATGCTCATGAAGATGTGTTAAATAGGAAAATGATTCAGCATTCTTTTTCTGTGTGGGCAGAAGTCTTTAT